>NC_081411.1:45326849-45973516 GCF_030272615.1 Cryptomeria japonica | reverse complement strand
CTTTGTCTACTGACATTGGTTCTTTTAACGTCCTCTTCAATCTCTTGTTGTAGCATCTATAGGATCTTCTCTATGTTGAGTAAAAAAGAAAGATCCCTTCATCACATCTTGATTCAAACATTGCCAATCCTCCTTCATCTTTTATTATATAACATTTAATTCCAGATATTTTGAAATACATGGTAGTAGTAGTTCTTTCATAACATAGCTCATAAGGAGTTTTGGAATTGTTGACCCTTAATTGCACCTTGTTGAGAATATGGATTGAAGTATGAACCGAATCTTCTGAATATACATTAGGTAGATTAACATACTTCAACATCATTCTTTCCATCTCTTGAATTGTTCTATTCTTTCTTTCCACTATTCTACTGAGTGGTTGTGGGAGCAAATAGATGTCTTTTGATCCCATAATATTCACAATTTGAAGGGAATTCACCATCCCTATCAAATCTCAAACATTTTATCTTAGCATTTTTTTAATTCTCAATCATAGATTTGAAAGCTTTGAACTTTTCTAGAGCTTCTATTTTTTCTCTTAAAAATGTAACCCATCATTTTAGAATTTCTACATAAAGTACCTTTCAATATTGTGTCCTTGTGTCTATAAAAGGCTCCATAGGTTAGTATGTATCCGCTCTAAGTGTATTGTAGATGAGTACTCCTTGTTCCTGAATCATGTCTTAGTCTACTTTCTAATATTGCATTCCTTGTAAAAGGCATTTGTAGGCTTGATGATTCTTGGCATGTCTCTTAATCCATGTGTAGAGGTGATCATCACCATGTTGTCATAGTTAATGTGACTCATCATCTTGTTTTGTAGCTTACATTCATTAGTATAATCCATTAGACAACTTCTTCCCTTTTCTTTTAGATGATAAACATTTCCATGAGTCTTGGGTCTTTCTATAACTAGTTTATCGGTATTCCCTTTTCTGATTTCACAACCATTGTCATGAAAAGAAAGATTGTATCCTTTGTTGCAAAATTGACTAACATTTAGAAGATTTTGTTTCATTCCTTAATATAAATAATGAATTTCTTTTTTTTTCTATGAATTGTTATAGTTTGTTTTCCACAAATCTAAGCAAACCCTCCATCACCAAACTTAACTAATCAACCATTCTACTTTCTAATATTGATCAACTTCACTTTCTCACCAATTATATGATGAGAATAACCACTATAAATCACTGAAATATTTGCCTCTTCTTTTTCGTGGAAGGAAATGTACACAATCATTGACTTTTCCTTGTCAGTGTTAGCCTGCAAGGTTCAAGTCATTTATTTTCTTTAACATCACTCCTTTTATCACCAACTTTCTAGGCCATGAAAAGTGTTTCATCATTTGAATGATCATGATCCTCATCTTCAAGAGAACAACTCTTTTTCTTTGAATAAAGACTTCTATTGAACTTCTCACATTTATTTCTATCTACTAATTTTCTAAAGATACACTAGACGCAAAATGACCAATTCTTCCACAATCAAAAAATTTCAAAGGTAACTTACCTTTGTACTTGTTGATGCCTTTCTTCAACCTTCTCAAAAAGTTTAATTCAACTTCATCAAAGCCATCATGATGATCAACAATATCTTCTTCTTCCTTTCTACTAACTTTAAATGTAGGTTCTCTTTTAGGAGCATCTTTAATAAACTCTCTCATCTCAAAAGTAGTCAAGCACCACATAGTTGATCCATTGAATATTTATCTAAGTCCTTAATTTTTTTAAATAGTTTTAGGAAAAGATTTGAGTACCTTTTTCACAACTCCATCTTCTTTAAATTCAGTGCCAACACCTTTGATGTCAGTTACAACTTCATCAATTCAAAGCATATAGCTAGCAATGTCTTCATCCCCGGACATCTTAAAATCTTCAAACTTGCACTTGAAATTTTGCAACTTGATTTTTATTACCTTGTTATCTTCTTCATAAATTCTTTTAAGTTTTTTTCACATCTCTATAATGGTACCATAGTGCATGACCGTCACAAGTTCTAAATCTACTAATTCAATCATGATTGCATTCCTTGTTTTACCATTACTCTCATACAACTTAATTTTTTGCATTTGTTGGAGGTGTAAAAGAAGGAGTATAACCTTCTTTGGCTAATTTTCAAACTCCAAACCCCAAAGGTAACAAATATCCTTCCATTATGTTTTTCAAAATGTATAGTTTGTGCCATCAAACTTTTGTGCCTTGCATGATTCATCTTGTGTTGTCTTACGACTTGTATGAGGAAGCTGAGATTGTTTTGATAATTTGAGGACCCATTTCCAAATTTGATTAGGGCCTCTTCGAAACTTCTTGGAATGATACTATGAAGATCTTAAGGGCTTAGAGAAGAACCTAACCATTGGTTGTGTGTTGTTCTTAGCTCCAAAGCTTCTTTCTGAATTGAATTAGGTGCCAAATGGGATCTTATTTGAGTTTGGAATGGAACCCAAAGACTATTAGAGCATAATGGTTTTTTGATAGGGTAATGGATATTCAATATCAAGAAAACTCAAGTTAGCCATGGACCCCAAGTAGGGTTTGGAGAATGAATGGGAGAATGCTTAGTTAGGTTGAGCAAGCTTTTGTGGACTCCAAAATAGTTTTTCCTCTTGAAGAGAAGAATAATGAAGAAAGGGATGAAAGGAGGGCCCTCTTCCTTGGCCTAAAGTGTTAGGATGTCTGTCAGATAGCAGTTTCTGAGATGTAGAATTTTCCCACTCAATAGGATTCAAAGAACTCATGATGGAGCCCTTTCTCCTTCCTTAAAACATCATTTTTTCCTAGCACCTCGACAACAATAATGAATTATTTATTCAAAGATTATAAATAATATTTAATATAAAATAAAAATAAAAAATAACCAAAGCTTAAGATACTTTATTTACATGTGGGAAGACTAATTTATATAAGATCAAATTTTAATACTTCACTTACAATTCTTGATGCTTTATTTATATTGGACAAAACAATTATAGAAATGAAAGCTTCCCAGAAAATTAGGCCAAGTAAAAATCGGTAACAAGTTGAATCTTATTTTTGAAAACTCAAAGGAAAATAGGTAGGAAGTCAAATCATATTTTTAATATAGCTGAAAGGAAAATAGGTACACGTCGAAATCATATTACTTCGAGATAAAGACAATTCTACCTTTTCTAAACTTCGTACATTTAGTTTCATGACAGAACCTAAGATATAGGTATGTGTAACTACTGTCGCGCGGTGTTAAAAGGCCGCTCTGAGCACATCTAATTGCATCTCTTACGTGATCGACACGCGCAGTCGAAGACAGCAACCTCTCATTTTTCAATCACATTTACTCAAAGTAACTTCAATTTTAATGACAAGGATTATGTCATGTTACATGGCTCTCGAAGCTGGTTAAGGTAAAATCGTCAAATTTGCATCTTATGATCCCGAGTATATACATTTTTATTACATAAGAAATCGGGACAAATTTGTATTGAGAGCCGACCACCTTTCTATTCATTGGTATAAATAAGTTGGCCGAAATTAAAGGTTGCCACTCTCTAGGCTAATACATATTAGACCCACCTCCCATACATTTTCTGCAAAGCAAAACAGTCTGGCTTTGACAGCCTTTCTGATTTTTTTCAGTTGCAGTTAAAATGTTTTCTCGCCGGGCTTGTTTATTTATGGCTACAGTTTTGTTGGTGATTAAGTTCAGCGCCTGTGTGTTGGCGAGAGATATACAGAAAAGCCGTCAACTTTTGCAGGCCGCCTCTCGTCCTCCATTTTTCACCCTTCCACGCACTCCGGCTACAACTCGCCCCTTTCCCACCTTTCTATCTCCATTCCGTTCCACGCCTATTCCTTTCATTCCATTTCCTCCACCAGCAAAATAAAACCAAGCAGCCTTAGGCCACCTACTACTACTTGCTTTATGTATACCATATTATCCGCAATAAATAGCTATACAGACTTCCATGTTATCCGTTGCTCTATTGTGTATGTTTGGATGCATATTATAGTGTTTACTCTAAACAGTTGGTACGTTGCAGTTAAGGTTTCTCTATGTAGATGAGCAATAATCTATGTTTATGGAGTATATTTTGAAGTTTTAATTTGTTTAAGTATCTATTAATGTTAAATGCTAAAGCACTCAATGTACTGGTTGTACCTGTGGTGAGTGGTTCTAATTAAAATATATTGCTGTTTAGGATGTCTTTGTTGTTTCAACGCTGCATCATTTTAATTGTCTGCCGGGTCCTCTAAATTAAAGGAAGCGAAAACTGTGCCTTTTATCAGTTGAATTGCTGTCATTTTGCAAGATTTTGCATGTCACATCCCGTTGTAAATGTTATACATATCTGTAATCTCATTTTTGCCATAAGAGCTTTATATTCAGTACGTTTTCTTAAGAACTCTACATTTACAGGGTGGTCTTCCTAAGGCTCTATATATGACAACACTTCAGAATTCCACTGTACCTAATGTTATAGTGTGATTGCGAGGAAATGAATCTGATAGAAACATGAAAGTTTGTCTAACATATGTACCATCAAATAAAAACTTCCTTCCCCTAATGATGTCATCAATGGAATGATCTTATTGACCATGGCCATGTGTGTACATGGTATGAAAATATTTTCTATAATTTGAATAATAATGAACATTATATATTTAAAAGTGGTGGGTAAAAATCGATATATAACAACAATTTCAAAATAATAATAAGTAAGATTTTAAAGTTAACAAGATAAATAGAGATAAGTCATAAGACTAAACAAATTTATATGTTATAGTCTATAGGTAATTACATTAGGATAATGATGAGATCGGGAATCATGAAAATAATGCCAAAGAAAGAAATATACTTGTTATTAGTTTGATTAAATCAATTTCTTTTAAAATCAATGGATGAACAAGTACATAGAAAATTTGGATAAATTGATCAGCATTTATGAAGGAAATGAGAAGACCAAGCAAGTCAAAATGCAAAATCTGAAATATTTGTAGAAAAATGGAAGAAAGTGAAGTTGTGAGAAAAGAGATGACAACACTGCCTAAGTGTTATAGGCCTAGGAAGTATGCCTTTGAAGAAAGTCTTGATATGAATAAATATACTTTGGACTAGCTATATGGATCACTCTCTGCCTTTGAAATTTTAGAACTTAGTGAGCAACGCACTGAGAAAAAGGAGATAACATTCAAAGTTACCACAAAGATTGAAGATGAACTTGAAAAGAGCAATGACATGGATGAAGTCGAAGCAAACGCTATAAGAATACCAGAGAAAGGAATCATGAAATACAAAGGTAAGTTACCCTTTAAATGTTTTAATTGTTAAAGAATCAATCATTATGCTTCTATATATACTTTCAAATAGGATAAATATAAGAGATAAGATGAGGACAACAAGAGAAACGATAATTATAGAGAGATGACAAAAACAAAAGAGTAGATGACAAATAATTTTAAAAGGAATTTTTCTTCAATAGAGACGCACTTCTCTAAAGATGAAGTTAGTGATGACTCGAATGAAGAATCATTGTTTATATCTATTGACTAAAAGGATAATGAAAGGTTTGGTATTACACATGATGAGAATAAGAGTGAAAGATCAATGACTATGAAGACTGCACTACATGCAAAAGTGGAACCTAAAGCTTGGATAATTGATTTTGGATGCTCAAATCACATGAGAAGTGACAACAAGAAGTTCATAGACTTCAAAAGGTATGATGGTGGATCAGTAAAGTATGTTGGTGAGGAGAATTTACTTATTTGTTGTAAAGGAGCAATAAGTATTGATGGGAAGACTAAAAAAATTATGTTTATTATGTTAAAGGACTGAGATATAATCTTTTGTATGTTAGTTAGATGTGTAGTAAAGGTTACAAGCTCATATTTCATGGGTTTTAATGTGAGATCAGTAAACGAGGTTACAAAAGATTAGTTGTAGAAGATATAAGAACAAATGGAAATGTCTATTATCTAAAGGAAAATAGAGGAAATAGTTTTTTGGTAGCATAGGGTAGTGAATGTTGGTTATAACACAAAAGGTTGGGACATGTTCACTTTGACAACATGTTAAAGATCAATTCTACCCATGTTGTGCGAGATTTACCGTAGATTATCAAACCTGCTAATGCAGTGTGCAAGGAATGTTAAATGGGAAAACAAACAAGGAATAAATTCAAGAATAATAAATATTCTACAACAAGGCCTTTAGAGTTCATTCATATAGATCAATATGGACGGACAAGGCCAAGAGGATTAAATCATGACAGTTATTGTATGTTACTTATTGATCATTATTCAAGAATGACAATGGTTACTTTCTTAAAAGAGAAGTCTAGAGAATTTAATAGATTTAAGGTATTCAAATATATGGTTGAGAATTACATAGATGCTAAAATCATGTTATTGAGGTCTAATAGAGGTTGAGAGTTTACATCAAATGAATTTAATAGATTTTATTAAGATCATGGTATTTAAAGTCAATTATCTTCACCTAGGACTCAATAGAATAAAGTGGTTGAAATAAAGAATAGGATTGTTGTAGAAATATCTAGAGCTATGTCAAAATATGTTAGCCTATCTAATGTGTATTACAAAGAAGCTGTGCATAATATTCTATATATTCTTAACAACCTACAAGTAAGAGTGAATTGCATATAGACACTTAAATGAGATATGACATAGAAGATCAACTATTGTTAGATATTTTAGAATATCTAGAAATAAGTGCCACATAAGAAAACATGAAGAAGGTTTGGGAAATTTTGATGCATCATTAGATGACAAAATATTGTTAGGATACTCTACAAAGAGCAATTCTCACCAGTGCTACAACAAAAGGATGAAGGAGATTGTAGAAAGTATGAATGTCAAATTAATTGAAGAATTGAATTATTTTTCACTTGAAGCTTGGGTTGAGATAGAATATACCCTTGTTCTTGTGGAAGAGAAGGAAGTTATGAAAGAAAAAGAAGAGACAAATGTAGAAGTGAAAGAACTTGAACAGACACCTAAGACACTTGAAAAGTATGTGTGGAAGAACCATTCATTCGATCAGATCATTGGAGACAAAATCAAATAATTATAGACAAGAAGCCTTGTTGACACTAATGAATGAGCAAATTTTTGTTTCCTATCTTAGGTGGAGAAAAAAACTTATGTATAAGTTAGCAAGAATGAAGGTTGGATGAAAGAAATGGAAGAGTATCTAAATCTAATAGAAAAGAATTAGAGATTTGAATTGGTACCTTTATCAATGAAAAAGAATGTGATAGGAACAAAGTGGGTCCTCTGAAATAACTTGAATGAAGATGGAGAAATCACAAGGAACAAGGAAAGACCATCTTGTAAAGGTTATTCACATGTTGAAGGTATAGATTTCAAGGAGACTTTTTCTCTGGTAGCTAGGATAGAAGCTATAAGGATTTTTATTGAATATCCTACATATAATAACTTTAAGGTATATTAGATGGATGTAAAGTTAGTGTTCCGGAAGGGAGAACTAGAGGAAGATGTGTATATTCAACAACCAGATGGGTTTCAATTGTCAAAAGATCTAGATATAGTTTGTCAACTCAATATGGTACTCTATGGTTTTCAAGAAATCTCCTAGAACCTAGTAACAAGATTGGATAAGTATTTGTCAAAACATAACTTTAAGAAATGTACAATAGATAATAATCTTTGTTTTTAACTAAAAGGTGTTAAACTATTAGCAATTGTTGTGTATGTTGATGATGTCATTTTTGGAGGAGATGATAGTGTCTATAAGAGATTTGCAAAATAAATGCATAAATTTTTTTTTATGTCAATGCTTGTTGAATTATCCTTTTCCCTTGGACTTCAAGTGACTTGATTAGAAGATGCTATTTTCATTTCTTAAACAAAGTATATCAAGAAGATGCTAAAGAAGTTTGGTATGGAGAATTCTAAACTAATTGGAACCCCTATGAATTTCGAAGGCTAAGTAAGGATGACGGATCTCTTGATGTTGGTAAAGAATAGTACAAGTCTATGATTGGAGGATTATTATATATGAGTGTGTCAAGACAAGATATCATGCTTGTTGTCTATTTGGTTCCCGGCTATCATGCTAGTCCAAAATAATTTTATGATTAAGGAGTGAAAAGGATATTTACATATTTAAGAGGGACTCCTAATTTTTGTTTATTGTACAAGAAGAATGATGATTTCACTTTAAAAGCACACACATATGCTGATTGGGCTAAATATGTTGATGACAGAAGAAGTACGAGTGGTGTTGCACTTTTGTTGGGAGATAGATTGGTCTCTTGGTTTAAAAAAATAGGATTCAGTGCCATTATCTACTGTAGATGTAGAATATATTGTAATAGCCTCTTGTTGCACTCACATCATGTGGATGAAACCAACTCTCAAAGATATCAATGTTATCTATGATGAGAAAATTCTCCTTATGTGTGATAATACAAGTGTAATTAACATTTTAAATAATCTAGTAATGCATTCAATGAATAAACACATATCTATTTGACATCATTTTTTACGAGAGAAGGTTATAGAGAAAGAAGTTAGATTGGAATATGTACCTACAAAGGATTAGATTACAAACATATTCTCCAAGACACTATAAAAAAATACCTTTGACTATCTTTGATGGAAATTAGAGGTCCTTGCCCCTTCAAAATAGACATCTTTTTAGAAATTTCAAGTGCACTAAAGGAACTTCGGGTTGTAGATAAGGGGCCCAACCCATATCAAGGGTCGGGGGTATTGAATGAACATAAAGGCACATGCACTTGGTACCCTTGATGCTCAATCCCTATAAGGAGGCATCTAGGGTTGGGGATATAAATCCCTTAATCTTGAATAGCCAACACAAAATAAATTCTCAAAGGTTTGGCATCAAGGTTACCTGACTCCCAGAAGGGAACAATCAACAAGTAACCTAAATCCTCAAATGCTTGAAATGGGGTAGAAGAAACAATTAAAAGTTGAGATAAAGAAGGAAAGAAAGAAAGAAAGGAAATAAAAGGAGGTAAAATGGCAAGTCCAAAAGAGGAAAAGGGGGTCACAACCTTATCCATTGAGAAAAAAAGAAGTGACTTGTAAAGGTACAACAATTACCTAAATATACTTTTTCCATAATTAAAGACTTCTTAACATTTAACAGTGTGTTTCCCTCATCTTTCTATGACAAATCAACTTAATCTATATTACTAAATTCAATCTTTTGTTGGGACTTGGCATAAAGAATTCTCATATATTTAGAATGGAATTATGGCACCTAAATTAGCCTACTTTACTTGGTGCATTTGATATCAAGGCCAAAAGTGTGACATAATTTTGTATCTTTACTATAAATCCATGATCCGTTCTAATGTTCTTATGTGGATCCAAACAAACCATCATAAATTTACATTTGAGGTTTCTCATCTAGAAGCTATTATATTATTGGGGGAGTACTCCCTATACGATTTCTAGAGTCCTTTGTAACCATCATCTTCTAAAATTGGGCATGAGAGTGGATTTAGCTAGTCTTCAAGGTACAATCACAAGGTTCAATAGTTTTTAGGAGTAGATTCCTCTTTGTCTTTTTGTGGGAGAGGAGGAATTTTTGTTGGTTGAATTAGACAAGTTCCCTTTAGCTCTGGCTATCCCTCAATTCTCGACATGGAAACCCATCTTGAAAATGAAGGTGCACTCATGCTAGCTTGGAGTCAAATGATTATGTCTACATTGGTAATTTTTGGTGAAAACTAGATGATGAATAACCCCTTCATATGGAATCATAATAGCTTCTCACACTTTGATTGAGATTAGTCTTTTGTTTGGACTTTTTTTAATTAAACTATGTAAATGTGCCTCCCTACCACTCTCCGCTTTTTACTCAAATATAGTACTATTTTTTATCTTGATAAAATTAAATAGACAATATTTATTAAAGAATAAAAAATGAAAAAATAACCAAAACTTTTGGTGCTTTATGTATGTGTGGAAAGACTAATTAGTTGAATCATTTTTGTGAGAACACATCTAAATAATTCACTTATAACTCTTGATAGAAAAATAAATAAAAAATATTTTTTATATTGAACAAAACAATTACATAAATGAAAACTAGAAAATAGAAAATAGGTAGTCAATCAAAATTATATTTTTTATATAGCGGAGAGAAAAATAGGTAGCAAGTTGAAATCATATTACTACGATTGCAAAAAAATCTCTTTTGCAAAACTTTGAACATTTAGTTCCATGACATAACCTAAGATGTACGTGAATAAAGTAATTGTCATTTGATATTAAAGGCCTCTCTGAGCACATCTAATTGCACCTCCTATATGATTGACAAACACTGTCAAATACAGTGATCTCTCCTCTCTCAATCACATTTACTCATAGTAACGTAAATTTTAATGACAAGGATTACTTCATCTTACCTGGCTCTTGAAGATCGTTAGGGTAAAATGACCAAATTTGTATTGTATGAGAATCAACCACCACTTTATTCATTCATGCAAATGAGTTGGCATAAATTAAAGGTTTACACTTTTTAGGCTATTATATATGAGGCACACCTTTCATAAATGGAAACACGGATGTTTAAATTGTGTAGTTGATTGTTGTGAATGATATGCAAGCACAAGTGAATAATGAGACTTGTGTTAATTTCAGTTTGTGATGGGATTTGGGATTTGATAATCAAAGCTTTAGTGCGACAGTGTACTACGATAGTGAATATAATAAGATATATTTCCTAGGATATTCTTTTCTTGACATGGTGGTTCAAGGATAGTTTCATGATTATGAGATTTTGTTCATTTCAATTCATTATTTCCCTATACCTTCCATAAGACAATGGGGTAAAAGTACAAAGCTGTGTCACACTTTTATAAAGGAAATGACCAATGCTGATTCAACTTTTTAAATTAAATCAATAGAAAGTGAAATATATGTTTTGAATCTTTAAATGATGTAAACTAATCAAATTTATATTCTTATGTCTATTTTAAGTTTGTAATTTTAACAAAAAAATTTAAAAATTATTTGAATATAGTTTTTTATAAAGTAAACACTATAATTTAGTTGCTGAAAAAATGTTGAAATTGAAGTTATACAAGCCACCACACTTATTTAGTAAAATTTACTTTTTTTTTCTTGAATTTTTTTTTGTATATTGATAACTTGAAACATTAGTGCATGGATATATTGTTTACTATTTTTTATAAATATATATTTTTCATTAAATTTGAAAAGTTGTGTGTGCTGAAATATGACTGTTTCCAATTCCTCCCACCTTTTTTCTTAATTATTTATCCCAATCATAAAATAATTATATCATCTTGACATAGATTCTTTTCTCTACTACATCATATTTTTTTCAATATTTTTTAATAAATTTTAGTATTTTTCCTTGACAAGATAATCAGCCTTATATTTTAGTGTTGATGACCTACTTTCAATAAAATTAAAGTATAAAACATAAAAACTAATTAAAATATTAAAAGATATATATTTTGGAAAATTCACTTATAGATCTATAAAAGGGTATTTTTACATTTCAAAAAAAAATATTATTTATAAGAGTAGGAGTTGTTGAAACATCAAGTTTTATTTTTTTTGTAATTAGACCAAAAATAGTATAAAATATACATTTAGTAGACACTTCCAATTGGAAAAGTTGTGGCCCATATATAAATTAGCTATAATGAATCTATATAGACCATATTTTTACTAAAATTAAGTTTTAGTTAGAATTACTTAAATTCACTTATGCTGATAAGTTAGCCTGAAACATGACACAATTTTTTGCTTTTACCCAATGAGTCAGTTGGCATCCTATACATTATTTTTATCTCACCTTGAGATTTTGCACCTCTATAATACAAGTCCTTCATATCTTGCCCTAAGTTTGTGCGTCTTAGTCGTACAAGTTCAATGATATGGAGTGAGATCATTAGCCTTGATCACAAAAATTTGTAATCAGTTATTCACATTGTGAAAGTGATTCTCAGTATGGTTTTTCTCCTTCTTGGGCATTCCACATAGATTTGGTGTTCTTATTTGTGTCATGCTTTATGGTTTTAAGTTCATACTTATAAAGATAAGTTAATTGTGATTTGAAGTTTAAAGGGTTATAACTAAGTTGTTTTAAGGTTCAGACCAGTTCACCCCCCACTCTTAGTCTTGTGGTGCGTTAACAATTGATATCAAAGAAAGGTTCCTCTAATATAATCTTAACTGCTTAAGGAAGGTTCAGGATGGTGCAAGACATCTATTTCAAGTTACCAATGTTTCATGGCACAAATTACTCTTGTTTGAAGTCACAGATTGAATATCATTTGGATTATATCTCGCTTGGAATATCAGACATTATCAAAACTATTTATATTGATCCAAATGGTGGTCCTACTACTATGGTTGAGATCAAGAAACATGAAGATAATACCAAGGAAAGAAATATAGTTGTTATTATTTTTACTAACTTAATTATTTTTCAAGATCAATGGATGCACAAGTGTAAAGTAAATTTTGGATAAACTGAGCAGCATTTATGAAGGATATTAGAACATGAAGCAAGTCAAAATGAAAAATATAAAGCATATATTTGAGAGACTAAGGATGTTTGAAGGTGATAAGATTTAAGGTTACCACCACTGAGTGAATGAGATGGTCAATACAATTAGAGGTATTGGTGGAAAAATGAAACAAAGTGCAGTTGCGACAAAAGTGATGAGAACACTGGCTAAGTGCTATATGCCTAAGAAATATGCCATTGAAGAAAGTCATGGCATCAATAAATATACTTTGGATCATCTCTATGAATCACTCTCCACCTTTAAAACTTTAGAACTTAGTGAGAGACACATTGAGAAGAAGGAACACTCAAATTTAACATAAATAATGAAGATGAACATGAAACAAGCAATGACATGGATGGAATGGGAGAAAAATTTATAGGAAGATTGAAGAAAGGATCCAATAAATACAAAGGTAATTTTCCCTTTAAATTGTTTAAGTATGGAAGAATTGGTCATTATGCTTCTACATGTACTTTTGAGGACGATAACTATAAGCTATCAAATGATGACAACAAGAGAAAAGATAATTATAAGAGAGATGACAAAAACAAAAGAGTAGATGACAAAGATAATAAAAAAAAGAGTTTTTGTTCAGTGTATACCTAATCCTTTGAAGATAAAGTTGGTGATGACTTAAATGAAGAATCGTTGTTTTTATCCATAGAATAAAAGGATAGTGAGAGGTTTGGTATTACACATGATGAGAATAAGAGTGAAAGATCAATAACTATGAAGACTATGATACATGCAAAAGTGGTATCTAAGGTTGGATAATTGATTTTGGATGCTCAAATCATATGACAGGTGACAGAAAAAGTTCATAAAATTTAAAAAGAATGATTGTGGATCAGTAAAGTTTGATGGTGATGAGTTTGTACCAATTTGTGGTAAAGGAACCATAACTATTAATGGCAAGTATAAGACAAATGATGTTTACTATGTTAAAGGTTTGATTCATAATATTTTCAGGGTTAGTCATATGTGTAGTAAAGGCTACAAGGTCATATTTTTTGGGTTTGAATGTGAGATTAAAAAATGAGGTTGCAGATGATTAGTTACAAAAGGTATGAGAACAAATGGTAATGCCTATTATTTTAAGGAAAATAGAGGAAGTAGATATTTGGTGGCACATGGTACTAGTGAATGTTTATTATGGAACTAAAGGTTGGGACATGTAAACTTTGACAACATGGTAAAAAGATCGGTTCTACTTATGTCATGAGAGATTTATGAAATATTATCGAACATGCTCATATAGCATGAAATGAATGCTAGATGGGAAGAAATAAAGAATAAATTCGAGAGAAAAGAATATTCTAGACCACAAGGTCTTTGGATTTGATTCATACAAATCAATGTGGACTGACAATGACAAGAGGACTAAATGGTGAAAGTTATATTATGTTGCTTATTGATGATTATTCTAGAATGACATGGGTTAATTTCTTAAAACAAAAATCTAGATCATTTGATAGATTTAAGGTGTTCAAATCTATGGTTGAGAGACAAATCAATGGTAAAATCAAGTGTTTGTGGTCTGATAGACGAAGAGAGTTTACATTAAATGAATTATGATAAATTTTGTGAAGAATGCAGTATTAGAAGGCAATTATCTACACCTACAAATCTTTAGTAGAATGGATGGGTTGGAATAAAGAATAAGATTGTTGTAGAAATGTCTAGAACTATGTTGAAATATGCTAACCCACCTAATGTATATCGGAAAGAAGCTATGCATAATGTTCTATATATTCTCAACCCGATACATGTAAAATTGAATCACACAAAGGCATCTTTATGAGATATGACATGAACGATCAACTACTATCAAGTATTTTAAAATATTTGGAAATATGTGCTACATAACAAGAGATGAAGTGGATTTGGGAAAGTTTGAGGCAAGATCAAAGGAAGGAATATTCTTGGGACACTATAGAAAGAGAAAGACTTACCAATATTACAACAAAAGGCTAAAGAAGATTGTAGAGAGTATGAATGCCAAATTATTTGAAGAATGGAATCATGTTGGACTTGAGCCCGAGGATGAGATATAAGATTCCCTTGTTATTGTGGAAGAGAAGAAAGTTATGAAATAAAAGGAAGAGACAAATGTAGAAGAGAATAAACCTAAACAAGAACCTAAGAGACCTAAAAAGTATGTGTGGAAGAGCCACTCATAAGATCGGATCATTGGAGACAAAGACAAAGAATTTCAGACAAGAAGAAGACTTGTTGAGACTAATGAAGAAGCAAACTTTTGTTTCCTATTTAGGGTGGAGCCATTTTTTTTTGTATAAGCTACCACGGATGAAGGTTGGATGGAAGCAATGGAAGAGGATCTAAATCAAATAGAAAAGAATTGGAAATGGGAATTGGTACCTTGATCGGTGGAAAAGAATGCGATCTAGGAAAAAATTAGGTTCTCCAAAATAACTTGAATAAAGATGGAGAAGCCACAAGAAACAAGGCATGACTAGCATGTAAAGGTTTTTCACAAGTTTAAGTTATAGACTTCAAGGAGATCTTCTACTCTAGTAGCTAGGATGGAAACTATAAGGATATTTCTTGAATATGCTACATATAAGAACTTTAGGGTATATCAGATTGATGTAAAGTCAACATTCTTGAATGGGGAACTAGAAGAAGAGGTGTAGTTTGAATAACCATATAGGTTTTAGTTGACAAAAGCTATAGATACGGTTTGCAAACTCAAGAAAGTACTCCATGGACTCAAGAAATCTTGTAGAGCTTAGTGTGAAGGTTGGATAAGTATTTGTCACAACATAATTTTAAGAAAGCTACAATAAATAATAATATTTATTTTTAAGTTAAAGGTGATAAAATGTTAATAGTTATAGTGATATCATTTCTGGAGGAGATGATAGTGTTTGTAAGAGATTCTTGAAGAAATGCATAAAGAATTTGAGATGTCTATGATTGATGGATTATCGTTTTTGCTTGGTCTTGAAGTGACTCAATTAGAATATGGTATTTTTTGGTTTTTAGATCAAGTATATCAAGTAGATTCTAAAGAACTTTGGTATGGATAATTATAAACCAATTGGACCCCTTATAAATAGTAGTTGCAAGCTAAGTAATCATGATGGATCTCTGGAAGTTTTTATGAAATGGTATAGACCTATGATTGAATGATTATTATATTTGATTTCTTGAGGACTAGATGTTATGCATGTTATCTATTTGGTTGCCAGATATCAACCTAGTCCATAGCAATCACATGAGAAAGCATTGAAAAGGATATTTAGATATTTGAGAGGGACTCTTGATTTTGGTTTGTTGCAAAAGAAGAAAGAGGATTTCACTTTGAAAGCATACACAAATGTTTATTGGGTCATATGTGCTGATGACAAAAGAAGTACAAGTGGTGGTGCACTTTTCTTGGGAGATAGATTGGTCTCTTTGTTGACAAAAATGTAGGATTTGGTGTGATTATCTACTACATAGGTATAATAAATTGCAATAGCATTTTGTTGCACTGAAGTCATGTGGATGAAGCAAACTCTTAGAGATATCAAGGTGATTCATGATGAGGTAATTTCTACTATGTGTAAGAATACAAGTGCAATTAATATTTTAAAGAATCCAGTAATGAACTCAAGGAATGAATACATATCTATTTGGCATCATTTTTGAAGAGAGAAAGTTTCAAAGAAATAAGTCACATTGGAATATATACCTACAAATGATCAGATTGTAGACATCTTTACCAAGACACTGGAAAAAAATACCTTTGAGTATCTTTGATAGAAATTAAGGGTTATTGCCACTCCTTCAAACTAGACATCTTTGTAGAACTAGAGTGCATTAAATTCACTTTGGGTGGTAAGTAAGGGGTTTAATCCCTATCCAAGGTCGAGGTTATTGTATGCACATAACTTGGTTGTGCACTCTGTACCCTTGATGCTTGATCCCTAAAAGAGGACATCGAGGGTTGGGTATAGGCATCCCTAAAGCTAAAAAATCCAACAAATAGGAAACACTCAAGGGTTGGGGCCAAGGCTACATGGCTCCAAGAAGAGAACAAGCAATAGCTAACTTGAATCGTCAAATGCCCGAAATGGGATGGAAGAAACAAAAATGAGGGGAGAAAAAGAAGGAAAGAAAGAGATAAATAAAATGAAAGGAGAAAAAGGGGCAAGGACAAAAGAGGAAAAGGGGATTGAGAAAATAGAAACTAAATTGTAAAGGTAAAATAGGTACCTAAACATACTTTTCCACAATTAAAGACCACTTAAAATTTATCAATGGCTTTCCCTCATCCCTTTATGGTAAATCAACTTAATCTATAGTGTTAATTTCAATACATTTTTTTGGGACATTACATCACAAATTGTAGTATATCTAGAATGCAATCATGGTACCTAAATTAGCCTACTTTTCTTGGTGCATTTGATATCAAGGCCAAACATGTTACACAATTTTATCTTTACTATAAAGCCATGATCTATTCTATTGTTCATATGTGGATCCAAATGGACCCTCATAAATTTGTATTTGAGGTTTCTCATCTAGGAGCTATTATATCATTGGGGGAATACCCCCTATAGTATTGCTAGAGTCCTTTGTAACCATCCTCTCCTTAATGTGGGCATGAGAGTGGATTTAACTAGTCTTCAAGGTACAATCACAATCAGCAGTGTTTGGGAAGAGATTCCTCTTCCTCTTTTTGTATGGGAGGAGCTATTTTTGTTGGTTGAAATAGACAAGTTCCCTTGAATGGCTCTAGCTATTTGTCAATTCTCCTCTTAGTAGCTTGTAGAGAAACTTCCTAGAAAAGAAGGTGCAATCACTAGGTTGGAGTCAAATGATTATGTCAACATTGGTAATGTTTGGGGAAAACTAGATGATGAATATCCCCTTCTTTTGGAATAATAGTAGCTTCTCATGCTTTGATTGAACTTAGTCTTTTGTTTGGACTTTGTGTAATTAAACTATATAAATGTGCCTCTCTAACACTCTTCGCTTTTACTTGAATATTATACTATTTTTTTGTTGATATTATTAAATAAATAATATTTATTAGAAAGTAAGGAAAAAAAAAAAAAAAAAAAAAAAAACCTTGGGTGCTTTATACATGTGTGGAAGACTAATCACTCGAATCATTTTTGTGATGATCAAATCTAAATACTTCACTTACAACTCTTTATAAAAAACACATTGAAATTATTTTTTATACTGAACCAAACAATTACATAAATGAAAACTACGAAGAAAAAGAGCCGAAAAGAAAATAGGTAGCAAATTAAAATCTTATGTTTTATATAGCTGGAACAAAAACAGGTAGCAAGTCGAAATCATATTTCTTCGATAGAAAAAGAGATGTACGTACGTATAGCTAGAAGTCACGCGGTGTTAAAGGCCGCTCCGAGTACATCTAATTGCACCTCTTACGTGATCGACAAATACTGTCAAAGATAGCGACCTCTCCTCTCTTAATCACACTTAATCATAATAACTTCAATTTTAATGACAAGAATTATTTAATGTTGCATGGCTCTCGAAGCTGGTTAGGTTAAAATCACCAGATTTGCATCGTATGAGCCCGACAATATACATTTTTATTCCATCAGAAATCCGGACATATTTGTTTTGAAAATCGACTAGCTTTCTATTGAGTGCTGCAAATGAGTGCTCTCTAATTTCTTTTATTTGCAGTGAAAATGTTTTCTCGCCGACCTTGTTTAGTGTTGGCTACTGTTTTTTTGGCGATGGAGTTCAGCGCCTGTGTGTCTGCGACAGATGTACAGAAAAGCCGTCGTCTTTTGCAGGCTCCTCCCTCTCGTCCTCCTTTTTTCACCTTCCCACGCACTCCGTCTGCTTCTCGTCCTCCTTTTTTCACCTTCCCACGCGCTCCGTCTGCTCCTCGTCCTCCTTTGTTCGGCCTCCCACGCACTCCGTCTGCCCCTCGCCCTTTTCCCTTCATTCCATTTCCTACACCCGCAAAGTGAAAAACATACAGCCTTAGCGCACGTACTATTGCTTTGCTTTAGATATAAAATATTATCAGCAATAAATGGCTATACAGACTTCCACATTGTCTGTTGCTCGACTGCGTATGTTTGGAAGCATATTATAGTGTTTTCTCTATACAGTTGTTACGTTGCAGTTAAGGTTTCTCTATGTTGATGGGGAATATTTTGAATTTTGAATGTTGACTTGTTTTGTGATTTATCTGAAATCATCTATCTCTTAATGTGATTTCACATCAACCATATAAATAAGTCAATGTTCAGAATGTGACGAATATATTAACTCCAACTCATCAACTTTATAAGCTTTTCAACGAGGATGCTAAATAAACATGGAAATTTATGTGCTTACTATTATATTTACATCTTTAAATTTTATTACTCGAGCACTTAATGTACTAGTTGTCTCTGAAGCGAGCGATTCTAAATTATATTACTGTTTAGCAAGTCTTTGTTGGTTTGTCATTGCATTATTTTATTGGTTTAAATTAAAGGAAACGAAAATGAATATCTACTGTGCCTTTATCAGTTGAATTGCTGTCATTTTGCAAGACGTTGCATGTCACATCCCGTTGTAAATGTTATGCGTATCTTTAATGTCGTTTTTGCCATAAGAGTTTTTTATTCAGTAAATTTTCCTAAGTTCCTTACATTTATAACTGTTCTTCGAAGGCTCTATATATACCACTGTATTTAAAAGTGGTTGGTTTCAAAATAATAATAAATTAATAGAAAATAATATTAATTTAGAACAAATTTATTTGTGCATCTAAAATTAAAGTTAAGGAAAAGAATCTAAAAGTAAACATTAACGCAAAGAGTTCTATTGGTGATTCTTTAAGCATATAAAATTTATTACTTATCTTTCAACTCTATAATAAATAAGATTTCATAAAGAGTTAGATTTGAAGACATAAAAGACTTATGAATACTCATAATAAATTTCATATCTTATTAAGTAAAACTACAACAATTATAATTTCAAATAAAATATGAGCATAAAATTGAATCAAGGACATGATTATGTTTTATGTTATGCAACTTAATTACATCTTTTAAATAATAAAACAGAAATGATAATGTGAGAAAACAAAGACATGTAACTAACACACTCTTTAGTCCCTTCATTTGCTCTTTTCGAATAGCTTTGGATAATGAGCTAAAGGGTTAGACTTATAATTTGTTCTCACTTGAAATGTCTTTTTTTATAATTTATTTCAAAATAATATTTGTTAAATTAACTATCAAAATATTAAATATCTTTTTATTTTTCTAATTGTAAAATTTTTATTTGTATTTTAGTTTACTAACTTTCATTTTTTCTATATAAATTTTATATGTAGTACAATTTCCTAAAATATCTACTATCTCAACTAGGCCCAAATTTAAACCTCCAATAGTTGGGAAGAAATGGATTTGATAAAAATATGCAATAACACAATTTTATACTAGTCAATTTTTATGTCGTATGTTAAGCTTTATATTAGCACAATTTCCAATGGTTTGTGTTCAATAATTTCTATATGAAAATATTATTGAAATACCACTATATCTACGATTGTGTTATTGTGAAGGAATGAATTTGATGAAAATATGCAAGTTTATCTCATATGTTCACGGACCACCACTAAATCAAATTCCTTCTCGTAGTGACAACATTAATGATAAACATGGTATGGATGTTCTATACACCAATATAGCTCACATAGTGAATAGCAACGCTATGAATTTGGATAGTTGAGTCTAGAAGTTTTTGGACATTTCACTTCTCCAGCCCATGTTCAAATATCTATGACTATTCGCACATCAATAGTCAATGTTCCTACATACTCATATTCTAGCATGCTTATGCCTACACAAAATGGTAATTTCATTGATGTTAGTGGGGTGACTCCTATAAATCAATATGCTTATATTCCACCTTCAACCAATGTCTCATTTGTTTCTCAACCATCTCCTCCATCTATAAACCACAATGTTTCACCTACTTATCATACTACACCTTCTAGTCCTCCTTCACAATCCAAGTCATCCACCGAAGCCACAATAATCCACTTGTAAAAGAATGTTTCATCCTTACAAAAATAAATGGCCAGAGTAACCCAATCCAAATACACTATCATTAAACATTTAGTAGGTAGACCACTTTCCACTGATACCCTTTGTACCCCACTTCCACAACACATTGAGGTTTCCTATTTTGAGAAATATCATGGGCATGGTCACCTCCACACTAATGTGAAAAAGTTTCCAATTTATGCAATGATTTTGTCTAGGACCAAAATTTCATGCAAATATTTTCCCTAGACCTTTTAGAAGAAAAAGTTTTCAAATGGTTTTTCTCCATTCCTAGTTATTCGATTCTTAATTTTTAATAATAGATAGATGTATTCTTTCAACATTTTCAAAATAATATTGGGCCACAAGTTATTTTGACTGATTTGGTATATTGCAAAAAAATTGTTAAGGAAAAAATAAAATAAAATTTATTGGTAGATACTACAAAGGTAGGTTTTGGAATTAGGGTTTCACCAACCAAGATAGTAAGACCACCAATTTCACAAGATCAACCTTACATTTACAAGGGTAGTTGAAACCCAATAAATCTAGCCATAATTTATTTAGAGAAGAGGGTTGTAATGCTAATTGGATTTTCCTATTTCTTGTTTCCTCTCTTATAGAGTTGAAATTGGATTTGAATTATAAAGTTCTAGGGTAAAACAATATGAATTGGAAGAAAAAAATAATTACAAAATGTTCTAGACTTCACACAGAGCCACAAATAGAGATTTGAGAAGGGAAATGAATCAAAATCTATAGCTAAAAATTTGGACCAAAGTGTGGGACAAAGAGGGTAGGGTGACCTTGTCCTACAACTTTTGAGCAACCAAATAGGATTTTTTTGGAACAAAAAGACGAACAAGATCCAATATCAAAAGATTAGGCAACATACTTAGGACCAGGGAGATGGTGCTACCTAGTGCTTTGCTTTGTGTATTCGTAAAAGTTGAACTTATTTGTTGTCATTCGTTCTGTTGAAATCTTTCATTGTAAAACTTGAATCAATTTCTTGCACATAAAGAGAGAGAAAATGATTGTGGATAGGGGTTTTCCTTGGGTCAAACCCTATTTTAGGAATTAATATTGAAATTGAAATGATAATTATAATGGAATTGAATTGAATTGCAATAGAATACTTTCCTTTTGAGGGAAAAGCTAGATCGGAATTTGAATGCTTGCAATTGAAGCTGATACGTTGATGAAGCTTTCTTGAAGCCACATGCCAAGGGTTCAGGATGCCATGTAGAATGTCTTCATGGATGGTTGACCATGCATGCCATCATGAATCCTTAAAATTTCCTTGACCTTTCCTTCAATGCTTGACAAATGCTTGATTGCTTGCTCACTTGAGCTGAATTTCTCTAGAGTGTAATTGAGAGAGATCCATCCATCTTAGACTTGAAGTGAGAAGGGTAGACCTACTTTTATACCTAACTATCCAAAAATTATTTGAATTTCTGGAGCAAGCAGACATAGGAACTAAATTCTCATCCACTTGAAGTGATCATTGATGGGACCAAATTTGGGTCCTGATTAGGAGGACTAGGGTAGTGGGGGTATCCTGGTTCTAGGATAGTCTTGTTAATTAGGAATCATATTTGAATAGGGGTTAGAAAGGGGGTTGAAAATGTATATTTTTGGAAGGTGTGAACAAAATCAAGGTAGACATCAAGCATTGAAAGACAAAAGGCCAAGGTGAGGTCTAAGTTATGAAAAACTTGTACGCACATACAATTTACAATGCTTCATTTTGCCCCCACTTTAGTGAGAGTATGACACTACGGCTATAGTAATGGTAAAGTACAAGTTGAATCATATAATATCAAACTCAAATCTTAATGAAAGCTACCAAGAAAATTTGACCAACTAAAAATTGCAAACAAGTTGAATCATATTTTTTGATATATCTCAAAATAAAATAAGCACCAAGCCAAATCATATTTAGCCGATAGACTCGTTATGGTGGGTTTACCAGTAAATTGAAGTTCCCCACACTCAAAAAAAAAAAAAAAAAAATAAAATAAAATAAAATTTCAGTGAAGGAATAGCTAAACGGAAACGTTTTATTAAAGTTTTGATATTGGATAGTTGAAGATAAATATCCTAAATTAAAACCTTGTCCTTTTCAAAGTTAACTGCGTCCACTAGAAATTTATGCACTTAATAACTGTCACACTTGTGAGTACACACATCCAATGTAAGTGTACAGTTTTAGCGGGGATTCTGGAGGCAAGACTAATTTGGCAAGGTTTCATACAGAAATAGAGCATATCTCTAGGTTGTGTAGTCTTGTTTGTTCTTATTCCCATATTTTATATTGCTTTTCGTAGCACCCAGTTTAGAATTTTCTTCAATTAGTCATTTCTGAGTTAAAGAGAGTTCTGTGAATGGTTGGTTTATAACAAAAGTCTGGTAAGTTTTGAGAATTGTGTATTGCTTCGTTGTTTGGAGGTTTTTGTGAATGGAAACTAGTTAATGTTAACAAGGTGGAAACTAGTTAATGTTAACAAGGTGGAAACTAGTTAATGTTAACAAGGTATCCAAGTTATTTTTTCTCCAGTTTACCGATTGAATTTGACGGAATGATTTGACGGAATGATTTTCTAGATGGTATTTCCTAAAGATGATTGTTGTTTTTACATAACATTGAATTCGGAAGAACACCTCTGCATTGCCTCCCTTGCCATCCTCTATTTTTTTTTTAATTCTAAATCTCTTTTTTTTTGTGTGGCTTGTTCAACATCTTACGAGGATACAGAGTTGAAATAAGGATATAGAGCATATGGCATTGGTTTTTTGGATGACGCCTACTACCACGTGTATGAGATATGGTCAGTTAAATAACCTTTTTGCAGTTGTAAAATAAATAAATATTTATAATGCCAGAAAAATGTGTCATTGGCAAGAGGAAAATCATTAATGGCAAATTATTAGGCAACAATTTAGGAAAAACTATAAACATGTTCAAGTTATTTGAGCTTTTGGGTAACTTAAAATATTGTGATTTAATTATAATTTCTCTTTGAATTTAACGTATAGCATTTTATTATATTAGATGTATTCATAAAGATATTGTACTAGAAAGAATATAATATCATCAAAACAATAAAAAATTAACTATAAAAAAATTGCAATGTAATAGGTACAAGTAATATTATATCTAATACAAAATAATTTGTTGAAGATATTTTATTTATTTAAACAAGATTTCTATATATAAAACATTTTAAGAAATTAATCAAATTTTATTTTATTTAGAAAAGTTTTTAAAAAATAATATTAATATCATAATTAGAAAGATTTTAATAATAATGATAATGATATTATTATAAATATATTTAGATTGTTTGATTTGTGAAGAGAATTTCAAATATAGATTTATGTTTATTATGACATTCTAAATTATTATCACTATTAAATTCAATTTTTACAAGATATTATTTGATTATATTTTACTATCACATAACTATTGTTGCACCTCCTTTTGATAGAGATGCTAGTTTTAATATAGCGAAAAGAAAATAAGTTGACGTCGAAATCATTTTACTTCGATAGAGGAAAAAAACTTCCATCTTTTCCTAAACTTCGTTGGCAGAAATTATTGGTTGCCACTCTCTAGGCTATTGCATATGAGACCCTCCTCCCATACATTTACTCCAAAAATGACAACTTTCTAATTTCTTTCATGTTTTCTCGACGGGCTTGTTTAGTGTTGGCTACTATGACAATTTGTTGGTGATAGGAGTTCAGCGCATGTGTGTGTGCGAGAGATATACTCCTCGCCCTTTTCCCACCTTTCCATCTCCATTCCGTTCCACGCCTATTCTCTTCATTCCATTTCATCCACAAGAAAAATAAAAACAAGGATCCTTAGCCCACGAATTACTACTTGCTTTATATATAATATATTATTAGTAATAAATGCCTATACAGACCATATTATCTGTTGCTCTATTTTGTATGTTTGGATGCATATTATAGTGTTTTCTCCAAACAGTTGGTACGTTGCAGTTAAGGTTTCTCTATGTATATGGGGAATGGCCTATGTTCAAATGGAATATTTTGAGTTTTGACTTGTTTAGTGATTTATCTGATATCATCTATCTCTTAAATTCTTAATGTGATTTCACATAAACCATCTAAATAAGCCAATGTTCAGAATGTGACGAATACATTAACTCCAACTCATTAACTGTATAAGCTTTTCAATGACGATGCTAAATAAACATGGAAATTTATGTACTTACTATTATACTTGCATCTTTTAATTGTTGCATGTCACATCCCGTTGTAAATGTTATGCATATCTGTAATCTCGTTTTTGACATAAGAGTTTTATGTTCAGTACATTTTCCCAAGTGCTTTACATTTATAAGTAGTCTTCCAAGGCTCTATATATGACCACACTTTATAATACTACTATATCTACCGTTGCTGTGTGATTGGGGAAATGAATCTGATTGAAACATGGAATTTTGTCTAGGATATGTACCACCTGATGAACTTCATTCCCGTAATAATGTCATCAATGGAATGTTGCTATTGGTCATGGCCATGTGTGTTAATGGTATAAAATATATTTTCTAGAATTTGAATAATGATAAATATTATATATTTAAAATTGGTGGGTAGAAATAGATATATAACAACAATTTCAAAATGATAATAAGTGAGGCGTGAAAGTTAACAAGATAAATAATGATAGGTCATATGGTTAAACAAATTTATATGTTATTGTTCATAAGTAATTACATTAGATTAAACCATTTTTGAAAAATATAATATTAAAGAATGGGAAGGAATATAATTTTAGATGCATTTCATTTATGATCTATCTCCCCACATAACATTAAGTAAAAATAAGGGCTTAGATGATAACAATCTTCCTTCTCGACCAATCAAAGAGTATATGCATGATGAGAGAATCTTCCCACACAATATATTCCTTCTTTATCTAATTTTCCCTTTGCTCCTTCTAAATACACCTACACTGCGATTTTTAAAGAGTTTCATTATAATCTTCCTCCTTCTTCTCAATTAAGAAACTTTTAAAGGAGTGGCTATAACATAATATCAAAACAAGGTTTTAGAGGGAAAGGACTTGGGAAATTTGAACAATGAATTAGAGTCCTCATAAACTCTCCCACACAAGCTAGTACCAAAGGTCTAGGACATTATCATGATTCACCTATGGATGATCTCCTTAGAATTCAAAATTTTAAGGATTACCTTGCAAGACATAAGACTTTTCATCCATCTAAGGGCGCTTCTTCTTCAAAACACTCCAGTTTGTTCATATTATCAGTCTCATAACCATCATACTAATGATTGTCTAGATTTTAAAAAAAGTATGCAAGAACTAGTTGATATTGGAACTATTAAAATCATATATTACAATCCGTCCTCTTCTAAATCTCAAGAGACAAGACTTAATCCTATTGATGATCAAGACAAATTAGCTACTAGAACCTTTTGGAGATTGAAGTATGATAAGAATGTTGTCTTTCCTTTCATTAAAATGAATAACAATTATAAGCATAACAAAGGTGATGAACATTTGTCTTTTTCAACGTAGTTATTGTCATTCTCTTGGAAAGTGTAAATAATTTAAAACATTTGTTGAATAATAATATGATAGGGGTTGCATAGCTCTTACAATTTGTCTTGCAATCTATCTTGGTGAAAATGTAGTGCCTTAGCACTCTATTCACTCTTCATGTTGCTCCTCACCCTATGACACAAATGGTTAACTTAATTTGGGGCTCTTTGTCATAAAAGGAGATTATTTTTCAATTACAAACATTTTGGGACAACAACGCAATTCATTCTTACCTCTATCTTATTTCTTTTCTCTCTAAGGTTTCACTATTCCCTTTAGTGGTTGCATTTTTCATACTTTGATGTCCTTTCTTGCATGGAATTGTATGTCTCTTATGATTAATCTCTCCTTAAGGTAATATGTGATCTTAATTCTCTGGAAGATTGCCTCCTCTTTATAGTTTCTTTTTGAATATATTAATGTTTTTTCTTACATGGAATATTCCTTCATCCGAGTATATTGTGCATTTGCTTATGCCTAATCTCTTCTTAGACGTTGTGAAATTATTCTTATTGTACTTACACTTGGGGGGGGAATGATTTTTTCATCTTATCCTTTCTAACTATCCACTTTCCTTTTGTTGAGTGGTGTTTGCTTATGATTTAATATCATTCCTTGTGTGAAGTTTCTGTTTACCCAAGGATTCTCTCTTATGCAAGAGGTGTATATCTTTGGCTACAACCTCTACTTCAATTCATAGTATATATAAGTTATTAAATTACCCCTCACATTGGTTTAAAAGTGTGACATCCTTTGTCAAGAATCCCTTTCACCTATCAATAGGAGGCAGGTAGGCATTCTTATTATCCTTCCTTTCTTTTGGTAGAAGATGTTATATTTTTCCAAGAATCCTCTTTACACTTGGAGGTAGATGTCTTTTGAACAAAGATCTCTTCTCCTCCAAGGATCCTCTTTACACTTTTTGCATGATATCTCTTTCTCAAGCATCTTATCCTTACTTGTAAGAGTATTCCCTCTTTATCTTGGATTTATGAACATTGTTTGCTAAAGGATATCTTCTCCGTGTTAAAGGTGGAAATCCTTCTTTCTATCTTTCTTAAGACATCAACATAGGGCTATGCTGACATCTTAAGGGGCAGACATACATATCATCCTCATTGTACT
The DNA here is from genome assembly GCF_030272615.1 of Cryptomeria japonica. Taxonomy (NCBI): domain Eukaryota; kingdom Viridiplantae; phylum Streptophyta; class Pinopsida; order Cupressales; family Cupressaceae; genus Cryptomeria; species Cryptomeria japonica. The sequence goes on along the minus strand of NC_081411.1, from coordinate 45,946,200 downwards.
ATATTGTACCATATTTTTTGCATGTCATAAATGGGGTGTTCATTCTCAAAACCAAACAAAAAAACCTCTTATACGAGATGCTTCATGCTCAAAAATAGTTGTAGCATTGATATATATCTTAGATGGGGTAAACATTCTCAAAATCACAGCAAAAAAAAAATATTACAAGAGATGTCCTCGAAACCAAGCATATATTTTTCTTAAATGGGGTTACACATTCTAGAAACCAAAGCAAATAAACACTATATGAGATGTTCCCAAAACCAAACTCACCCCTTGGAATTGGTATTTTCATTAAATGTCTTAAACAGGTTGAAGCATGCTGGAAACCAAAGAAAACAAACTCTTATATGTGATTCTATAAACTTGAAACTAGACATCACTTGCACACATGCACGAGGGTGATTGGAACTAGCAAAAAATAGCTAGAATATGCCAACCCTCCTCCCCAACATGGATCACCTAGAAAAACACATCTAGAATGTGTATTCCATGCTTTTTCCTTCTTCTCATGAGCTCATAGCTTTTCTAGTTGTATTTCATGGATGATGCATACTCTTTCTCTTTCATGTGATTACTTGTTTTCTTGAGGTGGCATTTTTCAAGAATGATATTAGTGGTTTCAAGATATTTTTATATCGAGGTCTCTTCAGCTAGTTCACTTGATGTCTTTGGTTTTTAACTTTTATGTTTTGTGTCTTTTGCCTTTGTCTCTTTTTTGTCTTTTCATGTCTTTGTTTGCGTTTTCATTTTTATCTTGTTTTGTGTGCCCTTTGCATGCATTTGAGTGTGTTAGGATCCTAATATTGAGGACTTGGTTCCTCAAAATTAGTGATATCTTATACTCCTTGTGATTGTGCTTCTCTATTCCTCCTCTCTTTCATCTATTTTGTCTACTTTACCACATGTATTTGCATAGGCTCACACTCTTGTTAAAGGGGGGGCTCAAAGTAGTGGCATAAATTATCACTGACCCAATTTACACCTCATGTTTGTGCCCTTTCTTTAGCGTGTCTCCCTCTCATCTCCTATCTGGGTCCATCAAGTGTCTTAACTCCTATTTGGGTGTCATGTACAACTGCCAATTTATTTCCTAGAGGGGTATCAATATCTCTGGGCTAAATGATGGTCCCTGACTAAGGAGGACCAGGGAACTAGTGCCCTAGTCTTAGGACTAGAGCGCCCAACACCCTGGTCCCCTTAGTTGGGTCCTATTTTGAAGTGGGAGATTGTCCTATCTCTCTGGTAGGAAATGAAATTTGTGGCACTATATGACCATTGGAGGTCAGCTTATTTAATAATTGACCTAGATACTCCTATATAAAGACATTTGATCAACCTAATTTCATCTATCCATTCAAGCTATCAATGAAGCATCCTTGCATCTGTGAAGCGTTCATCATTAAGCATTTTTAGAGACCTTCAAAATGCATATTCTTCATTGAACCATCATGGTGAAAAATTACATAATTCATTAACATGTATGTGTGTTTGATTAGGGTTTTGTCATGTTCATTTCATTTTATATAGCATATGTGATTACATTCAAGAACAAAAGTATCATTATTGATAATTGCAGATCTTAGGTATACCTTTCAATTATTCATTTAAATATTTGTAGTTATTCATTCAAGGTTAATTCCTAAACTAGCATCTGTCATAGACAAGCCCCTATTCCCAATAATTTCCCTATTTTGTGTGTGGAGGAAATAGGTGCAAAGTTGTGATTCCTAAGATCGACATTATTCACAAAGGCAAATATGTTCCCCTTTGGATGGTAAAAAGTGTAGAGGACCAAAGTGACAGTTGTTTTGGTCCCAACATTTTAGGACGACCTTCTGGAAATAGACCCGAATACTCATATATTACTTAGATAGAGGTTCGTAGCTTCGTTTAGAGATCGTAGCTCACAGTTCATGCATATTTACTTGCATTTCAACACATTTTCCCTAATTTTAAAATTTTAAAAATTGACTTGAAAAGATGGTATTAATTTCCAATCCAGTGAATCTAATAAGAATTCTCATCCCTATCCTTATTGATTTGAGGCTAGATCTATTAGGTTCATCCCTCTTTAATGTGATTGGTTCCTAAGGAAAATATTGATGGTCTTCATACATCTAATAGTGGAAACCCTAATATTTTCAACATCATAGGGTCATACTCCCATTACAGTGGAATCTAAATGTAGCATCCTAAGTTGTTATTGGGCCAACTTACACCTCATGTTTGTACCCCCACTTTAGCATGTCCTATTCTCATCACATTTTGGGGTTAGTTTGTGCTAATTCTCCAGCTTTGAGGTCATGAAAAAACTTTTATGGGTCCTATAATGGGATACCCACCCTATTTTAGCTTTGTTTTGGTCCTGATTGAGGTAGGAATAGGGTATGGAATGCCTTGGTCTAAATGATGGCAGCCCGAAATACCATGGTCTTACTTAAGTAGGCCCTAATTTTAAATGGGGCTGGGGATTTGTCTCAATGGTAAGATTTGATCTTAGGGGCTTTGCATGACTGTTCGAGGTTAGCCTAATTGGCAATTTACCTATAACCGCTTATATAAAGGCATTAATCAATTTACTTTAGAGATAATTATCCATTAATTATCTACCTAAATCACTCATGCATCTATGAAGCATTCATCATCAGGCATTTTTCAAAGATCTTCAAAGTTGTATATTCATCATTCGACCATTGTAGAGAAAAATCATGTTAATTTTCATGCAAGCATGTGTGTGTGATAAGGGTTTTGTCATGTTCATGCCCTTTCTTATGACATATATGATTACATTCAAAGAGAAAAACATTATCATCAATAATTACAGCTCTAATATATATCTTTCGAGCATTTATTTTAGTATTTACATTTATTCATTCACTTGAGGTTAATTCCTAAACCAGGGCTTGACTTAGGCGAACCCCTATTCCCAACAATTTCCCCTTTTATTCTATGTGTAGGAAATAAGTACAAAGTTGCATTTAGGAGGATTGACAAGATTCATAGTGATGAATAAGTTCACCTCTTAACGGTGATAAATTCAAAGGACCATGGTGAATCAGTACTACCTAGTCTCAAGAAATCAAGCTTAACTTTTGGGAACAAATTCTAAACATCTTTTTTATCCTAAATCCAGGTTGGTGTCTCCATATAATGGTCGTATCTCATTGTTTATGCTCGATTTCTTTAATAATCACCTATTTACCCTAATTTTAACATTTTCACAATTCAATTTAGAAGGAGGATCAGACTATAACCAAGTGAACCTAATCAAAATTTTATACTTTTTTCGAAAGGGATTAAGCCTAGATCTAGTAGGTCCATCCCTCTTTCAATGTGATGGCCTTTTAAGAAAAATTGGTGGTTTTTTTACCTTAATTGGTGAAATGATAATTTTCACGACCACAAAACATTGGATAAGTATTTATCCCAACATAATTTTTGTAGACACCTAAAAAAGTCTCATTGATCTTACACTAATTATTCGTCTATTTAATTAAGTAATTCTTTAATTATTTAACTAAACTAACCCATTCCTCTAATCAATTCAAATCATTATTAATTGTCCAATTTTAGCTTTTGCATTATTCTAATTAATTAACCCTATCTCAATTATTAATTAAATATCAATTACTTAATTAATTACGACCTTTTCCTTAGTTAAATAATATTTATTATTTAATTAATTCAATTTCCTATGTTTAAATAATTTCATTTGAATTATTTAAATTAATCAATTAAATTCCTCCAATTCCCCAAATTATAATTCCAATTAATTCCATCTAATTTCATATCATTTCTCACAAATTCGAATTCCAATTAATTTCATTTCCTCCAAATTCACATTTCACAAAATTTGACTTTCAATTAATTTCATGTGCATTTCAACATTCGAAAGTCCAAATTCAAATCCAAATTGAAAATGAGAATTAAATTCAATTCCAAAATCCTACAACACATGCTAAAATCAGAACTGATTGACCAAACCAGTTATCTAATCAGTTAACTCATCAATCATCCTTTTTAACTCTCAATCACCTTTTTCTGACTAATCCATCTAATAAGTCATCTCCCTAATCAATCCAGTCATCTAGCTAGTCAATCCAGTCTACTGATCAATCAATTGAGTTTACTAGCCAATCTATTTAGTTCACTCTCTAATCTATTAAGTTAACAAATCAATCAACTTTGTTAACTGATCAATCTAAATTAGTTATCTATCAATAAACCATTGAGTTCTATTTGTCACCCCTTTGTATTGAAAATCTATAAATTCAATCTCATTTTCTCAATTCAAGTGAGAATCATAGTTTTCAAAATTGTTGTCCTTCTTATGGAGGAAATTATTGCAATAGCTGAGAGCCACCTACATCAACGATAATGGAGAAGAGAAATGGAAGCCTTGCTATGTCAATTGAGGGATATTTAGATAGATCTTTCTTTCATTTCAATTGATTTTGCATCATTCCATTGTAATTTAGGAGTGATATTAACTGGATTAGAGTTGTGATTTGCTCTTTGATATTTGATTATGCAATTTACACTTATTTTACCCCTAGATACATTTGGTGAACCTGACGTGAAACATGCTAACCTTCTCTTTCTGTTTTTGAATGATTTTGCAGATCTGTATGTGCACAAGAATCTTGATTTCGCACATGCATACACAGAAATTTGCAATTGCTTATAATAATTCGCAATTTCTATCACATCATTTCACAATTGCTTGGAGGGTGTATTGCAATTGCTAAAACATCTCACAATTTCTTTAACGAATTACAAAATTAAGAAGTCATTTGTCATTTCTTTATTGTGTAATCTTGTGCACCTAACCCAGAAAAAATCATTAAATTCTAGAGATTTCATTTTCTGTGTATAAAATGTATCTAATCCAATGGCAAGAAAGGTAACATTCAGAATTTCAAGTGTAAGAAGGGAAAAAGAACATAGGAGAGAACAAAGAACATATCAAAGACTCCTAAAGGTAGAAAGGGAGCTTCGTGAGATTGACGAAAAAGAGGAGATTGCCCAATATCATAGAAATATCCACTTCTTTTTAGCCAAGTACAAATTCTATGATGATATTGATGTGATGGCTCGGGTGGTGTGGGATAACATAATTGCCAAATAACTTCTCTATCTTCTGCCTTTTTCTGTTGTTTTCTTAAAAATTCAATTTTTTTATTTTTATTTTACTGATGAGCAATTGATCTTATATCAATTCACAATTCATCAGTCATCACATTGCAATTGCTATAACAGTAATTCACATTTGATGGTATATCAATTCGCAATTGATCTGATATCAGTTCACATTTTCTTAGTAGTTAGGTTGCAATTACTAGATTAGATTTTTTCATTCTATTTTAATTTAGTTCTAGGTTTTATCAAATTTTCTCTCTGTCTGTGAAAAGACAAATCTCTATAACTAAGAAAAACTAGGCTGAATAGCCCACCATGTGTCTACTAATGTTATTTTATCTGCAGGGCTAGAATAGGAAACTTGCTTTTGGTGCTCTTAAAAAGAACAAACTCAATTTATTTTTATCTTTTCTCACACATTGCTATGAAGGATAAAACTGAACCCCATGCCTTTTTGGAGCAACATCTCCACTTAGAATAGAAAATCATTGCAATGAAAGGATAAAAATAACTTTGTCTTTTTGTCTTCAAAGGGATACGTATTATTCTCTTCCCTTCAATGGGTGATTAGAAAACCATACTCTATTCTTTTATGCTTTCAGTAAATTTTTGTACTTACATCCTTTAGAAGGCTTGCCCTCCCAAGTTTCCCTTAGGGCGCCATTAAGGTCGATGAGAGGGGAACAACCTAAGTGGCAATGACTAAAGCCAAGTAATGCAAGCCACTATAAATAAATACGTATGTGATGAAAATTATATGCGACGAGTGTTACATGATGTCACAATGGTGTTATGTCTCCCCCAGTGCCTATAAGGTACGTTAAAATCTATAGAGTGTAACCTCTACAAACTAGGAGGCCTCCCTCAACGGAGTGTAAAATGTCGATGATTGTGACCACTCGAATGGAACCCTTTCTAAACACCTTAGGATTTAGAAGCTAAACTGAGTCAGTAACCAGAAACCTAGATTAACACATTGCAAGGGTGGGGAAGATTCCACCCCCAAGACACTCACCATATATCTCCCAAGATAATGGCCCAATTGAGGAGGGATCTTCTTTGGTCTAATTTTTGAAATAAGGCAAAAAATAGGCGCACCCTAGGGTGTGATAGGGGTGTTTGAGTTGACGGGGTATCAAGATGTGGGTTGTGGTAATATTTGTGACCTTTTGGCCTTAGGAAAGTCTGCTTGATATGCTATGGAATTGCTCAAATACAACGAAAACAAAATGGGGTTTTTAAAAACACTCCAACATTCATGAGAATTTGAAAAAGTTCTTTAAACAAGTATTCTTTCTGTGTTACTATTCTTTTTGATGTGTCTGCTATGTCCTCTTCTATATTTCATGAAATTCAAACATTTTAGAAAGTACCAAAAGCAAAGTGGAATCTCAACCAGGTATAACCAAAAATATTAACAAGATTAAGTGTCAACATCAACATCAACATCAAACACAAACTTTTGTAAAACTCAAAGATGAAAAACATGGTATTCTTAAGTGATCTTAGGTCCTAGACATCTAGTTCATACATAAGTCCTTTAGTGTCATCATACTGCACAATTCCTCACATCACAAAAAGAGTAGTTTTCAACCAAGTTGCATCCACTCATATAAAATTCAGTATTGCGTTAGAATCTAAGGAAGATACCTCAATACATGGGTCTAAAAGGAGACAGTGAATTTCCATTTGAGCAACCCAATCATCGACCAAACAACAACCAATTAGAAATAATTGATAGTTTGGACAACCTTGCCTGTAAACTAAAAGTTGATAGTGCTTAGTATGACATAGTTGAAATTGTCATAGATAATGAGATTTGAAAAGCTGTCCGTCTTGATGAAAAATTGAGGAAAAAGATAAAAAAGGAAGCTCAAAAGGAAGCCATTAGACAATTGGTTGAAAAGGCCATAGAAGAGTTTCTAAATCCTCATTAGAGTCCTTAAAAGAAAGTATCAATCATTCCTAGGTTCCATATAGTTTGCATTATAATCTTTAGCATATGGGTTTGAAAGGAAACAACAAATTTTCATTTGAGCAACCCAATCTTGGGTCAAACAACATTCAATTAGAAACAATTGATGGGTTAAACATACCGGCTGAGGAATTGATAGTTGATCAAGACCAATTTGACACAGTTCAAGTTGTCATAGATGAGGAAGTTAGGAAGTCAGTACAAATTGGCATAGACCTCAAAAATCGAATCAAAGAAGAGGTAGAATTTGAATACTTTCAACAATATGTTGAAGATCTTGTGTTTTCATTTTGAAATCCTTGATAGGAATTCTTCACTCATAGATTGCATTATCCCGATTTTAGTCTTTAGAAATTCTTAGAAGCATACCTAGCTACATTTAGTTGAGTCTTGCATTCGCATTTTAGAGTCTTAAAGAGTCAAGATCACATTGGAATAACATTCATACCATTAACACGTGCTCAAAAAGAAAAATATCAGATGGAGCCTAACAACGACCCTTCGGTTAACCCAACATGGAATATGAACTTTCTCAGAAATCAAGTAACATTGGGTTGAAGACCCACAAGCTTATCAACAAACACAAATAGGATGTCTTCCATTGATGAAATACAACATAATTTGACAAAAAAGAATTGGAAGTAGCCCAATAAGATCCTTTGACCCTTATGATTCTCAACGCTCTCATCAATAATGATAGAGATAGATATCTCACACTATTAGTCCAAAATGGGGCCAAATTACCTCCAGGGGTGGACATTTCAGCTATAATGCCGCCAGGTGTGACATTGAATTAAAATGTTCCTCAAGTACCTACTATTATATAGACTAAAACAACACTGGCTACATCAACCTAGGGTTTATCTCTAAATACTCAAGCGACTACAACTCCAACACCATCAATAGTTTCATCAACAAGTACTAATGTTATATCTCAAACAATGCCCAATGTAAGAACAAAAGCTACAATATCTCAAAAACTTGCTTCAACAAGTATAACTCAACCTTCAGTTTCAGGTGGATCCACCTACAATGGCCAAAATGTGAATAAGGAAATAACTAGTTCATCTTAGCCGAATGTCAATGCACAATTTGCATAATTTACACCACCTAGTGGGAATTATGGTACACAAATAAATGGTCAGTCTACATTTCAAAAAGCTCAAATGTACTCCACTACTATCCCTTTTGTGGGAAACACTCATCAAGTCAATACACCATTGACACAAACAGAGATTCTGACTCAACAAATAGAGAATAATCAGAAAAATATGACCAGTATCCAAATAGTCAATGATAAAAAGAGCTATATAATGGAGGACGTCTGCCCATATACTTTTGACAAAAATTTATACATGCCACCTTTTCCCATGCATTTTGGAACTCCAAGGTTCAACGAATATAGAGGGAAAGGTGATCCTTGAGATTATGTCAGAGAATTATTCATGGCATGTATCAAGGAAGCTCATGATGATACATACTTAATGAGGCTATTTTCCAAAAGTCTTGGAGGGACAACATTTAATATGATTTCACACCTCCCACCTAAGATTGCTTCACGGGGTGAACTGGCTAAGTTATTCATATCAAACTTTAGATTCAATATAGATAATCCAGTTACCTTGATGGATTTATGTGCAAAAAATAAAAATGAAGGAGAAACCTTCACTACATTCTTGCAAAGATGGAGAGGTTTATACCACAGATGTCTTAGTCACATCACTAAAGTTGAGCAAGTAGACATTTTCAATAAAAATCCTGTACCTCCTGTATATGGTGAAAATGGAAACAACAATATTGAAAGACTAAATGAATTCAACCATAAAACCCTAGCCTAACAACTACAAAGATCCACCATAACATATGAATATTACCTAAGACAATGCAAATCAAATGAAATCACAAAAATTATACCATCACATGTCCAATAGGGTTTGGATCTCCATTCTTCCTATCTCCATTGATCTTGCTTGATATATTTGCTCTCAGATTTTATGTGTGCACAAGAGCTCAACAAAGAATGAAAATATGGTTGCAAGTAGGCTTGATTAGGATGCATAGGTTGATTCGATGATTAGGGTTGATAATGAAGGAAGCATCTCCTTATATAGAAGACACTATAAGAAATGGAGGAATAAGATTGAGAGGCGTAAAAGATACATGGTCGGCTATGATTAGAGGGTAGGTAGAGAAAATAAGAAAATAATAATAGGGTAGGTAGTGTAGGAATTAAGAGATGAATGACATGTGTCATGGGTAGAAAAGGTTAATGAATTAATTAAATAAATAAAGATTTATTTAATTAATAGAGGAAGTAGGATCAATTAAATAAATAAAAGTATTTATTTAACTTAGAAAACAATAATTTAAATAAATAAAAGTATTTATTTAAATGAGAAATAAGGCTAGAAGAGGATAAATGAATTAATTAAATAAATAAAGATTTATTCAATTAATAGAAGAATTAGGATAAAATAATTAAATAAATAAATATATTTATTTAATTAGACTGGACAATTTTAGGTGTCTACATTTTGCCCCTCTTTGAGACAATGCAGCTTGTCGTGTTGTTTCAAAGAAGATAATATGAACTGATACAAAGTTACCCCAAGATGGGAATGATATGCCCCCTCGAGAGATTGGATGAAAATGTCTGAAAAGATCCCGGACAATCTCTCGATAAGAAATAAAGGCTAGAATGGACTGACCGGGTAGAGTGACAGAGTCACAGGATAAAGAAGACTGACTCAGGAGATGAGGGCTAGGGCTAGAGTAGTCTATAAGATAGACCATGAGGGGAATACATCCTCATTTTCATCCACACCTCCAAGAGATCAGAGCGCAAAGAGAGAATAGAGGAGGAGTAGTCAACAGTGATGGCAATGATGCATAGATTCGATCGCGTTCACTGATTTCAGAGGCCAGCAGATGCAGGAGAGCCGATGAGTACCACAAAACCTCCTTGTACTTTGTCGCAATAAATGTTGTCATTAATGTATGTTAGGTAGTGCAATAAATGCATGTTTAGGAATGTCAAACAAGGTCAAAAAATGTTAAGGCGCGTCTGCATTGGTGCCAGGCACGTCTGTGTTTGTGCTAGGCGCATCTGCGTTGGTGCTAGGCACATCTGTGTTTGTGCCAGGCATGTCTATGAGTGAAATAGCATTTATGTCAAATGCAAGCGCGTTTGTGCTGTGTAGGCACGTCTATGCTATATGGTCGTGTTTGTGCTATATGGATGCGTCTGTGTAGAATACAGGAACATCTATGTATTTCAGGCACGTTTGTGCTGAGTAGGCGCATATGTGCAGTGTGTAAGTGTGTTTATGTAATGAAAGTGAGTTTATATATTCCAGGTCAAATCGACAGTTTTGTGATAAACATACATTGTTGATTGGATAAGCTGCTGAGAAGATACACTCAAGCAGGTCCTATAGGCAAGACTAGAATAGCAGATAGGACTAGGATTGACAATTCTATGATAGAAAATACGTTGCCAATTAGGAAACTACTCAAGAGGATACACTCAAGAAGAGGCCCTAGGATAAGATAGATCAAGGCACTTTGTGATGAACAGGGAGTACCAAGAGATAGTACTTTGTGATGAACAGGGAGTACTAATATAAGAAGCACTTTGTGATGAACAAGGAGTGCAAATATGAGCAGCACTTTGTGATGAACAGGGAGTGCAAATATGAGCAGCACTTTGTGATGACCAGGGAGTACTACTAGGATAAAAAAGAAAGACTTTGTGATGAACAGTAAGTGTCACTAGGATAGAGCGCCATATGATAAATAGAAGCACTAGGATAAAAAGCAACATTTTGTGATGAACAGTGAATACCACTTTGACTGACACAGTTGATTTGCTTGACTGCAGGAGTAACTACCTATGCTAGAGTCACAAGAGAGATTCCCATCGACTCAGAGTTTACGACCAGAGCTGAATTTTGAGGATAGAGCAGCGATCGAGGTTATGGGCTTGCACCAAATTCTATATGTGCCTAAGTTTCAAGCGAACATGGGGTTGCGGACTGCACTGGCTGAGAGATGGCACTCAGAGACTTGCAGTTTTCATTTGCCGATGGGTGAGATGAAAGTCAGCTTGGAGGATGTTTACAGGATTCTGAGGATACCGATCAATGGGGAGTTGATACCCTATGATCGAGGCGGAGACATGGATGCACTGAGACGAGTATTCCAAGATCCTAGATTGGAGATGAGGGTTGGACATGTGGCATGGGACATGATGACACAGACTAGATTGGCACTACCAGTAGTACTAGCAAGAGTTATTAGTGGGTTCCTATGTCTGGATAGGGCTACACGAGGATTGGCTGTGGGCTGGGGGAGCACATTGGAGACATTGGTGACACAGCATACCAGATTTTCCTGGGGACCGTGTCTACTGACACATTTGTATTATAAGTTTCATCAGTTCGTATACCATGGATTTGTAGGACTGGGTTGCAGAGTGACATTATTGCAGGTATGGGCTTATTAGCATCTTCCGGTTACCTGACCGATTTATTTCAGAGGCAGGGGCCATGGGCATAGTTTTGTGCATTTATATGAGATGATTACATCTCAGCCACGGATTGGCAGATTAGAGTATTGGCGTCAGGTCATCGATGAGATTGACACTGTGGTATGGAGACCATACCAAGAGTGCGAGGAGTGAGAGGATGATGCAGTTGAGCTACCATATACATTCAGGAGTAGGTATCTGATTGGGAGGACGCCCTATGTGCTGGAGAGGTAGTTGGTGGATAGGGTGGGCAGGCAATTTGGTAGGATAGAATGGATGCCATGGGGTTCCAGGATGTATGCTCAGATAGTGAGGGATCAGGCACACTTCGGGCCGTTGCTGTCATATGATCAGGCCATGATGCAGTTGGCAGAGATGGTGCCCCTGCCTTGGGATATGTGGGTGGAGATAGAGGATGTAGGGATGGATGCAGAGTATACTGCATATTGGGCTGAGCATCCATTTCCATGATTGACAGACCTAGGAGAGCAGATAGATGGAGATGGCAGAGGTAGACGCTGATGAAGGAGGCGAGGTGTGGTAGGTGAGAGGAGAGACATGCTCGCGTGGTGGGGTCATGGGTCCTCCACCACCACTAGATAGAGGGGATAGGAGAGATGATCCTAGGGTGGGTCCTTCCAGGGCTCAAACTCCATTGAGGCCAGGCGGCTCCGAGTGAGGGAGTTCATCATAGCCTTAGAGGGCTCCCTGTGTATCAGTTTTGTACCATTTTGTATGATGATGTAGACACCTTCGGGTGATTGTAGCCATATGATTTTGACATCATTGTATCATGACACTTATATATATATATATATATATGAGATTCATCCTTGCGGCAGCTATATGCATGTGTACCGATATGATGTATGTTTCCATGTGATGCTTATGAAATGGATGCAAATATGTACATAATGCAGTGCAATATTTTTGTTCTTTTATGTTTTATATGTTATGAAAATGCAAATGCAAATGTATGAGATGCAAATGAATATGATAATGCAAATTATGAGAATGTAAAATGTTCTAACAAGTGTTGTGTGCAGGATGTGATGCAATTGTGATATCTATATGTATGTATGTAATGCTAATATATGTGGTAACGTAGGTGCAAACTATATGCAATGGAGATATTTTTGGCGTGTCATTATACTTAGTCATGTGATAGCTGGCTACAAGGACTCAAGAAGGATGATGGAGGTCAAACAAGAAAGGGGGAAGGAAGGTAGAAGATATGGAAGTGAAAGAGCTTCTTGCGCTTTATCATCATTGAGCTTTATTATGGCAAATAGGTTATGACAATCCAGGCATATATTCGACCCAAAAATTCATTGTACCCATTTGCATGGAGATAAGACAATCGCAAACAAGGAATGCCCCAGTTCACACTAGACTCATAGTGTCCTCATATCCTTGGACAAGTCATAGCATTACTAAGAGACAATCCATAGACAACAAAGAATATAGGTGACGATACCCCATCCTTGCCTTTCTAGTCAAAGACATCTTGGAGATAAAATCTCTAGTCAGAGACATCCTGGAAAAGCTAAAAGACATGTCACCAAAAGGATAAAATCAAAAGAAAACCAAGACTCGACACCAACATCCATTGTAGTCCTCAAGTGTAGTGTCTCTTGTCACTTGTATAAGTCTTATTTGATTGTAGTCACAATGTTTACTTTCACAAAAAGGATAGATAGCACTGAACCATAATGTTGTTGAGTTTGTTGAAAATTTTGATTTGTTGAAGCCCATTGTTGCTGTTGTGTCTCATCTAAAACTGACTGAATCCATGAAACTAATACTTTATTGTGGAGAAGACAAAACTTTATTGCAGACTGGCGATGCAAATGTTGCTTTATTTGTGAATTGTGCGTGGATAGATTGAAGAAGATTGGAAGAAACTATACTCCTTGAAACATGTGATGCTCTTAGTTCCACACCCACGTCACTAGACTTAGGATTTTCCTTAGCCACAGATAGGAGCTGATTTATTATGGATAGAAAGGGTGAAAAGGAATGTTTATTATGAACGACTAACCAACCTTGGGTAGATCAATAACAAGCCATGATGAGAATGGGGTATGTTCATTATAGATGTATAGGCTATGAGTGTGTGCAAAGTGAAGGATGAAATGGAATCTTGAAGGAGGGAGGAGCAATGTCTCTATGCATGGCACTGGTTACCTAGTTTTCACCATGGTACTTGCCTAGGGCACCATCGAAGTGGTTTTCACCATTGGACGAAAATGTTTTTCTATTTTTCAAATTTTTTGTGTCACAAGGCACCTATTTGCCAGGTTTTCACCAAGTAACAATTTTTTTATGTTGATGATTTTTTTGTATTTTTTTTTTTTTTTTTTTTTTGTATTTTTGAATTTTTTTTTTTTTTTTTTTGTATTTTTTTTTTTTTTTTTTTTGTATTTTTGAATTGGGATACGCTGAAGAGCTATGTGTAAAACTTGTGAAGGTGCATGTTATTGATAGCATCCTCCAAAGGTTCACCCTCTATGGTTGAGAGTTGATATGCATCAGATCCATAGGCTGCTGTAATGATGTAAGGACCAAGCCAATTTGGTTCGAACTTGTCTTTCTTCTCTCTGTCTTGCTGACTTTTAGGATTTTATCTAAGAACCAAGTCACCTACCTCAAATGTGTGAGTCTTTACCTTATGATTGTAACTATGACTCATTCATTGTTGATAATCCTTGAGATGATTAAAAGCAATTTGTCTTCGTTCATCCAATAGTTCAAGTTCTTGTAAGCAAGAGACCTTGTAGTCTTCATCACTGATAATGTTTTACAAAGAGACTCGTAAAGAGGGTAACTTGACCTCAATAGGTAAGATAGCTTCAGCACCATAAACAAGTGAATAAGGTGTAACTTCTGTAGGTGTGCGGACGCTTGTGTGGTAAGCCCAAAGTGCAGGATTAAGTTGGATATGCCAATTGCGGCCAGCATCATCGACTGTCTTTTTTAGGATTTTAAGAATTGTTTTATTAGACACCTCAACTTGACCGTTACCTTGGGGGTAATAAGGTGTGGAGAAACGATGAGTAATATGGAAGCGATCACAAAGTTCATGAACATCCTAATTTTTGAAGGGACGCCCATTGTCGGTGATGATGGAAACAAGAATACCATATTAACAAATGATGTAGTTGAGAATGAATGTAGCAATTTTTTTTCCAGTGAATTGTGTAAGAGGCATGACTTCGATCCATTTTGTGAAATACTCTGTAGTAGTGATGATGAATTTATGACCATTGGAGGAAGGAGGGTGAATCTTTCCTATGAGATCGAGTCCCCACTGACAAAAGGGCCAAGGAATCGCAATCGGTTGAAGTTCTTGCACTGGTGCATGAATGAGGTCTCCATGAAGTTGACACTGCTTACATTTCTTGACAAACTGATATGAATATTTTTCCATATTGGGCTAGTAATATCCTATCCTGATGAGTTTCTTGG
Organism: Cryptomeria japonica; assembly: GCF_030272615.1. Taxonomy (NCBI): domain Eukaryota; kingdom Viridiplantae; phylum Streptophyta; class Pinopsida; order Cupressales; family Cupressaceae; genus Cryptomeria; species Cryptomeria japonica. Next base: position 45,931,087 of record NC_081411.1, on the reverse strand, counting down.
CTAAGGTAGGACCACTAGAATGTGGACCACATATCCCTTCATGAACTTCATGTAACGCAATTTGAGATTCATCCCTTTCTAAACATCTAAGAAGAGTTCCATCTAGACCTTGATGGTATAGGATATCGGCTAAAATGACGTATCAAGAAGATTGACAAATGAAAGTACAACGTTGGTTATTGGATAAGTCAAGAGGAAGGGTATTGACACGAAGGTATGTGAAAATGGAACCATATAATGGGGACTCAGGATTGACGATACATATCATCTCAGTAGAAGTGATCTCATATGAGGGAACCAAAAGGTTATCCACCAAGAACTCATAGCGGGTTTCATCTGTGGTAGATCAATTAGTGAAACAATTGTAGCCATGACATCTGTGGCTCGATTCTGCTCTCTTGGTATTTTCTCAAAGTCTAACTTCGTGAAATGTTGTTTCAGGTCATCCACCATTCTTTTGTAAGGCATTCATTTTTCATCCTTTGTTTGGTAGTTATCAGTTGCTTGACGAATTACAAGTTGAGAGTCCCCAAAAACATGAAGTTCTTGGATCTTCCACTATATTGCAATCCGTAATCCAGTTGTTAATGCTTCGTATTCTACTATGTTATTAGTGCAAGGAAATGATAATCGATATGATTTTGGTATGGAATCCCCTTGAGGTGTGATGAAGAGGATGCCAGCTCCTGCACCATGCTGTGTGTATGAGTCATCAAAGTATAACTGCCAAGGCTTTGCGTGTGACACTATTAAGATGTATTCATCTAGAAATTATGAAGTTAGAGGAGCATCATCTATCATGGGAACATCTGCTAATTGATCTGTGATAGCTTGTCCTTTTACGACTTTTCTGTCCACATATTCAATGTTGAATTCACTCAGGAGCATCACCCATTTGGCGAGTCGACTAGTAAGCGTTGCTTTATTGAGAAGGTATTTCAATGGATAGATCCTTGCGACCAACTTAGTTTTATGAGTTAACATGTAGTGTCATAATTTCTGTGAAGCAAAGACCACAGCGAGACATGCACACTCAATTAGTGTGTAGTTTAGCTAATATCCCACCAATGTGCGACTGATATAGTAAACTGCCTTTTCTTTGCCCTTAGCATCTTGTTGTGCTAAGAGTGCCCCCAGTGCTATTGAAGTAGCAGATATGTATAGTAACAGGGGTTGATATAGAACTGGTGGCATCAAGACTAGCGGATTCAAAAGATAATATTTGAGTAGTTAGAAAGCCTCTTGGCAGTTATCATCCCATTTGAATTTGATCTTTTTGTGTAGCAAGTGTTGAAAAGGATGACATTTGTCTGCAAGTTGTTCTTTGAATCTTTGTATGGACTGGAGTCTCCCTTGCAAAGATCGAATTTGACTGGTATTTCTTGGTGGTTGCATCTCTAGGATGGCCTTGACTTTTGCTAGATCGTCTTAGATTCCTCTTTTTGAAACAATGAATCCCAGGAGCTTCGTAAAGGTTACTCCAAATACACATTTCTTGGGATTTTATCTTACTTTGTATTTTTCCAATAGATCAAAAATGACTGAAAGTATGTCCAAATGTGTATCTCTGTCTATTGATTTTCCTAAGAGTTCATCAACATAATCTTCTATAGTAACGTGCATGAGATCATGAAAGATAGTAGTCATGGCTCTTTGATATGTAGCGCCTGTATTTTTTACCCCAAAGGGCATGACATTCCAGCAGAAAGTTCCCCAAGGACAAGTGAATGCTGTTTTGTGCTGATCCTCAGATGCGATTTTTATTTGATTATAACCAGAGAATCCATCCATCAAAGAAAACATTGCATGACCTGCGGTGAGATATACGATCAGGTCAATACTTGGTAATGGAAAGTCATCCTTAGGACAAGCTTTGTTGATGTCTCTAAAATCTGTACATATTCTGATGCTACGATCTGGTTTGCTAACAGGTACTAAGTTGGAAATCCACTCAGGGTAGTCAATTGGGTGTATGAATCTGACATCCAATAATTTTTCAAGCTCTGCTTTGACTAATAATGCCACTTGTGGATGCATCTTTCTTAGTTTCTGTTTCATTGGTTTTGTCCCCGGTTTAACTATCAAATGATGCATTACCAAATCCAGATCCAATCCAGGCATATCAGCATATGACCACACAAAATTGATTTGTCGCTCTGTGAAGAAACTTATGAACTTTGATCTTTTTGTCTCTATGAGAGATTGTGCCAAAAATATATTATGTGGAACTTCTTCTATACCAATGTTTGTTTTGATGGTCTCCTCTACCAACATAGATGATTTTTCTTCATATGATGCCAAGAGAATGTCGAGCCTTCCATCTTTGGGTGCCTCAGAGAGGTTTTTTCCCTTAGATACGTCCTTTCTTTTTACTTTTTTGGGATCAGACAGTGCCACAATGTGGTTTCCACCATAAGACCCTTGATTTGTTTTCATTTTTATTTTTTACGACTAGAAGGCCCAACACCCTCACCAAAATATGCCACGCTATTGAGTTCTATAGTGTATCCTACCTTATGGTCCCCAGGGGGAAGATCATCTCATGTGCCTAGATAGTCAATAAAGGCTCCATCATTCTGGAATGTGTCAAACTATGCAAGTCCTTCATGGTCCTAGTCAATAAGTTGGTGGTGAACAAGGGGAAGGCCTATGATGTCTTCAAAGTTAGTGAGATTAAGGATGAAGATGCAGTTATATTCAGGTATGTTGAGGTAATCATCGAGGTCATCATTGGCACTCTCCTCATCTATCTCGATTGTGAATGAATCCAAATTGTCATCACAAGTGTCCTCATTCTATGTGATTTCGACCTAGAACCTAGAGGTAACGACTATGTGGGATCCTCAGGGATTGTTTCTTGACCAATTTTGAATTTTTTATAAAATTCATCTTCTTCTATGGGTTCACCTAGTTCTCTAAATGTCTTGGTGAGTTCATAGTCACTAGAGGACTTGTCCGAACCCCATTCCCTTTCATTGGAGTCAGTGGAATAACGGTTCTCTTGTTGACCTTTGATGGCTTTGATTTGTAATGCTTCTCTTGTCTTTTATGCATTTACCTTGGAAGACATGAAACCAAGTCCTTTTGAACATTCCTTTTTGAATGTCAATTTAGGTTGTAAAGGCTCAATGATACCTTCCTTTCTTAAGCCCAGAGGACTTTTTCCATCATACCCAGATTTTTGTAGGATCTTGAATCCTTTGCCATATTTCTCACATGGTATGCTAATGTGATCTTGTATACCATTTTCAGGGTCTTTGTAAAGCATTTTGTATAAGTCTTCTTCTTCCACTTCACCCCATCTTTGGAAGATAGTAGGATCCCATTTGAGTGTAATGATAGATAACCATTTAGAAGGATGTGGTCATCCATATTCTTTTGGTGAACTCATAACTTGTTGTAAGGACATAGTTTTATTCAAAGTGTATTCACCCATGCCCTTGTCCTAATATTTCCCTTTAAGCTCACCTTGTTTTTATGTCAAAGGTTTTAATGATTCAGGATCAACATATGTAGAAGAAGGGACAGCCTCCCTATTACTTGGAATGATCGTCTCAGTTTTTGGTCTTAAGTTATTGCAGTATACGAATGGATTATGATCATCGTTAACTATTATTTCAACTCCGTTGTGAGGGAACTTAATGCATTAGTGATATGTAGATGGGACTGCCCTCATTTCATGAATCCAAGGATGTCCTAGTAATATATTGTATGTGAGATCCAGGTCTAGGACTTGACAAACCACATCCCTTGTAACTGGCCCAACTCTAAGAGGCAAGGTCACTGTACCTTTGGATGAATGTTCTTCATCGTCATATGCTTTGATGGTAATTTTGTTTGTAGAATTCACAGCTTTGTCTAAATATCCCAATTGTTTAATAGTGCTCAATGTACAAATGTTTAGACCAGCTCCTCCATCTACCAGGACTCATTTTATTCGATGTTTGTGTAGGAAAGCTTCAATGTGTAAAGGTGCATTATGTGGCTGGGTCATGGATGCGTCGTCAGCTTCTATAAATTTAAGGGAGTGTGGAACGGAAAGGTATCCCACCATGGCTTAAAATTGGTCCACGTTCAGATCAGTAGGGACAAAAGTGTCTCTCAAGATTTTGTCAAGAATGGCTTTATGTGCGGGGGATATGCGTAAGAGCTCTAGGATTGAGATGAGCGTGAGTGTTTTCCCTAGCTGTTCTACAAGGTCATACTTAGATTTGGTTGATGAGGAAGCTATGTTTTTGGCTAGAGCACCTTGCAAGGTGAATTTACCTCGATGAGTTGTAACATTACATTTAGAGGCAGGTTCGAAAGAGGATCCAATGCCTTTTAGGACAATCTTAGGTCTTTGGGTAGAATTATTAGGCATTTTGTCCTTGATAATAATGGTAGAGACAGAATTGTCCATTGAAATGTGATTGATGGTTGAATCATAGTTATAGGATGCTCTGGTATAGTTTATTTGGTCATCTGTGGCTTTAGCTTTTCCCTTATCATGTTTTGGGAATGGTTCTTTAAACATTTCATGTTCTTGATTGGATGACTGTCCTTCAATCTCAATGTCACCTCTATCAATGAGATCTTGTATGATGTTCTTCAGTCGATGACAATTTCCTATCTTATGACCTTTGCTCTTATGAAATTCACAATACTCATCATCATTCCACCAATTTGGTTTGCCCTTTGGCTCATATGGAGGTAAATCTGGAATTGTTATTATTTTGTTTTCCACTAACTTCTTGAAAACTAACTCTAGTGGTTCTCTAGATGGAGTGTACTTCCATCGTGATTTGGAAGTTGTTTGAGTATTCACTTGATTGTTTGTAGAGCTTGATTTGGAAAAAATGATCTTGGGACGTACTGTATTAGCATCCACAACACCATCATTGACTGTGTTTTTGTTCTTGTTCCAAAATCTTGGTTTGTCTTTTCCTTTAAAGTCCTCTTTGTTTTCTTTGAATATTTTAATGACTCCTTGTTCAATTAGGACCTTCTCTATTGCTAAGCCTTTTTCAATGACATCCTTGAAGGTGGACAAGCAAGCTTTTCTTAGGTCATAACCAATGTCCTTGTTAACATTTTGGGTGAACATCTCTACCATTTGTTTTTGTGGAATTTCACAAGAGCATCTATTGGCCAGATTCCTCCATCTTTGTAAAAATGATGAAAAAGACTCTCCATCCTTTTGCTTGCTATTGCACAAAGTAGTGACTGATATGTCTGTCTCTATGTTGTATGAGAAATGTTGGATAAAAGCCTCTGCTAAATCCCCCCATGACTTAATTCCAGCTGGGAGTTGGGAGAACCATTCCATAGCTTGATCACCTAAGCTCTGTGGGAATAATCTCATCAAATATGTCTCTTCGGCTGCTACGTCAATGCAAGCTATGAAAAACTATCTTATATGTGCCTTAGGATCCCCTTTTCCTCTATACTTATCAAAATTAGGTGTCACAAAGTGTGTAGGAAATGGATGCATTGGAATGCTTTTGTCAAATGGATAGGGACATATGTCTCTCGTTGTGTAAGTTGGCTTCAGTGTATTTATGTCCTCCATTTTCTTTTGTAAGTCTTTGATTTTCTATTCCAAATTGTTCTTAGGTGGAGATCGACTTCTTGGACCATACCCCATGCTTGAAGCACTGGGTGGAGGAGGAGCATACTGCATATATGGATGATATTGATCATACACATGTTCATATGGAGGAGGTCTATAATGATGTTGCATATAAGGAGCACTTGGTATAGAGTCATGATGAGGAATAGAATATCTATTTTGTCCATGTATACCATACTCTATAGGCATGTCACATGTTTGTTCTAATGTGTTGCCCCCAAATTTGACGCTGGGTTTCCTTGTGTCCAAATTTTGATCATACCTTTGGATATCCAATTGCTTTGGTGGTTGGTCCTTAGCATTGGTATGTGATTGAGTATATTTTTCTGCAGAAGACTTCCATAATGGTCTACAAAGGTGAGTATCATATGCTTGACCATGTGTATGTGGGACCTCAGGTTTTTTAAACAAAGATGATGGTGATTTAGGCACAAGATATGGTCCTCTATTGCCTCCACTATTAGGCCTCCTTTGATCCATGTTGGGGTGAGGTTGTTGAAAAGGTCTATGTTCCATTATTTGAGACATGTCAAAATAATGAGGGATCTTGGCTCCACTTTGTGCCATCACTTGTAAGAAGTATTGTGTATCTCTCCTCATTATTTCTGTAGGATTTTGCCAAGATCAAGGGCACAATGAAAATCATAAAAATAGAGACAATAGAATGACAAGAACAAACTGTATTCTCATCAATATGCAAATGATCAACTCGATTAACCAATACAATGAATATAGGCTCGTTTATATAGGCAAGGCCATATGGATGTACAAGCACACAATTATGACATGTGGCTCAATGAGAAACAAGGGTAGGTAAGAAATACTAGGGGTAGGTAGGAGAAATAATATAATATTCCACAAGAGGTGGATGACCCACCGAATGTGGAGTGTAATAGCGAAATAAGACCACAAAAGGTAGAATTTCTCCTACAAGCTCTATCCCTATGTGCACACTTCCCTAAGTGTCTCAAATCCAAACTATGAAGAGATGCATTATCCTAAGTTAACCTAAGTAAAGTGTAATAATATCCAAAATGAATATTTATTTACACCAACACCCCCCCTTAAGTGCAACTTAGGGGAATGAAGACTTAAGTCAACAATGCAAGATGGGTCCTGGCTACTAGGCCATGATAGGTACCCATGTACAATATGAAAATGCAAGCAAAACTATGCAAAGCAATCTCTCACAAATGGAGAAAAGGAGAAAACCTAGTGGGAAAAAAATCCCCCCCAAAAGAGAGATGAAAGTACAAAAGACTCTCAAAGAAGAAGGACAAAACCTCAAAGAGGAAAAAATCCCCCCCATAAGAGAGGAAGGAGAAGTTAGATGAACCCCCCTAATGACACATCCCACACCCCCAAGAGAGCTTGCAACTACTGGAACTTGCTCTCGGTGAAAGGTTTGGTGAATATGTCAGCAACCTGCTCCGCTGTAGGACAATACTGCAAATCAATGACCTGCTCTTGAATGAGTTCTCAGATATAGTGCATATGAATCTCGATGTGTTTGGTCTGCTGGTGCTGGACTGGGTTCTTCAAGATGGCAATATCACTCTAATTGTCACAATGTAGAACTGTCGGCCATGGAGTGGTGAATCCAAACTTTGTGAGAATCTGCTGGAGCCAAATGGTCTCAGTTGCTGGATTAGCAGTGCCTTGATACTCAGCCTCAGTTGAAGAGAGAGCAATAGCATGTTGCTTCTTGCTCTGCCAACAAATAGGGCCTGAACAAAGGTGAAAACTATAACCGGAAGTTGACTTACGATCATCAAGATCGCCAGCCCAATCGGAGTCTGTGTAGCCAACCAAGCAAAGTCCTATGCCTGCTGCATAGTGAATCCCATAGTGATGTGTACCCTGGATGTAATGAAGGATGTGTTTGGCAGCTTTCCAATGAAGCTCATGTGGTTCCTGCATGAAGTAGGAAACCATGCCAACTGCAAATGAAATATCAGGGCATGTATGGGTCAAGTAGATGAGACTACCCACAAGCTGACGATACAAAGTGGCATCAACTGGTGGAGAAGAACATTGAGCCTCAAGCTTGACTCCTGAAAGAAAGGGAGTCAGGGTAGGCTTACAATCAGTCATATGAAAGCATGCAAGTAGATAAAGAGCATACTTGGGCTACGATAGTGTAATCCCAGAAGGTGACTGTGAAATCTCTATCCTGAGAAAGTAGTGCAAAACACCCAAGTCAGTCATAGCAAATTTTTCATGCAAAGCAGATTTGACCCTGCTAATGATGGATGTAGTACTCCCTATAATGATCAAGTCATCAACATAGAGAACAAGTATCAAGTGAGAGTCATCCTATCACAAAATGTAGACATTCAAATCAGAATGACACCTGGTGAACCCTGTGGAGAGAAGCAAGGAATCCATCTTGGCATACCAAGCCCTGGGGGCCTGCTTAAGGCCATAGAGAGATTTCCATAGTTTGCAAACCAAGGAAGTATCTTGGATGAAACCCTGTGGCTACTCCATACAAATCTCCTCATCAAGATCACCATGAAGAAAAGCACTCTTCACATCCATCTAATGTACAACCCAACCATGAGCTGCAGCAATAGCAAGTGTCAAATGAATGGAGTTTATCTTGGCTAAGGGTGCAAAGGTCTTAGTATAGTCAACACCTACAACCTAAGAGAAACCTTTCGCAACAAGCTGAGCCTTATACTTATCCACACTACCATCCACTGCAAACTTGGTCTGATAGATCCACTTACATCGAACCATCTTTCTCCCCTTAGGGAGATGGACTAAATCCCATGTGTTGTTCCTCATCAAGGAACTATACTCTTCCTCCATAGCTTGGTCCCACTCAAGAACCCCTGATGCTTCCCTAAATGTCTGTGGATTGGAAGTGGTAGCAATGAAGGCATGTGGTAGATCCTGATGCTGTGATTGAGTTCTCCATGTATTTGAAGGATCCCCAACAAGAGAACCCATAGACTCAAGTGTCTATCGAGCCCAACGAGGTCTAGGTGGAGGTGGAGAATGAGGCTCCTCAACTGCAAGTGGACCCTACGGAGGTGTAACCCTGCGAGTCAGAGTTGAAGGAGTCTCATCATCTGAATCACTAACATCACTATCCATAATGGAGGAAGGTGGAGGAGGTAGAGAGGCTAAGCTAGGAGAGCTTTCCTCAAAGTGAACACTCCTCTCAATGAACACCTCATGTGTCTCAGGATCCATCAATCTATATGCATTAACACCCTCAGGATATCCAATAAATATGCATGGCCGACTCTGAGGTTCCAATGCCTTGCGTTTCTGTGGAGGTATGCGAGCCCATGCTGGACACCCAAAGACTTTGAAATGTCTCACAATCAGTTTCCTACCAGCCCAAGCCTCAAAAGGAGTAATACCTTGCAAAGCTTTGTGAGGAACCCGATTCTGGATGTGTGTGGCACAACTGATAGCCTCTGCCCAAAAGGCGAGATCAAGAGAACATGCATGTATCATATAGCTAGCCATTTCTTTGAGAGTTCTATTCTTACATTCTGCAACTCCATTCTTCTTTGGAGTGTATGTAACAGAATGCTGAAGATCAATTCCCTCAAATGTACAAAAATCCTCAAGTCTTTTGTTCACATATTCCCTTCCATTATCTGTATGAAGAATCTTGACCACTTTCCCAGATTGCTTCTCTACACGAGTCTTGAAATCCTAAAATTTGTCAAATACTTCACTCTTATGAATAAGAAAGTAGACCCAAGTGAAGTAGGAGTAGTCATCAATGAAGGTGAGGACATAGCAGGCCTTACTAAATGAAGGTGTTGGAAATGGACCTGCTACATCGCTATGAACAAGTTGAAGAACTTCCACAGCTCTCCAAGATTTCCCCTTATCAAACTTCTCCTCGGGATGCTTGCCCATGGAACAACCTGAACATACACCCTCTGAAAAACTGATTCGAGGTAGACCTGTGACCATGTCTTTAGTGCTGAGCTGCTGAAGATAGCGGTAGTTGAGGTGACCAAACCGCTCATGCCATAGCTTACTTTCTAAATTTGAATGAGTAAGAAAGGCCCTAGAAGGTGAACTTGGCACAAAGTGGGAAAATAAATAAAACCTTGAGTTGTCATTGACTTGTCCCACTGCTACCAAGGCATCATCATCAAGTTCCTTTACCACAACTGAATCTAGTGTAAACTAAATCTTTTTCCCATTTCCATAGTGAGTGATTTGGTAGATAGAGAGATGGTTGGTAGACAAGTTAGGAACATAGAGAACATTCTCAAATGTTCCATCATCCATGTCAACTAAACCTTTCCCTTCAACCTCTACTTGTGTATCATCACCTATGTAAATGTGAGGTACTTTAGATGGCTCCAATGAAGAAAACTGCTCCTTTGTAGAACCCATGTGATATGAAGCACCCGAGTCAAGTATCCATTGCTGTGAAGAACCTGTTGTAGCCACAAATGCTTGCCCTTTTCCCTTAGAATGTGAGGAAGAGGAAGGAGATGAATCCTTCTTTGTGTAAGCGGATGGCAAGTTGATGTTGTTTTTCTTAAGAAGATTAGTTAACTCATCAACTTGCTTTCCATGGCATCGATGCTCATCATGACCATACTTCTTACAATATGCACAAGTTGGCTTATCCTTCTTAGGTGGTGTCCCCTTCTTGGAAGAGGATAAAAAATTGCCTTGTGATGGAGAGGATGATTGTCCTTTTTCCTAGTGTGGTTTGGACTTGGATTGCTTCTTCTTCTTGTTGGAATCTTTGCCTTGACTTCCTTGATTCCCTTGATTAGCCACCAAAGCCTTGGACTTTGAAGACTTGAGAAGTCCCATGTCCAACAACTTAGATTGTTCCAATATCAACATTTCTGTGAAAGCATCAAATGAAGGCATAACATAGGAACTCCCCACTATCAAACGATGAGTTTGGAAGCTAGACACAAATGCTGCATATTCTGGTGCAAGCTTGTCCAACAAGTTGAATATCAACTGAGCATCTTTTTTGTCAATTCCACAATCCTTAAGCTTTGCTCTTAGCTCATTTGCTTTGGTGACATAATCTTGGATTGTATCAAAACTCTTGGGATCCAAGTTGGTGAGCTCATTGTCAATTTTGTAACCTCTGATTTCATCAACTTGACCATACAATTTTAGAAACATATCCCAAGCATCTTTGATTGTTGTACACTTCTCAATGTGAAAAATGAGGTCATCTGATACATACTTGCGCAAAGTTCCAAGAGCCATGAAATTCTTTGTGAGCCATTCTAACTGAGCATTAGGATCAGCCTTAGGATCAGGTGGTGCTTCTATTGTTCCATCTATGTAATGCGTGAGGCCCTTTTCCTTTAATTTACTCCATACTTTAATTTTCCATGATGCATAATTATGTGGAGTTAAAGGTGGAAATTTATGAGGACTCATTGCAACAAAAATGGAAGAGCACAAAGAGAGGCACAATCACACAAGATACCCCCCAAAATTCACTCAATCAAAGAACCCCCCCAAAAGTGATGATTTGGCACTTTATAATTAGTGCGTATACAATGGGCCACTTGCAAAAATTGGCAAAGTGGGCTTCTGATTACAATTTTACAACTACCTCAATTAGGCCAAAAGAGACTCAAACTAATAATGCAAGAGATCTAAACTAAGATCCAAGCACTTTACAAGTACCTAATAGGCCAAATAAGACCAATATCTAAAAATACAACTTCCACTCAAAATCTCTAAAATATGATCATATATTATGAAAGTAGATTAAAAAACATGCACTTTCAGAAAAAATGGCACTTGAAAAGGAGGTCGTATGAGCTCAAACGGGGCCATTGAAGTTGCAGAAGTCAGGATTGGACAGGTACAGCTGAGAGAATCCAAAAATTCCAAAACACTTGTGCACAAAAATTAGAAAATAACCACACCACTGCGAAGATCATGAAATTTTAGCCGATTTCAAAAAAAATTGCACCAAAAAAGGAGCAAGAATGAGCAAGATATGGCCTTTCAAAGTTGAACTGCAAAACTAAAAAGCTCAATGAAGAGGGGGTCAAAAAATTTCAAAAGTTTTCTGATGTGGTGCTGACATCAGCAAATGATAGGCTTAAATTTGATACCCATCTGGCCATCAAAAAACTTCACCCCTGCGTGGCATCCATACTGTACGGATAGGCTGATGTGGCGGTCTGCGTCTGCTCTGTGTGGCGGGTGATGTGGCTGTGTCTGCGTCTGCTCTATGTGGTGGGTGACGTGGTTGTGTCTACATCTACTCTACATGGCGGGGTTCACGTGGGAGTCAGCAGCTGGTGCTAGAGGAGCCGTTGGTGCCGGATGTGCCGCTGGTGCAGGTGACAAAGGTCGGTCGCCGGGGGGAGCCGCTAGTGCTTGGAGGAGAACTTGCAGCAGTGGTGCACGGTGGTGGTGGGAGGCTCCAAAGCTGTAGATGGCGGTGGCTGAGGAGAGTATGGGGTAGTAGCGGTGGTACGGTCGACGACAACGGACCTGCAGACAACGTAGTGTATGGAGAGTTCAAAATCCATACAATAATAGCCAAAATGGGGAAAAAAATTTCTCACCAAAATAGGTCGACTTTATAGTCAAAATTCATGGAAACGGCCTCCCAGATTCAATCGTGATGTCCAAATCACTATACGACGCCCCCAAAAAATGAAGATCGCCAAATCCAAAAATTGAAGATCGCCAAATCCAAAAATTGAAGCCTCCAAAATGTCTCCAAAAGACTAATCAATGAAGCCCTATAGGCTCTGATGCCATGTAGGATTTTGCCAAGATCAAGGGCACAATGAAAATCATAAAAATAGAGACAATAGAATGACAAGAACAAACTGTATTCTCATCAATAGGCAAATGATCAACTGGATTAACCAATACAATGAATATAGGCTTGCTTATATGGGCAAGGCCATATGGATGTACGAGCACATAATTATGACATGTGGCTCAATGAGAAACAAGGGTAGGTAAGAAATACTAGGGGTAGGTAGGAGAAATAATATAATATTCCACAAGAGGTGGATGACCCATCGAATGTTGAGTGTAATAGCAAAATAAGACCACAAAAGGTGGAATTTCTCCTACCAGCTCTATCCGTATGTGCACACTTCCCTAAGTGTCTCAAATTCAAACTATGAAGAGATGCATTATCCTAAGTTAACTTAAGTAAAGTGTAATAATATCCAAAATGAATATTTATTTACACCAACAATTTCCTCAACCAATCGATTGAAACGGGGATCCATAATGGAGTCTTCCACTTCTGCTGAATGTACTGAAATGTTGTCCATATTGTCATTGTGTGTATCATTTTTGTTTATAGTGTGCATGTTCTCAACATTTGGAATGTTTCTATAGGCATCCATGTCCGGTAATGTAGTATGATCAGAATTGGAAAAGACATCATTGTCATACTCATAGGAACTCATGTTTATGGACTCTTGAGCCTCTTTAGCTTCTCTCCTAGATTTTTGGGAACGGGTTTCAACCATGAACTAGGTCTTGACCAAGATGTGTGAGACTAGATGAAAATGGAAAAGAGTATGGAAGACCAAGAGTTGGATGGAATGTAAATGAATCTGAAGTGTACTTGCAATGTCCAAAGTGTAAGACCAAGTATGTATGTAGTAGAGTAGGTGTGGCTTCTAAAGAGATGATAGTTTCTCTTTATGAGGTAAGTTGACCTTGATTCTAAGTAAGACCAAATGAGACCCAAAGGTGATAGACCTTGACGAGGGACCACTTAGCAAAATGTTGTTGTATGTAATGTGTTGACAAAGTATGATGGGGACAAGCAAGTGACCTTTTGACTCAAGTTTAGATAAATGTGAGTGTAATGTAAGGTGTAAAGCAATGATGGACTTTGTGAGACCCAAAGATAGGTAGAACGCTAGATGAAAACCTAGAGAAATAACCTAGGAAGCTCAAGAATTCTGAAACTGATCGTTCTTGTTTGCTTGGCTATAAAGTTTTCAATTCTGAACACAGACGTGCCTGTATACTTCACAGATGCGATTTCCTGACATAGACATGGTTATGTCAAACACAAACGCATTTATGAGATTTTATAAATACAATGTTGCTCAAGAGAACACAGACATGTTTCTGCCCTTCACAAACATGGTTATATGACACAGACGCGACTCTGTCAGACACATACGTGTTTCTGAAAACTGAGTGCAATTTTTCCAGTTTGTAAAGTTGTTTTGTTGTGACCAAATTTGAATGTTTCGACTATTTTTCATGACAAGAGGACATAGTGTTGATGAAGACTCAATGTTTGCAAGTGTTTAGACTCAAAATGACTTAAAGAAAAGTGGGTTGTTTGATGTAAAAAAAATAAAAAATTTTTGCATACACTTGAAGACACAAAAGACATAATGTTTTTGATGTTTGGTCTTGAATGTTTGATTGTTCAAAATAAGACAAGCACAATTCTTATGGCTGGCCAGGACAATAGTTGTTGATCCCACATGGGGTTTCCCCCGAGGCTATGCTATTCAGAGTGGATACTTAGATGCTTGACACCACTGGCTCCACCCTCGGCACTCACGTCTTGGGGCAGCCAAACATCAGGCCCCACAAAAACTCCCCGTGGCAAACTTTGTATCTCTACTAAGAATCATATGTGTGTGGGTCGCTCTAGAGGTCTGACCTCCTGACCCAACAATTAGAAATATTTTGGCTTCTAAAACAAAAAGGTTCTAGTAAGGGCATCGGCTCATGTGGCCATACATGCAACACTTTCAGCTCTATAAATACAGAAGGCTCCTAGCTGGTAGGAGTTACGCCCTACAAATGATCAAATAAATTTGATCAAACGGGTTTATGGGGAGACATAGTGTTGGTATGAACTAATCAGCACACATTATCCATAGTTTTCACCATGGATACAATTGTTTATAGTGGTTCGAAAGAGGTGGGTTTTCCTTGCTACCACTTGGGTCTTTCTCTCCTCACTAGTAGTCCTAATGACCACACGGGGAGACAGGCCCTCTAAAGATGAAACAAAAAGAGCCTATTGCTCAAGACACAAAAGACACTGGTTCAATTTTAGTGCACCAATTGAAGTGTTTGCTAGTCTATGAAAACAAGGCACACAATAAAGATCAAAAACCCTTGCCAAGGTCCGGCAACAAATATCTATTAGTAGTTTGGATTGTTTCAAATAATCACCCCTTCCTGCAAGCACACAAGTTAGGTAAATTTTAGATCCAAAAGACTTTGTGAAATAGGGGCCTTCGACAAAACGATTTTTCTTTCAAGACAAGCTGCACCAATTTCATTAGCTAGATTTGAAAATGTTAGCTCAATATAAACAAGATCTAAAACCCGAATGACAAAAAACCGAATCAAAGAAACCACAATGCAAAAACTGAACACAGATGTAGTTATTAGGAACACAAATGCTATATAAATATGGAGACACGCCTAGATCTGACGCAGACGTGGCTCCTGAACACAGATGTGGCCCACGAACATAGATGTGTCTAGAGACCTCGTAGACACAATTAGGGAACACAGACGCAGCTCTATAATCATCAAAAAAAGTAAAACAATGTTGAAGATGTAGACGTGATTCCAGATGTCACAAATGCGACAGCAAATCAAAAACGCAATCTGAAAGTGCACAGATGTGAAAATGTCAAAATGTTGTCGAAAATGTCAGATCATCAACTTCAAAAGCAGAAAATCTACAACAAAAGATGTTAAATGCAAAAGGGACAAGATTCCCACCGGGCGTGCCAAAATGTATATGGTGAAAATGGAAAGAACAATATTGAAAGACTAAATGAATTCAACTACAAAACCCTAGCCTAACAACAACAAAGATCCACCATAACATATGAAGATTACCTAAGACAATGTAAATCAAATGAAATCACAAAGATTATACCATCACATGTCCAATAGGGTTTGGATCTCCATTCTTCCTATCTGCATTGATCTTGCTTTATATATTTGCTCTCAGATTTTATGTGTGCACAAGAGCTCAACAAAGAATAGAAATATGGTTGCAAGTAGGCTTGATTAGGATGTATAGGTTGATTCGATGATTAGGGTTGATAATGAAGGAAGCATCTCCTTATATAGAAGACACTATAAGAAATGGAGGGATAAGATTGAGAGGCATAAAAGATACATGGTCGACTATGATTAGAGGGTAGGTAGAGAAAATAAGAAAATAATAATAGGGTAGGTAGTGTAGGAATTAAGAGATGAATGACATGTGTCATGGGTAGAAAAGGTTAATGAATTAATTAAATAAATAAAGATTTATTTAATTAATAGAGGAAGTGAGATCAATTAAATAAATAAAAGTATTTATTTAAATGAGAAATAAGGCTAGAAGAGGATAAATGAATTAATTAAATAAATAAAGATATTTATTTAATTATACTGGACAATTTTAGGTATCTACACCTCCAATTAAGTATCCATTACAAATGCAATGCCTAAATAATTTTAAAGATATCATAGAAAAAGGAATCAAATGTGAAAAAGGCCTATTAGAACAAGGGAAATTGAAACACCACAAAGATAATGGGCCAAACACAAGTACAAACAATGAAAGGACAAAATTTGGCCTAGGAATAAGAATGTCACAATTGATGGAGTTATTTTTTCCTGTGTTGTAAACAGAGCTTAGGCAACACTATCTGTGCAAGGACCAATTGATTTTACCAATAAGAATCAAACTCAGATAAACAACACCAATTCACTACAGTCAAGCAATCCAAGACCACCAAGGGCAAGCATAGCTAGAAGAGGATTTACACCCCTTGGTGAACCTATTTAATCAACACTCAAAAAACAATGATTTATATGAGTATCACCGCAATAAGGGTCACAAGACAACAAGTTTCTACAAATTGAAAAACCTCATCCAAGATCTCATTGACCATGGTGACAATATTGTAAAACCAATAAGGCACCAAACATAAATCATACCATTTTCAAGGATCCTTTTGTCAAACATGACAAAGGAAAGGCTTCTAGTTCCAATTCACAAAACAATACTACCAACTATACCAATGTCGCATTCGACTATGCCATAAACACACTAAGTGAAGGAGATGATATGGTGGCTACAATCACAATAAATTCGACAAACTGAGACTGTGCTGTCATCACTAGAAGATCAAAGGTCACATTACAAGGGGTACCTTCAAATACCCCTTCAACAACTGGCAACTACAATATGGTAGATCAATTGAAGCCAACTCCAGCCCATATTTTATTATTTGAGTTACTGCGCATCTGACCAGCTCATAAGGTAGTCCTGGACAAAGCCTTACAAGATTCAGTTGTTGCTAGAGATATTGATGAGAACAAATTCCAATCCATGGTTGGAAACTTTGGCAACTTCAATGTTCGCGTTCACTGAATAGGATGTACCTACAAGCTGACCCATGCATAATGATTCCTTACACTTAGAAGCTTTGGTTCACCAAAAGAAGGTTCTAAGAGTGCTTATAGATGGTGGAGCTGGCCTTAACATATTTATACTATATTTGATAAAAGATTTGGTATATTCTGAACATTATATTGATTCTACCAAGAGAATCAATATCAAAGCCTATGATGACGAGGAATGCCCTTCTAAGGGTGTGGTTAATTTACCAGTACAAGTGGGATGAGTTACATACATCACCTTTCAAGTCCTAGATAGAGAATTGGGGTACAATATGCTATTAGGTCTCCCATGGATACATACCATGCAAGCAGTACCATCAACTTTTCACCAATGTGTGAAGTTCCTATACAATGGCATAGAGATCACTATCTATGGTGGCCCAAACCCTTTTCAACACTGTAATTATTGAAGGGAAAGCACAGACAATCAAGTACAAAAAAATCAAGAAGCTCCACTTCACTTACAAATGGAATCATTATCAATCAAAGAAATAGAGAAAAATATACCAACCACATCTTCTATACAGATTAAGGAAGTTAGTTATGGAGAATATTCCATTTCGAGTATCTCAAATGGCAAACAATCATCTATTTCTCCCAGGTCTTTTGGGAAGCTTGAGAACATAACAATGAAGCAAGATAAAGGAAAAGAGATAGTCAAATACTCAGATTCACGCTCTTTCATTATATGGGGAGACTTAAAAGAAGAATCTCTAAGTGAAGATGTCAATCACTAGATATATAGACAAGAAGATGACATGACCGTACCTAGGTTACCTCTACATCAATATGGAAATGACTTCAAGATGTTACAAAAACACAGGTATGATGGGACCATAGGATTGGGACTACAAAAGCAAGGAAGATTAGAACCTATTTTGCCACTTGAAATCCCAAAGAATTAAGGTTTGGGATATAAACATGTACCACAAATAACAGAGGCTAGACAACATACATTAGACATACTAAACAAGCCTAGGTTACCCTCAGAATACATACATCATAATCAGTCATCAATAAGAGTATTTTCCTCATCTTAAAAAAGAAGGAGAGCACCAACATCTCCTATTATGGAATCAGATGGTGAAGACATGAGGCAACTTTACAAGAAACTAGCACACAGTCATCTAGTAGTACAATATGTGAAACATCTGCACAAGCAAATATGGTAG
The DNA here is from genome assembly GCF_030272615.1 of Cryptomeria japonica. Classification (NCBI taxonomy): domain Eukaryota; kingdom Viridiplantae; phylum Streptophyta; class Pinopsida; order Cupressales; family Cupressaceae; genus Cryptomeria; species Cryptomeria japonica. The sequence continues at coordinate 45,912,904 of NC_081411.1, read as the reverse complement.
CAAATATAGGCTTAACACCAACAAATGAGCCAAATCCTTGGTTGCTGTCAATAATTTTGCCAAGGGAAACAACTCTAGCTCTTCCATTTGAGTTAGATGAAGAAAGACTACAAATACTGATACCAAGCTTAAGAAGGGTATCTACAATACAAAGAAGATCCACTAATCTGAAACAAACTCAGTTCGAAGAACAAGAGGAGATGAGTTAACAGAATCAGCAAGTGAAACATACATATAAAGTGTCACATATTCTCATGACTAAGAATTCCCATTTGATAATGAAGATGACCCACCACCAATTTATGATGAGGACATATCAAGTCATAACCAAGCATGCATGGTAGTAGGATTTTCTATGATATAAGGGAACAATGAATTACCTCTTGTTTATGGTGAAAATGGAAACAACAATGTTGAAAGACTAAATAGATTCAACCACAAAACCCTAGGCTAACAACAACAAAGATCCACCATTGTAATACCCTAAAAATGGTCATCTAAACCATGGGCCCCTAATTTCGACAACATCACCAAGGTCCTAACCAAAAGGCAATTAAATCAATCTTGAGCTTAATTCTTCAATCATCAAATATCACATGGCAAATCAATTACTCAATATTAATTAAATATATTTAATTAAATGAATCATTCCAAGAATATTCATTTTGATCAATTATCCTATTTTAATTTATTAAATATCCTTGCATATTTAATTAATTAATAAATTTGCCATTCAATCATGCAAAAAGAATTAATTTACTATGAAAAGAAGAATTTATTACAAAACAAAAAGTTGAATTGAAAATTAAATAAAAGAATTTAATTGAGAGAGAAATCAAACTTGAGATATTATTTCATTTTCTAAATTGGGAACTTGAAATCAGAAAAGCGATTAATTGAATTATTGAATTATTCTCTTAAATTGGAACTCAAAGCTTTTCAGAAAAAAGAAGTTCAGTTGCATTAAAAAGATCTTTTTCTTGAATAAAACAAAGAATTATCTATTTTTATCACAAATGCATGGAATTAATTTAATATTATTTTCCAATTCAACTTGAACTTCTAATTTGAATGCATTTCAATTAAACTATAATTGGAATCTATCTCAAGGTTAACTCAACCTAATTTCTCAATTATCTCAATTAATTCTAAATTGAGCTTTTTCATCATCTTTCTTGTGATTCTCTATAAATTCACTCTTCAACCCTCATTCGAATTCACCCCGGAGATTTTTGAGAAGACCTCATTATTATACTGATTTTGCTCTGGAGTCATTGATAAATTGTGCTTTTTTAGATTACTTGCATCCATCATTGCTTGAATTGATTTTTGCTTGAATTATTCATTATTTCTTGCATCCATATAGCTTAATATCATATAGATTAAATCCTTTATCTTGGTGTAGTCTAGTCACTAGTATTGCTTATAACAATCTGAGAGCAATCTTATACTCGCATCATTTTGAAGGCAATTGGTCGATTTGTCATGGTTTTCCTCTTAATGCTTATATATGACTAACCATGCATATAATGACTAAATGGAAGTGTTGTGTATTGCAAATACAACTCCTTACTCCACTTTTCACACACACATTTTTGGCACCCACCGTGGGGCCCAAGACTACATTTTTCAACCTCCAAGATTTTTTTTTGATTTTTTTGATTTTTCAGGTTTTTCAACTTTTCGGATTTTTGGTTGTACAGCCTCTGCATTATCGTACGACAATTTTTATAGGCTGAAATGACAAACTGCAGGTGTCGTACAAATGACAATATTATATCGTATGAGTAGATCTTCTGTCGTACAAGCAGAAATTTTCCGTCGTACGAGCAACCATCATCAGCAATCCTATTTCGTGTGATACTGAATCCTTTCTCGTACGAGTTGAGACTCTGTCGTACGATTCTGTATTTTCTGGTAAAGAGGCAAATTTCATGATTTTATCATTTTTTTGATTATTCTAACGACTGAACCTGACTGTTTATCTGTCTATCTGAGAATTTTTCACAACCTAACTAGTTTTTGCAGAACGCTTGTCGAAGAATATGCTTGTCACACAAAGACAATATGACTACTGATTCGTTGTCTTTGCAGGTTGCCTGAGGAGAATTGACTAAACATCGTGTATTCTTTAAATTCATTTTTTAGGCACCTAACTTGCTATCTGGTTAATGAACAAAATTTGTCTTTCGTGTTTTAGAAAAATCTGAGAGGTAGGAAAGTATGCTCTTGTCTTCTTTTAGAAAATCTGAAATCCAAACCCTTGAAGTGCTTTCTTAAGATTGATTACAACATCTTTAGCTGGCCTGCCCTCTCGAGGAGCTAATAACTTTATAGCCTTTAGGGCCTGTGAGAGGGGAACGACCTAAGTGGGAACGGCTAGACGCCAAGTACTCCAACCCAATATAAAATAAATGTGATTTGATGAAAATCAAGTCAACGATAGTGCTTGGGAATAGCTCTCCTCTGTACCTTTGGGTATATTAAACCTTGGTTTTCAAGGCTAGGAGACCTCTTAATTGAGTTTATACCTCGACGTGCTGAACGGACCCCTTACTAAATCCAATTAAAATTAGAAGCTACCCGGTTCACCTCCAAAAGGGAGATAATCTTTGTGCAAGAGAGATAGTAACTCTCCCAAGATACTTGTCATTTCGTGCCCCCATTAGCGTTTGGAGTCAGATAATACAGCATTGAGAATCCATTGCGTGAGACTCAGTGGCCATATTCTAATTAGCTATTGGGTGTGTACCTGAGTCTACAAGCAAAGGTTTTCTTGCCTCACCAAATTCCTTAGGGTTTGCATGTTGTGATTGGAGTTACTATACATACTACCTGTTTTCTATGTTTTCACCCCTGAAACAAAAATTGGAATACCAAAATTAGAGAAAACAAGAAACAAATCAGTGAGTCAAAACTCTGTCCGTGTCAGAAACTAGTCCATCTTGAGTTGAAACTTTGTCTGTGTCAGAAACTAGTCTATCTTGAGTCGAAACTCTGTCCGTGTCAGAAACTAGTTCATCTTAAGTCAAAAACTCTGTCCATGTCAGAAACTAGTCCATCTTAAGTCAAAAAATTTGTTCGTGTTAGAACTAGTCTATCCCAAGTCGAAATCCTGTCCAAAATCAATCGATCCCAGTCAAAAATTAGGCCATCTCAGAATTTATCATACTCAGTTGTCATACTCAGTAGTCAGAAAACTCAGAATTTGTAGTCTCTGCCCTGTGAACAGTCATATGAGTTTGCAACTTTATCGTACTGCACCAGTCCTGTGTCATATGAGTTTACTGATTTGTCATTCTATAGAAGATTCTCTGTCGTACGAGTCTACATCATTTATCGTCCTGCACTGTATCCTGTCTCGTAGAAGACAGAATTGACCTCAGCTTTTTGTCATCCTACACATGCCCATCAGTCGTACAGTATAAGGTAGCAACTCATACGAAACAAAACTTTTGTTGTCCTATAACTGATAAATAGTCATCCAGTTCAGAAAGCCCAGTCGTATGAGTCTCTGGTTTTGTCAGACAGAACAGTCAAACTTGCCAAAAACACAGTCTACAGCGAACATAATACTGGTTATCAAATTTTCCTAAGCATAAAATAGATCAAGATAGTGTACCTCTGCCATTTTTTGTTGCACGATTTAGTCAATCACCCTTCAGCTAGTTCAAATCAAACTACCTATCAAACTCAAGTCACTTAGATAACGTCTTACATAGGATATATCGTTCCTAAATCAGACTGAATCTTAGTTACTATTTTAGAATCAACCCAGGTAAACATCTTATATAGGATAGATCTTTCTTGAAACCAGACTAAATCTCAGTTGTTTCTCTCAAACCATACTTTAACTGAATAAACTAGCACTGAAATTGATCTTGACCTCTGCATCAAAAACAAGCTTTGGATCACACTAATTCGTAAAGATGCCTATACAAACTAGGAGTTCTAGTAAGAAAGAAGCCAAACACAAGGAACCGGTCTTCACATACCAGCATAATCCATTTTATCAGGAAGACCCACACACTGACATACCTTCGTCCTCAGGAATACCAATTTTTGATGAACCTCGAACCCCTCCTATATATGAGACAATATATGACAACAAAAATGAGGACAATGATAATGTTCACGGAAGTGACGATTCCTCCTCTAGTGACATTGATCAAGATGCTGAACCTTCTGAAAAACAAATTCTTGACTTGCAAAAGGACAAAGACTTTAGAAAAGTGATGAATGTTATCCTAGCTAGAGAGAAGGAAGACTATATCTTAAGATTAGCAAGACAAGGTGCCAAACTTCCTGTTGGATATGATGTTCACACACTTGTCACCAAAAAGGAAGATTCACCTATCCTCGTAGTACACAAACAACTACTAGCTTTGAAAACTGAGATCACGAAATTGAAGAATAAGGATAAATCCCCAAAGCAATATTCCCTGGAGACAATATTCCCATTTCCATTTCACAAGAATCTATACATGCCTCCATTTCCTTCATGACTTGAAATCCGAAAATTTGACAAATATGATGGTATCTCAGATCCCCAAGATCATGTCAGAGAATTCATGCACAATCACACCTATCTCAAGCATCTTTTCCCGAGGAGTCTAGGAGGACAAGCCATGGAGTGGTTCTCAAGTCTACCTCAGGGAATAAAATCATTTGAAGAACTAGTCCAACTATTCTTGCAACAATACTCATACAACATTCGACATCCTGTGACTATGATCGATCTTTGCAATACTAAACAGAAGATAGAAGAACCTTTTCTCACTTTTCTCGAATGTTGGAGAAGGATGTTCTCTAGGTATCCACGACCTATCCCAGACTCTGAGAAAATGGATATATTTGTCAATAACCTGGTCCCAGAACTGAAATATAGTATCCAAATGCAAGTACACCTATTACTTAACAAAATGGTAGATAATGCCATTCGAATGGAAGATGTGTTCATCAAAAAAGGGGATATTTCACCTTGGAAGGAAACACAACCAGGATCTAGCTCTGAAGAGAAGAACAAGTATTGGAAATTTGGGAAAGACAACAACAAGAATGTTGTTAATGACGGAGTAGTAGATACTGTTAAAACTACCTCATAGCCCACAATATTCAACTTGGCTAGTGGTACACAAGCACTCAAAGTTGCTGAAACTGTAGCAGAGAATACTCCTAAGAAAAAAGAATGGTTCAAAGAGAAACCTTGGCTCTCTAAACCTAAGTGTGATTTCACTCCCCTCGAAGAATCATATGAATCCACTTTCAAGATTCTATTGGCAAACAACCTGATAACACTACCAGATAACTCCAGACCATACAATCCAGAAGTCAAACCAAGATGGTGGAGAGAAACTGAATACTGTGACTTTCATCGAAACAAGGGTCATAACATAGACAATTGCCTGAAACTAAAACATGAGATTCAAGATCTCATAGACACTGGTAAAATCATTGTCGGAAATCACCCGACCAATGCTGATCACAAAGCATTCAAAGATCCTTTACCTGTTTACGAACAAGGTGATTCATCAAAGACCAAAGGAGGTGCCAAGGTGAATTATACTTATGCCAGCCAGGACAATGTTATCAACATGATTGAGCCTTCATACTCAGAATATTGCAATGTGATTATAGTCTAAGATAAACCGAATGAATCACAATATGCAAGAGCTCTGACCCGATCTCAAAAGAAAGTCACTCTTCAAGGAGCTAGTTCTTCCACTCCGGCTCAAGAAACATCAAACCCAATAGCCTTACCAAATAAACAAAAGGAATCAACCTTCGACAAATTTAAAAGGTTAACTTCGTCATCAGCCTCTGGATATAGCATAGTTGAACAGTTAAAAAGGACAAATGCTCAAATTTGAATTTTTGAATTGCTACAACTCTCATCTACTCACAAGGAAATCCTAGACAAAGCATTGCTCACTACCAATGTTCCAAAGGATTTAGACATTGATTAGTTTCAGTCTATGGTGGGTCATCTGACTTCACCTCACTATTTGACCTTCTCTGAAGAAGATGACAATTCATTAAATCATCCACATAACTAGCCATTGCATATTGAGGCCATGATCCACAAACATAGAGTCAAATGTGTTTTGATAGATGGAGGCGTGGGGTTGAATATTTGTACTTACCATCTCCTCACAAAACTAGGATTCTCTAAAAATGTCATTGATCCAGGCAAGAAAATAACAATTAAAGCCTATGATGAGGAAGAAAGGACCTCCATAGGTCTGGTATCATTACCAATCATAGTGGGACTAGTAGAGAGAGATGTCCTTTTCCAAGTTCTTGATATTCCATTGTCATACAATATTCTACTAGGGAGGTCATGGATTCATGAAATGAAGGTAGTACCGTCAACATATCACCAATTCTTAAAGTTTCCCTATAACGGAGCTGAAGTTAGTATTCCTACTGATACAAATGTCATCTGTAATGCATTGACAAAAGGTGCAGATACTTTTGTGCCTCATAATAGGGCAGCCTCTCCAAATGAAGATCCAGAAACATTGATGAGAGACTTGGAAAAGAGATTGAAGATTACAAATACCGGCATGGATGGCTACAAGATAGAACCGGTACTATCATTAGTTTCTCTTCCTCCATCACCAAAACAGTTAGGAAAACCATCGAAGAACATGAGAACACAGGATCCAACTCCTAATGTCATATATGATGGTCTTTTTGTACAGTCTTCTACCTCCTTGGCCAATGAAATGGAAGAAGATGCTGTCCTTAACTGGCTCTTTAAGGAAGATGGTCAAAATGAAGAGGTGCGACACTATGAGATTTCTCCTATGCAGTATGGTCCTGGTTACAAAATGATTCAACACATGGGGTATTCTAGTATGGGTCCTCTAGGCAAACAAAAGGAAGGTATTACTGAACCAATTCAGCTACAAACCAAATCCACAAATGATAAGGCTGGACTGGGATATAATCCGAAAAAGACATTAGACCAAAAACATGTTTCTAAGTCTAAGAGCTCGAAAAAGATATCACCTTTAACCTTACATGAAGTAGACACTAAACAAACAAAAGTAGAGTGTAGAGAAGAGAAAGAGGAATCAACAGTCAAGAAAGAAGAAATAGGCAGTGCTCAGGCTTTGATGGTATCAGCTATGATAATACAAGAAGTTGTGGTTCCTGAGGATATAAGAGATGAAGTGATGAGAATCAGAGAATTGTTTGCACCATTAAAAGTTCTAGTCACATATACTGGCAAGCAACAAGTAGATGATTCAGAGACTAATTCAAACGAGTATGAATGGGGTCCTAACTACCTTTCAGACACATCCACTAAAGAAACTCTAGAAGAATCTAGTAGTGTCATAGATGATACTCAAGAGCTGATGCGCATAAAACTAGAGAAGGAAATACAAGAAATTAGACAAAAGAGGCAAGCAAATTATGAACAAGGATTGAAAGAAGGAAGAATACCAAAAAGCTTCTCATCTATGTGCCTGTATCCTAAAACATAATAAATTAGGTATAGCACTACACAAGAAGAGTTAGAAGCTACACAAAATGAACCAATTGTCAGTCCAAAAGAAGCCAAATGGAGTAGATGACAAAAAATTACAAAAACAATGAGATCATGTCAACAGGTGTGTCAGATACAAATGCCAAATGAACCACAACATGAAGGAACTTCTAGCATTAAAGATCTTCGCATTGATACCATACATGTGCTTACTAAATCACTTGAAAGAGGCTTGGAAACTTCATCTGATGACTCTAATGACTCTGATGAATCTGACGACAATCCTATTCATGATGATATCCACTCAGCCTCAAAATCGGAATCATGAGGTGCAAACAATGAAAAGTTGCCTACTAGTCTTATTGCTATTGAACCATGATATGAAGTCCAGTCTGGTGTAGTAAATGATGTTACAAGTATGTCTATTGGATTAGATTGATTAAATATTAACGTGGACTTTAATAATCATGATCTAACTTTTCCCGGTCTTGAGACACTTACGCAAGGTATACTTCTAGAACTCAATTTTTTGATCCGTAGCTGTGATAACAATACCATGAATGTTCTTGAACCTACCCCAAATTTATCCTTAGTACATCTCAAATTGATTGACTATACGTTACAGAACCAACCCATGAATGTACCTACTTTTTCCAATGACTATACATTATCCATTTATCTCAATGCAGTCGAACCTATAGACTCTTCCACTAGTGAACAAAGTGAAAATATGACTGAAGCGGATATCAAGTATCTTAGTCGTAAAAACAAGAAAAATAAAAATAAAAGATCTGAAGGCGAAAACAACATTGTGGCGGTGTCAGAATCTAAAAAAGAGAAAATAAAGGACGTACCTAAAGGTGAAAACCTCTTTGAGGCGCCTAAAGGTGAGATGCTTGATATACTACCAAGTCATTTTCAGGAAAGATCCTTTATATTGATCGAGCCAACTTAGCCAGTGAACATCGGGAGTCAAGAAACACCACAAATCATTCACTTAGCTCAATCACTATTAGAAGAGGAATTGAAGGATTTCACTCAGCTATTCTCAGAAAAGAAAATAAGTTTTGCATGGACATATTCTAATATGCCAGGTTTGGATCTTGATCTCATTATGCACCATCTCTCAATCACACCAGGAGTAAAACCAGTTAAGCAAAAACTCCGTAAGATGCACCCACATGTGGCACTATTAGTCAAAGCTAAATTAGAGAAGCTGCTCAAAGCTGGATTTACCAGAGCAATAGATTATGCTGAATGGATTTCCAACATAGTACCTATGTCGAAGGTAGATAAATCTATCAGATTTTGTAAAGACTTTAGAGATCTCAACAAAGCATGTCCAAAAGATGACTTTCCATTACCGAATATTGATATGATAGTCGACATGATAGCTGGATATGAGATGTACTCGCTAATGGATGGATTTTCCGGCTACAATCAGATTAAAATCGCTCCTGGAGATCAAGAAAAGACGGCTTTCACCTGTGCATGGGAAACCTTTTGCTGGAACGTCATGCCATCTGGGCTAAAGAACGCAGGAGCAACCTATCAAAGAGTAGTCACTACTATTTTTCATGATATGATGCATAAGAATATGGAAGACTATGTTGATGATACTTTAGTGAAAACTATGAAAAGATCAACACATATTCAATAATTAGGTCCTATCCTTGACAGAATGGAAAAGTTCAAACTTCGATTAAATCCAAGGAAGTGTGCATTCAGAGTGACGTCTGGTAAACTACTTGGATACATCATTTCAAAAAAAGGAATCGAAGTTGATCCTGAGAAAGTCCAAGCCATAATGGAAATGTCGCCTCCCAAGAATATCAGTCTGTAGTGTCCTAAAATTGCGACACTTGCAATTTCGACTGCATTTGGGTCTTCACGATGGCAATGCAACACGGAACTTGAATGGAGACCCCGAAACTTGTTCATGACACCAAAAACTGCATTTTTCAGCACCCTGGCCCGATCCTCCTTGCACCCTGCTGTCCCTAGAGGTGGGACCATGGCGCCCAGCGCCCTGGTCCATTTGGACTAGGGTGCCTAGTGCCCTGGTCCCCCTGGACCATGGCGCCCAGTGCCCTGGTCCCTGGCCCTATTTTGGGCCCGGTCTCTTTTGGGGCTTCGATTCTTTATGTTTGCAAATTGGAAAATAACATTTCCTGGTCGGCCTAAGGTCAGGAAAATCAGTCTATCAGCCCTAATTGGCAAGTATATAAACTACATTTCCTCTCTCAAAAAGGGAGGAGGACATATGTGAGCAAGGCGTGAAAGCAATATTCAAACATTCAAGCATTCAAGCATTCAAGCATTCCTTCAAGCAATTGATCATTCTAGGTCTCCATTCAAGGCTAAGTGTTGCATTCAAGACAAGGATTCAACCATTGAAGAGGAGATCACATACAACACATTATATGTTACTTACATTACACCTTCGCATGTAAGAATACAAACATTCTTACAACAAGGTATCAATACTTGTTTACATTACAAACATTTACATTTACAACATTCTCATTTCTTGGTTAATTCCAAAACTGGGGTTTGACCTAAAGGCAAACCCCTCATCCCTAACCCCCCAATCGTCCTCTCTCTTCTGTGTGTAGGTTGCAGGTACGCAGCTGTAAATGAAGATCTGGAATCCTTGTGCAGAGACGAACAGATCCACCTTCGTTTCGCGGATTTTTCGGAGGACCGTGTGCACGCCGGGCGCCATCGTCCCGTCAACTTTCGCTCAAATTTGTAGGGCAGCACCGTCTCAACATTTTACTGCTAATTCCAGGTCCGCAGCTTCATCCTACATTCCTATCTCTGTTTATAAGCGAATATTTCCTACTTTACATGCATTCCTAGTTCAATCTTTCTATCTACATTTCTTTACAAAAGAGGGTATCCTTGATGTCTTAACCCTTGAAACTCATTTAGAATCCAATCTTGCATTGCGTGGGATTGGATCTTGTGGGTTTCAACCCCTCTTTTGAATGTAAAGTCCCTCCTAAGTGAAAACCATCAACCCTAGTGACTCTCCCTTCTCTCTCCTTGGAGCTGGGGAGGGGAGAACAACTAGGGTTCGATTTTTCCGGTTTACATTTTGGTGAACCCGACATGAACATCCTCATTCTGATTATTCATGGTTAGATCTGAAAATTTTGTGCCCTTGATTACATTTCCATGTTTGATCTTTTGCAAATTTTAGAGGTTAATTGCATAAAAACCCTAAAATTTTCTTTTAGTAATTAAACCTGTGAAATGTTTAATTGTTAATGCTTGTTTCAGATCTACCCTTCTATTGCAAATTACCAATTCATATTTGTGCTTTAATTCTGAAAATTAAGTGGTTAAATGTCAAAACCCTAATTTTTAAGACCTCCTTGATTCAACCTTTGACTGATAATTTCACTAATCAAAACACCTCCAAATCGGCTGTAACTTTGGATTCCGCAATAAAATCACAATATCTTTCATCCCTGAAAATTTGGAAAAAAGTTACGAGGACCGTGTGCACCCCGAGCGCCATCGTCCCCAACATTTTTCCCAAAATTTCGGGAGCTAGATCTTACTGTATTTTTCTGCTAAAATCCAGAATTTTGGCTGATTTTATCAATTTTAACACTTTCAAAATTAAAGTCAAAGTTGGTCTAGCGATTGCTTGGATTGAGGCTTCTAATCATTCAAAAATTGTTGAAATTGAAATTTTTGTCAAAATTGTGTTTCTTACAGTCCTAAATCTGAGAAGTGTGTTAGCATTCATTCGAAATTTCAGTGTTTTATTCAAATTTTTGCCGTTTGTGACTTTTGAAATTAAGTGTTTAATTGCAACAACTTTGATTTCCACTTTCAAATTCAAATTTTGCATGAAATCGGGTCAACTTTTAAATTTCAAAACTTGCATTGCTTTTGGCATTCTCTCTAAAATCATAAAATTCAAAATTTCAGTTTCCCCCTCCTTTTCAAAATTCAAATTTTACATTTTTCAACAATCTTGGTAGGGTTCAATTTTGAGATTACAACTTTAATTTGGCCTATCTACAGATCGTAAAATCACTCAATTTTTTCAGATTAGCTTTAAAATCATCATAACTTTCATCCCTGAAAATGTCGAAAAAAGTTGCGAGGACCGTGTGCACTCCGAGCGCCACGGTCCCAGACATTTTTTTTGAAATTTCGGGAGATTGTCCTGATTGCATTTAACAGCTTAAATCTAGGAGATTGGCTGGTTTTATTGAAATTTGCTACCTCTAAAATTCAAAATCTTCTCTCTTTCTTTAGTGCATGAGTTTTACAACAATAAGCCCTACTTACACTATTCCCGTTAGACGAAGCCTTAGAATTAAGTCTTTCCAAGGTGTAATTATCGAGGAGATGGAACCTAATTTGAATGGCCTTTTTAACGAGGACGTGGGTAATTCCTCTAATCCTCTTAATGATGAAGAAGCTCTCCATGAGGTTTCTATAGAACAACTTTCAAAATTGGATAACCAATTTGATGATTTTCGACAATGGATGTCTCAAGAATACCCCGATAGCGAAGCTCTTTCATTAATTGAGGGTCTAAAACGTATGGTTCAAAGTGATAAGAATGGAATTGATATTTTGCGTGGTATTGCACACATTTTGGATTCGAATGTGATTCCTATGAAGAGTTGTGCCAAAACTTTGGGTTATACATAACCTCCTACTCAAGTCAATCATTCTATTCCTTTGACGACTCCTATTGCTAGTATACCTACTTTTACATCAAACATAATGACTACTTCAACACAAGACATTCCTCCTATGATCACCAGTCATGGGGGCAATCCCTCTTCTTCAATCAACCCTCTTCCTTCATTCAATCCAACTTCTTCATTCATTCCTTCAATAAGTGTTCCTATTTCATCTCCACAAATGAACATGATGCAAGGGGGCAATTCATTTAATCATTCCATTCCTCCTTGTAGTGTTCCTCCTTTCCAATCATCTCCTATGACTAACTATCATAGTGTCCCACCACCTTACTCTCTACCTTCTTTCAATAACATAACACCTCCATCACAATCTAACACATCTAATATGAACTCTTCAACTGAAGCGACCATTAACAATCTTGCACAAACTGTCTCTTCTTTACAGCAACAAATTGCCTCTATGAATCAATCTAAGTTTAGTGTGCCCACATTTGATGTTGCGAGCCCACTTTCTCTTGACATTGTCCGAGCTATTCCCCCTAAACATGTTGAAATTCCGCATTTGGAGCTTTATAATGGTAAGGGTGATCCTCTAACACATGTTAAGACCTTTCAAACAATATGTACCGATTTTGCTTATGACCAAAGGTTGCTTGCAAAACTGTTTACTAGAACATTAAGAGATAAAGCCCTACAATGGTATTGCTCGTTGCCTTCTTATTCTATTACTTCTTTTGAACAACTTGCAAATGCTTTCATTCAACAATTTCAAAACAATATAAGTCCTAAAGTTACTTTGATTGATTTAATGCTTTGTAAACAAGGTGTTAAAGAAAAAGTGACTGATTTCATTGGTAGATATAAGCATTTGTATGCTCAAGTTTCCTTTCCAGTGCCTGACAATGATATTCAAAGAATCTTTATTTCAAATTTACAAAAAGATATTAGAGAAAAACTCCTGTTTTCTGAGTTTACTTCTTTCCAACAGTTGTGCGCAACTCTTCACAATTATCAACTGACTGTGAGTCAAATGGAACAAGCAAGTCCTATGGCTCCGAGTGATAAGGGTGATAGTAGTCAACAACCATTTGGGAAGTTTAAACCGAACAGAGAGTCCATTAAATTCAATGAAAACATCATCAACAACCAGGTGAATACAGCATCAGGTGTGCCTCCTATTTCTAAGTTTTTCAGGAAAGAAAGAAAGTTTACTCCTTTGAATGAATCATTGCATAGTATTATGAATAAGTTATTGGAACAAAATGTGCTTACCCTTCCTCCTATAAGGCAAATAGATCCTGCAAAGATTAATTCACCCTATTTTGATAACAAATCTTTTTGTCAATTTCATCGTCATCCTGGGCATGATACTGAAAAATGTTTTGCTTTAAAAGGTAAAATTCAAGATTTAATTGATAATAATACTATCTCTGTTTCTGGTGTGAATGATAAAGGCAACACATCTGTAGCTCCTCCTAACCAAAATCTTTAGATTTTTACTGATCCATTACCTTCTCATACCTCTAATGCGATTGATACTAATGATTCCTTTGTCTCACCTGATGATCTTGTGTCTATGACTCCAAATGTGATTAACTTTGTAGAGCAGCAGAAAATCCCTAAAGAACCTTCCATCACATTTGATTCTAGTGAAACTATCAGGGCACCTGATGGTCCTTTATATATAGTTGCAAAAGTCAAGAATACACCTTGTCGTGGAGTGCTTATTGATCCTTCTTGTATGGTTAATGTCATTACTGAAGAATTTCTTTTTACTTTGCAATTGAATCAAGTGATCTATGACGAAACAAATGTGGTTGTGAAACTATTTGATGCATTTTCTTCTCCTGCAATTGGTTCTATTACATTACCTATTGAGGTCCATAACAAATCTCTTGATGTGAGTTTTTCTATTATTCCATCATCTGAACAATTTCGTGTGAAGCTAGGCTATCCTTGGCTATCTTCCATGAAAGCTATTGCTTCTCCCATTCACAAGTGTTTGAAATTTCCCCATAATGGCGAAGTTGTTACTATCAATCATAGTCTCTTTAAACCAGCTGAAAGAACTTCTAGCGTTCCTATTGATTACTTTTGGCCTAAACAATTCCAATCTCTTCCTCCGCGAAGTGATCATCTTTTCAAATCTTATCAAAAGTGGAAAAAAGATATGATCCTATCTCTAAGTGAACCTAGAACACCCAAACTTGACATTCCTATCATTCTTGAGAAGGAGGTTCTTCCTTTGAAAGACAAAATTAATGTCTTTCCTCAAGAAGATTCCCAACCCATCCCTATGAATGTGACTATGTCTATATCTAATAAACTTTCTAAAGGTAGACCTATACCTCCTCGTCATGATGGGCTTGGTCTCCTTCCTAAACCAAATATTCCTCCCTTATATGGAGTAGTTCCTCCTCCTTCCTCTTATGGAGAGAAGAGACCTTCCTCTTCTCCTATTATTCAACCTAAGAGACCACAACCTAAACACCCAAGTGAAAAGGATGAGAACATTCCTCCTCCTCAATCCTCTCAACTTCCTACTAAGACTAGACGAAATTGTTCTACATGTGAACGCTGATGAAAGCGTCGTCTTAGAGCTCAGGCAGCAGCTTCTCAAATTTTGCAATCCCCAAAAACACCTTCAGCCAGTATTATTCCATTTTCTCCTCAGCCGACGATTGAGCCAAAATCTCCTAAACATAAGATGCATGATGGTCTTGATCCTGTGCGAGTTAAAGATCCTATTTTTATAAATCTTGATGATGATATAGCTGAAAATGTTATTCATGATGAAAATGTTATTCCTGTTCATTCTGATAGTGAATATGAATATGTTGATGTTGATAACCATTTATCTAGCGCATTTTCTAAAGCACTTATGCTAGCTCCTAGACAAGAACACTTTGGCTTGGGACATGAACATAGCCCTTGTTTGGATCTTGTGATAGCTCCATCTACTATGTTGGATGTTCCTCCTCTAGCGTGTTTCCTACCTTCCCGAAATATTGATCAGCAAGATCGGGGGGTAGATGACGTTCTAGACTAGTTTCATTAGCATAGCAGATTCTCCCCTCCTCTCTTTCATTACTTCTTCTATGTGTTATTCTCATTCTTCTATTTGTTGTCCTTAGTGTTGGCTACTTGAGGACGATGCAAAGCATTGAGATCTCTTGGTCTCTCTCATGTTGACTCAAAAGACACATGTGTTCCCTTCTTCTAGGTGACCTTCCTTGATTGGGGAATGAAGAACAATTATGCATACATACATATGATATACATGAATTATCATACAGCATACTGACCCCGAGGAAAGCGAAGTCACCTTGTGCTTTGTGTTTTGTGTCTATTATCCTTGGGCTTTTCTCACACTTGGGGGCTAAATCCTTGTGATAACGTGCTCCTTTCCCTTCTCATTTTTATATGTATCACTACCTTAAAGCAATCACCCCCAGTGAGGCGTGTGCGATCGCTTTAACGTAGGGGGGCATACATCCCATTCATATCTTTTCAAGATACTTGAAAATTTCTTGACAAATTTAACTTTGCCTTGAAAATTTTTGATATCTTTCTTGCATGAATCATAGTGAGGGAACCTTACTACTAACAGTCATGGTTCTCCCTCGTGATCTTCCCTTTTACTTTGTCAATCGAAGTCGTAAGATCCTTAGTCCACTAGGGGCTTGGTGTATCTTGCCTCCTTGACGTGGTGAAAGTTTCTCAATGTTGTTTCCTTGTACTTTACCGGAAGTATGAGCGTA
The DNA here is from genome assembly GCF_030272615.1 of Cryptomeria japonica. Taxonomy (NCBI): domain Eukaryota; kingdom Viridiplantae; phylum Streptophyta; class Pinopsida; order Cupressales; family Cupressaceae; genus Cryptomeria; species Cryptomeria japonica. The sequence continues at coordinate 45,896,972 of NC_081411.1, read as the reverse complement.
CGCTTATACTCTCACTAAAGTGGGGGCTAAATGTAGCGTCCTAAAATTGTGACACTTGCAATTTCGACTGCATTTGGGTCTTCATGATGGAGATGCAACACGGAACCTAAATGGAGACCCCGAAACTTGTTCATGACACCAAAAACTGCATTTTTCAGCACCCTGGCCTGATCCTCCTTGCACCCTGATGTCCTTGGAGGTGGGACCATGGCGCCCAGTGCCCTGGTCCTTCTGGAGTAGGGCACCCCGCGCACTGGTCCCCCATGACCATGGCGCCCAGCGCCCTGGTCCCTAGCCCTATTTTGGGCCCAGTCTCTTTTGGGTCTTCGGGTCTTTATGTTTGCAAATTGGAAAATAACATTTCCTGGTTGGCCTAAGGTCGGGAAAATCAGTCTATCAGCCCTAATTTGCAAGTATATAAACTACATTTCCTCTCTCAAAAAGGGAGGAGGACATATGTGAGCAAGGCGCGAAAGCAATATTCAAACATTCAAGCATTCAAGCATTCAAGCATTCCTTCAAGCAATTGATCATTCTAGGTCTCCATTCAAGGCTAAGTGTTGCATTCAAGATAAGGATTCAACCATTGAAGAGGAGATCACATACAACACATTATATGTTACTTACATTACACCTTCGCATGTAAGAATACAAACATTCTTACAACAAGGTATCAGTACTTGTTTACATTACAAACATTTACATTTACAGCATTCTCATTTCTTGGTTAATTCCAAAACCGGGGTTTGACCTAAAGGCAAACCCCTCATCCCTAACCCCCCAATCGTCCTCTCTCTTTTATGTGTAGGTTGCAGGTATGCGGCTGTAAATGAAGATCTGGAATCCTTGTGCAGAGACGAACAGATCCACCTTCGTTTCGCGGATTTTTCGGAGGACCGTGTGCACGCCGAGCACCATCGTCCCGTCAACTTTCGCTCAAATTTGCAGGGCAGCACCGTCTCAACATTTTACTGCTAATTCCAGGTCTGCAGCTTCATCCTACATTCCTATCTCTATTTATAAGCGAATATTTCCTACTTTACATGCATTCCTAGTTCAATCTTTCTATCTACATTTCTTTACAAAAGAGGGTATCCTTGATGTCTTAACCCTTGAAACTCATTTAGAATCCAATATTGCATTGCGTGGGATTGGATCTTGTGGGTTTCAACCCCTCTTTTGAATGTAAAGTCCCTCCTAAGTGAAAACCATCAACCCTAGTGACTCTCCCTTCTCTCTCCTTGGAGCTGGGGAGGGGAGAACAACTAGGGTTTGATTTTTCCGCTTTACATAGTCAAATGAGAAGTCTACAAGGACATCTTTAGTCTATCAGAAGGTTCATTTCTCAACTAGTAGAAAAGGCTCAACCTTTCATGAAGGTACTAACGAAAGGCATATTATACAATTGGGATCAAGAATGTGAGCAACATCTTCATCAAATCAAAGAGTACCTATCAAATCCACTGATATTGATGCCACCTATTCAGGGTAAACCACTAATCTTATATATATCAGCAACAGATTCATCACTGGGGGAACTTCTAGCGCAACAGGATGACAACAAAAAGGAAAGAGCTATCTATTACATCAGCAGGACATTGGTGTCTTATGAAATGAATTATACTATAATAGAAAAAGCATGCTTAGCATTGGTCTTTGCATCACAAAAACTGAGACACTACATGCTAGCACACTCAGTCAAGTTGGTGGCTAAAATTGATCCACTCAAGTATCTTCTTAGCAAGGCAACACTCACAGGAAGATTGGCAAAGTGGGTCATGATCCTTATAGAATTTGACATTGAATATGTGGAATGTAAAGCCATAAAGGGATAGGTAATTGCCGATCAACTTGCTGAAGCTCCACTAGAAGATACTCAACCACTACACATCGAGTTCCCAGATGAATCAATAATGCATCTTACTCAAAAACCCTGGAAGATGTTCTTCAATGGGTCCTTTACTCAAAATGGTTCAGGTGCTGGCATATTATTCATTACTCCTCAAAAGTATTCCATCCCAAAATCTTACAAGATTTTATTTCCCTGCACAAACAATATTGCAGAATATGAAGCCTTGGTAAATGGGATAAAGCTAGCCATTGAATGGAAAGTTGTTGAATTGCATATTTATGGAGATTCTCAGCTGGTAGTCAATCAAATCAATGATACATACCAGACTTGAGATGAGAAGTTGATGCCTTACAAGAGAATGGTGGACGATCTCAAGAAGTACTTTCCTTTTGTGTCATTCCAGCAGATTCCAAGGTCTGCTAATAGAGCAGCAGATGCTATGGCCACCCTCACATCCATACCTAAGTTACAAGAGTTTAATGCTCGCTTTGAATTCTTGGTGGAAGAGTTACATTACCTAGATTATGATTCCCCTGAGACCCAAATAGTCTGTTCTATTATTGGACATGACTCATCCCGATACAACCACATCTACTTCTATTTACGTGACCAAGTTATCCCTAAAAACGTTACTCGTAACGAGAAAAGAAACCTAACTCAAAATGCTTCACGGTATGTTATCATAGCTAACGATTTATTTAGATGAGGTTTGGACGGTACATTGCTTAGATGTCTAGAAATAGAAGAGTCTAAACATGCATTATCGAAAGTTCATGGAGGTATTTGTGGATCTCATTCGAATGGCCTAACTTTAGCATGAAAACTATTATGGCCTGGCTACTACTGGCCAGATATGGAAAATGATGCCATAAAATTTGCTAAGACTTGTGAAAAATGTCAGCTACATGGGAACCTCATACATGCTCTAGCTCGGGATCTCATACCATTTACTACACACTGGCCTTTTCAGCAATGGGCCTTTGATCTTATTGGCCAGATTTACCCTGCTTCATCCAACGGACATAAATTCATCATAACTGCAACTGAATATTTCACCAAATGGGTAGAGGCAGTTCCGCTCATCAAAGCAACTGTTAAACAAGTTGCCTTGTTCATCTTAAACTATATCATCTGTAGGTATGGAATACCTTCATCCATTGTGACTGATAATGGAGGACAGTTCAAGAATAAAGACCTGGATGAACTTTGCGAGAAATTTAAAATCAAACAACACTGGTCATCAGTATATTACCCTCAAGGCAATGGATAGGTCAAGGCATCTAATAAGAACCTATTAACTATCTTGCATAAAATAGTGAACAAATCAGGGAAGGATTGGCATCTGCAGATCAATACTGCATTATGGGCTTACAGAGCAAGTATCAAAACACCTACTAGGGCTACACCTTTTTCTTTGGTGTATGGGTCCAAAGCAGTATTACCTATTGAAGTAGAAATACCATCTCTAAGGGTTTCGTTGCAAGGTCTTGTTACTAATGAAGATCATAGAATATCTAGTTTGCAAGAACTCAAATTGCTAGATGAACGTCGACAAGTGGCGTTTGATCATCTCAGAGTGTACCAAAAGAGAATGTCTAGAGGATATAACAAGAAGGTTAGACAAAGAGAATTTTAGGTTGGAGACCTAGTACTAAGAGAAAATCCCAAAAATCAACAGTTTCAAGACAACAAAGGGAAGTTTGAACCCAACTGGTTGGGTCCCTATATCATTACTACAATCTTCGGCTCTGGTGCCTATCAGCTCTCAACATCAGAAGGAGAACAGCTCTAAGAACCGATTAACAACATCCACCTGAAAAGATTCTTTACTTAGCATTCTTTGCTCTTGCAAATTGTATAGTTGAAAAAGTCCTTAAAAAAATCTTAAAAATCAGAAAAAGTCAAAAAGTCAAAAAAAAAAAGAACAGAAAAAAAAAATATAAAGAGAGAAAATGCCCTGGTGAAAACCTAGTAAACAGGCACCTCGGTAAAAAAATGATGATTCTCTACCAAGCAGGTGAAAACCTAGTAAACAGGTGCCTCTTGTACTCAAGCGCTCCATCTATCAACACAATGTTGGCATTTCCCACTTTCATGCATCTTTGCTTTCACTTGTACATATTTTGCAGTCACTTTCGTGACACCCTGGTTTGTTGGAACCCACATGACTTGAAGTTGATCAATGCCCTAGTCTTAGGTAATCACCAAGAGCACATTAAATATCCTAAGTAGTGTCAAACAAGTCATCTTTACGTCAGTGAAACTTGGTCATCCACTCCGAGTCAGTCATCTATCTCCTGACTACTACAGAGTTTTTATCACTGAGTTAACAAGCAAAACAACATAACGGAAAACAATCACTAAACAGTTTGTTGTCTTTTATATTGGTTTTCGATTATTATCCCCTTGAGTAACTCAAGGAAGTCTGTATTGAGTAAGAGGTGCAAGGATTGGGGGCATAATATTTTCTTTGTTTTCTGCTTGTAGGAATGATTCCGATGATCTGGAAACATATAAATTAGCTGGGTGTCTATGATAAGAGCCTTCACATCAAGGTGAAATCACCTCACATACCTCGACTCTGCTTATTTGTATGCTACAGGGAGGTCCATATCATTTCTTTGTCTGTTTTGAGGGAATTTCTTCATGATGCAATTTGGGTCCTTGCGAAATCTATCCAAGGATATGAACAAAAAAAGGGTCATTGCGGACAAGATAATACATATTGCACATTGAAAAAGAAAGGAACTCTAACCTACCTATTGTGTTTATTATGCTCAATGATGAATCTTAAGCATTTTAAATCTAGTGACTAGGTTTAGGTTGCATTTTGCATCTCATTTTGAATTTCATTTTGCATTTTGTGACTTTAGAGTGATTTTGGTGTGATAATAATGATCTCTTCATTTGCTGAATAAGAGCTAGAAGCTTCATCATTTCTCCGCTAAGTGGTCTCCTCTTCACTATTTCTTTGATTGAGTACTTGTGTTTTGAGATGTTAGCTGCATACATAAACATCTTATATAGATTCATTCATTTCATTATTAATCATTTGCATTCATCTTATTGCATAGAAAAGAAAATAAAAATGGCACTATTCATTTTCATTCATTTATGTGCATATGAAAATAAACAAAAATAGACATCCATAATCATTTGCAATACATACATTCATGCTAAAAAAGAAATGCATACATGTAGAATAAAGCATATAGAAACATCTCATAATCGATTGACACAAGTACAATGAAGTCCAATCGGATCTCGTATATATTTATCATATAAATTCTAAGGGTACAAAATGATGTCCAATGACATGTACAAACTCCCATCAGAGCAAGAATCCTATCGGCTATAAAAAATGGGTGTGTCTACAAAAAATATCCCAGCTACAAAAAGAATCATCTAGCTGGCACCCTCTCCCTCATCGCCTAGTGGATCCTATCAAGGTGCTCATGCTCCCTCTAATCTGGCCATATACTGTGAATAGGGTTGCACCTACTGTGCAACAGGAACTACAATACTATATGCTGCTATGTAATACGATGCCTTACTGCTCTGGAGAAGCACATCCTATTGAAGAGACTCTATCTCTGCTCTCGACTTTGCTCTCAAAGCTGTAATCTGTCGATCCCGCTTGGCCCTAATCTTGACCAGCTGCCGATCTTGCTCCACCAGCTGAGTCTGAGCCACTGTCAACTGAGACTATAGCTCTGCAAGGTGTGCTCTCATCGACCATCTTGTGTCGACCCCCTGCTCTCTCGTAGGCTCTCTACCACCATCTCTACCACCATCTCCACCTGTGGCTCCACCCTGCTCATCGCGCTACTACCATACCTACCTCGGGGCTGCTCACTCCTTCTCTACCTCACCCACTCTCCCAAGGGATCCACCCTCACCTCTTTGTTGTCCAAAATCAGCTCACACTTTGCTGCCGCTAGCACCAAGATCACCACCAGTCTATCATGGAGCATCTAGTCTTTGTTCTTGTCCCTGCCTCTGGCCCTGTCCCTGTGTTGGTGCGGGGGCATCATCCTCCACATTCTCAATATGAGGAGCATGCTCTCTTGGATCTGTAAACCGAGGGAATGGATACTACTGAAAGTAATCCCTATACTGGGGCAATACCCATGCATCTGCTATATCATCCAGGTAATCCCACCTCAGATGGTGTAAACCTGTCAGCTCCTACATCGGTAAAGCATAGGATAGTCTAAGTGACCATCCCTACCTCTCCTCATCAGCGTATCGAGCATACGCTGTATACTCCTGAGAGATCACCTACGACCGGCCATACTACCTCATCACTTGTGAAATGACGAATCGCTCCACAATAGCCCGCGACCTCCCAATCAGTGGGTGTGTAACAAACAGATCCTTGTGAACCACCCACCAATCATCCCACAACTCAAATCCTCTATATGGTCTCCATATGACAGCTATCAGATCATCGAGATGCCATCTCCAAAAGTCTGTCTTGCCCAGATGGGGCTGTGTGATATATCTGGCATACCTATAAATGATCAGTTACCCTGGCTCTCTACCGTCTGTCACTATCGACTGACAAATGGGAAGGTGCTCCCAAGCCCACACCTGTAAAATATACACCCCTACAGCCATGCTTTGCCCATCCCTGTAAACAATCTCATGCATCTCTCGATACATGTGAGCCAATAAACAAGAGCCCCAACCTAGTCTCTGAGGGGTCTCTATCAACCTCTCCAACATATGGCCCCATCCACTCTGAAAACCCTATTGCCCTCTGTCCGGCATCAAGAAGCAACCAATGAAACCTGCTAGGACACATGCCACCGGATACTCCTCACTATACCTGCCCATCAATATATCCCAACTCATAGAACGAGTCAAGATATCAGGATCCCTGAATATGTTCCTAAGAGCCTGTAGCCCAGGTAATAATGTAGTATCATAATCCACCTTATCCCCAGCAAAAGAGATATGAAGGATCCTGTACACATCCTTGGGAGTAATGGTCAACTCCCCAACTGGCAAATGAAATGTGTTATGCTCTGAATGAAATCGCTCTACCAACGTCATGAGCATCCTGTGATTCACATGGATATCAAGTAACCTCATCAGGTGAGTAAAGCCACACATATCAACATGAGCCGGCTCAACCTCAGACAAATCATGAACTAAAGCCATAGTAGGAGGATATACGCATCTAAAGAGCACTGGAGGTAAGCACACCTGCAACAATCCAACAATGAAGCATCAGACAACATTCCAAATGAGCCTACAAGAGAAGTTAAACATCCCGCAAATCCAACTAAGTCAAATGCAAAACCAAAATTTCATGTTTAAAATTTAAAAAATGGTCACTGTTTTTCGAATGACAAAACACAGTTAAGCAACATCTTGTACGAGTCAGGAATGGCTCTTGTACAAGAAAACAGCCTCAAACGACACTTTATTGGACTCCGCACGACAAAATGGTCTTCTAACTGACCTCTTGTACGACAAATCTAATGGCCTCAAATGATGAAAGAAAAATTGCCAGTTTCTCGTATGAGACAAAATTCTATCTCGCACGATAAAACGTGGCACCTGACCCAAAACCCATGAAAAACATGAAAAATGCATTAAAAAATTCAAAATTGGAAACATAAACAGGCTTAAGATCGATCACTTACTGCTGGCTTGTAGTTTCGGGGTCTATTATGCCTTCTCTACCGCTTGAATCGATGCTGATGAGTAGGGACCACCATTTCCTTTGCAGAAGGGTTTTTCAAATTTTTAAACTTGGAGGGTTAAAATGAATTGAAAATGACACTTTTGTCCCATATATAGCCAAAAACCTAATTTTTCAACTTGCTTCGATGGACACGAAAATTGTACCCTTGGCTAATGTGCCTACTCTGATTCCATTTTCGAGATCGAAATCAAAATTTGAGATCATCTTGCTAGTCAATTTCACTATTTGGACCACTTAGCATTCTTTTCATCAAATGCTTCTTCTATCTTCAAGTTACGCTCAATTTCTCAACAATCAATGCTGAATATCAATTTCAATTCTACCAGTCAACTTTGCGATCAATCGTTGTCAAATCTTCAAAATTCTTCAAAATCACTTTGTGCTTAAATGACTACTCATCACACAAAATTGCCTAAAATCAACTACCCTCGCTATCTTTCAATTTCGCTCCCGAGGGCGCATACAAGTGACTTATGACTTCACATTCTTCAAATGTCGAGAAATTTTTCAAATTTTCATCAAAAGTCGAGCAAAAATCTTTTCAATTAAAAGAAAATCAATTCTTATTATTGAGGGGCATCTCAGTTTCATCGCTTCACATCAAGCTGATATTTGTCCTTCATCTGAATTAATCTCGTAACGTTAATCAGTTTCATTGCTTCAAATCAAGCTGATTATGTGTTTAAACTCAATCAAAAGTTTAAAGAGTATCTTTGATCACACTCAATCTAAGCAGGTGTTTAGTATTCATTTCTTGATCAAGCTAAATAGTTTATCTTCATCGTGTCTTGATCAATCAAGTTCAAGATCGATTATTTTTATCATCATTCACTATATCTAAGTTCAATCAAGTTCTAGATTAGTAAGATCCGCTTCTTGATCAATCAAGTTCAAGTTCGGTATCTTTGTTTTCTATCATTCCTAGTTCAATCAAGTTCGGGATCAGTATCACTTTAATCAGACTTCATTCAGCTTTGTCGCTTCAAATCAAGCTAACACCTTGCTCTTTATCTAGTTCGTGATCAATCGAGTTCAGAACTGGCATCTCCTAGACATCACACATTCTTTGAACCAACGTGCTACTCGCACATTAACTCAAAGAGGGGCAAATGTAATACCCTAAAAATGGTCATCTAAACCATGGGCCCCTAATTTCAACAACATCACCAAGGTCTTAACCAAAAGGCAATTAAATCAATCTTGAGCACATGATTAATTCTTCAATCATCAAATATCACATGGCAAATCAATTACTCAATATTAATTAAATATTTATTTAATTAATTGAATCATTCCAAGAATATTCATTTTGATCAATTATCCTATTTTGATTTATTAAATATCCTTGCATATTTAATTAATTAATAACTTTGCCATTCAATCATGCAAAAAGAATTAATTTACTACAAAAAGAAGAATTTACTACAAAACAAAGAGTTGAATTCAAAATTAAATAAAAGAATTGAATTGAGAGAGAAATCAAACTTGAGATATTATTTCTTTTTCTAAATTGGGAACTTGAAATCATAAAAGTGATTAATTGAATTATTGAATTATTCTCTTAAATTGGAACTCAAAGCTTTTCAAAAAAAAGAAGTTCAGTTGCATTAAAAAGTTCTTTTTCTTGAATAAAACAAAGAATTATCTATTTTTATCACAAATGCATGGAATTAATTTAATATTATTTTCCAATGCCACTTGAACTTCTAATTTGAATGCATTTCAATTAAACTATAATTGGAATCTATCTCAAGGTTAACTCAACCTAATTTCTCAATTATCTCAATTAATTCTAAATTGAGCTTTTTCATCATCTTTCTTGTGATTCTCTATAAATTCACTCTTCAACTCTCATTCCAATTCACCCCTGAGATTTTTGAGAAGACGTCATTATTATACTAATTTTGCTCTGGAGTCATTGATATATTGTGCTTTTTTAGATTACTTACATCCATCATTTCTTGAATTGATGTTTGCTTGAATTATTCATTATTGCTTGCGTCCATATAGCTTAATATCATATAAATTAAATCCTTTGTCTTGGTGTAGTCTAGTCACTGGTATTGCTTATAACAATTTGAGAGCAATCTTATACTCGCATCATTTAGAAGGCAATTGGTCGATTTGTCATGGTTTTCTTCTTAATTCTTATATCTGACTAACCATGCATATAATGACTAAATTGAAGTGTTGTGTATTGTAGATACAGCTCCTTATTCCACTTTTCACACACACAACCATAACATATGAAGATTACCTAAGACAATGCAAATCAAATGAAATCAAAAAGATTATACCATCACATGTCCAATAGGGTTTGGATCTCCATTCTTCGTATCTCGATTGATCTTGCTTGATATATTTTCTCTCAGATTTTATAAGTGCACAAGAGCTCAACAAAGAATGGAAATGTGGTTGCAAGTTGGCTTGATTGCATATGCAAGTGCAAAGGCATAGTGTAGTTGTATGCGTGAGTAAGTGAGTTAGCCAGGATTTGATAATGAAGGAAGCATCTCCTTATATAGAAGATACGATAAGAAATGGAGGGATAAGATTGAGAGGTGTAAAAGAGGTCGGCTATGATTAGAGGGTAGGTAGTGTAGGAATTAAGAGATGAATGCCATGTGTCATGAGTGGAAAAAGCTAATGAATTAATTAAATAAATAAAGATTTATTTAATTAATAGAAGAATAGGGATCAATTAAATAAATAAGATATTTTTTTAATTTAGGAAAGGATAATTTAAATAAATAAATGTATTTATTTAAATGAGAAATAAGGCTAGAAGAGGATAAATGAATTAATTAAATAAATAAAGATTTATTTAATTAATAGAAGAATTAGGCTAAAATAATTAAATAAATAAAGATAATTATTTAATTAGATAGGACAATTTTAGGTGTCTACACCTCTTATATATCCATATTTGATTGACTAGGGGCAAAAAGGAAAGCCACAATTAGATTTATTTTAAAATGATGAAGCCATAGCTGAATTGTTGGGTGCAAGGGACAAACTCCCTTATGATGATCACAAGGCTAGCTTTGCAATATATCTAGACAGAACTGCATATTTTGGAGAAGCAAGCTCCTCTCCTAAGCAAGACAATGTTAATGAAGCATAACACATTTCCCATAACATAATGGATGCTCTTCCTATTGATAAAGAACAATCAACATTATTGGTAGAAGAAACTAAGGAAATCAACATCGGTGATGCTGAGAAATTTTGTAACATTCACCTAGCAAAGTCCCTAAATCCAATAGAAAAAGAGAAATTTATCCAATTCTTTAAACAAAGACCAATCAACTTTGCATGGTCTTATACAGATATAGATGGATTAGATCCTGAATTGTTCTTACATCATTTGTCATTGCTTCCAGGAGTAAAACCATATAAGAAGAAGCTCAAGAAAATACACCCTCACATAGCCTTGTTAGACAACATGCACCTAAAAAGATATTACATCTAAGGGTGGAATCATTTCAAGTTTTAATATTGCATTTTCATATTTCTTTAATGCATTGCATTGTATATCTTTATTTTAGAGTGCATCATAGTCACTTGCATATCACCATTGCACAACATATAGCTGCATACCATTATTTGTTTCTCATTAAATTACATCCATAAACAAAGGATGATTGTATAAATTATTCACCTCTCTGCTCTGAAAGGAACAAAGTTTGTCTCATTTCCTAGATACTTGTTCATGAATTGTTTAGGAGGGTTTTATTCATTCATCCCTAACATAACGTTGTCATTGAGTTTTATCTATGATTGAGTAGAGGTTTAGCTATTCAACCTTGCTTACCCAAAATATATCAATTGCTATATCTCACACATTAATCAATAGCTCTAAGTCATTATAGACATCTAGTTGGTCATGTGGCTTGTGAAAAATCCAAATTCTACTCTAGCGCTATTGTAATTGTCATACCTATGTAGGTTTCATTACTTACAAGTCAAAGAAAAAAAACAAAAAGAAGAAAAAAGAGAAAAGAAAAAAAAATGCTATGCCAAAATCAATATCAAAATATCATGCAAAAATGTGCAATAAAGCTTGACTATGGGAACATGCAGGTAACTCCATCAGGTCTATGGATGCCTGCTCGCAATGGAGCAATATTTAAGAGATTACATTCCATAACCTTGCCAAAGCCCTAAAATTTTGCTGGCAGTGAGGCTCTATCCAGGATTTTTTTGAAGTTAGAATAACTCACGTAGCTAGCCACATAGGATTCCAAGGGTCTTTGATGGTTATAAGAGTCAGAATGAATCCAAATGCACACACATGGGCAAAAGAAGATCAAAGTTTCAAGAATTGATAGAGAAATTTTCCATGCCTCCATTCATAAATCCTGGTTACATAGTATGTTAGGTTGGATTGTCTAATATTTTTTGAGAATGGATTGAACTCCTATCTGTGAAACGTTTCACACCTTCAATTCAATTAGTACATGTCCAAATGAAGGAAACACACAATAATCCTTGTTCGAATTGAAACTGCATCTTCAACTTCCATACTACACTAGTATAGCTCATGTCCAAATTTATTGTCTTCACATACATGTTGCATATCATCATATAGGATTGCATACCTAGGGGCATAACATGAAAAAGTCAAAAACATTCTAATAAAGTCATGAAAAAATAAAAAAACAATCATAAAAGTCCTAAACAAAAAATAAATCTACAAATCATAAAAAGTCTTGAAAAAAATACTAAACATTCAAATATCAATCCACAAAAACAAAAAACATTCAAATATCAATTTAAAAACTTGCAATAAATTGTCTCGCAAGAATCCAAAACCCTAATAGATATCCAGCAAACACTTCGCCCAAAGTTAAACAAAGGATATAACTATCTTGTCAAAATGTCTACAATCAAGTTGATCATCTGTGTAATCTATTGAATCACTATCAAACTATCAACATAATCAACATCTTGTCTTAAACAAAATCGGTACACTCGAAACCACACTGGTCAGTCTTAAATGGGGCCCAAAACTTGTGAAACCAGACATTATCAAAATCACATCAAATATATCAAAGCTACTCAAGGATGTCCAAAAATTGATTAGAGGAGTCATGATGGGCATGATCTTTTTTGTTTCTTTTTCATTTGTGGTTGAACCAATCAAGTTTTGGGGTAATTTCTCTAGTGGGTGTCTCTGATAGGAGCATTCAACCTATGGATGCCACACATACCTTGACCCCTAGCATAATTCCTAGAATGGAGGATTTATTCCTTGTCTGCTACATGTTTATTTCTTTGCAATGAGATATCTATACATATTGGCTCCTCATATCCTGGTCTAATAAGCTCCATTGTTAAATAATAAGGCTCAATGATGATAATGTGTTGCACTACGAATAAAACAATGAAGACTTTCTCATCAAAATTCTATGAAATCATTTCTATCATATGTAGTTCTAGAATAAATAAAGGTTAATTTGATTGATTTATCATTTCATATCATTACTTCTAATCTATTCTCCATCTAACAACTAACAATTCTTCCAAATTCATGATTTTGAATACCTATTTTGACACAACAAAAAAATTCAAATCGCATTTTCATATAAATCATTTCACATAATGTTGCATCAGACCATTGCATTATCACAAGCATTTCATCAATATTCACATATACATTCATATATCACAAAATAAAGAAACATCGATGCATTACCAAGTAAGCATAATCATAAAAACATCGAAGAAACATTAGACCATGAAGTTCATCATCAAATATCTCATCAAGAATACATATCATTTATCTAATAAAAATGTGTCAAAATACATCGTATCTATGATACAACATCAATAACAAAACTCTCAACCTATGTTGCATCTATCAGTAGGTGCATATCACCTAACTCCAGTCTATCCTGATGACACCCTAAGTGGAATGATCACTCCTCCACTTCTAGTCTATCGATAGGTAGACCAAATTGATGTCCTCCCCATGAAAGCACTAAAACTAGGCTCCCTCTAACCCTCAAGAATGGCTCTCTCGTAAGCATGCCTATAGTAAATAGACTCCTCTATAGAAACAAAATATCTATCTGCCTAGCTCCGTGTGTCCTCACTGGCCCAAATAACTGATCGTATGCAGCCATGGTGATTTGATCTCTCCTAACTACCTCATCCCTCTCCCTCTACAGTCGATCTCTCTCAGTAGATATCTGATCCCTCTCTGTAGTCAACTCCTCCATCTGTCGTTGCTACAAAGTAGCGACCAAGTCCTCTAAACTCCTAACCCTATCTCTCAATTCCTCCTCATCTCCGCTCTCTGCACCTCCTGACTTCATAGCCTAGGGCATGTCAACATCATGTCCACTTTCCCCACCTTCATCCTCATCATTGCTCGATTAGCTTGATGCTAACTCATTTCCCTCACTATCACTCCTATCAGAAATGCTCATAGATGTTGTCTCTCCACTAATATCGACATCCTCCTCTCCACTCTCTACTGGCTCTGCATCCCACATCCTCCTCTCCATTCTCTACCCAATCTCCCTCCTCCATCTCTTCCCCCACCTCTCCCTCTCTCCTTGGGACCCCTGCCATGTCTAATCTGTTGAGCAACAATCAAAATTGTCCGATCTGTCAAAGGTATTGGCCTATGCTATATCCACCATACACTATATTGTGTTGTGGTCCCTGAATCTGCTACACCAACCCACCATCCCCACTGAACATGAGCAAGAGCAACAAACTCAACAATAGTAACGTGAGGCTACACGCAAGCACCCCAATCACCAACCTCTCAAGTAGTGAGAGCAAAATAAGTTGTCACATCTAGAATACCATGTATCTCCCCGAACTGTCGGAGTACATGGCTAGGAAGATGCATATCAATAACCCTATGAACACCCACATCCTGACCAATAAGATATATCTATTTTCGACAAGAAGGAAGATGTTGGCCATCATCAGCCCAACCAGGGCAAGTGAGATAAGGTCTCCATGAGAAATACTGTAAGATATCAATCTAATGATGCCAATACAAGATATTACTCGATGCCCTATGTCTCACACCAATAGTGTACCTCTAAGCATATGGTTGCTCTGGCTCTAAATCAATATGTAACACAAGATGAAATATAGCCATGTGGTCCCAAGCCCACATCTGGAGCAAAGTAATGCCACATCCAACTGATTTCTATTGCATGCAAACAATCCCATGCATCTGATGATATAAAGTGGCAAGAAGATAGGAACCCCAATCAAACACATGTCTATCAATAATCATATCATGCATGACTCATCCCCATCCAACAGGGAAACCATGGGTATGTCTATTAGGGATCAATAATCCAGCAACGGTGCAAGCAAGAATAACGATGAGATCATCATAATCAAAATCATCCCAATGAATCTCATAATGACCACAAATATGGATATCCTCCCTCGAATACTCAAATAGTGCACACAAAGTAGATACACCATCACAATGATAAAAAATAACTCATGTACCAAATATCAGAATGTGTAAGATATGCCACACATCCTCAAGTATGATAGATGCCTCACTTGTCGACAGATGAAAAGAACATGTCTCTGAATGCCATCGCTCAATCAAAGCAGTAATCATGGCTCCATTGGTTGTAACCTCAGGAAAATGTGTTATGTGATACAATCCAACCTATCACAACAAAGTAGTATCCTCTGCATCCAACTCATGACGTCGATCAAGACCATCTGGCCTTGTTTGTCTAGCAAGCAATATTGGACAATGCTCCTGCATTTGGAAAACAAAAAAAATGAACTAGTTACATCTTCGCATTATCAGGACGCATAAATAAATGCCTATCATCATCAATTGTGAATCAAAACTTTCAAATGCAAAATGATTTAGACAATTGCGAATCAAAACTTTGAAATGCGAATTGATTTAAACTAGTGTGAATCAAAACTTTGAAATCCAAATTGATTTAAACAATTGTGAATCAAAACTTTCAAATGCGAAATGATTTAAGCAATTGCAAATCAAGACTTTCAAATGCAAAATGAATTAAACAATTGTGAATCAAAACTTTGAAATGTGAATTGATTTTAACAAGTGCCAATCAGGAACTTCAAATGCACAATTAAAAATTAATTGCAAAGCATAAAAAGCAAATACGAAATAATCGACAGTCAATTGCAAAATTTAGAAAAAACAGATGGAAAAAGGGCATAAATTTTGACAACTCACCATGCCACCAATCTCGTGAGGTCTCTGATACGACCGCACTCGCTCAGAAAAATGCAGCCTCGCTCCATGACCCGCCATTTCGTTCCAAGGATGCTGAAAGGACTATAATCTCTAAGAAAATCTTAGAAAGCAAGTCAGTGCAAATGAGCTCAAATCAATACCAATTTTGAATTTATAGTTCACAGTTAGGGTTTTTTTTTCCACCCTAATGGTCATGGACCCCTCCAACTTCAACGCAATTATAGACATACAAAATGAGATCAAAACCTTACCAAACTGCATATTATCACTTTCTAGCACATTTCCAAAAAAATGGTCTTGATTCCTTAGTTTTTTGACCACTTTTCCCGAGGGGGCATATTTATAGTGTCACCAAGGCATACTGGGGCAAAAAATTTTGTTTTCTTTGAAACAACATTGTTTCGACATTGTGTCAAAGAGGGGAAAATGCAGAGACCTAAAAATGTCTAATCGATCTTACACTAATTATTCGTCTATTTAATTAAGTAATTCTTTAATTATTTAATTAAACTAACCTATTCTTCTAATCAATTCAACTCATTATTAATTGTCCAATTTCAACTTCTGCATCATTCTAATTAATTTAACCCTATATCAATTATTAATTAAATATCAATTATTTAATTAATTTCGACCTTTTCCTTAGTTAAATAATCTTTATTATTTAATTAATTCAATTTCCTTTCTTTAAATAATTTTATTTAAATTATTTTAATTAATTAATTAAATTCCTCCAATTCCCCAAATTATAATTCCAATTAATTTCATCTAATTTCATTTCTTTTCTCCCAAATTGTAATTCCAATTAATTTCATTTCCTCCAAATTCACATTTCACCAAATCTGAATTTCAATTAATTTCATCTGCATTTCAGCATTCAAAATTCCAAATTCAAATCCAAATTGAAAATAAGAATCAAATTCAATTTTAAAATCCTACAACACATGCCAAAATCAGAACTGATTGATCAAATTAGTCATCTAATCAATCAACTCAGTTAACTAATCAATCATCCGTTTTAACTCTCAATCACCATTTTCTAACTAATCCATTTAGTTAGTCATCTCCCTATTCAATCTAGACAACTAGTTAGTCAATCCAATCTACTGATCAATCAATTGAGTTCACTAGCCAATCTATTTAGTTTACTCTCCAATCTATTGAGTTAACAAATCAATCAACTCTACTAACTGATCAATCTAAATCAGTTATCTATCAATCAACACTTGAGTTCTATTTCTCACACCCTTTGTATTGAAAATCTATAAATTCAACCTCATTTTCTCAATTCAAGCTAGAATCATAGTCTTCAAAATTGTTGTCCATCTTATGCAAGAAATCTGTCCAATACTTGAGAGCCACCTACATAAACAATAATGGAGAAGAGCAATGGAAGCCTTTCTATGTCAATTGAGGGAGTTTTAGATAGACCTTTCTTTCATTTCAATTGATTTTGCATCATTCCATTATAATTTAGGAGTAATATTAATTATATTTGAGTTGTGATTCGCTCTTTGATATCTAATTATGCAAGTTACACTTATTTTACCCCTAGATACAATCTTAAGAGAGGTACAATAGCTAGTAATCTTTTTTTTAAGTAAAGGGCGATGAACTATTAATAGTTGTTGTGTATGTTAATGATATGTTTTTTGGAGGAGATGATATTGTTTGTAAGAGATTTGCAGAAGAAATGAATAAAGAATTTGAGATGTCAATGATTGGTGAATGATCATTTTTCCTTGGTCTTCAAGTGACTTAGTCAGAAGATGGTATTTTCATTTCTTAAACCAAGCATCAATGACATAATAAGGAAATTTGGTATTGAGAATTGTAAACCAATTGGGGCCCCTATGACTACTAGTTGTAAGCTAAGTAAGGATGACAAATCTTTAGAAGTTGGTCAAAAATAGTACAGGTTTATGGTTGGAGGATTATTATATTTGATTGCTTCAAAACTAGATATTATTCATGTTGTCTATTTAGTTTCTATATATCAAGCTAATACAAAGCAATCATGTGATCAAGCAATGAAAATGATATTTAGATATTTGAGAGGGACTATTTATTTTGGTTTGTACTACAAGAAGAATGATGATTTTATTTTCAAATGATACACAAATACTAATTCGATATGATGTGCTTGTGATAGAAGAAGTACAAGTGGTGGTGCACTTTTGTTGGGAGACAGATTTGTGTTTGGTTGAGAAAAAAGTAGGATTCGTATCATTATCTACTACAGAGGAAAAACATATTGCAACATCTTATTGCATTGAAGTCACGTGGATAAAGGAAACTCTTAGAGATAACAAGGTGACATATGATGTGGTAATTCCTATTATGTGTGACAATACATGCATAATTAATATTTTATAGAATCCACTAATGCACCCAAGGAGTAAACACATATCTATTCAGCATCATTTCTTAAGAGATAAGGTTGGAGAGAAAGAAGCCAAATTGGAATATGTTTGTACAAAGGATTAGATTATAGACATCTTTCCCGAGGCACTAGCAAAGGATAGATTTGAGTATCTCTGAGATAAATTAGGGCTTCTTGACTAATGCACTTAGGGAATGAACATATATCTATTCGGTATCATTTCTTAAGAGAGAAGGTTGGAGAGAAAGAAGTCAAATTGGGATATGTGCCTACAAAGGATCAGTTTGCATACATCTTTCCCAAGGTACTAGAAAAAGATACCTTTGAGTATCTCTGAAAAGAATTAGGGGTTTTTGTCCCTCCTTCAAACTAGACATCTGTATAGAACTTGAGTGCATTAAATACACCTCAAGTGGTAGGTAATGGGCCTAGCCCCTATTGGGCAAAAAGGGTATTGCATGCACATAGAGGTACATGCACATGATATGCCCCATGCTTGATCCCTAAATGAGGGTCCATTGATACCCCCATGCTTGATCGCTAAATGAGGGCTCTTAGAAGGGAACACACAAAAACTAACATGAATCCTCGAATGCCTGAAATGGGTCAGAAGAAACAAGAAAGAGGGTAAAAAAAGAAGGAAAGAAAGAATTAAATAAAATAAAATGAGAAAAAATAGCAAGGTCAAAAGAGGAAAAGGGGGTCCCCATTCTCTCAATTGAGAAAATTGGGAGTGAGTTGTAAAGGTGCAATAGGTACATAAACATACTTTTCCATAATTAAAGAACTCTTAACATTTATCAATGGCTTTCCCTTATCTTTCTATGGTAAATCTTAATCTATAATGATGATTTCATTCTTCTATTGGGACTTAGAATCATAAATTCTAGTATATTTAGAATGCAATTATGGTACCTAAATTAGCCTAGTTTGCTTGGTCCAATTGATATCAAGGCAAAAAGTGTGACACAATTTTGTATCTTTGCTATAAAGCTACGATCTATTCTAATGTTCTTATGTGGATTCAAATGGACTATTGTAAATTTGCATTTGAGGTTTCTCATCTAGGAGCTTTCATATCATTGGTGGAATACAACCTATACTATTGCTAGATTCCTTTGTAACCATCCTCTCATTAATGTGGGCATAAGAGTAGATTTAGCTAGTCTTCAAGGTACAATCAAAATGAGCAGTGTTTGAGGGTTGATTCGTCTTCCTCTTTCTGTTTGAGAGAATATATTTTTGTTTGTTGAATTAGATAAGTTCCCTTGACTAGGTCCAGCTATCCCACAATTCTCCACTTGGTAGCTCATGGACATCCCTCTTGAAAAGAAGGTCCACTCACTAGCTTGGAGTCAAATGATTATGTCAACATTGGTAATGTTTGGGGAAAACTAGATGATGAATATCACCTTCTTTTCGAATCATAGTAACTTATCACACTTTGATTAAACTTAGTTTTTTGTTTAGACATTGTGTAATTAAGCTATATAAATGTGCCTCTCTACCACTCCTTTTACCTGAATATTATACTATTTTTATCTTGATAAAATTAAATAAATAATATTTATTACAAAGTAAGAAAAATAAAATAAAAACCAAAACTTTAGGTGCTTTATGTATGTGTGGAAAGACTAGGCAGTCGAATCATTTTTCTGAAGACCAAATATAAATACTTCACTTGCAACTCTTGACGTGAAAACAAGTCGAAATCATTTTTTTTATATATTATACAAAACAATTGGAAGAATAAAAGGTACGAAGAAAAATAGCCGAAAGGAAAATAGGTTGCAAGTCAAAATCATATTTTAGATATAGCTGAAAGGAATATAGGTAGCAAGTCCAAATCATATTACTTCGATTAAGAAACTTAATATCTTTCGCCAAACTACGTACATTTAGGGGCGTATAACAACTGTCATCTGGTGTTAAAGGCCGCTCTGAGCACATCTAATTGAACCTCAAAGACAGCGACCTCGTCTCTTCCAATCACACTTACTCATTGTAACTTCAATTTTAATGACAATGATTATTTCATGTTACATGGCTTTTGAAGCTGGTTAAGGTAACATCACCAAATTTGTAACACATGAGCCGGACAATATGGAAATCCAGACAAATTTGTCCGTTGAGCCCACTGCCATTCTATTCATTCGTGCAAATGATTTGGCAGAAATTAAAGGTTTCCACTTTTTAGGGTATTATATATGAGACCCACCTATCATACATTTTCTCCAAGGCAAAACAGTTTGGTTTAGACGATTCTGTAATTTGTTTTAGTTGCAGTTAAAATGTTTTCTCGCCAGGCTTTTTTAGTGTTGGCTACTATTTTGTTGGTGATGGAGTTCAGTGCCTGTGTGTCTGCGAGAGATATACAGAAAAACCGTCATCTTTTGCAGGCTCCTCCCTCTCGTCCTCCTTTTTTCACCTTCCCACGCACTCCGTCTGCTTCTCGTCCTCATTTTTTCACCTTCCCACGCACTCCGTCTTCTCCGTGCCCTTTTCTATTCATTCCATTTCCTCCACCCGCAAAGTAAAAAACAAGCAGCCTTAGTGCACGTACTATTAGTTGCTTTATATTATCAGCAATAAATGGGTATACAGACTTCCATTTTGTCTCTTGCTCTATTGTGTATGTTTGGATGCATGTTATAGTGTTTTGTCTCTAATATTTTAAGAATATTATAAGTTTTGATTTGTTTAGTGATTTATTTGAAATCATTTATGTCCTAATGTGATTTCATATAAACCATCTATGTCTTAATGTAAGTCAGAAATATGAAGAATATATTAGCTCCAATAGATCAGTGTATACTCTTTTCCATGATGATGCTAAATAAACAGAGAAATTTATGTGCTTCCTATTATATTTACATCTTTTAATTGCGTATGTTGTATATAAATGCTCAAGCACTCAATTTACTGGTTGTCTCTGTAGTGAGTGATTCTAAATTATATTACTATTTAGCACGTCTTTGCTGGTTCATTACCAGCAAAGATATGTACCACCTGATAAACTTCATTACCATAATAATGTCATCAATGGAATGTTGCTAATTGACATGGCCATGTGTGTAAATGGTATGACAAATATTTTTTTATAATTTGAATAATGATTATATTAAATATATTTAAAATTCATTGGTAGAAATAGATATATAACAACAATTTTAGAATAATAAGTGAGATGTGAAAGTTGACTATATAAATAGAGTCCAGCGAGAATACTAAACAAATTTATATATAATTGTTCAGAAGTTATTACATTAGATTACTGAAATATATGAAAAACATTATTTCTAAAATAAGGGAAAAAAATATAATTTACAACAAATTTGTTTGTGTATCTAAGATTGAAATTAAAGAAAAGAATCTAAAAGTGAGCATTAACACAAAAGGTTCTATTTATGATTCTTTAAGAATAAAAAAATTATTACTTATCTTTCAACAATATAATAATTAAGATTTCATAGAGAGTCAATGTGAAGAGATAAAAAATTTATGAATCATCTCATAATAAATTTTGTATCTTATTAAATAAAAATGCAATAATTATAATTTCAAATAGAATTAATGAACATAATATTGAATCAAAGACATGATCATGTTTTATGTTCTACAACTTAATCACATTTTTTAAATAATAAAAAGGAAAAAATAATGTGATTTGGTTAAAAAACAAAGACATGTTATGTAACTAACACATTCTTTAGTCCCTTCATTTGCTCTTTTGGAATAGCTTTTGATAATGACCTAAAGGGTTAGACTTATATTTTGTTTTCATTTGACATGTTTTTTAAATTTTTATTTGTATTTTTTAACTTAAACATAATCAAATTTCACTCATTTTAAAATAAATTGGACAAATTGACTATTAAAATATTAAATGTATTTTTTATTTTTCTAGTTGTAACATTTATACTTGCATTTTAGTTTATTAACGTTTCTCTTTACTATAGAAGGTTTAATATCTAGTACAATTTCCTAAAATATCTACTATTTGAACTAGGCCCAAATTTGAGCTTCTGATAGTTGAAAAGAAATGGATCAATTTATAATATGCAATAATACAATTTCATACTAGTCAATTTCCTTATTTTATGTGAAGCTTTATATTAGCACAATTTCCACTAGTTTGTGTTGAACAATTTCTATATGAAAATACTATTGGAATACAATTATATCTACTATTGTGTTATTAGGAAGGAATAGATTTTATGAGAATGTGCTAGTTATTCTCATCTGTCCCCAACTAAATAAACTTCCTTCTCATAGTGACATCATAATTGATGAACATGGTGTAGATGTTCTATACACCAATATAGCTCACATGATGAAGAACAACACTATGAAGTTGCATAGTTGAGTAAAATTTCTTGGACATTTGACTTCTCCAACCCAAGTTGAGATATCTATGCCTTTTCCTACATAAATGGTTAATGTTCCTAAATACTCATATTCTATCATGCCTATGGCTACACAAAATGGTAATTTCATTGATGTTAGTGGTGAGAATCCTACCAATCAATATGCTTATATTTCACCTTCAACCAATATCGCCTTTGTTTCTCAACCATCTCCTCCATCCATAAACCACAATGTTCCACCTACAAGTACCATACTACACCTTCTAGTCACCCTTCACAATCTAATTCATCCATCGAAGCCGCCATAAATCACTTGCTGCAAAATGTTACATCTTTATAAAACCAAATGGCTAGAGTAATCCAATACTGAAATCCACTATCCTTACATATTTAGTAGGTAGCCCACTTTCCATTGATATCCTTTGCACCCCACTGTTAATATTTACTAAGTTGTCATTACTTTTATGTCCAAAGTCATTCTATATACTCTAGTCGGTTAATACCACCAAAATATTCAATCGGTAAGGACAGAGCAGTCGGTTACAAAAGTTACAAGTCACAAAGTCCAGTAAACACCAAGAAGTCTACCGAGTAATGTTCTATGTCTACCGAGCAGCAAAGATGGTATACCGAGTTAATACACACCGAGTGAAACGTGTTACCAGATTCATTGAACATAGACACATATGGGAAACATGTTACAAAGATCGAGGAACAAGAAACTGTTATCACATTCGAAATTGCACTTTAAGATTTTGTATGATTTTGAGGTCATCTATCCAATGAAATAATTTGTATGTTTATTCATTTAATGATCATGTTTGTAAGATCGAAGCATGGACAAGATCACCATTACAAGAGATCTATTTATACAGCATGAATTGAGGATTAAAATATGTGTGTGTGAAGCAAGACTTGTGTGAAAAGGAAAATCATGGGGAAGCACATAATGTTATGACTGTTATAATTGACAGAGATACATAGAGGTCACCGAGAAGGATTTCAAAGAAAAGTCAAGGAACAGAGTAAACAGAAGGGTTTGTCAAGTTAATTTATGGATAACCGAGGTATGCTATAAGCAATTTAACTTCATTTTGGGCACATAGAATCTGCTATAACATTTCAGATGTGAAGTTGCAGATATTTTTGAAGATTTTGATTGTAATATTTTGAGTTGTAAGAGAAACCTTTAATAGGGTAAAAGACTCTAACAAAGTCTATAAATTGTAAAGCCTTTAACCAGGTGCAACATTTAGAATAAGGGTTGTAAAATCATTTCGCAAGGTAGATCTAAAGATCTTGATACTCCTAATAGGTTAAGCTATCCGAAATAGTTAAACATGTAGCTCTAACTAAGCAACCTTTATTATTGCAGTAGTGAAGTTGTGGGTGTCATCCCCACCGTAGTTTTTCTCTCTAACAAGGAGATTCTACGTAACCAAAATATATGTGTTATGGAGTGAATCATGTATGATTGTTATTTATTTGTTTTAGCATTATATTATGTTACAACAATATTCAGTTTATACATAAGAGTAAGGTTATTATTGAAGAGAAGATTTGAAGTACTAATTCACCCCTCCCCTACATTAGCTTTCCATATTGGGCCTTACAATTGGTATCAGAGCTTGAATCTTGGAAAAGGGTTTAACTGCCTAAAGAGAAACATCTTATCAATAGAAGGCTACAAACAATCTTGGAGAATTGTGAATCTTCAAACTGAATTGGATCATGCTAATCAAGTGATTGCTGACATGCAGAAACAAATGCAAAAATCTCTGAAAGTTAGAAGAAGATTGTCTGATGATTTGTAGGACTCTCAAGAGCTGGTGGAACAAATTGAGACATCATCTGAGAATAGTATATCTGAAGAGACTGAAGAAATGATTGGAGCATTGAAAAAAAAGAACAAAGCATTGACTAGTCAGTTAAAAGCAATGAAAAGAGAACATGAACATTTTAGCACACAGATGACTTAAAATCTTGATGCATTCAGGACAATCGAGGATAACATAAGAGATATAGAAAGAGAAAAACAACAGCTTGAAGCATTAGTATCTAAAAAGAATGATGAAATCACAAGGATGATTGTAATTCAACAAAATCTATCAGATCAATTGGGTTATGCACATCATGAAGCAAATCTGAAAGATGATGAGAATCAAGCATTGAAACTTGAAGTATCAAGGTTGACCAATGAACTTGAAACAGAGAAGAAATCCAAAGAAACAATGAAGAAAAGTTATGAAGCATCAAAGATGTTGGATGAGCAACTAAATACAAAAAGACCCAACAAAGTTGCAGGACTCGGTTACAAAGGAAAAGACTCTACCGAGAAGGGAATCCACATTACCGAGAGAGGAAAATCATCAAAGCAAGCTGGAAACAAGAAGAACATCAAGGGAAAGAAGCCTATTTGCAACTACTATGGAAAACAAGGACATACTGCCAACATGTGGCAAACCAAAAAAGGTAAGGAACTGAATATCACTAGGTCCAATGGTTATTGTTACAATTGCAATAAATATGGTCACACATCTAACCAATGTAGGACAAAGTCTACTAGCAATTATCAGAAGGCAAAATTCAAAGGGTTTTGTAAAAACAGCAATAAATATGGACATAGTACCGAGAAGTGTTGGTTTAAGCAGAAGAACTATATGTGGTCTACTCACCCAACAAATACTAGAGGCTACCAAACTCATACAGATCTTAATCGACAATATACTGCAGTACCATGGGATTATAATACAAGGATATGGTGTGAATGTTGTGGAAGATATGGACATATAAGTGCCAACTGCATGATAAGGTTTGGAATGAACAACTGGAGACCATGGAGAAATCCTGGAATGGCATGCTTTCATTGTCACAAAGTTGGACACTTGGCTAGAGATTGCAGAGATCAACCTAGAGGAGACATTGAAGAAATAAAAGGAAAACTCCAGATGATTTGGAAAAAGAAGGAAATAGTGTCAAATGAAGAAAGCACCTTAACTACCGAGTTGGGTGCATCTATTCCAAATTAATTGGTAAAGGTATGAAGGGACTGCATTCTCTCAAGGTTAAATCTTAACAGTTCCTATTCTATTATGTACTTAATTCAAAATCTACATAGCTAAGATGTATTAGTAAGTTTGAAATTCTATCAAAGTCTTTTGGTGCACTAGTCAGGAAGCCTGTGCAGTTGGTAAATGCAGGAAGCCTATAAAGTTGGTAAATAAAGAAAGTCTGGCTACTCAGTAAAAGCATAAAAGGGAAGGTAAATCAATTTAGTGAAACTAAGTGCATTTAATGTTTTCTAACCTAACTGGATGGAGCCCAATAAGGTAAAATGTGTACTTAAAGCTTTTACGTGGTCATTTTACACTTACCAAGTTTTCAGAAAGCAGAGCGAAGCGATTCAAAGGTGATCAAATCTCTTCCGAAGCGAAATTCAAGGTATTTATATCAATCACAATGCATTGTCAAGCAACTTTACAGATCATATCAGTTGCGAATATTTGTTTCATATTTACTAAGTGGAAGGCGTCTTCTGTTTAAAATCTTTCAAACCCTAAGGTTCTTTTGTTAGTGATTATCCAAAGTTTGTAATGGCCCCTAAGATTCTGAAACCCATTGTTGTTGAGAATATTGAGAAGCCCTCATTGAAATACTCACTACCTCCCAAAGTAGCAGCTCAACCGGATGATAAGACTGCATTTTCACTCATTCCGGATAGAGTTTTATTAGTTGAGGATGTTAGATTCTTCACTAAGTGTCGAGTTGAGGAACTACGTCATGTTGAGATCAAGGACACGTATGATGAATTATGTACTGATGGAAAACTAGACAGCAAGTTTGAACATATTAAAGTCAAGGGATTGACCAAAGCCCTAACCTACCTGCGAGTCTTCAAACCCCAGTGGGTTAAATTTGTTTTAAGTAGAGTTCATGATGACTTTATGTGGTTAGAGGAGAAACCATTCAAGATCACCAAGGAAATCATCCACTTGATCACCAGTTACCCTATTTTTGATCATGCTCAAGCACAAAAAATGATTTCACAGAAGGAATTGATCACTTTAACCGGAGTTGAATCTGATTATAGAGGTCTAAAACGGAACAATGTCACAGATACAGAGCTGAAGTTTGCAATTAGAGTCATAGGTTATTATTTCTTTCAATCGGCAAGGGAAAATAGTGTACCCCATGTTGCTGTTGATTTAGCCTATAAAATTGTGAAGAAAGGTATGAAGATTGATCTATGTGAAGTGTTGTTGAAAAATCTGTTTGAAAATCTCAACACCATAAGGAAACCAAAGAAGAACAACTAGGCAAACACACTAAAGTTTGGATCACTTTTGGTATGCATGTTTTTCTATTTTGAGAAATTCTTTCCATCAATCGGTAATGTAGTTTGGGAGCTACACCAGCCAATCACCCATCAAATCAATGACTTCATCAAATAGCTAGGTGATAACTTCAATGGTATAATGGATGACTACTTCAGCAAATTTCAAGAAAAGATGCATAACAGGCACAAAATACCACCCCAATTAGTGGAAAAATATAAGGATGATATATGTTTTGAAGTGGACACCGACTACTGCTATGTTAATGTTATAGAACCGAGAACTCAATCTTTGCTGCCTATGGGTTATGAGATTGATTTTGACATTACACAGCAGCAGATAGATGCATTTCTTGCACTACCAAGGCATGCTACTGAGCTCAGATACGGTACATATGAAGAAGTTAAAGAAAAAGTTAAGATGAACATTGTAGTACCTAAGGCTACAAGGAAAGCAACAAAAATGATTAAAGAATTAACAGAGAAATTTGGAGAAGGTTCTTCCTCCACTCCTGTCAAGAGAGTTCAAGCCATCACCGAGGAGGAATCTAAAGCCCAAGAAGCAACTATTACATTGAGCACCAAGTTGTCAAAAGGGAAAATCTTGAAAAGGAAGAAACAAGATACACCATAGGTATCACCGACTCCTTCAATAAAGTGACCATACACTAGATCATTTGCAATGTCACTGAGCAAGAAACAAAAAACTGTTGCCATTCCAAAGGTAACAAAAACTTATAACAAATCTACTCGAAGACTCATTTTGAATAAAGAGTCTAGTGACACCGAATCTGAAGAAGGAGGTAAATTTCAGATTGTTAAGAGAAAAAAGATAGATGTACATAGTGTTGATAATTTTTGTGCAAATCTGAAACAATATGGTGGATTTGGAGCATTTAGATATGTAAAATATGACTCTAGATCTGATGCAGAAAAGCGACAAATAGAAGAAGCTGTAATCTGCACTCTTCTGAAATTTCAATTGGTCCCATTGGAAGTAACTAATTCTCTTCCAAAAGAATTGTATTTACATATTGATAACAGGTGGAAATATGTCATGGACTCGGAAAAATAGATAAGAGAAAGAAGTCTGGCACATCTCTTTCCAGACATGTCGATAGATGAGATAAGTGAACATCTAAAAAACTGCCAGACAAACTTCCTAGTCAAGCAAAGAGCCTTGAAATTGATGAACAACCTTTATATTGAAGTAGAGAATGAAACAAAAGAAAGATGGCAAGAAATCTTTCAAATCAAGAGTACTATTGAGCAAGGTGAAGTTGAAATAGTGGATATCACCGAGCAAGATCCTGCTGACAATATACAACCTGATGAGGATGTCATGGATATTGAGGTTCAGGAACAGGAACTGATAGAAGGGAATGCTTATGCCAAGCTGGTGTCAAGTGAGTCAATTTTGGAACAAGTCAAATCCTATCCTCCAGTAAGTCAAAATGTTTCAACCGAGACACCTCAGGATACTGAACAAGGAAAAGAGGGTCAATAGTCTACCAAATGAGAAGCTACTTCTCAAACCACCGGGGAACAAACTTCTCAAATTCCAACAAGCACTGAAATTGTTGCCACTGAGACCCCAAGCAAGGAATCACTGAAGGCTACATCTGAGGCTAAAGAAACCGACAAAAGTGTTGCATCTACCGAGCAACCTACCGAGGGTGCACAAGCCTCCCAAGCTATTGTATTAGTTCAACCGGTGAAAGCCTCCTCCTCTAAAGAAAAGAAAATGAAAAAGCATAGTTTTAAGTTAGATTTATCAAAAGCGATTGTGTTGCCAAATGTAGACATATCCAAATTAAAAGGGCAAGCACTTATTGAATTCAGTGAACTATGCAAAGCCAAAGCAGAACAAGAGAAACAAATGGCTATACAAAAGAAAAATAGAGTACTTCAGAAGGCCAAAGCACTCTTAACAGATATGCTACCTGAAGCTACAGTGACAAAAGATGCAGCCATCCATATTCAACTGGATGAACTCCTAAATAATATTGAGACATTTAGAGTAGACGCATCTGAATACTTGAGCAAATTGAAGGACAAAGAGCTCACTACAAAAATGATTGACGAGGTACAAAAAGCCATTGCTATTGGTAAAGTGAAACTTGTCAAACTTATTGCTAAGTTGTCCCCTCAACTCAAGCACATTATTTATTTATTTCAAAAGCTCTGTACATTTTCTTTATTCATTAAAGACATCAAGAATAAAACAGAAGTGATTGAGAAAGAGATCACTGATCTCTCAAATAAATTGACCACTGAGCCAAATTCTATTCAGAAT
This sequence comes from Cryptomeria japonica, assembly GCF_030272615.1. NCBI lineage: Eukaryota > Viridiplantae > Streptophyta > Pinopsida > Cupressales > Cupressaceae > Cryptomeria > Cryptomeria japonica. Next base: position 45,867,795 of record NC_081411.1, on the reverse strand, counting down.
TTCTATACCAAGTTATAAACACTCATGGCTCAACAATTGGAACTTAGGAATGAAGAGCACAAAATAAGGATGGACATTATGACTCTTCAAACCTTATTCATTCCAAACTTGTCCTCAATCCAAGAACAGATCAAAAAGGCTACCTCCTTATCCACTCAGCCAGAGGGAAGCACTTTAGATGGATTGATTTCACTATTAGCTGACATAAAAACTCAGAATTCACTCATGGATAGTATCAAGGATGCACTCTCTGCCACTCTCACCGATGCCAGAACAAAGTATAAATCCATTTTTGACAAGTTGCCTCCACCAAGCGATAACTAGTTTTGATGTTTGTCAAAAAGGGGGAGTATAGTGTATACCAAGCAGTTCAACATATTAGAGTATACAGATAATTTTGACAGGGGGAGCAGTGAATACAAAATATTTGATCACAGAGCATGCATAATCAGAGTTATGTGCAGTATATTGATAAGGGGAGTATATCTGAGTATACTATTTTATTGACAATTGTATATACTATTAGTTTAGTCAAATTTTGTAAGTATAGAGATTGTTTTTTTGAGTTAGGACTTTGAAAGAAGTTTTGTCAAACATTTCAAAACTAATGTCAAAAGGGGAGATTGTTACTATTTACTAAGTTGTTATTAGTTTTAGGTCCAAAGTCATTCTATATACTCTAGTCAGTTAATACCACTGAAATATTTAGATGGTAAGCACAAAGCAGTCGGTTACAGAAGTTACAAGTCACAAAGTCCAGTATACACTGAGCAGTCTACCAAGTAACATTCTATGTCTACCGAGCAACAAAGATGGTATACCGAGTTAATACACACCGAGTGAAACATGTTACCAGATTCATTGAACATAGACACATATGGGAAATGTGTTACAAAGATCGAGGAACAAGAAACCGTTATCACATTGGAAATTGCACTTTAAGATTTTGTATGATTTTGAGGTCATCTATCCAATGAAATAATTTGTATGGTTATTCATTTAATGATCATGTTTCTAAGATTGAAGCATGGATAAGATCACCGTTACAAGAGATCTATTTATACAGCATGAATTGAGGATTAAAATATGTGTGTGGGAAGCAAGACTTGTGTGTAAAGCAAAATCATGGGGAAGCACAAAATGTTATGACTGTTACAATTGACAAAGATACACAGAGGTCATCGAGAAGGATTTCAGAGAACAGTCAAGGAATAGAGTAAACAGAAGGGTTTGTCGAGTTAATTTATGGATTACTGAGGTATGCTATAAGTAATGTAATTTCATTTTGGGCACATAGAATCTGCTATAACATTTCAGATGTGAAGTTGCAAATATTTTGTAAGATTTTGATTGTAATATTTTGAGTTGTAAGAGAAACCTTTAACAGGGTAAAAGACTCTAACAAAGTCTATAAATTGTAAAGCCTTTAACCAGGTGCAACATTTAGAATAAGGGTTGTAAAATCCTTTAGCAAGGTAGATCTAAAGATCTTTATACTCCTAACAGGGTAAGCTATCAGAAATAGCTAAACATGTAGCTCTAACTGAGCAACCTTTATTATTGCAGTAGTGAAGTTGTGAGTGTCATCCCCACCGTAGTTTTTCTCTCTAACAAGGAGTTTTTGCCTAACCCAAATATATGTGTTATGGAGTGAATCATGTATGATTGTTATTTATTTGTTTTAGCATTATATTATGTCACAACAATATTTAGTTTATACATAACAGTAAGGTTATTATTGAAGAAAAGATTTGAAGTACTGATTCACCCCTCCCCTCTCAGTACATTAGCTTTCCATATTGGGCCTAACACCCACTTCCACAACACATTGAGGTTCCTTATTAGGGGAAATATTATGGATATGGTCACCTCCACACTAATGCAAAAGAACTCTAATTTATGTAGTGAATTCTTTTATAAGCAAAAGCTTCATGCAGATATTTTCCCCAGATCTTCAAAAGAAGTTTTTTTGGAATGGTTTTTCTCCATTCCAATTTATTCAATTGATAATTTTCAATAGTGGGTACATGTATTCTTTCAATATTTTCATAGGCAACTGGCTACTTTTATTGATTTCCTATATTACAAACAAGGTGTTAAGAAAATAGAAACTATTTTTTTATTGGTAGGTACTATAAAGGAAAATTTGGAATTAGGGTTTCACCAATTAGGATAGTAAGACCACCAATTTCATAAGATAAAACTTATATTTAAAAGGGGATTGAAACCTAATAGATCTAGCAACAATTTAATTAGAGAGGAGGGCTATGATGTTGATTGGATTTTCCTATTTGTTGTTTCCCCTTTTATATAGTTGAAATTTTATTTGAATTGTAATATTCTTGGGAAAAAGAATATAGAATTAGAGAAAAACAATAATAACAAAATGTTTAATAATTCACATAAAGCCATAGACAAAATCAAGGAAGGGAAAATAAATCATAACTTGTAGCTGAAAATTGAGGCTAAACTATTAGGACTAGGAGAGTAGGGTGACCAAGTCCTGCAACTGCTTAGTAGGAAAGTGGGATCTTTTCTTGATTAGAGAGATGAATAGGATCAACTATCATAAGATCAAGGAAAAAAAATAGGACCAAGGTAGTGGTGCTACCTAGTCCTTCAATTTTCATGTTTGTAAAAGCTTAAACTATTCGTCATGATCTGTTTTGTTGAAATATTTGATCACAACACTTGAATCAGTTTTCCTACACACATAAAGAGATAAAACAAATGTGGATAGGGATTTCCTTGGGTCAAAACCTATTTTAGTAAGTAATATTAAAACTAAAATGATAATTTAAATAAAATTCAATTGGATTGCAATAGAATACTTTCCTTTTGAGGGAAAAGAAAGATCTAAATTTGATTGCTTGTAATTAAAGTTGACACCTTGATGAAGCTTGCAAGAAGCCTCGTGCCAAAGGTATATCATGGATGTCATCTTGAACACTTGAGCTTGACATGACTTCTCCTTCAATGTATAAAAAATTCTTGATTCATTTCTCACTTGAATTGAATTTTACTAGACTAAAATTGAAAGAGATCCATGCATCTTAGACTTCAAATGAGAAGGGTAGGCCTCCTTTTATTCTTAACTATCCAAATATTATTTTAATTCATGGATCAAGTGAACATAGGACCTAAATTACCATCCATTTGAAGAATGACCATTGATGGGACCAAATTTGGGTCTTGATTAGGAGGACCAAGGTAGTGGGGGAACCCTAGCATGGAGCTAGGAATAGAGTCTCCCGAGTGCCCTGGTCTTGTTAAACAAGACTCAAATTTGAATAACGGTTAAGAAGGGGGTTGAAAATATAGAGTTTGGATGGTGTGATAAGAATCAAGGTGGACATCAAAGACTAAAAGATAAAAGGCCAAGGGGAAGTATAGGTGAGGAGAAAATTGTATGCAAATATAATTTACAATACTACATTTATCCCCCACTTTAGTGGGGGTGTTAATCTACACCCATACTCATGGTAAATTACAAAGTTGCATTGAAAAAATTTCACCAAGATACCAAAGAGAGAAGACACGAAAAACCCCCATTGACTCTAGGATATTACTACTCTAATATACAGATAAATGGTACAACACCTAAAGGGGAAAGAGCATAACTACACCAATCTAGTAATATTTGTGCTTACTATGAATTATAGAAAAAATAATTTTGAAATACCAAATTAAAAATAAAAAGGCTCAATTTTTAAAGTAACTTAAATATTGAATTAAGTTGAAAACACATCATTGGTGTGTGCATAAAGTGTAACATTGAGTATCTTATGTCCCCATGTTAAAGTTATTGGGTATACCTTATTGAGAGAAATAGCTTTAATGTAGCATGCATCCAAAATACAAGCACATTACCACAATGAGATGCCCCACCAGAAAAGGCAAATCAAAGGATAATGGACATAAATCATATAGAAGAATGCACATAAGGGATACATTAATTTTGGTGTCAATAATACACTTATGATAGATAATGTATATCAATAATAATTGTATTTAATTGACGTCATCCCTTAAAGGTAGTGGAACTACGAACACAATGGAGAAAGAGAACACAAGGTAACAAACAAATGCCTTTTTGAGTCAACATGGAAGATACCAAAAAGGAGATCTCAACACATTAAAATTCTCTACAAGTAGAAAACACAAAGGCACATTTATAAACAAGAATACATGTATAAAATAATATGAATACAACATATAGAATAATTGAGATACAAAATTAGAAGTGTTACAATGGATTTGGCCTTTTTATTACCTTGAATTAATAGAGTAACAAGTTTCATCAAAACAGAACCTAATGTAACAAAAAAACATATCACGAAACACATCATAGGGTGCAGCACATTACAAACAAGCAAACACAAGATTTGAATTGTCTAGACTAGGAGGGTAAGGGGACATAGTATTGCAAATTCTCAGCACAGAAGCAAGATATTTTTTAGATCAAAGAGATGCATCAGATCCACTATTCGATCTAAATGCACACTACCATGGTGGTAGGGCTACCTAGTCCTTCACATTTTGCATTTGTAAATGCTAAACCTATTTATTATCATCTCTCCTATCATAATCTTCAATTGTAATACCTAAATCAAAAGGGGTTGTGGATAGGGGTTTTCCTCGGGTCAAACCCCGATTTAAGAATTAACCTTGAAATTGAAATGGAATTAAATTGAATTGTAGTAGATATTTTCCTTTCAAAGGAAAGGCTACATCTAAAGTTGAATACTTCTAATTAAAGATGAAAACTTGATGAAACTTGCTTGAATCCTCATGCCAAGGGTTTAGGATGTCATGTACAATATCTTCATGGAAGGTTGGTCATGTATGCCATCTTTAATGCTTGGACTTGACTTGACCTCTCATTCAATTCTTGACAAATGCTTGATTTCTTTCTCACTTGAATTGAATTTCTCTAGAGTGTGATTGAGAGAGATAAATCCATCCATCTTAGACTTTAAATGAGAGGGGTATGTCTTTTTTTAAACCTAAGCATCCAAAAAATAACAAAATTTTTGGAGAAAGCTAACATGGGACCTAAATTATTTCCCACTTGATGTGACCATTGGTCGAAAAAAATTTGGGTGCTTATTAGGACCAAGGTGGTGTGGGTGCTCTAGCCTTTATCTAGGACTAGGGAAATGCCAACACCCTAGTCTTGTCCATTAGGACTCAAATTTCAACATGAGTTAGAAAGGGGGTTAAAATTGCATATTTTTGGAAGGTGTGAGTAGAATCAATGTAGAAATCAGCAAATAAAAGATTCAACACCAACATGAGGTTTAGGTGAGGATGAAATTGTATGCAAATACAATTTATGATGCTATAGATGCATATATTTATATGATAAAATTTCTTATCATGTTCATAATGTTGATATTCAAACGATAGTCATTAATAATTTATGAATGAAATAAGACATAATATTTTTTTATATCTTTCACACAATTATGTAAAAGTCATAACTATCAACTTCATATTATTCAATATAAATCCTCTTCATCTTTGACTCCAATTGATAGGAATGAATAATCTCGTGAGATATTTTAAAATATTAAGAGATAAAACAAAATATTCATTAAATTTAATAACAACAATTATTCCAACCATATTAATACCCAAGTTATAGCCACAACCTTGTATCTTACTTTTCATCTAAGTTTAAAGATGATAACATCACTCCCCTCTTTGAGTCCTTTTATAGCATCATTCTTCATTTAACTAAAAATACTATGATTAAGATTCCTCTTGTCCATCCTATTGACACTTCCAATACCACCTTCTTTGAGTCAAGAGCTATTTTTCAATACCATTGTCGACCTATGCATGATATGGATAAATCTATGCATTTGAAGTGTGAAATTTAAGATAATGTTGATTCTAATGCTATAGTGGTGGGTGGTATGAATGATAAAGGTAATAAATCAAGAGTGTCTCCTGATTAAAACTTGCAAATCCTTACTAATCCTTTTCCTTCCAATGTAGCATTTTTTGTTGATTATTAATGAGGGCACCAATGTTTTGAACCTGATTGACAAAGTTATACCTAATCCTAAGTGCCTTTACTCCAAGTGATATCATAAAAGCACCCAATAGTCCATTAAACATTATTACAAAAATTAAAGTTATGCTCTAAAGAGGAGTTCTTATTGATCTAGTATGGCTGGTGAATGTTATTAGGGAGGAACATCTTTATACAAAATAATTTCATCAAGGAACATATGATAAATCCAACATCTTCACAATGTTGCATGATAGTTTTATTTTTCCCATCATAGGTTCCTTCTCCCTCCCCATATAAGTTGGTACTAACTACTTAGATGTTAAATTTTCCATTATCCCTACCTTAGAGCAATTTCATTTGCAAATGGGTCATCCATGGGTCGCATCCATGAAAGTGACCCCTTCTATCATACAAAGTGTTTAAAGTTACCTCACAATTTGCAAGTTGTAATGATCCATCATATTATTTTTCATCCCTTAGATAATCATGGAAACTTTACCCTTGATTTCTTTTAGCCTCAAAATCCCTTGATCACTCAAACCTTGATCAAGGTATCCTATAGATTTATTATCAAAAGTATTAAATGAATAGGATATCTTATATAGAGGTAACCATTTGGGGTCCAATTTGATTGTTCTCCCTATAGATCCTTTGTAATAAATTAATATGAAAGTATCTCATCCCACTCAACATCTTATATTGATAGTAATTCCTACTCCTATCATTCTTCCTATATATGAGAGAAAATGTGATAACTATACTAGTTAAAGAAAGAAAGAAGGACTCAATGTGACCCCCCAAGGATTTCTTCTACAATAATTGTACAATGAATATCCCGCACACAAGATAGATAAAACCAAGGATAGGAATTCCCCCAATGAATAGGTAGCTCCCATGCCAATGATCAATTCTTAAACATATCACTTAATCCAATACATGCAAAACACACTTCTCCCATTCACAAGAAATAAATCCACTAGAGATAGGAGAAACCAAACCCATAAACTGAAAGATGTACAAATCCAAATCCAAACTATATGTGCCTCTTAAAAATTCTCAAATGTTTTTGTCCATGATAGATGATGATGCTACAAACCAATAAAGTACATATAAAATCAATGTAGAAGGTGACAAACAAGGACTCTGTAAGAATTGATGAAGAAAAAGCTCCATGGGTAATGAAAATAGGTTAACAACACCAATGATCCTATCAAGTAAGATGAGATGAATGTTCTCAAGATAGTCCTCCATATCTCCAACATGAGACTCCACAACCAAGGATTATATGTTTGCAAGATATGAATCCCAAGTAGCAATGTCTTCAAGAATAATGTCTTGTTGCACTAAATCAATGGAGACTATGCATTCAAGTTAGTACCAATCTAACCAGGAATAATAAAAGATGAAATTGATTCGGATGGGGATGGGGTTTGAATGAGATTACTAGGAACATGAGGATAGGCCTCTGATCCATAAAAACATAAAATCCTACTAATATACTTAAGCTCCTCTAAATTATCATTATCAAAGGGTATGAAATCTACATATGCAAGGGCAAGAATACAATTTGTTGTAGGATCCTTTGATAATGGAGATATATGAGGGTCCTCATGCATCTCCCAAAGTTGGGTCCACAGTGCTCGAGGACACTCAAGGTCCGATATAGCATACATAGTGTCATAATAAACCTTAGAAGAAATCACACCTACAATATGGCCTATGACATTACCCTAAGTTGATTTACCTCTTGGATTCAATGGTTCAGGTATGAATCTATATAAATAAGGCAACATATCTAGCAACCTGACCTTTTCTAGGTGGACAAATGAAAGATGAATAGAGAAAACCATGACACCTCTTCAAATAAAATAATCAAACCCCGAAAATCTCAACACGTGTAAATCACATTAAATACAACCCTCTTCAACAAACAGATACATCCCAAGTACCAAAATATTCAAGTAATTAACTAGATGGTGAAAACACCAAAATATGAATAAAATATACCTAAGAAAAAATATGGAAAAAATAGTAAAATAGATCATTGATCTAGCTCTCCAATAATGCCTAGTTTTTTAAAAACAAAGGTTGTATCAATGAGCTATGGCCCTGTAAGTGAAAAAGTGAAGACTAGATTTGGTGGTTTGGTACAAAAAATTTCAATAGAATTTGGTAAAAACATCTCACAATTTGGATCAATGCTAGAACTATTGATTTGATGAAATGTTGTTTTCAAAATTTTTACTTGCTATGACTGAGTTATGACCAAAAAACCAACTGCATGTTAATTACAACTTAAAGGGATAAAAGGGTTGAAAATAGAAACATTTAGAAAATAGAAACTTTCTAAAAATATAAACTTTTTGAAGATAAGAAAATTTCCCAAAATAGAATGTTTTAAACAATAGAAACTTTCTAAAATATAGAAACTTTCTAAAAAATGGAAACTTTGCATAAATAGGAAAAAATGAAGAAGTAAAGTAGGCTCTGTTGGAGCCTAATGTGTATAGAAAAATCACTGCAAGGTGGATCCCTAAAGCATATAGACATGAATTTGATAGATTTTCTTTAAAACCATGTAGGAGCTGATGAGCCAAGATTCATCTACAAGAAAAAAACCTTTCACACAAAAGAGATCAAGCAAAGATAATATGATCTATAACAACCAGAGAATTTTATGTTATTTCAAAAAACAATAGTGGGGATACAATTACAAAGAATGAAATAATCACTTTTATAGCTAGCAAGAGATTCTCTAGGTACAAAACTCCAATGCTAAAATTATGAGAATTAAAGCAATGAAAAGTAAGAGCTAAATCGAGCTCAACTACAATAGAAAAGAAAATTGTAAGTAACAAAAAACACCTAAGTTTAGCTTAATTGAAAAGGTAATAAAGGAGCTCATTATAAGTAATTAGATAAATGTGTCCTAATTACTCCAATTCCTAGATGCTTCACAAAGTAGCATTTAGGATTGTTAAACCTTGGTTAAAGGTTTGGAAACAGTACGACCTAAACATACTTTTTCATTATTATAGACCTTGTTAAGGTTATTAGTACCCTTTCCCCCATTTTCCTATGTTGAATTAGCTTAATCTATAGTGGTAACTTTATTCCTTTGTTGTGACTTGCCAACACAAATTCCAATGCATTTGGTCTGCAATTATGGTATCTAGGTTAGTTTACTTTGCTTTGTGCATTTAATATCATGGCAAAAGTTTGACAAAACTTTATATTTTTACCATAAGCCCATAGTATTTTCTAATGTTCATATGTGGATCCAAAAGAACTCTCTTAAATATCGATTTGTTTTTTCTCATCTAGGAGCTATTAGATCATTAGGGGAGTACCCACTAGACTAGTGCTAGAGTCTTTTGTAACCATCTTCTTTTTAATATGTGCATCAACATGGATGTAGCTATTTGTCAATGTCCAATTAGAACTAGTAGTTCTTGGGAGTAGGTTCCCTATTCTAGTTTTTGTAGGAGACGAGGTGGATTTGTCAATTGCTAGCATTGCGAGTTTTTGGGGAAAACGTGATGATTAATATACCCCTCCTTTTGGAATAGTATTTATTTGGACCTTGCCTAATTACACTTTGTGTGTGTGCATCTCTACCACCCTCCCCTGTTTCTTGAATATTGTATCTTTTTATCTTAATGAAACAAATGTAATATTTATTTTAAATTTAACAAAAACTTTGGGTGCTTTATATGAGTGTGGGAGGTCTAACGGGGTAAAATACTTTTTGCGAAATAATAATTTGACAATCAAATCTAAATAGTTTAGTTACAACTCTCAATGGGGAAACAAGTCGAAACATTTTTTTAATATTTAATAAAACATTCATGGGAATTAAAGCTACCAAGAAAAGTAGTCTAAAGAAAAATAGGTAACAAGTCGAAATCATATTTATGATATAGCTGAAAGGAAAATAGGCCACAAGTCAAAATCATATAATTTCGATTGAAAAACCTTAATATCTTTTGATAAACTTTGTACATTTAGTCTCATGAAAGGACCTAGGTATCTCATGGACAACCCTCCAGAAGAAGAGCGTACACTCACTAGCTAGGAGTCAAATGATTATGTTGGTATTGCTAATGTTTGAAAAAACTAGATGATAAATATCCTCTTCTTTTTGAATCATAGTACCTTCGTAGGCTTTGATTGAACTTAATCTTTTCTTTCAACATTGTCCAATTAAACTTTGTAAGTGTGGCTCTCTACCACCGTCCCATCTTACTTGAATATTGTACTATTTTTATCTCAATGATATTAAATAGATAATATTAAACACTAAAAAAGCAACAACAATTTTAGATGCTTTATGTACATTTCCAAAGACTAATTAGTTGCATCATTTATGTGAATATCAAATCTAAGTACTTAGCTTACAACTCCTAATCTGAAAACAACTCGACAAGTCGAAATCATATTTTTTATATAGCTGAAAGGAATATAGGTAACATGTCGAAATCATATTACTTCTATTGAGAAAACTTAATATCTTTCGCTAAACTACGTACATTTAGTTTCATGACAGAACCTAAGACATACAGGGGCGAATAACAACTGTCACGCGGTGTTAAAGGGCGCTCTGAGCACATCTAATCCCACCTCTTATATGATCGACGAGGACTTTCAAAGACAGCGACCTCTCCTCTTTCAATCATAGTAACTGCAATTTTAATGACAAGGATTATTTCATGTTACATGGCTCTTGAAGCTGCTTAGGGTAACACCACCAAATTTATATCGTATCAACCGGGCAATATTTAAATCCAGACAAATTTGTCATGTGAGCCTACGCCATTCTATTAATTCGTGCAAATGAGTTGGCAGAAATTAAAGGTTTCCACTTTTTAGGCTATTATATATGAGATCCACCTCTCATACATTTTCTCCAAAGCAAAACAGTCTGGTTTTGATGATTCTGTAATTTGTTTTAGTTGCAGTCAAAATGTTTTCTCGCTGGGCTTGTTTGGTGTTGGCTATTATTTTGTTGGTGATGCAGTTCAGCGCCTGTGTGTGCACGAGAGATATACAGAAAAGCCGTCATCTTTTGCAGGCTCCTCCCTCTCGTCCTCCGTTTTTCACCTTCCCACGCACTCTGTCTGCTTCTCGTCCTCCTTTTTTCACTTTCCCACGAACTCCGTCTGCTCCTCGTCCTCCGTTATTCGGCCTCCCACGTACTCTGTCTGCTCCTCGCCCTTTTCCCTTCATTCCATTTCCTCCACCAGCAAAGTAAAAGCCAAGCAGCCTTAGCCCATGTATTACTACTTGCTTTATATATAGCATATTATCAGCAGTAAATGGCTATACAGACTTCCATTTTATTTGTTGCTCTATTGTGTATGTTTGGATTCATATTATACTGTTTTCTTTAAAAAGTTGAGAAGTTGCAGTTATGGTCTCTCTATGTAGATGGGGAATGGCCTATGTTCAAATAGAATATTTTAAGTTTTTGACTTGTTTAGTGATTTATCTGAAATCATCTATGTTTTAATGTGATTTCATATCTAAATAAATCAGAATAAATCAGAAATGTGACGAATACATTGACTCAAACACATCAACTGTATAATATTTTCCATGATGATGCTAAATAAATAGGGAAATTTATGTGACTACCACTATATTTACATCTTTTATTGTGTATGTTGTGTATAAATGCTCAAGCACTCAATCTACTGGTTGTCTCTATGGTGAGCGATTATATATTATATTACTGTTTAGCAAGTCTTTGTTTGTTACATTTTATTGATTTAAATTATACGAAATGAAAATGAATACCTACTGTGCCTTTATCAGTTGAAATTGCTATCAATTTGCAAGATGTTGCATGTCGCATCCCGTTGAAAATGTTATGCATGTCTGGAATCCCGTTTTTGCGATAAGAGTTTTACATTCAGTACATTTTCCCAAGTGGTTTACATTTATAAGTCGTCTGCGAAGGCTCTTTATATGACCACACTTTAGAATGGTTGCATCAACGTTGCCGTGTGATTGGGAGGAAATGACTCTGATTGAAAAATGAAATTTTATCTAAGATATGTACCACCTGATGAACTTCATTCTCGTAATAATGTCATCAATGGAATGTTGCTATTAGTCATGGCCATGTCTAAATAATTTGAATAATGCTAAATTTTAAATATTTAAAAGTGGTGGGTAGAAATAGATATATAACAACAATTTCAAAATAATAATAAATGAGATGGAAAAGTTAACAACATGAATAGTGATGGTTGCATGATTAAACAAATTTATATGTTATTGTTCGTAAAAAATTATATTAGATTAATAAATTTTTGAAAAATAAAATTTTTAAAAAAGAAGGCAACATGATTTACAATAAATTTGTTTGTACATCTAAAATTGAAATTGAAGAAAAGAATCTAAAGATGAACATTAACGCAAAGAGTTGTATTAATTCCATGATGATTGGTTATAGAACTAGGACCATTGCCAATGACCCTCCCATGGGAGAAAAGCAGAAAAAGATTGCTTTGGAGGGTGGATGGAGTGCTTCTAGTGGGAAGATTAGTTTGGGTCCATGTACTAGAACCAGGAGTTAGAGCCAGGACCAGGGAACCTCCAGATTCATCATGGAAGACTTGGAGAAAATTAATAGGAGTATTATTCAGAAAAATATTGAAGTGATGCACTCTCTTTGCTGAGTGTGTGGCCCTATTTTTTTGGTTCATCTTTTTTTGTTTGTTTTTTGGCTATCGGTCTATGTGGGGTTTCTCCCCTGTTCTGCTTAGTTTTTTTGTCAAGTTGGCTACTGGCCTTTGTCTATAATACTTTGGGTTTCAGGTCCCTGTAAAATCTATTTATCTTTATCAAAAATACAAAGGGTTGTGTTGGTAATCCTTTCAAATACAAAATTTATTACCTATCTTTCAACTCTATAATAAATAAAATTTCATAGAGAATTACATTTGAAGACATAGTAAAACTTCTTATCTTATTCAAGTACAACTATAATAATCATAATTTTCAAATAGAATATAGGTATAATATTAGGAACATGACCATGTTTTAAGTTATACAATTTGATCACATTTTTTAAATAATAAAAAGAAAAAAATAATATGATCTTGGTTTGAAAACAAGCAAATATTATGCAACAAAAAAAAATTTAGTCCCTTCTTTTGCTCCTTTAACTTTGGAATAGCTTTGGATAATGACCTAAAGGGTGAGACTTCTAATTTGTTCTCATTTGATATTTTTAAAAAATAAAATTTATTAGTATTTTTAACTTAAACAAAACAAGCTTTCACTCGCTTTAAAATAATATTTCACAAATTGATTGCCAATAGATTAAATGTCTTCTTATTTTATATGTAGTTTCTTCTACTAACTTTTTTTTTTTAGAATTTTTTTTATATCTAATGTAATTTTCTAAAATATCTACAATTTGAACCATACCCAAATTTTAGCCTCCAATTGTTGGGATGAAATGGATCTGATAAAAGTTTGCAATAATACAATTTTTATACTAGTCAACTTCCCATGTTTATGTTAAGTTTTATATTAGAACAATTTCTAATTGTTTGTGTTGAACAATTTGAGGGAAACTTGAGTTGTGTTGTCATTGGAGTCAAAGTTGTTCACTTTGTTGGCAAGAGACACTACATAGATAATAAAATATTATGATTGATGGAAACTCATGTCAGTAATCCCATCCACCGTTCATGATTTGTTCATACCGGAAGTGTGATTGAGCTTAGGTGAGGTCCAGTGAGATAAGACAGGCCATTTGGTAGTATGCAATATATTGGTTGGCATTTCATCTATGTTGAATAATTTGTGTTGTGCATCTTTGAGAAGCATCGAGGATGTGCTATCTACCATATTAAAGGTTTGTGACATCTGGTGAAAATTATTGAGTGAGTTGGAAGGTCTAGTATATAGGTTTTTGAGTAGAACAATGTTTATCAACAATCTCGCATGGTTAATCATTGTTTGAAATATGTGGATTGGTTTTGGTAGATGTAATTGTGTTTGAGAATGATAAGCCGACATGTGGGAAGCGTGTGGACAACTCTTTCTGGTGTGCTTATGTAAATTTGAGTTCGAATTGAGCCGACTTGGTATATAGGTTTCATTTGTGTGTTATGCTTTTTTGGGCTAACACATAGAAGATCTAATTTGATGTTGTAGATATATAAGAGAGATTGATATTTTAATTTTTGATATCGGTGGTTGTGTGAAAAATTATTTGTGAATGACTGTGTGCAGTTTCACATGCTCAAGAAATATTTGTGCTATGGAATATATCAAAATATTAGAACATAGCAGTCTAGTAAAGGAGAGTAAGATTGAATATTTTGAGTTTAACTGGAACTATTTTGAGGAATTTGTAGAAATTTCTATACATTAGTTCATTACCTCTTATAATTATTATAAGGCAATGATCCTTTTTAGGTTGTAGCCCTTATTGTAATTTGAGTAGTGAGCTCTAGGTAGTGTGCCTAAATGCATTTGCATTCCCCTCATGTGATATTTTTATACTTCTAATAGAGTATATTAATATTGTGCGTCTGAATCCCACCATGGTTTTTCCCTTAACCGGGTTTTCTATGTATAAATCTCATGTTATGGTGTTGTGAATATTTTCTTTATGTGTTTGCATCTTTCCTCTATTTATTTGTATTAGATGGTTGAAAATTTTAGATTAATAATATTAAAGATTGCAAAACACTAATTCACCCCCCCTCTCAGTGTTCCTTGATTCCAATACACTTGTATAGATGTATATAGTTTGGAAATGAGTTTTTCAGATATAGTTATGTTGTCTAATGGTTATATTGAGTAAGTATGAGGTGTTCCCAAGGAGATACAACAATGGAATGATACCATCAATCAAGAGGGAAGACTGAGAGGTGGGGGAATCGCTCTTCACCGAATATCACATAATCAAACACCAAAGCATAAACCGATAAACTACATCAAAAAAGATAATAAAATGAACAACACAACACACAACACCAAAAAACTTGACATGGAAAACCTGGTTAAGGGAGAAACCACGGTGGGAACCTACCCACAATAAGATGATACTCTGCAGTAGTATGTGAAAATATTACAATATGGAATGCACATGCATTCAGGCACACTTCCTAGGCTCACTACCAAAAGATATATACGTAGAAGGCTCCAACCCTTAGGGAAGTCTCACTAACTTATAAAAATGAATTGGACTACAATTTGGAAGAAGTGAACTGAAATAGTAGCATCGACAAACGCTTGATAACAGTTTTGGTTAAGCACAATTGTCTGCCCTGCAATACCGATCTCACCACAACACTTCACTGAATGATATATCTCTTTTTCACATATACAACTCTCTCTGATAATTTAGACATAACATCAACTCCTAAATTACACAAGTATATCACCTATATATGCAAATCATCAACCTTGAGAGCAACGTTAGCTAAACCCTCAACCCTCAACTTATAAGTACAAAAATTACAAAAAATGATACAAAGATCGACCACTAGACTAATCTAATGATTTATATTACATATCATGGACCATGATTCAAATTTCCAAACAATATCAACCACAACACGCTACACCACCAGAAACACTCAAATCACCACTGATTGATAGAAATCACCAAACATCGCTCAACAATCAATGCAGATCATAGAAACAAATAGGAAACAATTAGGAGACACCAGAAAACATGTAAGAATTATCCAGAACAATTGCACAATCATCTATTTTCAAATATTCATCTATCAATGTCTCAAAGCTCAAGAATACAACCAAACAACAACTGCCACAAAGAAAAATAACTTGCGAGTCACCAAATCATGAACAATCAGAAATAAAGATACACAAGATCATTGCAAGAAACATCCCAAAGTCTCAGCACAAGATCTGATCATACTGAAACATACCAGAGTGAATACCAATAAGAACACCAATAGGAACACCAGGAACCTGTAAGCAAAGAACAACAAAACCATATAAAAAAATCTTCACAAGCTCACCAGAAAAACTCACAAGGATATATTGACATCAATGAAAACAACATATCCAAGTCCAACAACCAAATCCAATAGACACATCCTTTCCCCCTTTGGCATTGATGGCAACATATGAGTTTGAAAAATAGTCAATGCAAACAAAAAAGATATCACCAGCAAACTCCCATTAAGATTAGTATAGATAATGCAGTTTTTCACATGATCTCTCCCCCTTTGACAACAATGTCAAATCTCACCAAAAACAAAAAACCAAACATATATCTCCACCACAAAAACATGAATCTATCACAACCAAATCAATAGACTACTCCAACAGAGGAGCAACAATAATACATCAACCCGAATAAGAAAAATAAGGCTCTGAAATCCACCAAATTGATGCAACTCAATGAATCTAGTTCTCATCAAGAGGGGTGGTTACCACTATGTTATTTCTCAAATAGACAAATGTATCTGAAGGAAAAGGCTTAGTAAAAATATTAGCAATTTGTTCCTTTATTGATACATATTCCAACTTCACCTTCTGTTCATTGACTTGCTCCTTCAAGTAATTGTATTTGATTTATATATTCTTAGTCTTTGAATGTTGTATCAGATTCTTTGACATGTTTATAGAACTAGAATTATCATAGTATATAACAATAGGCTCATCATAGATAGTTCTGATATCGAGCAACAGTAATGTACTCTGCTTCAACAGTAGATAGAGATGTCGAGTCTTATTTCTTGCTAGCCCATGAAACCAACTTCTTACCCGAAAAGAATTCTCCACCTGTAGTACTCTTCTAGTCATCTACATCACCTACCTAGTCTGCATTAGTGTAAGCACATAACATGAAATCATATTTATTAGGATACCATAAACCATAATCCATAGTTCCCTTTAGATATATGAATATTCTTTTAACATTAGTAACATAACTTTCCTTTGGATCAGCTTGATATCTAGCAGCCATACATACAACATGCATAATATCAGGGCTAGTCTAAGTAAGATATAATAGTCCACCAAACATAGATCTGTACAAACTCTGATTAGCTTTAGGAGATTCATCATTTTTAGACAATTTACAACTAGCCACCATAGGAGTTCCAGCTGGTTTGGAATTATCTAGTCCAAACTTCTGCAACAATTCTTTCACATACTTAGTCTGAGATATAAAGATACATTTCCCTATTTGTGCAATTTGCAAACCTAAGAAAAATTCCATCTCATCAATCATAGACATTTCAAATTCCTTTTTCATATCACTGGTAAACTTCATACTCATATCATCATCACCACCAAAAATAATATCATCAACAAAGACTTCAACAATCAAGATGTTATCATTTTCAACTTTAAAGTACAAATTACTATCAGTAACAACTTTAGTGAATCATAATTTCAACAAGTATTTATCCAATATAGCATACTAGGCTCTAGGAGCTTGTTTTAGTTTATAAAGTGATTTCTTCAACTTGCATACCATATCACCATCATCTAACAATAAAAATCCATCAGGTTGTTCAATTCAATTTATTTTTAAAAACCCATTTAGTAACAATAACATTTTTATCCTTAGGTCTAGGCACAATTTCCCAAGTATTATTTTTCTCAATTTGACCTAATTCTTCTTCCATGACCCTTATCCAATTTTCATCTTTACAAGCTTCAACAACATATTTTGGTTCAACTTTGGATATCAAACATACCTCTTATGTAGCTAACCTTCTTCTAGTGATCATACCTTTATTCTCATCACCAATAATTTCATTTTTCAGAGTGACTTAATCTAACACACCTTTGAGTCTTCTAATTCTCAGATTCCTACACATCATCACCAACAACAACAACACCCATATTAACTGTCTCTATCTCTACTGGATCATTCTGCTTAGGTCCTTTGGGTTGAAGAGGGGCTAAAATAACATTTCAACCTTCATCATAAGCTCTGACCACCTTTCCAAGGTTCTCATCCACCTTCATACATTCACTCTCAACAATATTTCTCAATCTCTTGTAATAGCACTAGTAGGCTTTACTCTTTGTGGAATAACCCAAAAAGATACCTTCATCACTTCTAGTATCAAACTTTTCAATATCTTCATCTCTCTTGATATAACATTTGCTACGAAAAACTTTGAAATATTTCACAGTAGGAACATGGCCAAACCAAAGCTCATAAGGGGTCTTACCGGTATCACCTTTGATATGAACTCTGTTAAATATGCAGACTATAGTGCTAATGGCTTCTCTCTAGTAGATCTTTGAAACATTTCCCTCAATCAAAATAGTCCTTGTAGCATCCAAAACAATACGGTTCTTCCTTTCAACAACTGCATTCTAATGTGGGGTTCCTAGGAGCAGAAAGTTGTCTTCTAATTTCATGCATCTCATAGAAAGAATTGAACTCACTAGAACAAAATTCTCCACCTCTATCAGATCTCACACACTTTGTCTTAAATCTGGACTTTGTTTGAACTTTATCTTTGAATATCTTGAATTTCTAAAATGCTTCTGATTTCTCCTTCAAAAAGGCAACCCACATCATCCTGGAATAATCATCAATTAGCAACATAAAGTATCTATCACCCTGCACACTTCTAACATTTGTAGGTCCACATAGATCAGCATGTACAAGATCCAACAACCCATCTGATGTATACCATTTGTTCTTGAAATAAATTCTTGTTTGCTTACTCAAATAACATTCCTTAGATATCGGATTAATAGGTTTAACAATCTTAGGAAGACCTCTAATAGCATGTGTAGAATTAATCTTGATTAGAGAATCAAAGTTTACATGGCATATCCTTCTATTCCATAACCAACTCTCATATATATTAGCAATCAAACAACTTTTCTCACTTGCATTCAAATGAAAAATGTTACCTTCAGTCTTAGTCCCATATGCAATCTCTATACTAGAGGCATTCAAGATTTTATATTTACCATTCTTCAATTATAGATCATAACCCTTCTCAACCATCTATTCAACACTCAAAAGATTATGCTTCAAACCTTCAACATACATGACATCGTTAGTGTTATGCTTACCATCAAAATAAATAGAACCTCTCCTATGGATTACATAAGCTTTGTCATCTCCAGATCTGACTATTCCACCATCATGCTTTTACATACTAATAAATTTGCTTTTATCACCGGTCATATGATGTGAACAACTGCTGTCAATCACCCATACACTCTTTTCTTCAACTTTAGTAGCCAAATCTTTTTTTTCAATAGATTAGCTAGTAGAATCAATAGGGATAGGTCCATCTTCCATAATAGCAATAAACACAACTTCATCTCCTTCTGATTCTTCATCTGTAATACCTTCATCTGCAGCATAATAACAGTTCTTCTGATTAACAAACTCACTTCAATAGATTAGGCTTTATCATACTTCTTATGCTTCTCATATCTATAATTCCTATCATACTTATCCATTCTCTCCAGACATCTAGAAGAATAATGTCCTATCTTATTGCAAGTAAAACATTTCATAGGAAACTTTCCATCATACTTACCAGTACCTTTAGGGAATCTCTAGGCAATCAATGCTTCAGGCTTATTGAGCTCTCTCTCTTCATCTGCAATCTTTCTTCTTTCTCTTTCATACCTAGATATCCTGCACTCATCAAGGTCATACTTCTGCTTACCGGAGATAGATGTTGATGATTTAAATATTGTCTCATACTTTCCATTTGATTATCCAAATTTTTTTAGCTCAAATGCAACAAGTTTTCCAACTAACATATCTCTTATCACTACAGTTACACTTTGGATCTCATCTATAATAGAAACCTTATGTTTGTAAGCAGGGGGAAAAGATCTCAACACCTTAGCAACAATCTCATCTTCGTCAATCTTTCCATCGGTATTCCTGATACCAAGAAAAAGCCATGCATGAATGTATGTTCTCATCATCTCCCATCTTCA
Organism: Cryptomeria japonica; assembly: GCF_030272615.1. Lineage (NCBI taxonomy): Eukaryota > Viridiplantae > Streptophyta > Pinopsida > Cupressales > Cupressaceae > Cryptomeria > Cryptomeria japonica. The sequence continues at coordinate 45,847,835 of NC_081411.1, read as the reverse complement.
ATGTCTCATACTTTCCTTTCAAGCTCTGCAACTTAGCAACTTTCACCTCACTATCACCTGCATACAACATCTCAAGCTTAACCTAGATATGATGTGTGGTTTGAAGTTCCATTACATTTGTCATTTCAGAATCCTTCCTTCACTCTAATATTATATTCAACTTCCTTAACTTCATGAGGAGTGGATGGTCCAATTTGAGGAACAACATAGGCATTCTTAGTAATCTTTGAGTAATCTTCTCCAAGACATTTCAGCTACACCTCCATCTGGTTCTTCCATACAATATAGTTGCTTCCATCAAACCTTGGACTTTCCTTCTTGAAAATAATACCTTGAGCTGCCATCCCGAATATGCTCAAGTGATTAAGCTTCTACCGGAGGATCTAGCTCTGATACCAATTGTTAGCAACAATCAAGAGGCAAGACTGAGAGGAGGGGGTTGAATCAGTCTTCACTAGAAATCAGATAATCAAACACCAAAGCATAAATTGATAAGCTACAACAATTGAAAGATAAGAAAATGAACAACACAACACACAACACCAAAAATGTTGACATGGAAAACTCAGTTAAGGGAAAAACAACAGTGGGAGCCTACCCACAATAAGATGATATTTTGTAGTAGTATGTGAAAATATTACAATGGGGAATACACATGCATTCAGGCACACTGCCCAAAGATATATAATCAAAAGGCTCCAACCCTTAGGGAAGTCTCATTGACTTAAAAAAATGAATCAGGCTATAATCCAGAAGAAGTGAACTGCAATAGTATCATCTATAGATGCCTGATAATAGTTCCAATTAAGCACAATTGTCTACCCTGCAACACCGATATCACCACAACACTTCACCAAATGATATATCTCTATTTGGATATACAAATCTCTCTAAGAATGTAGACATCACATCAACTCCTAAATTACACAAGTATATCACCTATATATGCAAATCATCAACTTTGATAGCTAGGTCGGCTAAACCCTCAACCCTTAACTTATAAATACCAAAATTACATTACATGATACAAAGATCAACCACCAAACTAATATAATGATTTACATTACATACATGGACCTAATTCAAATTTCCAAACAATCATATCCACCGAAAGCGCACCAAGATCAACCACAACACGCTACACCACCAACAAAACACAAACCACCACCGGTTGATAGAAATAACCAAATCTTGCACAATGATCAATGTAGATCATCAAAACAAATAGGACATGAGTAGGAGACACTAGAAAACATGTAAGAATCATATGGAATAGTTGCACAATCATCTCTTTTCAAATCTTCATCTATTAATGTCTCAAAGCATAAGAACACAACCAAACAACAACTTTCATGAAAAAAGATAACTTGCAGGTCACCAAATCATGAACCATCTGAAATGAAGATAGACAAGATCATCCTAAGTAACATCCCAAAGTCTCAGCACAAGATCTGAACATACCAGAATATACTGAAGGGAATACTAACAGAAACACCAATAGGAACACTAGGAATCAGTAACCAAAGAACAACAAAACCCGATCCAAAAATCTTCACAAGCTCACCAGAAAAACTCATAGTAATATGTTGACATCAATGACAACAACATATCCGATAACCAAATTCAATAGACTATAATATGGAAGTTATAATATGCAGGAAAAACTATTTTATGTCCTTATGGAAGAATCCTCCACATTCATTTTGTTCTTGATGATGATGGCTTGTGGTTTTGGATGTAATTTCTATGTTTAATGAATGTTGCACTAACATGTTTGTAGGTCCTCAGTTGCTTAAATGATGAAGTTGGTTGTGGATGTTTGTTGTCAAAGACACTATTTGTTAAGACTAGTCTGGAGAATGCTCTACATTAATTTGTTGTGTTGGTTCAAGTGGTGTGGCTTGGTGGACATGTTTATATGGTTTGCATGGTGTTCGAGTTTAGATTTCTAGTGATGGTTTGATTTACAAGTCTAGTTATGTTTTCTATGTTCGACTCTATCAGTTGTATTGGTCTCTAGATGGCTTACTTGATTTATCTTATTTGGATCATACTCTTTTGGTCTAGATATGCTTTGTAGGGTGAGTTATAATGTTTATATGGTCTTACCATGATATTTTTAGATCTACATTTATCTATTTGCATTGAGTGATGTTTTTTGGGCCAACTGGTTAGTGTGCTTCATTATTTTTGTACATATTATGTTTAATATTGACTTTGGATGAAGTGTTAGCATGTGTGATTTGTTGGAGCTATCTTAGGAATATGTGGTCATATTTTTTGGGCCTTTTGTTGGAATCAATTAACACTAAGAGGGGGGAGTGAATCAATGTTCTACCAGAATTTTCAATTTTAACCTTATTATAACATGCATTCACCAACCAGTATACCGATACATATAGAATAGAAAGAAGTAAAAGAATCAATAATACAATCACACAAATGAATACCATAACACAAATAATTATATTTAGAAAACCTCAAATAGAAAAAACCATGGTGGGATTTGCGACCCACAATATCAATCCACTGGCCATATGAAAAGATATTACATAATATGGGGGCCCGCACATGCAGGACGGCTTATAGCCTAGAGCACACTGCTCATCACAAAGGAGTCTCACTGACTACAGTCACTTTGATAAATAAAAAAATAAAACTAAACTCATTTAATGCATTTGCTATGCCTGATTGAGTTCCAGTTCAAGCTCTGACTGTTCCAGTTCTGAAACCCTAAATCCTTACCTGAATAATCTCTTACATAAATGTCCTCATTATCTTCACATTACAATCATTATAATAATTTCCCATATATGTCATAGCCTACAATATCACAAAATGATCTAATCAGCTTACCTATATACCCTTACAATTTTTCATGCCTTATGCTGTGTTACATAGATAATTACAAAATGAATATACATGTTGGCTCAATTACATATATACATAAATATCAAAATCAATTGCCGATTTTTGGATCTCCTAAATGATTTTGGCCTCCTATACCAGTATCTTGATGTAATTCATGTTGGCATACAATGCTGGTACCCAAAGAATCCTTCCTACTAGTGATGATACCTGCCAGTGCCAGTGCTAGTGAAGTGTCTACTGGTAAACAACTAAACCAAGGAATGAAAGCCGGAACATGTTTCCATCAATGAAAACACATGAAAACAATCAAATGAGTGTCAGTTGCCAACTATCTCCCCCTTTGGAATTGATGGCAACACTCATGTGAAAAATGATAATGGTTTCCATCTACCGGTTTCACTCTAAGACTGCTCCCCTTGAGATAAATATCCATTTATGATCTATACAAAATAATCCATACCTCCATATCTCCTGATGTCAAGAATATGTTTTTTAGCTTTACCTCCCCCTTTGATATCAATTCCAAAAAAATATACCAAAACCTGGGATGAAGAATGAAAGTTTGTACAAAGAATATGTCCCAAAACATCTTACTGAAGTTGAATATACTTGAAAATTTTCGGATAGGCTTTATCCAAAAGCTCTAGATAAATATCCCAACCTGATTTGAATGTGCCAAAAAATAGATACAATTCCATTAAGCATGTGAGCATATGACTCTTTATCCTTAAGTTTTGCCAGTGTGGGCTTACCAATCATATCAATATATTCCTTCCTATGTACACTCAATGAGTCCAACCGTGGACTCACCAATCCTCTAAGACATTTAGCTCTCCTTATGATTTTGTCTTTTTCCCTTTCAAGAGATGAAACTTGAGCTTCCAATACCAAAATCTATCTATCAATAGATGTAGTCAAAGAATTTGAACCATCAAAAGAATTGACTATACCTACAATTTTCTCCTGAGTATCCTTAATCCCTTTATCTATATCTGCAGTAAGTAGACTAGTATTGTAGCATACTCTATAAATATTAGTACATTGCTTTAAAGTATTATCAATTAAATTCATTTTATCATTAATCTCTTTTTTCTCTGACTCAATCATCTGATGAAAAGTTGCTCTCTTAGCTTGTGTGAATCTCTCCAATACCCATTGGTTAGATATCTGTTGTCAAGATTGAAAGTTCTTAGAAATATGCTCAGTGATTATTTTGAGGTTGCTAGATGGACTTGCTCCTTTGTCAAAATGGCACTCCAGGACAAGTCTATGCAAAATTGGGATTCATTGATCAATAATTCCTTTGTCCATAGATCCTTCTGTCATCATCTTCTGTGTAGCCATCATCATGAGCTCAATAGAACTCATCTTAGTTAAACTCTTCTGCTCTACCTGGGAGGTGTCAGTTGATAACAATGATGTGCTCGGTACCAATTCCCTATCAGATTCGTCTCCCTTCTCCTCTGATGGTTTATTAATTTTAATAGATTCCTCTTTCATATCATTGGCTTCACCACTTGGTGTAGTATCAGTTACTATCGGTTCCTCCTGAACTATATTCTTAACCTATAAATTCTGATCTAGAGGACTATCATCCTCAACATTTGTAACCTGTACACTCTGTGAATCTGCAAGTATATCTACATTTGTCGGTATCTACTCTATGTCCTATACATTAGATTCTACTAGGGGCTCTACATCTAATTCCTTATTATCTTTTAAAATTGTAGATGAGGTACCCATTATACCTTTTCATTTCCCTTGAACTGGGATGTCAGTAGTCTTAGTTTTAGCTTTCAGTGAAGTGTAGAAACCAAGGTTTTGAACAAAGAATTGAACCCATGTCTTATGGGTCTCACTGATAATCTCATTAACCCCACCTAACATAAGACTAACTATCATGTGCTTATTTTGAAAAATCTTTTTGTCTGTAACCTCAAGTGTCATATCCAATTCTTTAGGAGTAATGGATCCACAAGTAGTTAATAATTATTGAATCTTTATGTGCTTCTCCTCCTCCATAGCTGATAGTCTCCTAGCATCTAGGTTGTCATATAGTTGTGTCGGGATTTGCTTCTCAATTTCCACCAAAGCTTTCTTATATATATCTAGATATAATAAAACTGCTTCCTCAAATTCTCTCTACTCATCATCATCTAAATGCTCATAATATAATTGTACATTTTTGAACATACCATCCTTAGTGATGTCATTTACCAATTCTACACAAGTCTTGGGTGGAATAATAGATACATTACCGGATACAATTGCAAGGTTTGTGTCATCCATCTTGTTTCTTCTACTAGTATCAGATGGAGTAGAAGGTGTTTCCTTTGGAGCTCTTTCCTTTGCCGGTACCTTGGTTGTGACCTTCCTTTCCAGTTGCTTCCTTTCTTCCTCCTTAGTCTCCTCATCTTTCTTCCTCAATACCCTCTTGAATTCTAAATGTGTGTCATCTTCAGTTCTAGAGTTTGATGGAATAGGCTCAATGAAGACTTTATGCTATTTCCTCTTCCTTCTAATTTCTGGAACAACATCCATTAAGGCCTTGATGTCCCAAGATACTTGTTCAGAAAAATTTATGGCCTTGCCCTATTGCTTCCCCCTCTTCTTCCGGTTAAATTCAGTTTGGACCTCTTGCTTCTTCTACTTTGTAGTATCAAAGGATTTCCCGGTCGCATCAATAGGTGCATCAAATAACATCTTTGTATAAGCATCTAAAATATAAGCATGAACCTCATAACCCAATTGTTCTATCCATATCTTATGGGGTTTAACTAGTTCCATCAAGGTTTCATCTTTTTTAACCATAAAGCAGATCTCGGTTGAGAATTTCTCCACAATTGTTTTTGGAACCCTCTCTCTAGATTTCATTTCCTTTTGAAATGACTTCAAATAACCCCAAACCTTATCATCTCGCTGACTACCCAGGGTAGCAGTAGATTGTTTTAGTTTTTTTCCTACAGGAATATCAAATGCCTACTATCTGTTCCCAAAACTAGGAGTTTCATTAATGAAAAATATCATCAAATAGACAATAAGATTTTCATACTAAAATTTCCCCTTCTTATCTCCTTGGATCTTCCCAAGGCTAACTAAAAAATCATCTAACATCCATCCACAAAGATCTAACTTCTCATTTTCCCTCATGATCTTATATGCGGCATAATTGTAGAAACTAGAAATAGAGTTGAGATGATTTGATTGAGTTAAATTGTACCCAATGATCATGCTACCAAATCTGATGTCTTTGTCAGTAATGGTGGTGACCCTCATCGATCATAGGTCCAAAGTTGTGCTGGTGAGTTTGTTAACTTGATCATTAAAACTCTTTTTCTCTAGATGTTGACCAATCTACGACAAACTAGTGATGGCCCTAATGGCCTCCTTCGAGATCTTATATGGCCTATCCAACCAGACGAATTCTCCATTCACTATGATAAATAGATATCTGATGATCTCATCTTCAAATTCATGGATAACGAAAATGCTAGTAAACATTAGATCCTCAATGTGCTTATACTCAGGCTTGATCTTTCTAGAGTCTCCCATCAACTTGCTCGTATACATTCTCTTCATGTCATTGGTACCTAGATCCTCAATATGGCAGTGAATGTATGTTCTGACGTCTTCCACATATACAACTCCTTTCGGAATATGAGAAAATGCGCCAACCTAATCATCCAAGGTAACAATATGCAGACATTGGTTGAAAATAGCCTAGGATGATCCTTGACCTAGACAATAGTAGGATTTGCAATAAAAGTAGCTGCAAAGGATGATCCCACTTCCATGATGAAAGATAAATACCTAAGAAATAGTTGCCGGTCAAACCCTAGAGAACTCTTCCGATCACTGGTGAAATCATTGAAGAAGATATCTGATCACACTGAATCACCTTAGACTCACTCTAAATAGCTCTTAATCACCCTGAATTGCTCTTAATCACATTGAATTCAAGGTGATAAAAATTGAAGTGGATTCAACCTTTTAACCTTCAAGAAACCCTAATCTGTCATTGATATGAATGAATTTCGGTGAAACATACTGGATCTCGATCGAACACCTCCATGCTACTTTTCAATGTCTGGAACATGTTTCAAAACTCCTTCCTGGGGCTTATGCACTATTATCATGAATTTTTCCTACCCTTAAGGCATCTACCTTATTTAGCAGATAAGCTTCTTGTCAGTGCAGGAGCAACCTCCTCTGTTGGTTGAGTAACCAAAACATTCCCATCTACTGATTGATCATCTCATTTCCTGACCCATTTCTTGATATGAGGTTTTTGGATTTCATTGACCTTCTCTTTCCCTTTATCATTTGATCTATCATTGTTAACTGGTGGATTTCTGCTTCTACAAAACTTATCTATGTGTCCAATCTTGTTGCATGCATAGCATGTAACATTATTCTTTTGAATTTCTTTTCTATAACTGGTATAATTAATTGACCTACACTGATTAACCATATGTCCAAATTTTCCACATGTATGATATTTTACAATCATTCTACAATATTCTATCTTATGACCATACTTATTGCATTTAGAACATTCACCGAGAGTAGAATTATAGTTCTTATTTGCCCTATTTCTACATTGCCTAGCCATGTGACCAATTTTATTACAAACAAAGCATCTACCATTAGATTTGTAAGCACTAAGCTTCCTTACCAGTGCCTTCGAGTTTTGATCTTAATTTGTAGTACCAGAGCTTTGTTGTTGTTCAAATCCAAGTCCACTAGAATCTCCATTCTGAATTTTCAATAATTCATCAAGCTGTGTTGAACTAACCTTGAATTTTTCCTTGTAATCACTTGCAATAGCCAGATCATCTCTCAGAATTATCATTTGTCTTTCAAGTTCTTGTTCATTACTTTGGGATTGCACTAAATCATTTCTCAACATATCATTTTAATGAACCAACTGGATGCATTCTTCAGATCTATCTTTCATAGATCTCCCAAGAGTTTCTTCAATCATCTTCCGGTCTTCAATCTTCTTTGACATCCTCATAGTTAGGGCTTGCATTTCATTCCTCAAGATCACGTTCTCCTGACGCAGCTTCATACATCTTTCATTAAGGGCATCTTTTTCTTCATTATCCTAATTTTGCAGAAGTTCCTTCCTCCTAGCTTGAACAGATGGAAACCTCTCCTGTAGGATAAGAATGAATTCCTTGGAAGAATTCAATTCCTCTTGTAACTTCAAGTTCTTCATCCTTTCAGCATCATAATCTTCAAGTGCTACATCAAGTTGCTTCTCCAAACTCATATCCATGGATTCCAGATTCAGGATCTCCCTCGAGCTATTAAACTTCCTCCAAGGCACAAGGCTCTGATACCAATTGTTGGAATCCAAGAACACTGAGAGGGGGGTGAATCAGTGTTCTACTAGAATATTCAATTTTAACCTTATTATCACATGCACTCACCAATTAGTATACCGGTACATATGGAATAGAAAGAAGTGAAGAAATCAATAAACTGATCACACAAATGAATACCATAACATAAAGAATTATACATGGAAAAGCTCAAAGAGGAAAAATGACAATGGGATTTGTGACCCACAATATCAATCCACTAGCCATATGAAAAGATATTACATAATATGGGGGCTTTCACATGCAGGAAAGCTTACAGCCTAGAGAACACTTCTCATCACAAAGGAGTCTCACTAACTACAATCACTTTGAATAATTAAACATAAAACTGAACTCATTTAATGCATCTGCTATGCCCGATTGAGTTCCAATTCAAGCTTTGACTATTCTAGTTCTGAAACCCTAAACCCTTACCAGAATAACCTCTTATATAAATTTCCTCATAATCTTCACATTACAATCATTATAATAATATGTCTCATATATCTCATAACCTAACATATCACACAATTATCTAATCAACTGACCTATATACCCTTACAATATTTCATGCCTTATGTCTGCTTATAGAGATAATTAAAAAATGAATATACGTGTCAGCTCAATTACATATATACATAAATATCAAAATCAATTGCCGATTGCCGAATCTTCCAAATGATGTTGGCCTCCTATACCAGTATCCTAATGTAATTCATGTCGGCCTGCAATGCTAGTACCCAAAGAATCCTTCCTACTCGTGACAATTCATGTCGATGTCGGCGCTAGTGCCGATGAAGTGTCTGCCAGTAAACAACCAAACCAAGGAATGAAAGATGAAACATGTTGCCATCAATGACAGCCCATGAAACCAATCAAATGAGTCTCAATTTCCAACACCCTTTTGGCTCTCAAACTCAATTGTATTGTTTGATTTGGTCTTGTATATGGTGAAAATGGATAACAATAATAACGATATTGAAAGGCTAAATGAATTCAACCACAAAACCCTAGCCTAACAACAACAAAGATCCACCATAACGTATGAAGATTACCTAAGACAATGCAAATCAAATGAAATCAAAAAGATTATACCATTACATGTCCAATAGGGTTTTGATCGCCATTCTTCCTATCTCCATTGATCTTGCTTGATATATTTGCTCTCAGATTTTATGTGCCCAAGAGCTCAACAAAGAACGGAATGTGGTTGCAAGTAGGATCGTAATGTAGTCAAGTCATTAAGATGATTCATTAGGATTTGATAATAAAGGAAGCATCTTCTTATATAGAAGACACAATAGGAAATGGAGGGATAAGATTGAGAGGTGTAAAAGGAGGTCGGCTATGATTAGAGGGTAGGTAAAAGAAATAATAAAATAATAAGAGGGGTAGGTAGTGTATGAATTAAGAGATGAATGACATGTGTCATGAGTAGAAAAGGTTAATGAATTAATTAGATAAATAAAGATTTATTTAGTTAATAGAAGAAGTGGGATTAATTAAATAAATAAGATATTTATTTAATTTAGGAAAAGGATAATTTAAATAAATAAATGTATTTATTTAAATGAGAAATAAGGCTAGAAGAGGATAAATGAATTAATTAAATAAATAAAGATTTTTTTAATTAATAGAAGAATTAGGCTTAGATAATTAAATAAATAAAGTATTTATTTAATTAGATTGGACAATTTTAGGTGTCTACATTTTGCCCCTCTTTGAGACAATGCGGCTTGTCGCGTTGTTTCAAAGAAGATAAGATGAACAGATACAAAGTTGCCCCAAGATGGGAATGATATGCCACCTCGAGAGATTAGATGAAAATGTCTAAAAAGATTGCAGACAATCTCTCGATAAGAAAGAAAGGCTAGAATGGACTGACCGGATAAAGTGACAAAGTCACAGGATAAAGAAGACTGACTCGGGAAATGAAGGCTAGGGGTAGTCTATAAGATAGACCACGGGGGAAATACATCCTCATTGTCATCTACACATCCACGAGAGTAGCGTGCAGAGCGAAAATAGAGCAGCAGCAGTCAGCAGCGATGGCCTTCATTCATAGATTCGACCGTGTTCGCCGATTCCAGAGGCCAGTAGAGGCAGGAGAGCCGGTAAGTACCACCAAACCTCCTCGTACCTCGATGCATTTATTATTGTCATTAATGCATGGTAGATAGGGAAATAAATGCACTTAGAATAGGGTCAAAAAAATGTCCAAAAACATCCAGGCACATCTACATTGGTGCTAGGCGCGTCTGTGTTTGTGCTAGGCGCGTCTGCATTTGAAACCGCGTCTATGTCAAATGTGGCCGCGTTTGTGATGTTTAGGCACGTCTGTGCAGTCTTTGTTGGGAAAAATGGTGTCTCAACCTTGCATTTATGCGAGGTTACTATTTATAGTAAGTTTTTATTTGAGCACGAAATGGTGCGAAACTCTCCCTGAAGCTTCTGGTTGGCTAGATAAGCATTCCGGTAAAGTTGCGTCGCAAGGTCACAGCTAGTTTTGAAGATATTAAAGTTTTCGTCTTGGAGGGGTGCAATAAAATGTTTAAACTTAATTTTGGGGACTTTAGAGGCTCCGAAACGCCCTGAAAAGTTGCAGTAACCAGCGAAGCTGGTTACGAGGTGATAGAGCACTTCGCGAGCTTTCCGGCGCTTCAAACGGTTCGTCAATCGGACACCCGGTTCTCAAGTTATGGCCTCCGGAAGTTTGTACTCCTGAAATAGGAAAAATAATTTGTATCGAATACATAAATGAGCTGTAAAAGGGAGCGACACGTGTTGATGTGTGCTTTAACATGTCATAGGGCATCTAGAAGGGAGATAAGGTCGGCTACACCTTATTGGGTGGTTTTAGCCCATGGTTTTGTAATACCGTTTGACGGTTTCTTGTATTGTATCTCCTATTTATGAGGTGTGTGAGATAGAGGTTGTGTGTAAGAGTCCTATGGCTATTGAGTTGCCTCTAAATCTCTGATTAGTGCTACTCCTGTGAAGAGCTTGCTCTGCAAGTATTTTGTAATCTATTTTTGATTGCTGAATAAAATATTGAGCTGCTTTTGGAGGGTGGGGTTTTTCTCCCGAAAGGGTTTTCCCCACGTAAATCACTGTGTTGTGGTATGAATGCTATTATATCTATTTCTATTTTCTGTAACTGTTGTAATGAGCTGAAAAAGTTTTGCATTACCCTCCTCTCAAGGTTAGTGTAGGAAGTTGTTTCCGCTACTTTACTTCCTTACAAGTGGTATCAGAGCCTGATCACCTTTGGTTTCAATTGTGGGCAGTTGGGTTTTTTGAACTAATCCAGATTTGAATGGGAGCTTGTGCAGAAGACACTTTTTGATCTTGTTGCAGGAATATTCAGATGGCGAGTTCATAAGGGAGAATAGAGGTGGATAAATTTAATGGAAGTAATTTTGAGATGTGGAAGCTGAAGATGGAAGATCTGCTAATAGATCGAGATCTTTGGGATGCTATTGATGCGAATGTCCAAAGGCCCTCAGATCCTACTGCGGCAGCTCAGTATGATGTTATGGACCGAAAAGCCAAGGGTCTAATCAGACTGTGCCTGGCAGACTCTGTTCTAATCAATGTCCATGAAGAAAACTCTGCAAAGAAGCTATGGACTAAGCTTGGTGAGATGTATCAAGTGAAATCTTTATTAAATCAAATTTTCTTAAGAAAGAAATTGTATTCCTTGAAGATGGAAGAGGGTGGACGAATTGCAGACCACCTAGAAGCATTCAATATGATTGTGGCTCAATTAGTATCCGTCGGTGTTAAGATGGACGAGGAGGAAAAATGTCAGATTTTGCTTTGCTCTTTGCCTGATTCGTGGGATTCTCTTATTATGGCTATCGGTAGTACTTCTATTGTTTTGAAATCTGAAGATGTGGTGGGTGCCCTACTTGGTGAAGAGATATGAAGGAAGGTATCCATCAGTTCAAAGGAAGCCCTAACCGTTCGTGGAAGACCTAAGGAGAAAGGCAAGAAGAATGAGAAGCGCGACAAGTCCAAATCCAAAGGGAGATCGAAATCTCTTGGAAAGTCCAAAGTCATTTGCTGGAATTGCGGTAAACCGGGTCACATCCGTAAGGACTGCAAAGAAGAAAAGAAGAAGAAGAAAAAGAAAAGGTTCGATTCTGATTCTGAGTCTGACAAGGAAGATGGCGATGCATTTATTGCGGTTTTGGCGACTCATGCAGGTAATGATGCCTGGCTAATTGACTCAGGTGCATCTTTTCATATGACTTCCAATAGAGATTGGTTTTCTGAATATGAAGGATTTAATGGAGGTAAGGTGTACTTGGGTGATGATTCACCTCTAAACATTGTTGGTCGAGGTAAAGTTAGAATCAGGTTTTCTGATGGTAGAATAAAAAGGATTAATGGTGTGCTGCATATCCCTGGATTAAAACGAAACCTGTTATCTGTGAGCAAACTAATAGATGCAGGTGTGCAGGTAGTCTTTTCTGAAGCAGGATGTAAGATGATTAAGGGTGCTATGGTAGTTGCTAGAGGTGTCAGGTTTGGCACTTTGTATAATCTTGAAGCATACACTGTTGAGTGTAATAGCACTTCTGTAAAAAGTAAATCTGCGGATACTTCACTGGAAGATTTGAAGGTTTCACCTTCAGCAGATGGAAATGGTTTTTGGGTACCTAAGGGTGCTCTTTCGTCTGAAGCAAAGTTACCTGCAGAGAAAACTATGTTATGGCACCAGAGACTTGGCCACATTGGAGAAAAGGGTCTAAGGACCTTGAAAAATAAAAACCTTGTTGAAGGTTTGAATGATTGTAATCTTGACTTTGATTTCTGTGAGCATTGCATTTATGGAAAACAAAACCGCGTTCAGTTTTACTCGAGTTCTCATAAAACTTGTGGTGTTTTGGACCTTATCCATTCTGATGTGTTTGGTCCAGTAGATGTCTCTTCGATTGGAAAATCCACATATTATGTTTCATTTATTGATGATTTTAGTAGAAGGACATGGGTATATTTTCTAAAGAGTAAATCTGAAGTTTTTAGTCATTTTAAAGAATTTAAAGCAATGGTTGAGTTGCAGGCTGGAAAGAAAATAAAATGTTTGAGAACTGATAATGGCGGTGAGTTTTGCTCTAATGATTTTGATAGATTCTATAAAGACTGTGGAATTAACAAGCAGAAGACAACTCCATATTCTCCACAGTAGAATGGAGTTGCAGAAAGAATGAATAGGACACTGATGGAGAAGGCTAGGAGTATGTTGAGTGGTGCTGGTCTCGAACAAAAGTTTTGGGCTGAAGCTGTTGCCACTGCTTGCTACCTAATTAACAGGTCTCCTACATCAGCTCTTGTTGATAAAACGCCTATGGAAGCATGGTCAGGTCACAAGCCTTCATTGAGACATCTTAGAGTTTTTGGTTGCGAGGCATATGCACATGTGCCAAAGGAGAAGCGAACAAAGTTGGAGAACAAGGCTGTGAAATGTATCTTCATCGGGTATAGTTATGGTGTGAAAGGATACAAGCTTTGGGACCCTGTTGCACAAAAGGTAATTCACAGTAGAAGGGTTATTTTTAGAGAAATTAAGTCTCCTTCTGTTACATTGCAGCCAGAATAGACTAAAAAAGAAGATGTGATTCAACTTCCTTCTACACCTGAAAGAGTTGAATCGAGACCCCTAGATAGGCAAGAATTTGAGGAGAGCTCGTCTAGCTCTGAATCTTCAGAAGAGGAGGAAGAACCTCCAACTCAGCTTGTTCGAAGGTCTACAAGACATAGACAACCACCTGAAAGGTATTCACCTGATGATTGGAGATGTATTTTTGCTTTGAATACTAGTGTGGATGAACCGAAATCTGTAGAAGAGGCATTAGGTATGAATGATGCAGAATCCTGGAAGATTGCTGTGGAGGAAGAAATGGCAGCTTTGAAAAAGAATGATACATGGGATCTTGTACCATTGCCTGAAGGACGAAAACCTGTTGGTTGTAAATGGGTGTTCAAGAAAAAGATTGGTTCAGATGGAAGCATTGAGAAGTATAAAGCAAGGTTGGATGCAAAAGGCTACTCTCAGGTTGAGGGTGTTGATTACGGTGAGATATTTTCTCCTATTGCAAAAATGATGTCCATTAGATTTTTGCTTTCTATTGCTACTGCTTATGATTTAGAGGTTGAGCAAATGGATGTGAAAACTGCTTTCCTTCATGGTGATTTGGAGGAAGATATTTATATGACACAGCCGGAGCACTATGTGGTGAAAGGCAAAAGAAATTTGGTCTGTAAATTGAAGAAATCTTTGTATGGCCTCAAACAAAGTCCTAGGATGTGGTACCAGAAATTTGATACATATGTGTTGAGTTTGGGATTTGAACGTTCTAAATCAGATCATTGTGTTTATTATAAATCTTATGGTGATCATTTCTTATTCATTGCATTGTATGTTGATGATATGTTATTCATTGGTAAAGGGAAAGGTATGATTTCAGAACTGAAGTCTCAGCTCCCTACTAAATTTGAAATGAAAGATCTTGGTGCAGCAAAGCACATTCTTGGGATGGAAATTAGAAGAGATAGGGTGAACAGAAAGCTATGGCTAGGCCAGAGTAAGTATGTGAATTCCGTGTTACAGAGGTTCAACATGCAGAATTGTAGACCATTGAGTGTTCCTTTTACAGTTGGAATGAAACTATCTGTTTCAGATTGTCCTACATCCCCATTGGAGATGGAAGACATGAGCAGAGTGCCTTACCAGAGTGCGGTTGGAAGCTTGATGTATGCTATGGTCTGTACTAGACCAGACATTCCCCAAGCAGTGGGAGTACTTTCTAGATATATGTCTAATCCTGGTAGAGTTCATTGGGATGCAGTCAAAAGATTCTTCAGATATTTGAAGGGTACTTCAGAGTATTCTTTGTGTTATCATGGTAATTCAGTTGGAGACATGACTTCCCTTGATATCCATGGTTATGTGGATTCAGATTGGGCAGGTGATATTGATAGCAGAAGATCCACCAGTGCTTATGTGTTTACTTTGTTTGGTGGTGCAATTAGTTGGATGAGTAAGCGACAGGCTGTGGTTGCTTTATCCACTACTGAAGCAGAGTATATGGCAGCTACTCATGCTTGTAAAGAGGCCATTTGGCTTAAGAGACTGTGTTCAGATATTGGAATAAAACAAGGTACAGTGATAGTTTACTGTGACAGTCAGAGTGCAATTAGCCTAGCTAAGAACCCGACATTTCATGCCCGGACCAAACATATTGATGTTCAGTATCATTTTGTTAGAGATATGGTCGAAGATGGTAGGGTGAAGCTGGTTAAGATGCAAACTTTGATGAATGTTGCAGATGCTTTAACTAAGGCAGTGAGCACAGATAAGTTTAGATGGTGTTCAGAGTCTATGGGCCTTATGGCCCCTAGCAATTGATTCATTGTGTTGACATTCCCTTCCGCTCATGCAAGGTGTTCGACAAGTGGGAGATTTGTTGGGAAAAATGGTGTCTCAACCTTGCATTTATGCGAGGTTACTATTTATAGTAAGTTTTTATTTGAGCACGAAATGGTGCGAAACTCTCCCTGAAGCTTCTGGTTGGCTAGATAAGCATTCCGGTAAAGTTGCGTCGCAAGGTCACAGCTAGTTTTGAAGATATTAAAGTTTTCGTCTTGGAGGGGTGAAATAAAATATTTAAACTTAATTTTGGGGACTTTAGAGGCTCCGAAACGCCCTGAAAAGTTTCCGTAACCAGCGAAGCGGGTTACGAGGTGATAGAGCACTTCGCGAGCTTTCCGGTGCTTCAAACGG
This sequence comes from Cryptomeria japonica, assembly GCF_030272615.1. Lineage (NCBI taxonomy): Eukaryota > Viridiplantae > Streptophyta > Pinopsida > Cupressales > Cupressaceae > Cryptomeria > Cryptomeria japonica. The sequence continues at coordinate 45,831,809 of NC_081411.1, read as the reverse complement.
TTCGTCAATCGGACACCCGGTTCTCAAGTTATGGCCTCCGGAAGTTTGTACTCCTGAAATAGGAAAAATAATTTGTATCGAATACATAAATGAGCTGTAAAAGGGAGCGACACGTGTTGATGTGTGCTTTAACATGTCATAGGGCATCTAGAAGGGAGATAAGGTCGGCTACACCTTATTGGGTGGTTTTAGCCCATGGTTTTGTAATACCGTTTGACGGTTTCTTGTATTGTATCTCCTATTTATGAGGTGTGTGAGATAGAGGTTGTGTGTAAGAGTCCTATGGCTATTGAGTTGCCTCTAAATCTCTGATTAGTGCTACTCCTGCGAAGAGCTTGCTCTGCAAGTATTTTGTAATCTATTTTTGATTGCTGAATAAAATATTGAGTTGCTTTTGGAGGGTGGGGTTTTTCTCCCGAAAGGGTTTTCCCCACGTAAATCACTGTATTGTGGTATGAATGCTATTATATCTATTTCTATTTTCTGTAACTGTTGTAATGAGCTGAAAAAGTTTTGCATTACCCTCCTCTCAAGGTTAGTGTAGGAATTTGTTTCCGCTACTTTACTTCCTTACAGTCTTTAAGCGCGTTTATGTCAGGTAAGCATGTTTGTGTTTAAAAATTGTGAATTTTTGTCTTCTAGGTCAAATCAGTAGTTCTATGATGAACATATGCTATCGATTGGATAAGCTACTGAGAGGATACACTCAAGCAGGTCCTCTAGGGAAGACTAGGATAGATCAACGCACTTTGTGATGAACAGTGAGTACCAAGATATAGTACTTTGTGATGAACAGGGAGTACTAAAATATGAGCAACACTTTGTGATGAACAGGGAGTGCCACACACGTAGTACTTTGTGATGAACAGGGAGTACTACTAAGATAAAAGCAACACTTTGTGATGAACAGTGAGTGTCACTAGGGTAGATAGCAATATGCATTTAGATAAAAAGTAGCATTTTGTGATGAACAATGAATGCTACTATGACTGACATGATTGATTTGCTTGATTGCAGGAATATTTGCCGATGCTGGATTCACGGGAGAGATTCCCATTAACTCAGAGATTGTGACCTGAGCTGACAGTTGAGGAGCGAGCTGCTATCAAGGCTATGGGATTGAGACATTTTCTATATGTGCCTGAGTTTCAGGTGAACATGGGACTATTGACTACGCTGGTGGAGAGATGGCACTCTGAGACATGTACTTTTCATTTGCCGATGGGGGAGATGATAGTCACCCTTGAGGATGTATACAGGATCTTGAGGATACCGATCGATGGGGAGCTGATCCCATACGATCACGATGGAGATAGGGAGGCCCTGAGACGCGTGTTCCAGGACCCAGGACTAGAGATGAGGGCTGGACATGTGGCTTGGGATATGATGACAGCTACAGGGCTAGCGCTGCCAGTAGTGGTAGGAGGAACGATCAGTGGGTTCCTGTGTCTGGATAGGGTGACATGGGGGTTGGCTGTAGGCTGGGGAGGAGCATTGGAGACACTGGGGACACAACACACTAGATATGCTTAGGGACCGTGTGTGCTGGCACACCTCTACTATGAGTTGCATCAGTTTGTATACCATGGATCAGTGGGACTGGGCTGCGAGGTGACATTGTTGCAGGTGTGGGCTTATGAGCATCTTCTAGTGATGAGGCTGATACACTTTAGAGGCAGAGGTCATGGACGCAGTTTTGTGCACTTATATGACATGATCACGTCACAACCACGGATTGGCAGGTTAGAGCATTGGCGGTGAGTGATAGATGACATTGAAATGGTCATATGGAGACCATAGGTGGGATGCGAGAAGTGGGAGGATGATGCATTTGAGCTTCCCTACACCTTCCAGAGCAGGTACCTAATTGGGTGGATGCCCTATGTGTTGGAGAGGCAGCTAGTGGACAGGGTTGGCAAGCAATTTGGTAGGATTTAGCGGATGCCACGGGCTTCAGGCATGTATGCATGGACTATGAGAGATCAGGCGCAGTTTGGACCCCTGTTATCATATGATCAGGAGGTTACGCAGCTGGTAGAGATGATGCCCCTACCCTGGGACATGTGGCCAGAGATTGAGGATGTCGGCATGGATGCCGAGTACATAGCATACTGGGCGGAGCATCCATTTCCATGCCTGACAGATCTGGGAGAGCCCTTAGATGGAGATGGTGGTGGGGATGATGATGATGGAGGTGATGGGGGTAGAGGCTGACGGAGGAGGAGGGGAGCAGTTGGAGAGAGGAGGGTTGCACCGCAGAGGGAGGGTGGAGAGGAGAGGTAGGCTCGAGTGGTGAGGGGTCGCGATGGATTCCCGCTACAGGTGCCAGTAGAACAGGGTCCCAAACAGGTGCAGGTACAGGGAAAGGGATAGAGACAGGTACCAGTATAGGTATAGGCATAGGCACAAGGGCAGGCACCCGTACAGGGGGAGCCACAGGTAGTGCCGGAGGGGGCTAATGCAGAGGAGGATGAGCTGATAGAGCTGAGGGAGATCTGCCAGGGATAGGCAGATGAGACCCAGGAGTTGGAGAGGGAGAGGGATAGGCTCAGGAGGAGGCTCAGAGATACTGAGTAGGAGCCGGATTAGGCTATCTAGCATTATACAGAGGCTGAGATAGCACTGAGGGCTGGGAGATAGGCAACGGAGGACACAGGGGCTGGTTATGCCTATGTCCTGTGGGAAGGGGAGGAGATTGCCTACTGGCGGGATCTCTATTATGGTGCAGTGCCAGTGGATCAGCGGGCGAGGAGCTTCCATAGACCGTCGCGTACAGCAATAGCTACGGGAGGGAGCCAGAGGAGATAGGCATCAAGTGGTGGGGTTATGGGTCCTCCACCATCACCAGATAGAGGGGACAAGAGAGATGATCCTTGGGTGGGTCCTTTAGGGGCTCAGATTCCATCGAGGTTAGGCGGCTCCAAGGAAGGGAGTTCATCATAGCCGTAGAGGGCTCCCTATGTATCAATATTGTACCATTTTTGTATGATGATGTAGACACCTGTGGGTGCTTTGTAGCCATATGATTGTTTTGACATCATTGTATTATGACACTTATGATATATATATGAGATGATTCATCTTTGCAGTAGCTATATGCATGTGTACCTATGTGATGAGATGTTCTTATGTGATGCTTATGATATGGATGCAAATATGTATATGATGCAATGCAATATTATTTCTTTTATGTTTTTATACGTATGTATGATGCAAATGTGAATGTATGTAATGTAGATGAATATGATAATGCAAATGTAAATTGTGCTAACAAGTGTTGTGTGCAGGATGTGATACAATTGTGATATCTATATGTATGTATGAAATGTTGATATGTGGTAATGCAGGTGCAACTACATGAAATGCAAATGTTTTTGGTGTGTCATTATACTCTGTCATGTGATAGCAGGCTATGTGGACTCGAGAAGGATGATGGAAGTCAATCAAGAAATGGGGATGGAGGATAGAAGATATGAAAGTGAAAGAGCTCCTTGTGCGTTATCATCATTGAGCTTTATTATGGCAAGTAGGTTATGACAATCGAAGCATATGTTTGACCTAGAAAGTCATTGTACCCGTTTGCATGGAGATAAGACAGTCACAAACAAGGAATGCCCTAGTTCACACTAGACTCACAGTGTCCTCATATCCTTGGACAAGTCATAGCATTACTAAGAGACAATCCACAGATAGCAAATACAAATAGGTGACGATACCCCATCCTCACCTTTCTACTCAAAGACATCCTGGAGATAGAATCTCTAGTCAAAGACATCCTGGAAAAGCTAAAAGACATGTCACCAAAAGGATAAAATCAAAAGAAAACCAAGAATCGACACCAACATCCATTGTAGCCCTCAAGTTTAGTGTCTCTTGTCACTTGTATAAGTCTTATTTGATTGTGGTCACAATGTTTACTTTCATAGAAAGGATAGATAGCACTGAACCATATGTTGTCTAAGTCTATTGAAAGATTTGATTTGTTGAAGCCCATTGTTGCTGCTGTGTCTCATCTGAAACTGACTGAATCCATGAACCTAATACTTTATTGCTGAGAAGATGAAACTTTATTGCGGATCTGTGATGCAAATGTTTCTCTATTGCGGATTGTGCACGAATAGACTGAAGGAAACTGGAAGAAACTGTACTCCTGGAAACATGTGATGTTCTTAGTTCCACACCCATCACTAGACGTAGGATTTGCCATAGCCACAGATAGGAGCTGACTTATTATGGATGGAAAGGGAGGTGAAAAGGGAGGTTTATTATGAATGGCGAACCAATCTTGGGTAGATCAATAACAAGCCATGATGGGAATGGGTAAGTTTATTATGGATGAATTGGTCATGAGTGTGTGCAAAGTGAAAGGATGAAAGTGAATGCTAAAGGAGGCAGGAGCAATGTCTCTACGCATGGCACTGGTGACCCAATTTTCACCATGGTACTTGCCCAGGGCGCCACCGAAGTGATTTTCACCATTGGACGAAATTATTTCTCTTTACTTTTTTTGATTTTTCAATGTTTTTTGTGTCACAAGGTGCCTGTTTGCCAGGTTTTCACCAAGTAACGATTTTTTTTCGTTTTATAATTTTTTTTTTGTATTTTTGAATTTTTGATTTTTTTTTGCATTTTTTCCATTTTTGATTTTTTTGTATTTTTGAATTAGGATACTTTGAAGAGCTATGTGTAGAACCTGTGAAGGTGTATGTTTTTGATAGGATCCTCCAAAGGTTCACCTTCTATAGTTGAGAGCTGATATGCCCCATATCCATATGCTATTGTAATGATGTAAGGACCAAGCCAATTTGGTTCGAACTTGCCCTTCTTCTCTCTATCTTACTGATTTTTGGGGTTTTCTCTGAGAGCCAAATCCCCTACCTCAAATGTGCGAGGCTTGACCTTGTGATTGTAGCTGCGACTCATTCGTTGTTGGTAAGCTTTGAGATGATTAAAAGCAGTTTGTCTTCATTCATCCAATAGTTCCAGTTCTTGTAAGCGAGAAACCCTATAGTCTTCATCACTGATGATGTTTTGCAATGAGACCCATAAAGAGGGTAGCTTGACCTCAATAGGCAAGATGGCTTCAGTGACGTAGACAAGTGAATAGGGTGTAGCTCTTGTAGGTGTGCGGACACTTGTGTGGTAGGCCCAAAGTGCAGGATTAAGTTGGGTATGCCAATTACGGCCAGCATCGTTGACTATCTTCTTTAAGATTTTAAGGATTGTTTTATTAAACGCCTCAGCTTGGCCATTACCTTGGGGGTAATATGGTGTGGAGAAATGATGGGAAATATGGAAGCGATCACAGAGTTCACGAACATCCTAATTTTTGAAGGGACACCCGTTATCAGTGATAATGGAAACAGGAATACTGTATCGGCAAATGATATAGTTGAGGATGAATGTAGCAATTTGTTTTCCTGTGACTTGTGTGAGAGGCACGACTTCAATCCATTTTGTAAAATACTCTGTGGTAGTGATAATGAATTTATGACCATTGGACGAAGGAGGGTGAATGTTGCCTATGAGATTGAGTCCCCACTGACAAAAGGGCCAAGGAGATGCAATTGGTTGAAGTTCTTGTGCTGGTGCATGTATGAGGTCACCATGAATTTGGCATTGCTTACATTTCTTGACAAACTGATATGAGTCTTTTTCCATGTTGGGCTAGTAATATCCAGTCCTGATGAGTTTCTTGGCCAAGGTAGGACCACTAGCATGCGGACCACATATCCCTTCATGTACTTCACGTAACGCACTCTGAGCTTCGTCACTTTCTAAACATCTAAGAAGAGTACCATCTAGACCTCACCGGTATAGGATATTAGCTAAAATGACATATCGAGAGGATTAGCGAATGAAAGTGCGACGTTGGTTATTTGATAGATCAGGAGGTAGGGTATTGTCACGAAGGTATGTGAAAATGGAACCATATAACTGGGACTCAGGACCGATGATACATATCATCTTAGTAGGCATGATCTCATATGAAGGAACCAAAAGGTTATCCACCAAGAACTCATAGCGGGTTTCATTTGGAGGTAGATCAATCAGTGAAGCAATTGTAGCCATGGCATTTGCGGCACGATTCTGCTCTCTTGGTATCTACTCAAAGTCTATCTTTGTGAAGTGTTGTTTCAGGTCATCCACCATTTGTTTATAAGGCATTAATTTTTCATCTTTTCTTTGGTAATCATTAGTTGCTTGATGGATGACAAGTTGGGAGTCCCCAAAAACATGAAGTTCCTGGATCTTCCATTGAACTGCAATTCGTAATCTTGTTGTTAATGCCTCATATTCCGCTATATTGTTAGTGCAAGGAAATGATAAGCGGTATGATTTTGGTATAGGATCCCCTTGAGGAGTTATAAAGAGGATGCCAGCTCCTACCCCATGCTGTGTGTACGAGCCGTCGAAGTACAGTTGCCATGGCTTTGCATGTGACATTGTCAAAATAGATTCATCTGGAAATTCTGAACTTAGAGGAACATCATCTATCATGGGAGCATCTGCTAATTGATCTACGATGGCTTGTCCTTTTATTTCTTTTCTGTCCACATACTCGATGTCGAATTCACTCAGGATCATTACCCATTTGTCCAGTCGCCCAGTAAGTGTTGCTTTATTGAGAAGGTATTTTAATGGATCTGTAGCATCCTAAAATTGTGACACTTGCAATTTTGACTGCATTTGGGTCTTCACGATGGTGACGCAACACTAAACCTGAATGGAGACCTCGAAACTTGTTCATGACATCAAAAACTGCATTTTTCCAGCACCCTGCCTGATCCCTCCTTGCACCCTGCTGTCCCGGAAGGTGGGACCAGAGCGCCCAGCGCCCTAGGACCAGGGCGCCGCCCTGGTCCCTGGCCCTATTTTTGGGCCCGGTCTCCTATGGGACTTCGGGTCTTTTTGTTGCAATTTGGAAAATAACATTTCCTGGTCGGCCTAAGGTCGGGAAAATCAGTCTTTTAACCCTAATTGGCAAGTATATAAACTACATTTCCTCTCCCATTTGAGGAGGAAGGAAAAAGAGGAAAAAGGCATGGAAACGATATTCAAACATTCAAGCATTCAAGCATTCAAGCATTCAAGCATTCCTTCAAGCAATTGAGCATTCTAGGTCTCCATTCAAGGCTAAGTGTTGCATTCAAGACAAGGATTCAACCATTGAAGAGGAGATCACAACATACAACATACAACATACAACATACAACAACATCTATACCTTTGCATATAAGGATACAAACATCCTTACAACAAGGTATTAGTACTTGTTTTATATTACATTTACAGCATTTCTCATTTCTTGGTTAATTCCAAAACCGGGGTTTGACCTAAAGGAAAACCCCTCATCCCTAACCCCCCAATCGTCTTCGCTTTTTTGTGTGTAGGTTGTAGGTATGCGGCTGAAATTGAAGATCTGGAATCCTTGTGCAGAGACGAACAGATCCCCCTTCGTTTCATGGATTTTCCGGAGGACCGTGTGCACGTCGGGCACCATCGTCCCGTCAACTTTTGCTCAAATTTGCAGGACAGTGCCGTCTTGACATTTTATTGCTAATTCTAGGTCCGTGGCTTCATATCATATCCCTATCTTTATTTATAAGCAAATCTTTCTCACTTTCTATATATTCCTAGCTTAATCATTCTATCTACATTTCTTTACAAAAGAGGGTATCCTTGCTATCACAACCCTTGAAACTCATATAGAATCCAATCTTGCATTGCGTGGGATTGGATCTTGTGGGTTTCAACCCCTCTTTTGAATGTAAAGTCTCTCCTAAGTGAAAACCATCAACCCTAGTGACTCTCCCTTCTCTCTCCTTGGAGTTGGGGAGGGGAGAATGACTAGGGTTCGATTTTTCTGGTTTACATTTTGGTGAACTCGACATGAACATCCTTTCTGATTATTCATGGTTAGATCTAAAAATTGGATTCCTTGATTACATTTCCATGTTTGATCTTTTGCAAATTTTAGAGGTTAATTGCATAAAAACCCTAAAATTTTCTTTTTAGTAATTAAACTTGTGAAATGTTTAATTGTTAGTGCTTGTTTCAGATCTACTCTTCTATTGCAAATTATCAATTCATATTTGTGCTTTAATTCTGAAAATTAAGTGGTTAAGTGTCAAAACCCTAATTTTTAAAACCTTCTTGATTCAACCTTTGACAGATAATTTCACTAATCAAAACACCTCCAAATCGGCTGTAATTTTGGATTCCGCAATAAAATCACAATATCTTTCATCCTTGAAAATTTGGAAAAAAGTTGCGAGGACCGTGTGCACCCCGCGCGCCATCGTCCCTGACATTTTTTCCAAAATTTCGGGAGCTAGATCTTACTGTATTTTTCTGCTAAAATCCAGAATTTCGGCTGATTTTATCAATTTTAACACTTTCAAAATTAAATTCAAAGTTGGTCTAGTGATTGCTTGGATTGAGGCTTCTAATCATTCAAAAATCATTGAAATTGAAATTCATATCAAAATTGTGTTTCTTACAGTCCTAAATCTGAAAAGTGTGTTATCATTCATTCGAAATTTCAGTGATTTATCCAAATTTTTGCAATTTGTGACTTTTGAAATTAAGTGCTTAATTACAACAACTTTGATTTCCGCTTTCAAAATTGAATTTTGCGTGAAATTGAGTCAATTTTCAAATTTCAAAACTTGCATTGCTCTTGGTATTCCCTCTAAAATCATAAAATTCAAAATTTCAGTTTCCCTCTCTTTTTCAAAATTCAAATTTTGCATTTTTCGACAATCTTGGTAGGGTTCAATTTTGAGATTGCAACTTTAATTTGGCCTATCTACAGATCGTAAAATCACTCAATTTTTTTAGGTTAGCTGTAAAATCATCATAACTTTCATCCCTGCAAATTTCGAAAAAAGTTGCGAGGACCGTGTGCACCCCGAGCGCCACGGTCCCGGACATTTTTTCCGAAATTTCGGGAGATTGTCCTGATTGTATTTAACAGCTTAAATCTAGAAGATTGGCTGGTTTTACTAAAATTTGCTACCTCTAAAATTCAAAATCTTCTCTCTCTCTTTAGTGCATGAGTTTTACAACAATAAGCCCTACTTACACTATTCCCGTTAGACGAAGCCTTAGAATTAAGTCCTTCCAAGGTTTAATTACTGAGGAGATGGAACCTAATTTGAATGGTCTTTTTAACAAGGACATGGGTAATTCCTCTAATCCTCTTAATGATGAAGAAGCTCTCCATGAGGTTTCTGTAGAACAACTTTCAAAATTGGATAACCAATTTGACGATTTTCGATAGTGGATGTCTCAAGAATACCCTGATAGTCAAGCTCTTCCTTAAATTGAGGGTCTAAAACGTATGCTTCAAAGTGATAATAATGGAATTGATATTTTGCATGGTATTGCACACATTGTGGATTCAAATGTGATGCCTATGAAGAGTTGTGCCGAAACTTTGGGTTATACACAACCTCCTACTCAAGTTAATCATTCTATTCCTTTGACAACTTCTATTGCTAGCATACCTACCTCTACATCAAACATAATGACTACTTCAATACAAGACATTCCTCCTATGATCACTAATCATGGGGGCAATCCTTCTTCTTCAATTAACCCTCTTCCTTCATTCAATCTGACTTCTTCATTCATTCCTTTAATGAGTGTTCCTCTTATATCTCCACAAATGAACATGACGCAAGGGGGCAATTCATTTAACCATTCCATTCCTCCTTGTAGTGTTCCTCCTGTCCAATCATCTCCTATGACTAACTATCATAGTGTCCCACCACCTTACTCTCTACCTTCTTTCAATAACATAACACCTCCATCACAATCTAACACGTCTAATATGAACTCTTCGATTGAAGCGACCATTAACAATCTTGTACAAACTGTCTCTTCTTTACAGCAACAAATTGCCTCTATGAATCAATCTAAGTTTAGTGTGCCCACATTTGATGTTGCGAGCCCACTTTCTCTTGATATTGTTCGAGCTATTCCCCCTAAACATGTTGAAATTCCGCATTTGGAGCTTTATAATGGTAAGGGTGATCCTCTAACACATGTTAAGACCTTTCAAACAATATGTACTGATTTTGCTTATGACCAAAGGTTGCTTGCAAAACTATTTACTAGAACATTAAGAGACAAAGCCCTACAATGGTATTGCTCGTTGCCTTCCTATTCTATTACTTCTTTCGAACAACTTGCAAATGCTTTCATTCAACAATTTCAAAACAATATAAGTCCTAAAGTTACTTTGATTGATTTAATGCATTGTAAACAAGGTGTTAAAGAAAAAGTGACTGATTTCATTGGTAGATATAAGCATTTGTATGCTCAAATTTCTTTTCCAGTACCTGACAATGATATTCAAAGAATCTTTATTTCTAATTTACAAAAAGACATTAGAGAAAAACTCCTGTTTTCTGAGTTTACTTCTTTCCAACAGTTGTGCGCAACTCTTCACAATTATCAACTGACTGTGAGTCAAATGGAACAATCACATCCTATGGCCCCGAGTGATAAGGGTGATAGTAGTCAACAACCATTTGGGAAGTTTAAACCGAACAGAGAGTCCATTAAATTCAATGAAAACATCATCAACAACAATGTGAATGCAGCATCAGGTGTGTCTCCTATTTCTAAGTTTTTCAAGAAAGAAAGAAAGTTCACTCCTTTGAATGAATCATTGCATAGTATTATGAATAAGTTATTGGAACAAAATGTGCTTACTCTTCCTCCTATAAGGCGAATTGATCCTGCAAAGATTAATTCACCTTATTTTGATAACAAATCTTTTTGTCAATTTCATCGTCAACCTGGGCATGATACTGAAAAATGTTTTGCTTTAAAGGGTAAAATTCAAGGTTTGATTGATAATAATACTATCTCTGTTTCTGGAGTGAATGATAAAGGCAATACATCTGTAGCTCCTCCTAACCAAAATCTTTAGATTTTTACTGATCCATTGCCTTCTCATACCTCTAATGCGATTGATACTACTGATTCCTCTGTCTCACCTGATGATCTTGTGTCTATGACTCCGAATGTGATTAACTTTGTAGAGCAGCAGAAAATCCCTAAAGAACTTTCCATCACCTTTGATTCTAGTGAAACTATCAGGGCACCTGATGGTCCTTTATACATAGTTGCAAAAGTCAAGAATACACCTTGCCGTGTAGTGCTTATTGATCCTTCATGCATAGTTAATATCATTACTGAAGAATTTCTTTTTACTTTGCAATTGAATCAAGTAATCTATGATGAAACAAATGTGGTTGTGAAACTATTTGATGCATTTTCTTCTCCTGCAATTGGTTCTATTACATTACCTATTGAAGTCCATAACAAATCCCTTGAGGTGGACTTTGCTATTATTCCATCTTCCGAACAATTTCGTGTGAAGCTAGGCTATCCTTGGCTATCTTCCATGAAAGCTATTGCTTCTCCTATTCACAAGTGCTTGAAATTTCCCTATAATGGTGAAGTTGTTACTGTCAATCATAGTCTCTTTAAACCAGCTGAAAGAACTTCTAGCGTTCCTATTGATTACTTTTGGCCTAAACAATTCCAATCTCTTCCTCTGCAAAGTGATCATCTTTTCAAATCTTATCAAAAGTGGAAAAAAGATATGATCCTTTCTCTAAGTGAACCTAGAACACCCAAACTTGACATTCCTATCATTCTTGAGAAGGAAGTTCTTCCTTTGAAAAATAAAACCAATGTCTTTCCTCAAGAAGATTCCCAACCCATCCCTATGGATGTGACTATGTCTATGTCTAATAAACCTCCTAAGAGTAGACATATACCTCCTCATCATGATGGACTTGGTCTCCTTCCTAAACCAAATATTCCTCCCTTATATGGAGCAGTTCCTCCTCCTTCCTCTTATGGAGAGAAGAGAGCTTCCTCTTCTCTGATTGTTCAACCTAAGAGACCACAACCTAAACACCCAAGTGATAAGGATGAGAACATTCCTCCTCCTCAATCTTCTCAACTTCCTACTAAGACTAGACGAAATCGTTCTGCACGTGAACACCGACGAAAGCGTCATCTTAGAGCTCAGGCAGCTGCTTCTCAAACTTTGCAATCCCCAAAAACACCTTCAACAAGCATTATTCCATTTTCTCCTCAGCCGACGATTGAGCTGAAATCTCCTAAACATAAGATGCATGATGGTCTTGACCCTGTGTGAGTTAAAGATCCTATTTTTATAAATCTTGATGATGATATAGATGAAAATGTTATTCATGATGAAAATGTTACTTCTCTTGCTTCTGATAGTGAATATGAACTTGTTGATGTTGATAACCATTTATCTAATGAATTTTCTAAAGCACTTATCCTAGCTCCTAGACAAGAACACCGTGGCTTGGGATATGAACATAGCCCTTGTTTGGATCTTGTGATAGCTCCATCTGCTGTGTTGGATGTTCCTCCTCTAGCGTGTTCCCTACCTTCTCAAAATACTGATCAGCAAGATCGGGGGGTAGATGACGTGCTAGACTAGTTTCATTAGCATAGTAGATTCTCTCCTCCTCTCTTTTGTTACTTCTTCTATGTGTTATTCTCATTCTTCTATTTGTTGTCCTTAGTGTTGTCTACTTGAGGACGATGCAAAGCATTGAGATCTCTTGGTCTCTCTCATGTTGACTCAAAAGACACATGTGTTCCCTTCTTCTAGGTGACCTTCCTTGATTGGGGAATGAAGAACAATTATGCATACATACATATGATATACATGAATTATCATACAGTATACTGACCCTGAGGAAAGTGAAGTCACCTTGTGCTTTGTGTTTTGTGCCTATTATCCTTGGGCTTATCTCACACTTGGGGGCTAAATCCTTGTGATAACATGCTCCTTTCCCTTCTCATTCTTATATGTATCAGTACCTTAAAGAAATCACCCCCGGTGAGGCGTGTGCGATCGCTTTAACGTAGGGGGGCATACATCCTGTTCATATCTTTTCAAGATACTTGAAAATTTCTTGGCAAATTTTTGATATCTTTCTTGCATGACTCATAGTGAGGGAACCTTACTACTGACAGTCATGGTTCTCCCTCGTGATCTTCCTTTTTACTTTTTCAATCGAAGTTGTAAGATCCTTAGTCCACTGGGGGCTTGGTGTATCTTGCCTCCTTGACGTGGTGAAAGTTTTTCAATATTGTTTCCTTGTACTTTACCAGAAGTATAAGCGTACGCTTATACTCCCGCTAAAGTGGGGGCTAAATGTAGCATCCTAAAATTGTGACACTTGCAATTTTGATTGCATTTGGGTCTTCACGATGGCAACGCAACACTAAACCTGAATGGAGACCTCGAAACCTGTTCATGTAATCAAAAAATGCATTTTTCCAGCACCCTGCCTGATCCCTCCTTGCACCCTGCTGTCCCAGGAGGTGGGACCAGAGCGCCCAGCGCCCTGGTCTCCTTTAGGACCAGGACGCCCAGTGCCCTAGTCCCTGGCCCTATTTTTGGGCCCGGTCTCCTATGGGACTTCGGGTCTTTTTGTTGCAATTTGGAAAATAACATTTCCTGGTCGGCCTAAGGTCGGGAAAATCAGTCTTTTAACCCTAATTGGCAAGTATATAAACTACATTTCCTCTCCCATTTGAGGAGGAAGGAAAAAGAGGAAAAAGGCATGGAAACGATATTCAAACATTCAAGCATTCAAGCATTCCTTCAAGCAATTGAGCATTCTAAGTCTCCATTCAAGGCTAAGTGTTGCATTCAAGACAAGGATTCAACCATTGAAAAGGAGATCACAACATACAACATACAACATACAATATACAACATACAACATACAACATACAACATACAACATACAACAACATCTATACCTTCGCATATAAGGATACAAACATCCTTACAACAAGGTATTAGTACTTGTTTTATATTACATTTACAGCATTTCTCATTTCTTGGTTAATTCCAAAACCGGGGTTTGACCTAAAGGCAAACCCCTCATCCCTAACCCCCCAATTGTCTTCGCTTTTCTGTGTGTAGGTTGCAGGTACGCGGCTGAAATTGAAGATCTGGAATCCTTGTGCAGAGACGAACAGATCCCCCTTCATTTCGCGTATTTTTCGGAGGACCGTGTGCATGCCAGGCGCCATCGTCCCGTCAACTTTTGCTCAAATTTGTAGGACAGCGCCGTCTCGACATTTTACTGCTAATTCCAGGTCCGCTGCTTCATATCATATCCCTATCTCTATTTATAAGCAAATCTTTCTCACTTTCTATGTATTCCTAGCTTAATCATTCTATCTACATTTCTTTACAAAAGAGGGTATCCTTGCTATCACAACCCTTGAAACTCATATAGAATCCAATCTTGCATTGCCTGGGATTGGATCTTGTGGGTTTCAACCCCTCTTTTGAATGTAAAGTCTCTCCTAAGTGAAAATCATCAACCCTAGTGACTCTCCCTTCTCTCTCCTTGGAGTTGGGGAGGGGAGAACGACTAGGGTTTGATTTTTCCACTTTACAGGATCGATTCTTGCAACTAACTTAGTCTTATGAGTGAGCATGTAATGTTGTAATTTCTAGGAAGCAAAGACCACGGCGAGACATGCACACTCAATTGGTGTGTAGTTTAGCTCATATCCTACCAATGTGCAACTGATATAGTATACTGCTTTTTCTTTGCCCTCAGCAATTTGTTGTGCTAAGAGTGCCCCTAATGCTATTGAAGTAGCTGAGATGTATAGTAACAGAGGTTGATCTAGAACTGGTGGCATCAGAACTGGTGGATTTAGAAGATAATCTTTGAGCGTCTGGAAAGCCTATTGACAGTTATCATCCCATTTGAATTTGATGTTTTATCTAGCAGGTGCTGAAAAGGATTACACTTATCTGCAAGTTGTGCTATGAATCTTTGGATGGACTGGAGTCTACCTTATAAGAATCGAAGTTGACTGATATTTCTTGGTGGTTGCATCTCCAAGATGGCCTTAACTTTTGCTGGATCAGCTTCGATTCCTCTTTTGGATACAATGAATCCTAGGAGCTTCCCGGAGGTTACCCCAAAGACACATTTCTTGGGGTTTAATCTTACTTTGTATTTTTCCAACCGATCAAAGATGACTGAAAGTATGTCCAAATGTGTATTTCTATCTATTGATTTTCCCAAGAGGTCATCGACATAATCTTCCATGGTTACGTGCATGAGATCGTGAAAGATATTAGTCATGGCTCTTCGATATGTAGCACCTGCATTTTTTAGCCCAAAGGGCATGAAATTCTAGCAAAAAGTTCCCCATGGACAAGTGAATGATGTTTTGTGTTGATCCATAGGCGCAATCCTTATTTGATTATAACCAGAGAATCCATCCATTAATGATAACATTTCATGACCTGCTGTGAGATCAACAATCAAGTCAATATTTGGTAATTGGAAGTCATCCTTTGGACAAGCTTTGTTGATGTCTCTGAAATCTATACAAATTTTGATGCTATGATCTGGTTTACTGATAGGCACCAAGTTAGAGATCCATTCAAGAAAATCAATTGGGTGTATGAATCCGACATCCAATAATTTCTCAAGTTCTGCTTTGACTAGTAATGCCACCTGTAGATGCATTTTTCTTAATTTCTATTTCACTGGCTTTGCCCCCGGTTTGACTGTCAAATGATGCATTACCAAATCCAGATCCAATCCATATTAGCATATGACCAGGCAAAGTTGATTTGTCATTCTTTGAAGAAACTTATGAATTTTGACCTTTTTGACTCTGTTAATGATTGAGCTAGGAATATGTTGTGTGGAACCTCTTATGTACCAATGTTTGTTTTGATGGTCTCCTCTACCAACATGGATGACTTTTTCTCATATGATGCTGGGAGAATATCGAGCCTTCCATCTTCGGGTGCCTCAGAGAGGTTTTCACCCTCAGATACGTCCTTTCTTTTTACTATTTTGGGGTCAGACAGCGCCACAGTGTTGTTTTTGTCATAAGACCCTTGATTTGTTCTTATTTTCACATTTTTGCGACTGGAAGGTCCGACACCCTCACTAAAATATGCCACGCTGTTGAGTTCTATAGTGTATCCCACTTTATGGTCCTTGGAAGGAAGATCATCTCGTATGCCCTGATAGTCAATAAAAGCTTCATCATTTTGGAATGTGTCAAACTGTGCAGGTCCTTCATGATCCCAGTCAATGAGTTGGTGCTGAACAAGGGGAAGGTTGTTAATGTCTTCGAAGTTAGCGGGGCTAAGAGTGAAGATGCAGTTATATTCAGGTATGTCACGGTAATTATCGAGGTCATTGATGGCACTCTCCTCATCAGTCTCGATTGCGAACGAATCCAAATTATCATCACTAGTAGCGCATTCTAGGATAAGTGTTCTCATCCTATGTGATTTCAACCTAGAACCTTGAGACAAGGGCTGTGTGGAATCCTCATGGGTTGTTTCTTGACCAACTCTGAACTTGTTATAAAATTCCTCTTCTTCTATGGGTTCATCTGGCTGTCTGAATGTCTTAGTGAGCTCGTAGTCACTGGAGGACTTATCTAAACCCCATTCCCATTCATTGGAATCTATGGAATAGTGATCCCCTTGTTGAATTTTGCCAGCTTTGATTTGTAAGGCTTCTTCTGTCCTTTGGGTGTGGACCTTGGAAGTTAAGAAACCAAGTCCTTTCAAGCATTCCTTTTTGAAAGTCAATTTAGGTTGTAAAGGTTCAATGATGCCTTCCTTTCGTAACCCAAGAGGGATTTTTCCATCATACTCAAATTTTTGTAGAATTTTGAAGCCTTTGCCATATTTCTCACATGGTAGACTAATGCGATCTTGTGTGTCATCTTCAATGTCTTTGTAAAGCATTTTGTATAAATCTTCCTCTTCCAGTTCACCCCATCTCTGAAAGGTAGTAGGGTCCCATTTGACTATCATGATGGATACTTGCTTGTTAGGATGTGGTCTTCCATATTCTTTTGGGGAACTCATGACTTGTCGTAAGTACATGGTCTAATTTAAAGTGTATTCCCCCATGCCCTTGTCTTGAAACTTGCCTTTAAGCTCACCTTGTTTTGATGTCAAAGGTTTTAATGACTCAGGATCAATGTATGTCGAGGAAGGAACAGCTTCACGATTACTGGGAATGATGGTCTCAATCTTTGATCCTAGGTTATTGCAGTATATGAATGGATTAGGATTAAGGTTAACTATTACCTGCACTCCATTGTGAGGAAATTTAATGCATTGGTTATATGTGGATGGGACTGCCCTCATTTTGTGAATCCAAGGGCATCCTAGCAATATGTTATAAGTGAGATCTAGATCCAAGACTTGACAAACCACATCCTTTGTAACAGGCCCAACTCTGAGAGGCAAGGTGACTGTGCCCTTGGACGAATGTTCTTCATCATCATATGCCTTGATGATGATTTGATTTGTAGAATTCACAGCTTTATCAGAATATCCCAATTGTTTAATAATGCTCAATGCACAAATGTTTAGACCTGCTCCTCCATCTATCAGGACTCTTTTTATTCGATGTTTGTGTATGAAGGCTTCAACGTGTAGTGGTGCATTATGTGGCTGACTTACGGAGGCGTCATCAGCTTCTGTGAATGTAAGGGAATGTGGAATGGAAAGGTATCCCACCATGGCTTGAAACTGGTCCACGTTCAGATCAGTAGGAATGGTAGTTTCTCTCAATATTTTGTCAAGAATGGCTTTATGAGCGGGGGATATGCATAATAGCTCAAGGATGGAGATGAGCGTGGTGTCTTCCCTAACTGTTCTACAAGGTCATACTCAGGTTTGGTTGATGAGGAAGTGGTGTTTTTAGTTGGAGCACCTTTCAAAGTGATTTTACCTTGGCGGGTTGTAACATGACATTCAGAGGTAAGTTCAGAAGAAGATCCAACACCTTTTAGAATGATCTTGGGTCTCCGGGTAGAATTCTCAGATGTTTTGTCCTTGATGATAATGGTAGAGACGTAATTGCCCATTGAAATGTGATTAATGGTTGAATCATAGTTGTAGGATGTTCTGGTATAGTTGGTTTGGTCATCTGTGGCTTTAGCTTTTCCTTTGTCATGTTTTGGGAATGGTTCCTTAAACATCTCATGTTCTTGATTAGATGAGTGTCTTTCAATTTCAATATCACCTCTATCAATGAGATCTTGTATGATGTTCTTCAGTCGATGACAATTTCCTATCTTATGACCCTTGCTCTTATGAAATTCACAATACTCATCATCATTCCACCAATTTGGTTTAACCTTTGGTTCATATGGAGGAAAATCTGGAACTTTGATTTCTTTGTTTGCCACTAGCTTTTTGAAAACTGACTCAAGTGGTTCTCCCAAGGGAGTATACTTCCTTCATGATCTGGAAGTTGTTTGAGTATTCACTTGATTGTTTGTAGAACTTGATCCGAAAAAGATGAATTTGGGTTGCACTGTGTTGGCGTCAACAACACCATCATTGACTGTGTTTTTGTTTTTATTCCAAAATCTTGGCTTGTCTTTTCCTTTAAAGTCATCTTTGTTTTCCTTGAATATCTTAATGACTCCTTGTTCAATTAGGACCTTTTCTGTCGCTAAGCCTTTTTCAATAATGTCCTTGAAGGTGGAAAAACAAGCTTTTCTTAGATCATAGCCAATGTCTTTGTTAACATTTTGGGTGAACATTTCTACCATTTGTTTTTGTGGAATTTCACAAAAGCATCTGCTGGCTAGATTCCTCCATCTTTGCAAAAATGATGCAAAAGACTCTCCCTCTTTTTGCTTGGTGTTGCACAAAGTAGTGACTGATATGTCTGTCTCTATGTTGTAGGAGAAATGTTGAATAAATGCCTCTGCTAAGTCACCCCATGACTTAATACCAGGTGGAAGTTGGGAGAACCATTCCATAGCTTGATCACCTAGGCTTTGTGGGAATAATCTCATCAAATATGTCTCTTCTGTTGCTACCTCAATGCAAGCTATAAAAAATTGTCTTATGTGTGCCTTAGGATCCCTTTTCCCTCTATACTTATCAAATTTAGGTGTTACAAAGTGTGTAGGAAATGGAGGCATTGGAATGCTCTTGTCAAATGGATAAGGACATATGTCTCTCATTGTGTATGTTGGCTTTGGTGTATTTATGTCCTCCATTTTATTTTGTAAGTGCTTGATTTGTTGCTCCAAATTGCTCTTAGGTGGAGATCGACTTCTTGGACTATACCCCATGCTTGAGGCACCAATTGGAGGAGGAGCATGTTGCATACATGGATGATATTGATCATATACATGTTCATATGGAGGAGGTCTATAGTGATGCTGCATATATGGACCACTTGGTATAGACTCATGTTGAGGAACGCCATATCTATTTTGTCCATGTATACCATACTCTACAGGCATGTCATGTTCTAATGTGTTGCCCCCAAATTTGACACGGGGTTTCCTTGTGTCCAAATTTTGAGCATGCATTTGAATATCCAATTGTTTTGATGGTTGATCCTTAGCATTGGTATGTGATTGAGCATATCTGTCTGCATAAGACTTCCATAATGGTCTGCGAAGGTGAGTATCATATGCTTGACCATGTGTGTATGAGATCTCTAGTTTTTGAAACAAAGATGATGGTGATTCAGGTACCATATGTGGTCCTCTATTGCCTCCACTATTAGGCCTTCTTTGATCCATGTTGGAGTGAGTTTGTTACAGAGGTCGATTTTCCATTATTTGAGACATGTCAAAATCATGAGGTATCTTGGCTCCACTTTGTGCCATCATATGTAAGAAGTATTGTCTATCCCTTCTCATTATTTCCTCAACCAATTGATTGAAATGGGGTTTCATAATGGATTCTTCCAAATCTGCTGAATGTACAGAAAAGTTTTCCATATTGTCATTGTGTGTAGCATTGTTGTTTGTAGTGTCCATGTTCTCAACATTTGGAATGTTTCTATAGGCATCCATGTCAGGTAATGTAGTATGATTAGAATTGAAAAAGATATCATTCTCATACTCATAAGAACTCATGTTTGCAGACTCTTGAGCCTCTTTAGTTTCTCTCCTAGATTTTTGAAGATGGGTTTCAACCATGAACTAGGTATTGACCGAGATGTGTGAGACTAGATGAAAAATGGAAAAAGTATGGAAGACCAAGAGTTGGATGGAATGTAAATGAATCTGAGGTGTACTTGCAATGTCCAAAGTGTAAGACCAAGTATGTATGTAGTAGAGTAGGTGTGACTTCCAAAGAGAGGATAGTTTCTCTTGATGAGGTAAGTTGACCTTGACTCTAAGTAAGACCAAATGAGACCCAAAGGTAAGAAACCTTGATGAGGGACCACTTAGCAAAGTGTTGTTGTCTGTAGTGTGTTGACAAAGTATGATGAGGACAAGCAAGTGACCTTTTGACTCAAGTTTAGACAATTGTGAATGTAAAGTGAGATGTGAAGCAATGATGGACTTTGTGAGACCCAAGGACAGGTTGACTACTAAATGAAACCCTGGAGAAATGACCTAGGAAGCTCAAGAATTCTGAAACTGATTGTGGTTGTTTGCTAGACTATAAAAGTTCTTTCAATTCTAAACACAGACGCACCTATATACTTCATAGACGCGGTTTCCTGACACAGACATGGCTCTGTTCGACATAGACATGCTTCTGAGATTTTTTTGCAAAGTGTAATGTTGATTTTGAAAACACAGATGCGTTTCTACCCTTCACAGATGTGGTTATATAACACAGATGCTACTATGTCAGACACATACGCGTTTCTGCAAAATTTGTGCAATTTTTTTTTTCAATCTGTGAAGTCGTTTTGTTGTGACCAAAATCTCTTTGTTTGACTATTTTTCATGACAAGAGGACACAATGTTGATGAGGACTCAATGTTTCCAAATGTCTAGACTCAAAATGGCTTCAAGAAAAGTGTGTTGTTTGATGTAAAAAAAATTTGCATACACTTGAAGACACAAAAGACACAATGTTTTGCTGTTTGGTCTTGAATGTTTTGAATGTTTAAAATAAGTCAAGCACAATTCTTATGGCTGGCCAAGACAATAGCTGTTGATCCCACATGGGGTTTTACCCCCGAGGCTATGCTATTCAGAGCGGATACTTAGATGCTTGACCTCACTGGCTCCACCCTCGACACTCACTTCTCAGGTCAGCCAAGCATCAATCCCCATGAAAACTCCCTGTGGTGAACTTTGTATCTCTACTAAGAACCGTATGTGTGTGGGCCACTACCGGAGGTCTGACCTCCTGCCCCAACAACTAGAAGGATTTGGGCTTCTAAAACAAAAAAGTGCTAGTAAGGGCATCCGCTCGTGTGGCCATACATGCGGCACTTTCAGCTCTATAAATACAAAAGGCTCCTAGCTAGTAGGGGTTACGCCCTACAATTGATCAAATAAATTTGATCAAATGGGTTTATGGGGAGACATAGTGTCGGTATGAACTAATCAGCACACGTTATTCATAATTTTCACCATGAATACAGTTGTTTATAGTGGTTCAGAAGAGGTGGGTTTTCCTCGCTACCACTTGGGTCGTTCTCTTCTCACTAGTAGTCCTAATGACCACACGGGAAGATAGGCCCTCTAAAGATTAAACAAAAAGAGCCTATTGCTCAAGACACAAAAGACAATGATTCAATTTTAGTGCACCAATTGAAGTGTTTTGCTAGTCTATGAAAACAAGGCACACAATAAAAAACCAAAAACCCTTGCCAAGGACCTGCAACAAAGAGTTGTTAGTAGTTTGGATTGTTTCAAATAATCATCCCTTCCTGCAAGCACACAAGTTAGGTAAATTTTAGACCCGAAAGACTTTGTGAAAATAGGGGCCTTCAACCAAATGATTTTGCTTTCAAGACAAGCTACACCAATTTCGTTAGCTAGATCTGAAAATGTTAGCTCAAAATAAACCAGATCTGAAACCCTAAATGCAAAATCCAAAGCTGAATCAATAAACCCAAAATTTGAAACTAGTGAACACAGATGCGATTACCATCAACACAGACGCGCCTTTGTGACACAAACACAGTTCTATGAGGCACAGACGCGACTATAGAACGCAGACGCGATTTCTGGACATAGCCACGACTAAAAACAACGTAGACGCTACTTAATAACACAAACGCACTTCCCCAGAACCTACAAAATAAAATACTGCCAATAACATAGACGCGATTCCAGATGTCGTAGACGTGGCAGAAAAAAAAAAAACGCGATCCGAAAGTGCGCAGACGCAAGAATATCAAAATGTTGTCAAAAACATCAGATCTGCAACTTCAAAATACAAAATTTGCAACAAGGATGTTAAATGCAAAAGGGACAAGAGTCCCACCGGGTGTGCCAAAATGTATATGGTGAAAATGGATAACAATAATAACGATATTGAAAGGCTAAATGAATTCAACCACAAAACCCTAGCCTAACAACAACAAAAATCCACCATAACATATGAATATTACCTAAGACAATGCAAATCAAATGAAATCACAAAGATTATACCATTACATGTCCAATAGGGTTTTGATCTCCATTCTTCCTATCTCCATTGATCTTGCTTGATATATTTGCTCTCAGATTTTATGTGCACAAGAGCTCAACAAAGAACGGAATGCGGTTGCAAGTAGGATCGTAATGTAGTCAAGTCATTAAGATGATTCATTAGGGTTTGATAATGAAGGAAGCATCTCCTTATATAGAAGACACAATAAGAAATGGAGGGATAAGATTGAGAGGTGTAAAGGAGGTCGGCTATGATTAGAGGGTAGGTAAAAGAAATAATAAAATAATAAGAGGGGTAGGTAGTGTATGAATTAAGAGATGAATGACATGTGTCATGAGTAGAAAAGGTTAATGAATTAATTAAATAAATAAAGATTTATTTAGTTAATAGAAGAAGTGGGATTAATTAAATAAATAAGATATTTTTTTAATTTAGGAAAAGGATAATTTAAATAAATAAATGTATTTATTTAAATGAGAAATAAGGCTAGAAGAGGATAAATGAATTAATTAAATAAATAAATATTTATTTAATTAATAGAAGAATTAGGCTTAGATAATTAAATAAATAAAGTATTTATTTAATTAGATTGGACAATTCTAGGCGTCTACAGGTCTTAGTGGCTAAATTGGCAAAATTCATATACATTTTGTTTGTGGCTGATGTAATTGAGGGTTTTAATGTATAACCTTGTATAAATGGAAACATGGATGTGTAAATTTTTTATTTTATTGTTGTCAATTGAATGTGAATGATATGCAAGTGCAAGCGAAGAATCAAAAGTGCAAATTTCAGTTTGTGATGGGCTTTGATGATCATATATTTAGCGCAAAAGTATTTTGAGATAGTGAATAAAATGATATATGTTTTCCATGATATTATCTTCTTGACACAATGGTTTAAGGATCGTTTTCCCTATACCTACTAGAAGACATCGATTCCTTTGGCATCTTGTATAGTCTTTGTATCTTGCCTTGAGGTTGTGCATATTAGCAATACATGTCCTTCATATCTTGCTCTAAGCTTGTGTGCCTTAGTCTTCCAAGTTCAATTAGATGCAGTCAACTCCATGGCCTTGAGCCTAAAAAATTGCAATCAGCTCTTCATATTGTGAGTGTGATTCTCGCTATGGTTTTTCCCTTCTTGGGTTTTCCACCTAAATTTTATGTTCTTGTTTGTGTCGGTCTTTATGGTTTTATGTTCATAATTATAGAGATAATTAATTTTGATTTGAAGGTTAAAGGATTATAAGTAAGTTGTTTTAAGTTTCATACTGATTCACCCTCCACTCCTATTCTTGTGGTGTGTTCAATAATTGCTATCAGAGCAAGGTTCCTCTAAGAGAAGCTTAACTACCCAAGGAAGGTTTGGGATGGTGCAAGACACATATTTTAGGGCACCAAGGTTTGATAGAACAAATTACTCTACTTACAACAAGCAAATGGAATATCATTTAAATTATCTATTGGTTGGAATATGGGAAATTATCATAACTATTTATACTACTCCTAATGGTCATCCTAGTACTCTAGATGAGATCAAGAACCATAAAAATAATATCAAGGAAAACAATCAACGTGTTCTTAGTATGAGTGGATAAACTGGGTTGCATTTATGAAGGAGATCAAAAGACCAAGCAATTCAAAATGCAAAATCAAAAGTACATATTTGAGACACTAAGGATGTCTAAAGATGAGAATATTAAGAGTTACCAGCACTGCATGAATGAGATAGTCAATGCAATCAATTAAGTTATTGGTGAAAAAATGAAAGAAAGTGAAGTTGTGACAAAAGCGGTGAGAACACTATTTAAGTGTGTTATGCCTAAAAAGTATGCCATTGAAGAAAGTCATGATATGATAAATATACTTTCAATAAGCTCTATGGATATCTCTCTAACTTTAAATTTTAGAACTTAGTGAGCAATACAATGAGAAGAAGGAAGTACCATTCAAAGTTACCACAAAGTTCGAAGATAAACTTGAAACAAGCATTGACATGGATGAAGTGAGTGAAAACTTCATAAGAAGACTAAAGAAAGGATCCATAAAATACAAAAGTAAGATTCCCTTAAAATGATTTAATTGTAGAAGGATCCGACATTATGCTTCTACATTTCCTTTCAAGGATGATAACTATAAGAGATCAAATGCTAACAACAAGAGAAAATATAATTATAGGAGAGATGAGAAAAAAAAAAGAGTAGATGACATTATAATTGTAAAAATAGTTTTTGTTCAGTGGAGACCTATGCCTTTTAAGATGAAGTTGGTGATGACTCAAATGAAGAATCATTATTTATATCTTTAGAATAAAAGGATAGTTAAAGATTTGATATTACGCATGATGAGAATAAGAGTAAAAGATCAATGACCGTGAAGGCTATATACTACATGCAAGTGAAACCTAAAGCTTTGATAATTGATTCTAGAAGCTCAAATCATATGATAGGTGATAGAAAGAATTTCATATAATTTAAAAAGTATGATGATGGATTAATAAAGTTTATTGGTGAGGAGTTTGTACCTTTCTATGATAAAGGAATCATAACTATTGATGATAAGATTTGGACAAATGATGTTAATTATGTTAAAGATTTGAGGCATAATCTGTTTTGTGTCAGTTAAATATGCAATAAAGGCTACAAGCTCATATTTCATGGGTTTTGATGTGAGATAAGAAAATGAGGTTATAGAAGATTAGTTGTAGAAGGTATAAGAATAAATGGCAATGTCTATTATCTAAAGGAAAATACAAGAAGTAGTTGTTTGTTGGCATAGGGTTATTGGCATTAGATTGTCATTGATGTCAATAATTGAAGTAATGCATGTGATAGAGATGCAATGTGATGAGTGTATCAGATGAAGTATAGGATAAAGGCAAGGCATTGTTTATTGTTGTACAATAATCACCTAGTGTTATTCATAATTGAAGTAATGCACTGGATAGAGTTGCATGATGATGAATACTTCAAATGAAGGTCAAAATGATAGAATTATTGTTGTTTTTGGTTGGCACAAGTTGAGTAAAGAACAATGAGAACAATGCAAGTATTTTGGATAAGTATGCAGTGTTCACTGGGTAAACTGACTTAACTCAGATGAAATATAATAGTAATTATAAATCACATTGTGTTTATCACCAAGGATTTTGGCATGACTTTGTATTTCAGTGAGAGATATAGCAAGTCTCCTCGACACCCTTTGGTCACACTCATAAGTAACAATAATTGCAAATCACATCATGTTTATCACCAAATATTTCGGTGTGACTTTGTATTTTGGTGAGAGATCGGGTCTCCTTGATACCCTTGGGTCACACCGATAAAGATTTATTTTCTGATGTGACTTTTCTTTTTGGCAAAACAAAATTTGTTTCTTGTTGATCCTTGGTGTTAGGGTGATATGAATCTTTTCACTATGACACATGAGGTGTCTTGGCAAAAAGGATACTTCTTGCACAGTAGATCAAACAACATGTTTTGCATAACGCCTCATCAGCCCATAGAAAGAAAGACTAAAGAAAAATAACCTTGTGGAGTAATTAAGAGGAAGAAGGCACGGAGTCCCTCCATCTTTTAGGTATGCTTTGCGATGTTGAGAACATGATGGGTGTTCTACAAATTATCAACATAGAAGTGGTGCACTCAATGTTTGACCAATTTTGACTCAATGATTTAAAAGGAGATGTGGAGGACGCGACATGTACAAGACTAATTAGAGGTTTCTAACACGATATGGTTGTTGAGGAAATAACAACTAGGAGTTTTATTTATGAGAATGAGTGTTGCATGCCAAGATCATGCACGAATGTTGAGTTAGCTAAGCAAAAATAAAAAGATAGAATGTAATACGAAAAAGGGCAAGAATTAGAAAACTAAAATTAAGCTAGATCGCTTTCTTGACTTCAAGAAGTGTTTATGAATTTTCCTTTGGAGGGAAAATCAATTTTGGAGGGAAAACACTAAGAAGAAAAAATATTGTGATCAATTTGAATTATTGAGATGAAGAAATTCTAACTTGTGTGTGTATGTTGTTGAAGGCAAACTGGAGTATGTTTTTGCAGATGAAATAGAAGCAAGAAAATAGAGTGTTAGAAATACAATGCATATTTCACACCGTGTGAAGCAAAGAAAGAGACAAGAAGAGAGTAGAGATCAAAAGAGTTGGTGAAAAGACAAGATAGAGTGTATAAAGCTATTGCAGAGATCAGATAGTAGAAGAAAAAGCCTATAAGATAAAAAGATAAGATTTAGTTTCAAGTGTGGAAAACATGGCGTGTTACAAAATATCATTTGTAATGACACACTCAACTAGTAATTGTTATTCTTCGTTATTGTAATTATTTGAGTGGGTGCTCAGATCAGGGATTGGTGCTCCTTTGGGTTGGTGCCCATAAATTTGTAATCAGACTTTTATTCACTATGAGCCGAGATTAGAGTAGTAGACTCTAGTAGAATTTCTCACCGAGGTTTCTCCCTGTGTAGGGGAAAAAGTGAAACTAAGTATACAAACCCTAATTCCAATCTCATACACACTCATGCAATACAAAAGAGCCTAGAGAGGTAATGCACATTGGCTACATCTTATGAGAAAGAGAGAGTCATGGATTAACTCTTAGTTTTTCTATTCCTTTCCTCTAAATGAGAGAGAGGAATGATGCAAAATGCAATCTAACCTAGAAAGCAAGTAAGGAAGCCAATCCTAATCTGAGAATACAGATCAAAGAAAAAATGTCAGACTACTAAAAAGTATAGATCAGAGGGAAAAATCAGAGGTGCACCTATGTTTAATAATTGAGAAAAAAAATTTGGGACCCAGGTGCCACACCACTGTCTTGATTCTACAATTCTAGAGCTGCAACTGATAGTAGGGATTATGAAATCTGCAAAGTACTATTCTATCAAGTCCTACTGAGAGAGGGAAAGACCATGATGCCACACCACTCTCCTAGGAAGGACCAAGGGGCCATGCCCTTGTCCTTGACATATTTCTGCACTTCTAACACTTCTGGGTGGTGTTGATGCCTTTTCCATATCTGAAATTGCCTTTGAATGCCTATTTATGCACCTGCAACTGAAAAGGGAAGGTTTGGATGGCTATATGGGGTTTTACCTTAGTCAAACCGCTATGTTCATGATTTCCACCTCCACAAATAGCAGATAATGTACTAAAAATGTGTGTGCAAGAACCTTGTGTGTGTGTAAGATCCTAAGAATGAAAGTAAACAACCTAGAGCAACACTAAAGAGTAAACCGTAATTTCTTTTAATTGAAAAAGTAAATGCTCTAAATCCACAATCAAAAGTGATTTAAATCATGAATATGAATCAAAATTAAGCTTATGAAAAGACATGAAAACAAAATGAAACCATACCCAACCCCAAGGCAAAGGTACAACCTAATCATTAGTCTGTGATCTACTATTGTTCTTCTACACCTTTAAAGCCTCCAATTAATAAATTGATAGTTGATGAATGTTTGATGGATGAATGTTAAATGTTGTTGAATACTTCCAAGATCTACTCTTTCACTGCAAAGAAGGCTCTTTTACTCCAAAAACTTGTTCTTAGATTCTGAGAAGAAGACCCTTTCCAATGAAGAAAGAGAGCTCTTAAGTATGAAACCCTAGATCTTAATTTCATGTTTAGGCTGACCTAGGATTTGAATTTCCCATTGATATTTTGGGTTAAGCATTATTATATCATAGGATTATGCTCCCAAAATTTGGGGAAAAAAGTCGTGGACCATGTGTGTTCCTGACATGGTTCGACCAAATTTTCACCAAGTTTTAGCGACTGTTAGATATGATGATATTAGAGTGCATTCCAAAGTTACAACTGATTTCGAGATGTTTTGATATGCGTAATTGGGCCTAAATGGTCAAAATAAGACATAATTAGGTTTTATGATTAAATAATTCATTAAAGGAATAAAATGAAAAGGGGCTTGATTAGGTAAAGGGCCCAGCTTTTTAATGTGTAAAGTGATGAAACATGACCTTATATTTAATTAAATTAAATAATTAAATACTTAAAGGGGAATGAGAAATGCAAGATGCAAGACACACTAAGGTGGCTGCTTACCTAAGTGTGAAATTGTACCACCCTATCAAGGGTGTATAACTTATGGAACTATATTTAGCCTCCACTTTAGGGGTCATATGACACTACGTGCATAAGCAAGCTAAAGTACATAAAAGTAAACATTATTTGAAAAAGGATATATCCATAAGTTGTCGAACGAAGCCCCCAGCAGTATCTGCAGCACACAGTTAGGAAGCACACCCTACAAAACCATATGGTAGATCACAAAATCACCTAATTATTACTAAGGAAGGTGATTAAATTCATGGGTAGCTATATGCCCCCCCTATTTCGACTTTCTTATTTGTGAGGTGAAACAGGGTATCTGTTAGAATATTTAATCTTTACTTAGCTTAGGTTTATTTTTATTTAGTTTAGGATATTCCTTTGGAATTCCTACATGTAATTTGTCCTCTAGTACATGTGTGAGGACAAGTCATTTCTTTTATTTTCCTTTATTAAGGAATATTAGATTTCCTCCATAAGAGGATGTGGACACATGGCACACACATTTTATGAATGGTGGCATTCATAGATTTGGGAGTTACTTTGTAACTCCTCTCCTCATCTCTACTTAAGAGATGTCTCCTCTCTCATTTCTTCTTAATGACAATATTGTAAAGAGCTTCTTGCTCTCTCTCTCTCTCTCTCTCTCTCTCTCTCTCTCTCTCTCTCTCTCTCTCTCTCTCTCTCTCTCTCTCATTTTTAGGCATTGCCTCATTCATAATATCACAAGGGGTTTTTCTTTGCTTTTCCCCTTTCAAAAGTTCTTGTGCCTCCTTCTTCACATTTGGGTGATGCTCCAAGGTTTTTTGCTTTTCTCATGGTAACAATTACTTCATCATAAACTTTCTTGGATTAATTTTCCTTTCCTTTCTCTTTTATTTCCTTTCATGGTATCAGAGCAGGTTTCTAATCCTTGTTTTAAGTTGACATTGATGAAGGTTACCATTCTGTGGAGTTCACCTTGTTGGAGGCATTCTTGAGAGGAGAAGAAGTTCTTTTCTAATATTTTCTATTATGCAGGTTTTGGTTTCAGATTTTTAACATTTTTTTTCAAACTTGTTAACAAGTTTGCCTGCAAGTTTAATCTCCTATTCTAGTCAGTCTTTTATTAAAAAAAAAAAGGGCTTTGGAAGGCTTGCCGCCAAAGTTCCTCCTTTCTAGTTTAAATTTGTGACTTTGGAAGGCTTGCCGCCAAAGTTTATGTTTTTGTTTTAGTGTGCATAGTTTGGAAGGTTTACCGCCAAACTCAGTCTCCTTAATCTATTTGGTCGGCTTGCCACCAAAACTAATTTATTATTAAATTTCATTTCTGATTCACTTGCAGATTTTAATTTCTTTTTGCTTACAACTATTCTAATTCAATTTGTTTGAATCTGCCATTTAGTCCTAACATTTTTATTTGCAGGTGTTATTGATAAATAAAAAGGATAATCTTTATTTAAACTTAAATTTGTTCTTCTTGTATGATTGTATCTGTTTTGTTTTTCAGTCTTTGGACTGTGACTCTATTGCCCCATAGATAGGCACTGGTCTGAGACCATTCACCAATCTCAAACGTTTGAAACAAAGCATAAGGCATTGTTCTCTAATCAAACTCTCTAACACAAACAAATTTTTGAATGATTAAAGTAATAATAAGTTCGACTTAAACATCAAAACTAACCCTAATCAAAATCGCTCAATTTTAATCAATCTAGCAATATCTCTGTTCTTAGCCATCTATTCTCTGCGATTCCTGAAAGTTAAAAACTATAACCTAATATTCAATCCTTGCTGGTTTTCGAGCCAGTTTTTTTTGGCACTTTATGCCCCTTGCATTTCGTGCTTCTTGCACAAGGCCTGCAACTGCTTGCGGGGAAGGCTGTGGTAATCCATCTCTAACCTTCTAATATACTCCTGTACGCGGCCGTTGAGCAATCTGTCGTCTCCTCTCTCTTCAATTGACTGCAACTTTCTCTATGCCTCTTGCACGCCTTGCGATCCTCGCTCCCAGTCCTTCACTGCATGCTCGTAATTAGCAGGCAGGACTTTCATCGGGAGGCTAACTGCGAAACACAGCGGCCTCAGTACTCGCGCTTTGTCCTACCAGAAAAGTAGTTTGCTGCACTAATATCTGGGCCGGAAATCTAGACTGAGTGCTTGACCCACCTTCAGGATTGGGTGGTCCATTCTTCCGACCCAATATCTAATACATCTCATCACTGCACTAAATGCGCGTTTCTTTAACGTAACTAAATGCCACGGATCTTTCCTCCTTCCTGCAAGCTGAATTTAATTGTTCTTCAAATTTAATCTGCACCTTATTAGCCATATTTCATCTTCCAGATTTGTTTTTTCTGTCTTCCTTTGTCTGGTGGCTTGCATTGTCCATGCAATAACACCTTTCTGTTTGCAGTATCTTCCTGCCTCTTCTTCAGTAACGGCTCTGCAATCATTTTCCCGCCTTGCTTAATAAAATTTAATATTAAAACTTATATATATGACAAGTTTCAAAGTTTTTTTTAAAACTTACTTTATTTAAATCAAGTTTAGTTTAATATTAAATTTTATTAAACTTGTGTTATTTCTTTTAAAAAAAGGTTTAAATAGTCTATATATAAAGATTAATAACGTTAAAAAATTAGTTATCAAGTTTTTTTTACATTTAAAATAAATTAAAGTTTTTTTTAAAAGTTTTTTTTAATAAAGCTTTTAATATACAATAGTTTTATTTTGTTATTAAGACTTACAATTGTTTAAATCAAATTTTAAAAAAACAAAAAAAATCAATTTCAATTTGTTATTAAAATATAATTTTTTCTTTGGTAAATATTTTTTTTGTTTAAAAATTTGTTATTTAAGATTTGAATATAACATTTTTTTTACATAAATTTTGTTATAATTCTTACTCAAATCTGGTTTATTTTTAAATCAAGGAGGTTAATTTTTTATTTTTTTTAATCAAAGGGGTAATTTTTTTTTTACAAACTATTATTTTGCTATCATGTCTACATTAATTCCAGAAATTAAATTAAATAGTTCCAATTATCATTCTTGGAAAACACATATCTCATTTATTTTTCGTTTCAAACACCTTTTGGATGTTGCGACTGATAAAACATTTGAACCCGCTACATCTGCTCCTCAAGCCGACCTAGATAGATGGAAGGCTCAAAATGAGGAAGCACTTGGTTTAATTGGTATTTCAATGGTTCCCGATTTGTATGTTTTAATTGGAAATTGTACAAAAGCGCATGAAGCTTGGGAAATTTTAAAAACAACTTATGATAGCTCAAATGAATCCCGAAAAATTCAACTTCAAGATCAACTTGAAGATCTAAGGTATACGGATTTTAAAACTATGGATGAATTCTTATTAAAGTTTGATTCTGTTAATAGTCAATTAACTAGTTTAGGAGTTACTCTAGCTGATTTACGTTTAATTCATCTTATTCTTAAAAAATGTCTTCCTCATCAATTTCAACAATTTATTATGAATATTCATGCTCAACTTGCTATTCCTAGCTTAGCTACTCAATTAACATATGATATTTTTCATAATTTATTGCGTCAAGAGGAAGCTAAATTAATTCAATTTGGTACTCTTAAAAGTAGTGAACATGCTTTTATGTCTAAAAATCAAAATCATAATAATAATTTTAGATCCAATAATAATAAACATAATCATAATCATAATAATAATCATAATAATAATCACAAATCTTCTAATTATCAATCTCATTCTAAATCCTATCATAACAATTCTCATAATAATAATCATAATAATACGTACAATAATCAAAGGAATAATTCTCAAACAAGACCCCATTGCACATATTGTGGGAAAGATGGACATATTACTAATAATTGTTTTAAGAAACAAAATGGTAAAAAGCCCATGAATCAAAATAATCAAAATAATCAACATAAACCTCATTATAAGAAAGGTAATAATAATGGAAATTCATCTCGTCATGCATTTACATGTACTTATAATGTTTCTCAACCACTTGAGTGGATTATTGATTCTGGTGCATCTCAACATGTTACTTCTCATAAAGAATGTTTTGAATCTTTGCATCCCGATACTTCTAATATTCCTGTTCAATTAGCTAATAATCATAGTTGTAAAGTTGAAGCTATTGGTGATGTGAATGTTCCTAATGGGAAATTACATGATGTTCTTTATGTTCCTGAATTAAAATCAAATTTGATTTCAGTTCCTAAACTTTGTCAAGATTATAAGATTAACTTTTATAGGGGCGTATGTTATATCATTGATCCAAACACTAATCATGTTATTTCAACTGCTAAAATGGATAGTGATAACTTATTCAAGTTCTATGAATTTGCTCCTCCAAAGTATTCTTTGCTTACTACTGTTGATTTTTCTATATGGCATGAAAGACTTGGCCATCTCAATTCTGATTATATTTCATTGATGCAAAAAGCAAATATGGTTGATGGACTGCCTAGTATTGTTCCTTCTCAAATTGTTTGCAATGGTTGCATGAGTGGTAAGATGCATAGGGAACCCTTTCCTCATGGTCAATCTTGGAGGGCATACACTAAATTGCACCTCGTTCATAGTGATCTCTTGGGTCCCATGGAGAATCCCTCCATCCAAGGTTCAAGGTATGCACTTACCTTTGTTGATGATTTTTCCAGGAGAACATGGATATATTTCCTTCATAGTAAGGATCAAGTGCTTAATGTTTTTACTGAATTTCATATGTTTGTAGAAAGGCAATCTGGTTCTAAAATTAAGATTCTTCGTACTGACAATGGAAGAGAATATGTCAATAATGCATTTAATGCTTATTTAAAATCTTTTGGAATTAAACATGAGCTTACCGTTCCTTATACACCACAACAAAATGGTGTGGCAGAACGGAAGCATAGGACAATTGTTGAAATGGCTAGATGTTTATTGCATGCTAAAAATATGGATTACAATTTTTGGGCTGAAGCTATGGCTTGTGCAACATATTTAATTAATAGAACACCTACCAAAGCCTTAAAGGATAAAACTCCTGAAGAAGCTTGGTTTGGTAGAAAGCCTAATTTGAAGAATTTAAGAATTTTTGGTTCCATAGCTTATGTTCACAAACCTAAGGAGAAAAGAAAAAAATTAGATGCTAAATCTTCTCCTTTTATTTTTGTTGGTTATGATGAAAATACTAAAGGTTATAGATTTTACAATCCTATTACTAACAAGGTAAAAGTTGCAAGAGATGTTTGTATTGCAGAAAAGGGCATTCATGATTGTTCTAAAGTGAAGGATGATGAACTTGGTCAAACCAAAGTTGTGCTTGTGGAGGACCAACCTCCTTCTCTTAACCCTACTCCTAATGCATCTCTTTCTATTCCTTCTAGTGATAGTGATGATGATAATAATAACTCTACTCCTCATGACTCTTCTTCTAGTGATGAATCCATTACTTCTAAAAGAAGACCTAAATGGTTTAAATCTTTAATTCAAGATAGTGATGAATACTTAGCTAGAATGGATAAACTTCAAGCTAGGAGAGTTAATTATTGTAATTATGCTTTAATGACTACTATTATGAATTCTAATGATCCTAAAACATTTGATCAAGCTAAAAATCAACCACATTGGCAAAAAGCAATGAAGGAAGAATATGATACTTTAACTTCTAACCAAACTTGGGATTTAGTTCCCTTTCCTCATGGTAAAAATCTTGTTTCTTGCAAGTGGCTTTATAAAACCAAATTGAATGCTAATAATCAAGTTAGTAAATTTAAAGCTAGATTAGTTGCTACAGTTTTTCTCAAATTGAAGGCTTAGATTATACTGAAACTTTTGCTCCTATTGCTAAAATGCCTACAATTAAACTTGTGCTTGCTTCATCTTCTAGAATGAATTGGCCTATTCACCAAATGGATGTTAAAAGTGCTTTTCTTAATGGTGATTTACATGAAGAAATTTATATGTCTCAACCTCCTGGTTTTATTAAAGAAGGTAATGCACACTTAGTTTGTAAATTAAAGAAATCAATTTATGGATTAAAGCAATCTCCTACGGAGTGGTATTCCAAGATTAATGAATTCTTTCTTTCTCAAGGCTTTATTAGAAGTAAAAATGATCCTAACTTGTATATTAAACATAGTGAAGATGATATTATAATTATTATCTTGTATGTAGATGATTTGATTCTTACTTCAAGTTCCAATACTTTGATTTCTGATATTAAGTTTCAACTTAATCAAAAATTTCAAATGACTGATTTAGGTCTTTTACATTATTTCTTAGGAATGCAAATTTGGCAAACCTCTAAAGGAATTTTCTTATCTCAAAGTAAATATGCTCAAGATCTCATAGATAAATTTAAAATGAATGATTCTCATCATTTTTCAATTCCTATTGAATTAGGCACTAAGTTAATGCTTGATATGCAAACTCCTCTTGTTGATCCTACTTTGTATAGACAATTAGTTGGAAGTTTAAATTATTTAACTCTTACTAGGCCCGATATTGCTTATAGTGTTGGTTTGGTTTCAAGATTCATGTCTAAACCTCAACAAACACACTTTAAAGTTGCTAAAAGAATTTTAAGATATATTAAAGGAACAATGAATGTAGGTTTGTTTTATGATACAAATTCTGATTTTACTTTAAAAGGTTTTACTGATTCCGATCTAGGTGGAGATCCCAATGATGGGAAATCTACTTGTGGTTATTGTTTTTTTGTTGGTTCAGGAGCAATTTCTTGGAATAGTAAAAAGCAACAATCTACCTCTTTTGGATCCACTAAAGCTGAGTACAAAGGATGCACTAATGCTTCCAAAGAAGTCTTGTGGCTTAGAAGACTACTTGAAGATTTGGGTCTACCTCAACATGAACCAACTCCATTGTATTGTGACAACCAAAGTGCCATTGCCTTGGCTAAAAATCCAGTTTTCCATGCAAGGAAAAAACACATTGCTCTTCAACACCACTTTATTAGAGAACAAATTGAAGACAAGCAAGTTTCACTCCTCTATTGCAAGGGGGAAGACCAAGTTGCAGATATTTTGACCAAGCCACTTTGTAAAGAAAAATTCCAATTTCATTGTAAAAATCTTGGATTACAACCCATTGAAGGGTTTGATGTAAGCTCCCCAAGTAAAGCTTAAGGGGGGGTGTTAGAATATTTAATCTTTACTTAGCTTAGGTTTATTTTTATTTAGTTTAGGATATTCCTTTGGAATTCCTACATGTAATTTGTCCTCTAGTACATGTGTGAGGACAAGTCATTTCTTTTATTTTCCTTTATTAAGGAATATTAGATTTCCTCCATAAGAGGATGTGGACACATGGCACACACATTTTATGAATGGTGGCATTCATAGATTTGGGAGTTACTTTGTAACTCCTCTCCTCATCTCTACTTAAGAGATGTCTCCTCTCTCATTTCTTCTTAATGACAATATTGTAAAGAGCTTCTTGCTCTCTCTCTCTCTCTCATTTTTAGGCATTGCCTCATTCATAATATCACAAGGGGTTTTTCTTTGCTTTTCCCCTTTCAAAAGTTCTTGTGCCTCCTTCTTCACATTTGGGTGATGCTCCAAGGTTTTTTGCTTTTCTCATGGTAACAATTACTTCATCATAAACTTTCTTGGATTAATTTTCCTTTCCTTGCTCTTTTATTTCCTTTCAATATCACATTTTCCATGGCAAATTGTGATAAAGATTTTGATGAATAAAGTTCACAACAAGGCTTGATTACTCATCCAAGAACATTATGGAAATAACATGGATCAAGAGGGCAACCTCATGATTCCAACGCCACCGACAGTGCGAGAATCAGATCTTCCTAGCTCAAGATATGATAGATTGAAGAAAAAGTGTGGAAATTAGGGTTTTAACTTAAAAACATAAAATCAAAAAGTGCATAACACATAAATATGAAAGTGACACCTTCATTTGTGACTTTCTATATTTTTGGCACTATTCACCGTAGAGAATCCCACATACAATCCATCATGCCTTGATGCTAACCTGAGTGACCTATGTGGATAGAGATCCTATACCAGTCTATACTCACCGACCGACCGCTCTATGAGGTGAGTTGACCTTCCGTTGACTGCATTTGAATTTTTTGTGTTTTCAAGGTTTTAAAAAGTGATGATGTCATTGCCTAGTCTAGGTCGGGACCCTACCTTTGGACACCTAGGGGTCCTAGGGCACATTGGTCATCCTAGAGTGCCATGGTCCCATCGCACCCTGGTCATCCGAGCTAAACAAAAATAGAGAGATAGAATGTAAGATGAAAAAGGGCAAAAATTAGAAAACTACAATTAAGCTAGATCGCTTTCTTGACTTCAAGAAGTGTTTATGAATTTTCCTTTGGAGGGAAAATCAATTTTGGAGGGAAAACACTAAGAAGAAAAAATATTGTGATCAATTTGAATTATTGAGATGAAGAAATTCTAACTTGTGTGTGAATGTTGTTGAAGGCAAACTGGAGTTTGTTGTTGCAGATGAAAGAGAAGCAAGAAATACAATGTGTATTTCACACCGTGTGAAGCAAAGAAAGAGACAAGAAGAGAGAAGAGATCAAAAGAGTTGGTGAAAAGACAAGATAGAGTGCATAAAGCTATTGCAAAGATCAGAGAGTAGAAGAAAAAGCCTACAAGATAAAAAGATAAGATTTAGTTTCAACTGTGGAAAACATGGCATGTTACAAAATATCATTTGTAATGACACACTCAACTAGTAGTTGTTATTCTTCATTATTGTAATTACCTGAGTGGGTGCTCAGATTAGGGGTTGGTGCTCCTTTGGGTTGGTGCCCATAAATTTCTAATTGGACTTTTTTCACTATGAGCCTAGATTAGAGTAGTAGACTCCAGTAGAATTTCTCACCGAGGTTTATCCTTATGTAGGGGAAAAAGTGAAACTAAGTATGGAAACCCTAATCCCACTCTCATACACACTCATGGAATAAAATAGAGCCTAGGGAGGTAATGTAAATTGGCTAGTTCTTATGAGAAAGAGAGGGTCATGGATTAACTCTTAGGTTTTCTATTCCTTTCCTATAAATGAGAGAGAGGAATGATGCAAAATGCAATCTAACCTAGAAAGCAAGTAAGGAAGCCAATCCTGATATGAGAATGCAGATCAAAGAACAAATGACACACTACTAAAAAGTACAGATCAGAGGGAAAAATTAGAGGTGCACCTATGTTTAATATCTGAGCGAAAAAAATTGGGACCAGGGTGCCACACCACTGTCTTGATTCTGCAATTCTGGAGCTTGAACAGATATTAGGGATTATGAAATCTGCAAAGTACTATTCTATCAAGTCCTACTAAGAGAGGGCAGGACCATGGTACCATTTCACTTTCCTACGAAGGACCAGGAGGCCATGCCCATGTCCTTGATGTATTTCTACACTTCTAACACTTCTGGGTGGTGTTGATACCTTTTCCAGATCTGAAATTGCCTTTGGATGCCTGTTTCTGCACCTGCAACTAAAAAGGGAAGGTTTTGGTGGCTATATGGGGTTTTGCCTTATTGAAACCCCTATGTTCATGATTTCCACCTCTACAAATAGTAGATAATGTACTGAAAATGTGTGTGCAATAACCTTGTGTGTGTGCAAGATCCTAAGAAAGAAAGTAAACAACCTAGAGAAACACTAAAGAGTAAACCCTAATTACTTATAATTGACAAAGTAAATGCTCTAAATCCACAATTCAAAGTGATTTAAAGCATGAATATGAATCAAAATGAAGCTTATGAAAATACATGAAAACAAAATGAAACCATGCCCAACCCCAAGGGACAGGTACAACCTAATCGTTAGTGTGTGATCTCCTATTGTTCTTCTACACCTTTAAAAGCCCCCAATTGATAAATTGATAGTTGATGAATGTTTGATGGATGAATGTTAAATGTTGTTGAATACTTCCAAGATCTACTCTTTCACTGCAAAGAAGACTCTTTTACTCCAAAAAGTTGTTCTTAGATTCTTAGAAGAAGACCCTTTCGAATGAAGAAAGAGAGCTCTTAAGTATTAAACCCTAGATCTTAATTTCATGTTTAGACTGACCTAGGATTTGAATTTCCTACTAATATTTTGGGGTTAAGCATTATTATATCATAGGATTATGCTCGTGAAATTTTGGGAAAAAAGTCGCAGACCATGTGCGTTCCCACCACGGTCCGACCAAATTTTCACCAAATTTTAGCAACTGTTAGATATGATGATATTAGAGTGCATCCTAAAGTTACAATTGATTTCGAGATGTTTTGATATGCGTAATCAGGCCTAAATGGTTAAAATAAGACATAATTAGGTTTTATGATTAAATAATTCATTGGAGGAATAAAATGAAAAGGGGCTTGCTTAGGGTAAAGGGCCCAACTTTGTAATGTGTAGAGTGATAAAACATGACCTTATATTTAATTAAATTAAATAATTAAATGCTTAAAGGGGAATGAGAAATGCAAGATGCAAGACACACTAAGGTGGCTGCTAACCTAAGTGTCAAATTGTACCACCCTATCAAGGGTGTATAATTTACGATACTATATTTAGCCCACACTTTAGGGGTCATATGAAATTACATGCATAAGAAAGATAAAGTACATAAAAGTAAACATTATTTGAAAAAGGATATATCCATAAGTTGTCAAACGAATTCCCCAGCGGTATCTGCAGTACACAGTTAGGAAGCACACCCTACAAAACCATATGTTAGATCACAAATCACCTAATTATTACTAAGGAAGGTGATTAAATTCATGGGTAGCTACATGCCCCCCTATTTCAACTTGCTTATTAGTGAGGTGAAACAGGGTATCATATTTTCCATAGCGAATTGTGATAAAGATTTTGATGAAGAAAGTTCACAGCAAGGCTTGATTACTCATCCAAGAACATTATGGAAATAACATGGAGCAAGAGGGAAACCTCATGATTCCAATGCCACTGACAGTGTGAGAATCAGATCTTCCTAGCTCAAGATATGATAGATTGAAGAAAAAGTGTGGAAATTAGGGTTTTAACTTAAAAACATAAAACCATAAAGTGCTTAACACATAAATATGAAAGTGACACCTTCATTTGTCACTTTCTAAATTTTTGGCACTATTCACCACAGAGGATCCCACATACAATCCATCATGCCTCGATGCCGACCTGAGTAACCTACGTGGATATCTAGATCCTTCACCAATCCGTACTCACCGATCGATCGCTCAATGACGTGAGTTGACCTTTCGTTGACTGCATTTGACTTTTTCATGTTTTCAAGGTTTTTAGAAGTGATGATGTCATTTCCAAGTCTGGGTCGGGACCCTCCCTTGCGACACCTAGGGGTCGTAGGGCACCCTGGTCATCCTAGGGTGCCATGGTCCCAAGGGGGCACCATGGTCCCCTCTAGGTGCCATGGTCCCTTCTTGGCACCATGGTCCTAGTAGGGTGTCATGGTCCCAGTAGAGCA
Organism: Cryptomeria japonica; assembly: GCF_030272615.1. Taxonomy (NCBI): domain Eukaryota; kingdom Viridiplantae; phylum Streptophyta; class Pinopsida; order Cupressales; family Cupressaceae; genus Cryptomeria; species Cryptomeria japonica. The sequence goes on along the minus strand of NC_081411.1, from coordinate 45,791,814 downwards.
CCTTGGACCACTCATAAAACCCTTGTCCCAATGTGGGCTGACCAACAACAACATAGGATCAGGCGATGAATGCTAGAAGTGATATAATGATTGCATTGATTAGATGATGATAGATGATTGATCAATTACTGATGATAGATTGTTTTTCTTTTTTGCAGACACTACCATACATCCACGAGCATACCACCAGTCTCACCTTTTGGATCCTTTTGGAGAAAATCACAAGGCTGATAGAAGTAGAGAGGGATTTGCTACATGTAGTGGGCTTGTGGGATGCGATGACCATGTTGGCCATCCGATTCTATTTTGCGATGCTAATAGCACTGATGGAGAGGTCGAATGTAGACACCTCGATATTCTCACTACCTATGGGGTAGATGACAGTCACCCTTGAGGATGTATATGGCATTGTGTGCCTTCCCATTAGAGGAGAGACTGTTAGATATCGATCCAACCAGACAGAGGAGGATTACAAGAGAGAGAAGGTATATGTTGTGGGGAGAGTGATACGCAACGAGATGAGGGGTTGCATTATGGTTAGCTAGCTCTTACACCTTACTGATGAGGTTCCATTGGTGAGGTGACTCATAATTGTAATTCTTTCATTAGTCATGTTCCCTAATGGGCATGACACACATATGCATGGAGGACTCATCTATGCCATACGAGCTATGGAGAGACACATGAGAGTATACTCTTGGGGTCAGAGCATGCTTGTGCATCTCTATCATGACCTTGGGGAGTATGTGTTCGGACAGGGATGTAGCCTGATGACATGCACACTACTACAGGGGTGGATGTTTAAGCATATTATCTGCACTAGGCCTGGTGGATCCCCCATAGAGCTAGTCCTAGAGAAGCCTAGGGTATATGCTTATCCTCTTACCTATGAGTGGAGATTTGGTGATCTCCTATATTGGAGGTTGAGTTTAGATATATTGACAGTGGGCGGGATCATATGGAGACCCTACCTTAGGATGTCCATGTGGGCAGGGATACGTAGATAGATGTTCAACATGTAGTGGAATCATCTACTAGAGGGATGGTATAGCCACATAGTTTTTCCTTTCTACTTCGACCAAGTTCAGTGGTAGTTTGGGATCGTGAAATGTGTTCCTACTAACTTGCCTATGTACATCTAACACTAACGAGTGATGTCGAGGCCAGGAGCCATTCCTAGGCCTACTAGTGATGATATCTACATCATAGATTCAGATGGGTTATATCAGGACATAGTGAAATATTATAGAGATAATTCAGGTGCACAATGATGGTACATCACATTATGGGGGAGACCATACCCTGGAGCCATTTTCCCAGTAGACTTCCTTGGAGGGAACCCTAGACCATGGAAACAGTCAGGTGATGGAGAGGGATCCAATGCATCTGAGGAGGATTCAGATGATTAGGCTGATGACAAAGAGGAGTAGGAGGTAGGTGGAGATGGAGGTGATCCTAATACCAAAGAAGGAGATACAGATGGAGATGATGAGGTTGAGGAAGAGGAGGATGACGAGCAGGACAAGGAGGAGGAGGATGAGGATGAGGAGGATGAGTCAAGTACAGTTCATCACTCTAGGGAGGATACCGGATCCCTAGATCCACCAAGTCTCCCACTGTTGGTAAAGAGAGACCCCATAAGGGGTCCTAATCCTGATCCCCACTAACCCACACATACTGTACAGAGATAGTACGAGCACGAAGAGTCTAGTGTGTCCCAGTCTCAGGTGATCGTTGTCCATGATCCCTATTGGTGAGAGGGAGATCCAGGTAAGTTTTCCTATTGTTGATTAACTTATGTATCTTACCTATTATAGATTTGATGATATAGAATGTTACTGATGAAAAATTTCTCTCTTTCTTGCAGCTACCATCTAGGAGTGGCTTTCTCTGATTCAAAATGCAATGATAGACCTTATTATGATTGCACACATTCTGAGTTCCTCATAGATAGCGCACAAATCCTAGAGGAATTCAAGATGACATGAGGACCTTTTCTCCCCTATTCGGACGGAGGTAGAGGTCCTATGAGAGAGATTATGATAGATAGAGTGTGACCTAGCGGCCTCACAGACAAAGGTAGCCACAAACTGAGGGATCATGATGTATAGGGATCATAGGAGCTCCTCATAGAGTCTCTCATAGTCTGTATCATGATACACCCCTATGGGGCCACTCCCATGACCAGATCAGGAGGGAGCATCTAGCCACCATCCTCCAGCTACTAGTCCTAGGGATAGGAGATGATTTTTATGTATTGATGTATATATGATGACACTCACGATTATGTTATTTTTAATGCCTAAATAATATATGCATTTCTTAGATTAGAAGTAGCATATTAAGTAATGAGCATGCATATCTAATTTAATTTCCATGTGATTGATTTCTCAATTCTTCATGATTAAATTGATACATGTGTGATTTAATTAAATAACTAAGTATTTAATCAAATGCTACTTTGATGATGTAAAAGAAGAATGCATTAAATCTAAGAAATATATGACTAATGTGATTTAATTAACTCTAATTAAACACAACATGATATAATTCTACTTGACACATAAGAAATTGCATAATATGCTAGCACATATGTAATGTAAATCCATTACAATTTACATAAAAAAATCCAAGAGAAAGAATACAGTAATGAAACATGCTTCTCAAGAATGAAGTAATGTAGACCAAACAATATAACATAATTTAATCTTACATACTATAGTGAAGACAGGCTAACATATTACCGAATTTTGAAGCAAAAGACATAGAGAGAGAGAGATAAGAAAACCTAGGCATGATATCTATGAAGGTGCATAGCATTTATGGGTTCCTTGAGAGGCGTACCATCCACTTTTGCTATCTTGTAAGCAGCTAATCCATAGACCTCCATAATAATGTATGGTCCAAGACAATTAGGATTGAATTTTCCTTTCTCCTCAGGTAAGGCATTCACATTGCATTAATTCTCATAAAGGACTGAATCCTCTACCGAGAAGGAACATTGAATAAAATTAACATTGTAGCTTCGTTGCAAAGTTTTATGATATGCTTGAATATGCTCGAGGGAATTTATATGTTGTTTATCGATCATCTCAAGTTGTTGAAGTATTTTCTCTCTATATGAATCATCATCCACTATACCCCTAAGAGAACTCTCAAAGAAGGAATGTCTAACTCCAAAGGCATAATGACATCAACACCATAAACAAGATTATAAGGGGTACAACCTGTAGCAACATGTACACTCGTGCGATAGGCCCATAGGGCATAGGTTAATTGAGTATGCCAATCCTTACCATGCTTGTTCACAATCTTTCAAAGAATTTGTTCAATTATCTTATTAGAAGACTCATCTTGACCATTTGATTGAGGATTATAAGGTGTAGAAAATTTAAATTGAATATGATATTTCTTGAGAAACTTCTTCATATTCTTATTTTTGAATGAAATTCCATTATCTGAAACTAAGACGGAAGGTATCCCAAATCAAGAAATGATGTTTTCCAAAATGAATTGACAAATTACTTCAGCGATAGTTGATTGAAGAGGAATGACTTCCACCCACTTCGTAAAGTAATCAGTATCAGTTATGATGAAAGTATGTCCTTGAGATTAAGGATGAGATATTTTACCAACAAGATCCAAACCCCATGTAGAAAAGGGCCAAGATGCTACCTATGATCGAAGCCCTTGGGTAGGGGCATGGATTAAATTTCTATGTTGCTGACACTGATGACATCGTTTAAAAAATGCAAAGAAATCTTTTTCCATGGTTTTCCAATAATATCCCATTCAGAGAAATCTCTAAACTAAAGACCTACCCCCAAAATGCCCCCTGCAAGCACCTGAATGTGCTTCTTCAAGAGCAATAGTGACTTCAGCCTTGTTTAAGCATCGAAAGAGAAGACCATTATAACCCCTCCTATAAATAACATTAGAAAGAATAATGTATCTAGTAGTCAATTTACAAACCCTAGCCCTAGTATTCTTATTCGTAGAGTCAGGGAAGGTACCATCACTCAAATATCTTATGATATATGAGTACCATTCATCAGAATTTATAATGCAACAATATGCCACATCACTAGGATTATCAACAATAGCTGGGGTAGTGAGGTTGTGAATAGTGAATTTAAGATCTACCAAGGAGTCCTATAGAGACACAAGAGAGGCAATACATGCCATCGCATTAGCATGTCAATTATCTTTTTGATTAATGGCCTCCATGGTATAAGAATAGAATTTTTGCAACAAGAATAAAGCTAGTTCTTTATATTGTGATAATTTGTCCTTCTTAGGTTGATAAACTCCTATCATTTGTCCTATGATTAGTTGAGAATCTCCATAAATATGTAGATATTCACATTCAATGCCAAGGCTACTTTAATTCCATCTATAAGAGCTTCATATTCAGCAATGTCATTGGTACATAAGAAATTGAGATAGTATGATAAAGGAATAGGCTTCTTTTTAGGATTGATTAAGACCACCCCTGGCCCTGATCCTGTACGATACTTAGAGCCATAAAAGTATAGTTCCCAAGTCTCATCAACCTTAATGGGAAATATGTATTCATCAAGAAAAGACTCTAGATTAGGTAGGGAGAAGGGTGAAGGAGCATCAACTAAATGATCAGTCAACACTTGACCCTTTATTACCTTTTGTGAGACAAACTTAACGTCAAAATTGGTCAACATCATAACCCACTTAGATAAGCGTCCAGAGAGATCAGTTTTGAAGAAAAGATGTTTAAGAGGATCGAATTTAATGATAACATGGATCTCAACATTCAAGAGATAATGCCTCAAATTCTGGGTCACAAAGACTAAAGCAAGGCACTGTTGTTCTTGCAGAATATCAAACTTCGTAATCGAGTAGAGTGCAGCTTATGTAATAAATTAAGCATTCTCTACCATCCTTATCACATTGTGCCAATAAGATCGCAAGAGCTTGAGGGGAAGCAACAGTGTATAGAAGGAAAGGCTTAGTAGGATCAGCAGGTTGAAGAATGGGAGGATTGGCCAAATAAGTTTTCAAGTCTTAGAATGCTTGACAATCCTAATTCCATTGGAATGTGATATTCTTTTTAAGTAATTGTGTGAAGGGAAAGGTACTATCCGCAAGTTGAGAGATGAACCTATGAATGGCTTGGATATTTCCTTGCAAAATTTTTAGTTGGGAGACTTTCTTAAGAGGTGGAATGTTAACAATAGCATCTATCTTCTTTGTATCCACCTCAACACCATGGTGTGAAACTATGAATCCTAATAGTTTTCCACTATCCACACCAAAACCACATTTTTCAGGGATTCAAACACATGTTATACTTATGAATTCTCTCAAAGATTTGACGAAGGATCTTAATGTGATCTGTGTGAAGGACGGATTTGGCTAAGATGCCATCAACGTAATCTTCTAAGGTCTTATGCATATAGTCATGGAAAATGAGAGTCATAGCACGTTGATAGGTCGTGCCTACATTTTTCAATCCAAAAGGCATGACAATCCAACAAAGCATACCCCAAGGAGTGGTGAAAGCAGTTTTATATTGATCTTGGGGATTGATGAAAATTTTATTATATCTTGAGAAACCATCCATAAAGGATAGTAAAGCATACTAGCTACCGAATCAACTATCATATCGACATTCAGGAGGGGAAAATAATCCTTTAAAGAGGCTTTGTTCAAATCATTAAAATCAGTACACATCCTAATCTTGCTTTCATCTTTAGCCACAGCTAGAATTTTTGAAATCCAAGGGGAATAATTGATAGGATGGATGAATCCAGCATCCAACAATTTTTCAATCTCATCTTTAACAAGTAATGCCACCTTAGGGTGAATCTTTCAAATTTTCTGCTTCACAGGTTTAGTGTTGGGAAAAATGGTGTCTCAACCTTGCATTTATGCGAGGTTACTATTTATAGTAAGTTTTCATTTGAGCATGAAATGGTGCAAAACTCTCCCTGAAGCTTCTGGTTGGCTAGATAAGCATTCCGGTAAAGTTGCGTTGCAAGGTCACAACTAGTTTTGAAGATATTAATGTTTTCGTCTTGGAGGGGTGCAATAAAATATTTAAACTTAATTTTGAGGACTTTAGAGGCTCCGAAATGCCCTGAAAAGTGGCCGTAACTAGCGAAGTGGGTTACGAGGTGATAGAGCACCTCGCGAGCTTTCCGGCGCTTCAAACGGTTCGTCAATCGGACACCCGGTTCTCAAGTTATGGCCTCCGGAAGTTTGTACTCCTGAAATAGGAAAAATAATTTGTATCGGACACATAAATGAGCTGTAAAAGGGAGCAACATGTGTTGATGTGTGCTTTACCATGTCATAGGGCCTCTAGAAGGGAGATAACGTCGGCTACACCTTATTGGGTGGTTTTAGCCCATGGTTTTGTAATACCGTTTGACGGTTTCTTATATTGTATCTCCTATTTATGAGGTGTGTGAGATAGAGGTTGTGTGTAAGAGTCTTATGGCTATTGAGTTGCCTTTGAATCTCTGATTAATGGTACTCCTGCGAAGAGCTTGCTCTGCAAGTATGTTGTAATCTGTTTTGATTGCTGAATAAAATATTGAGCTGCTTTTGGAGGGTGGGGTTTTTCTCCCGAAAGGGTTTTCCCCACGTAAATCACTGTGTTGTGGTATGAATGCTATTATATCTATTTCTATTTTCTGTAACTGTTGTAACGATCTGAAAAAGTTTTGCATTACCCTCCTCTCAAGGTTAGTGTAGGAAGTTGTTTCCACTACTTAACTTCCTTACAAGTGGTATCAGAGCCTGATCACCTTTGGTTTCAATTGTGGGCAGTTGGGTTTTTTGAACTAATCTAGATTTGAGTGGGAGCTTGTGCAGAAGACACTTTTTGATCTTGTTGCAGGAATATTCAGATGGCGAGTTCGTCAGGGAGAATAGAGGTGGAGAAATTTAATGGAAGTAATTTTGAGATGTGGAAGCTAAAGATAGAAGATCTGCTAATAGATCGAGATCTTTGGGATGCTGTTGATGCGAATGTCCAAAGACCCTCAGATCCTACTGCAGCAGCTCAGTATGATGTTATGGACCGAAAAGCCAAGGGTCTAATCAGACTGTGCCTGGCAGACTCTGTTCTAATCAATGTCCATGAAGAAAACTCTGCAAAGAAGCTATGGACTAAGCTTGGTGAGATGTATCAAGTGAAATCTTTATTAAATCAAATTTTCTTAAGAAAGAAATTGTATTCCTTGAAGATGGAAGAGGGTGGACGAATTGCAGACCACCTAGAAGCATTCAATATGATTGTGGCTCAATTAGTATCCGTCGGTGTTAAGATGGATGAGGAGGAGAAATGTTAGATCTTGCTTTGTTCTTTGCCTGATTCATGGGATTCTCTTGTTATGGCTATCGGTAGTACTTCTGTTGTTTTGAAATCTGAAGACGTGGTGGGTGCCCTACTCGGTGAAGAGATGCGAAGGAAGGTATCCATCAGTTCAAAGGAAGCCCTAACCGTTCGTGGAAGACCTAAGGAGAAAGGCAAGAAGAATGAGAAGCGCGGCAAGTCCAAATCCAAAGGGAGATCGAAATCTCCTGGAAAGTCCAAAGTCATTTGCTGGAATTGCGGTAAACCGGGTCACATCCGTAAGCACTGCAAAGAAGAAAAGAAGAAGAAAAAGAAAAAGTTCGATTCTGATTCTGTGTCCGACAAGGAAGATGGCGATGCATTTATTGCGGCTTTGGCAACTCATGCAGGTAATGATGCCTGGCTAATTGACTCAGGTGCATCTTTTCATATGACTTCCAATAGAGATTGGTTTTCTGAATATGAAGGATTTAATGGAGGTAAGGTGTACTTTGGTGATGATTCACATCTAGACATTGTTGGTCGAGGTAAAGTTAGAATTAGGTTTTCTGATGGTAGAATAAAAAGGATTAATGGTGTGCTGCATATCCCTGGATTAAAACGAAACTTGTTATCTGTGAGCAAACTGATAGATGCAGGTGTGCAGGTAGTCTTTTCTGAAGTAGGATGTAAGATGATTAAGGGTGCTATGGTAGTTGCTAGAGGTGTCAGGTTTGGCACTTTGTATAAGCTTGAAGCATACACTGTTGAGTGTAATAGCACTTCTGTAAAAAGTAAATCTACGGATACTTCACTGGAAGATTTGAAGGTTTCACCTTCAGCAGATGGTAATGGTTTTTGGGTACCTAAGGGTGCTCTTTCGTCTGAAGCAAAGTTACCTGCAGAGAAGACTATGTTATGGCACCAGAGACTTGGCCACATTGGAGAAAAGGGTCTAAGGACCTTGAAAAATAAAAATCTTGTTGAAGGTTTGAATGATTGTAATCTTGACTTTGACTTCTGTGAGCATTGCATTTATGGAAAACAAAACTGCGTTCAGTTTTACTCGAGTTCTCATAAAACTTGTGGTGTTTTGGATCTTATCCATTCTGATGTGTTTGGTCCAGTAGATGTCTCTTCGATTGGAAAATCCACATATTATGTTTCATTTATTGATGATTATAGTAGAAGGACATGGGTTTATTTTCTAAAGAGTAAATCTGAAGTTTTTAGTTGTTTTAAAGAATTTAAAGCAATGGTTGAGTTGCAGACTGGAAAGAAAATAAAATGCTTGAGAACTGATAATGGCGGTGAGTTTTTCTCTAATGATTTTGATTGATTTTGTAAAGACTGTGGAATTAATAGGCAGAAGACAACTCCGTATTCTCCACAGCAGAATGGAGTTGCAGAAAGAATGAACAGGACACTGATGGAGAAGGCTAGGAGTATGTTGAGTGGTGCTGGTCTTGAACAAAAGTTTTGGGCTGAAGCTGTTGCCACTGCTTGCTACCTGATTAACAGGTCTCCTACATCAGCTCTTGTTGATAAAACGCCTATGGAAGCATGGTCAGGTCACAAGCCTTCATTGAGACATCTTAGAGTTTTTGGTTGCGAGGCATATGCACATGTGCCAAAGGAGAAGCGAACAAAGTTGGAGAACAAGGCTGTGAAATGTATCTTCATCGGGTATAGTTATGGTGTGAAAGGATACAAGCTTTGGGACCCTGTTGCACAAAAGGTAATTCACAGTAGAAGTGTTATTTTTAGAGAAATTAAGTCTCCTTCTGTTACATTGCAGCAAGAACAGACTAAAAAAGAAGATGTGATTCAACTTCCTTCTACACCTGAAAGAGTTGAATCGAGACCCCTAGATAGGCAAGAATTTGAGGAGAGCTCGTCTAGCTCTGAATCTTCAGAAGAGGAGGAAGAACCTCCAACTCAGCTTGTTCGAAGGTCTACAAGACATAGACAACCACCTGAAAGGTATTCACCTGATGATTGGAGATGTATTTTTGCTCTGAATACTAGTGTGGATGAACCAAAATCTGTAGAAGAGGCATTAGGTATGAATGATGCAGAATCCTGGAAGATTGCTATGGAGGAAGAAATGGTAGCTTTGAAAAAGAATGATACATGGGATCTTGTACCATTGCCTGAAGGACGAAAACCTGTTGGTTGTAAATGGGTGTTCAAGAAAAAGATTGGTTCAGATGGAAGCATTGAGAAGTATAAAGCAAGGTTGGTTGCAAAAGGCTACTCTCAGGTTGAGGGTGTTGATTACGGTGAGATATTTTCTCCTGTTGCAAAAATGACGTCCATTAGATTTTTGCTTTCTATTGCTACTGCTTATGATTTAGAGGTTGAGAAAATGGATGTGAAAACTGCTTTCCTTCATGGTGATTTGGAGGAAGATATTTATATGACACAGCCGGAGCACTATGTGGTGAAAGGCAAAAGTAATTTGGTCTGTAAATTGAAGAAATCTTTGTATGGCCTCAAACAAAGTCCTAGGATGTGGTACCAGAAATTTGATACATATGTGTTGAGTTTGGGATTTGAACATTCTAAATCAGATCACTGTGTTTATTAATAAATCTTATGGTGATCATTTCTTATTCATTGCATTGTATGTTGATGATATGTTATTCATTGGTAAAGGGAAAGGTATGATTTCAGAACTGAAGTCTCAGCTCGCTGCTAAATTTGAAATGAAAGATCTTGGTGCAGCAAAGCACATTCTTGGGATGGAAATTAGAAGAGATAGGGTGAACAGAAAGCTATGGCTAGGCCAGAGTAAGTATGTGAATTCAGTGTTACAGAGGTTCAACATGCAGAATTGTAGACCATTGAGTGTTCCTTTTATAGTTGGAATGAAACTATTTATTTCAGATTGTCCTACATCCCCATTGGAGATGGAAGACATGAGCAGAGTGCCTTACCAAAGTGCGGTTGGAAGCTTGATGTATGCTATGGTCTGTACTAGACCAGACATTGCCCAAGCAATGGGAGTACTTTCTAGATATATGTCTAATCCTGGTAGAGTTCATTGGGATGCAGTCAAAAGAGTCTTCAGATATTTGAAGGGTACTTCAGAGTATTCTTTGTGTTATCATGGTAATTCAGTTGGAGACATGACTTCCCTTGATATCCATGGTTATGTGGATTTAGATTGGGCAGGTGATATTGATAGCAGAAGATCCACTAGTGCTTATGTGTTTACTTTGTTTGGTGGTGCAATTAGTTGGATGAGTAAGCAACAGGCTGTGGTTTCTCTATCCACTACTGAAGCAGAGTATATGGCAGCTACTCATGCTTGTAAAGAGGCCATTTGGCTTAAGAGACTGTGTTCGGATATTGGAATAAAACAAGGTACAGTGACAGTTTACTGTGACAGTCAGAGTGCAATTAGCCTAGCTAAGAACCCGACATTTCATGCCCGGACCAAACATATTGATGTTCAGTATCATTTTGTTAGAGATATGGTCGAAGATGGTAGGGTGAAGCTGGTTAAGGTAGAAACTTTGATGAATGTTGCAGATGCTTTAACTAAGGCTGTGAGCACAGAGAAGTTCAGATGGTGTTCAGAGTCTATGGGCCTTATGGCCCCTAGCAATTGATTCTTTGTGTTGACATTCCCTTCGGCTCTTGCAAGGTGTTCGACAAGTGGGAGATTTGTTGGGAAAAATGGTGTCTCAACCTTGCATTTATGCGAGGTTACTATTTATAGTAAGTTTTCATTTGAGCACGAAATGGTGCGAAACTCTCCCTGAAGCTTCTGGTTGGCTAGATAAGCATTCCGGTAAAGTTGCGTTGCAAGGTCACAGCTAGTTTTGAAGATATTAATGTTTTCGTCTTGGAGGGGTGCAATAAAATATTTAAACTTAATTTTGGGGACTTTAGAGGCTCCGAAATGCCCTGAAAAGTGGCTGTAACCAGCGAAGCAGGTTACGAGGTGATAGATCACTTCGCGAGCTTTCCGGCGCTTCAAACGGTTCGTCAATCGGACACCCGGTTCTCAAGTTATGGCCTCCGGAAGTTTGTACTCCTGAAATAGGAAAAATAATTTGTATCGGACACATAAATGAGCTGTAAAAGGGAGCGACATGTGTTGATGTGTTCTTTAACATGTCATAGGGCCTCTAGAAGGGAGATAAGGTCGGCTACACCTTATTGGGTGGTTTTAGCCCATGGTTTTGTAATACCGTTTGACGGTTTCTTGTATTGTATCTCCTATTTATGAGGTGTGTGAGATAGAGGTTGTGTGTAAGAGTCTTATGGCTATTGAGTTGCCTCTGAATCTCTGATTAATGGTACTCCTGCGAAGAGCTTTCTCTGCAAGTATGTTGTAATCTGTTTTGATTGCTGAATAAAATATTGAGCTGCTTTTGGAGGGTGGGGTTTTTCTCCCGAAAGGGTTTTCCCCACGTAAATCACTGTGTTGTGGTATGAATGCTATTATATCTATTTCTATTTTCTGTAACTGTTGTAATGATCTGAAAAAGTTTTGCATTACCCTCCTCTCAAGGTTAGTGTAGGAAGTTGTTTCCGCTACTTAACTTCCTTACATTTAGTAGTGACAATCTTAGGATCTACACGAAGCATGTCAGAATATATCCAAGAAAATATCTCAGGGAATTCATGTAACAACTCATATTTCATGGGTTTTAATGTGAAATCAGAGAATAAGGTTACATAAGATTAGTTGTAGAAGATATAAGAACAAATGGAAATGTCTCTTATCTAAAGGAAAATAGAGGAAATAGTTTTTTGGTGGCATAAGGTAGTGAATGTTGGTTATAACGAAAAGGTTGGGACATGTTGAATTTGACAACATGTTAAAGATTAGTTCTACCCATGGTTTGTGAGATTTATCATAGATTATCAAACCTGCAAATGCAGTGTGCAAGGAATGTTAGATGGAAAAAAATAAGGAATAAATTCAAGAATAAGAAATTTTCTACCACAAGGCCTTTGGAGTTAATTCATATAGATTAATGTGGAACAACAAGGACAAGAGGAATAAATCATGAAAGTTATTTTATGTCGCTTATTGATGATTATTCAAGAAGGACAAGGGTTACTTTCTTAAAAGAGAAGTCTAGAGCATTTGATAGATTTAAGGTATTCGAATATATGGTTGAGAATTACATAGATGCTAAAATCAAGTTATTGAGGTCTAATAGAGGATGAGAGTTTAGATCAAATAAATTTTATAGATTTTGTTAAGATCATGGTATTTAAAGGTAATTATCTTCACCTAGGAATCAATAGAATTAATTGGTTAAAATAAAGAATAGGATTGTTTTCAAAATATCTAGAACTATGTTGAAATATGCTAGCCTACCTGATGTGTATTGAAAAGAATCTATGCATAATACCGTATATATACTTAACAAGGTACAAGTAAGAGTGAATTACACATAGATACCTTATGAGATATGTGTTGGCATATGATGAACTAGCATGTTGTTGGCATATGATAAACCGACATGTTGATATGATGATAGTGTATGTTGTCATTGGTCTCAATAAGTGCAAGTGAAGTGGTATGCAAATTGGAAGAAGTTGGTGAACCGGTATGAAGAGATGCAGTGAATTGGTGTTTGTGTTTCACTAAGTGTGACTACTGGTTGGTAGTCTTAGCTCTAGGGTATTCGATTTGGCAATCTCGCTTGTGCGATGCAACTGATGATATTCTATAATGACATAGCTAATAAATGAAGATGAGATCGTTATGTCACGTCAGCCTTGTGCACGTGAAGGATTTCTTTGAGAATATTGCATGTGAAGATCGACTGTAAATGTCTACCTTGGGAGTGAACATTCTTCTTAGCAGTATGAGAAGAAAGCGTGATGAGTTACTAATTTCTATGTGAGGTGAAGAATGGACGATGCGGATTATCTGGTGATCTATTTGAAATTGTATTGCTCTATGCAAAGTGTTTGGATGGTCAGGATTGGACCGCTTGTATTGTAAACCTGAAATGCTTAAGGTTTAGGGTTTATGCTACCAACCTAATTGTTGTCTATAAGGTCGATGATGTTTTTTATTGTAAGTTATTGGAAAATGTTGTGTGTGTATCCGAGTGATGAGATACTTGCCAGAAAAGAGAGAGAAAACTACAGAGTGTGATTGCAAAGTAGGAACTGAAAAGGATCTGCCTTAGCTATAGTGTTGTTATCAGATCAAAGCTTCACCTGTTGTCTTGTAACCATTTCAACAGAAGGAAAATCCCTTTTTCGAGTATCTTTAATAGGCTTATTGTAAATCCTTTAACTAGGTGACTCAAGTTCATTGAGTTCTTTAAATCCTTTAGCAAGGTAACCTTTAATAGGGTTTCAACCTTTAACAGGGTATATAGCCATCCCTTAACTGGGTGATCTTTAACAAGATCAGTTCCTAGAAGAACCTTATTGTAAAGTCTTTAATCGGACTAGGCTCCTAAAAGACCGAGCTTCAAAAGGGTTTAAAAACAAGCTTGTGGGTATTCATCCCAGCGTGGTTTTTCTCATTTGGGTTTCAACGTGAAAAATCTGTGTGTCATGAGTTGTGCATTTTTTTGTTTAAGTGATTATGCATGAAGAGCTAATGGTTATGGTATTGTTGACACACCACATGCATGCTTTTTTTTTGGGTGATGTAGTTATTAAGTATTGAATATAACTAAAGGGTTCAGTTTTACCAGTTTATGTTATCTCAGGTTTTACTGTGTTTAACCGGCATTGCCATGTTTAAGTTCAGTAATAAAGACAACCAATTAGCATTGTTTTAACTTGATAAGTTGCACATAAGTTTTTGAATGTATTGATTCACCCCCCCCTCTCAGTACCAGTTAGGGTATGTGTGGTTCATCATTATTCATCAATTGGTATCAGAGCTACTCCAGGTCCTTGGTGATATAAGCTTAACCACTTGAGGTAAAAGATCCTGCCTTATTGATGAAGAGGGAAGGTCCTATGTTCAATAGAGATAACTTCAAAATATTGAAGGATAGAATGAAGATCTATATCAAGAGTTTGAGTGCTCAATACTAGAGCTATGTGTTAGGATTCCCACAGATACTGAGAGGGGGGGGTGAATCAGTATCTAACCGGTGTGCAGTACTTCTTAAGTTAAAAGATGCAAAACATAAAATAGCAATATACCGGTATGCAAGAATTAATGCAATAAACAGAATCAGAAACATCCACATGAAAAGAACACCATAACACAAGATGTTTAACGAGGAAACCCAGTGTGGGAAAAACCTTGGTGGGATTTGTGACCCACAATATTCACTTACTGACCAATAAGAGAATATTACTTACAATAGGGGTCTGCACATACAGGAAGGCCAACTACCTAGAGCTCACTGCTCAATGAGAAGTCACACTGACTTACAATGAGGATTATACTAATCCAATGATCTGTACTGCTTTACAATAGCATCTCCAATACCAGATTCAGTACCAGTTTTAACTCTGTTCTTTACATATACCCTTGACCTATAATTTGCACATTAGGTCTACCTAATAATTTTCTTTATGCTTGGTTCCTTACCCTAACAAATGTCTACAATGGTCTCTTTTATATACAAGAGTCATTTTACAATTTACCAAGTCGGCTTACAATAATAATCAAAATATTACATATCAAAAATCCTATCGGCCTCTATGTCGGTATACATCTTTTCTTCTTTGCCGGTGTCAGTGTCGGTGTAGAGTGATCTTGTTGATGTTGCCAGTGCACTGTCTTGCTTGTGTAATGCTTTGCCGGTAAGATGTCTTGCCAGTGCCATAGGATTGCAAGGTTGCCATCAATGAAAAAACCTTCAATCACACACAATGTCTCATTGGAGTGTCCATATGCCAACAATCTCCCCCTTTGGCATTGATGGCAACACTCATGAGAAATTTCAAAAAGTGTCCAAAATGTGTAGACCAAAAAATTTACCAAAAATATGAAGGGCTCCATGTGAGCATATGATTCCTGTCTTTGAACTTTCTCATCCTACTTCCCCTTTGGCATTAATGACAAAGGTTGTCAAGATGTTAGTAGAGTTTGTAGTTATACCGATCCATATCCTCAACCTTGTAGTTGGGTAGTTATTATCTAAAAAAGATCGCCCAAAATTAAGTTTATACTATCCATAAAATTTTTGCTATCTTTTATTGTTGTTTCAGTCCTCTTCACAGTACCGGTGAGATGTTGCAATTGTTGTGTCGGTGTTTTACATCCCTGTGCTAATGCCTCTGAGATTTCTATCCGCAGAGATGCTAGATAGTCCAATCTTGGACTCAGTTTAGATCTTAAGTGTTTTGCCTTGTTTATTATTATCTCTTTCTCTCTTTTCTATTTAAGCAATTATGCCTCAAAATTTGCTAACTTATCTTCAAAAATAGATAGTGAGTATGGTGAGTTGACAAAATTGTCTGCAAGCTTGTTTATCTCTTCCTATGTCTTGCTTATTTTCTTGTCAATATCTACAGTCAAGAAGTTTGTTTTGCATGTGTCTTTATACAGGTTTTTATACTCTTTTAACAAACTCCATAGTTTCAGTAGAAGTGTGTCAAAGTCTTTATTATACTTCTTTATTTCTTCCTCAAAGAATTTATGTTTCTCCTTTTCTACCATGTCCTTTACAGATTCTTCCTTTATTTTCTCAATATTTCCAAAAATGTATTTACATAATGTATCCAACTGTCCTAAAGAATCTTTATCATCTATGTTACAATCAGGAGCAATTATCTTCAAAATTGGTATTGAATCATCTATTGCTTTGTAAGCTTGTGAACTATAGTCAGTTATTTTCTTGATGGATTCAAGTAATACCTCAGTCATATTTGTTGACTTTGATGATGACCCAACAAACTGAGTACCGATGGAAGTGACCATGCTTGTATTGACCTCTAGCAGGTCAGTTTGTGTTTGCATTTCCTTTAGCACTGGTTTTCCTGCTTAATTGCTTACCGGTGGCATTGTTTCCTTGTGAGCCTGTTCCAGAGCCTTTAGCTCTATCGATTTCTCTGTTTGTGCCTCAGATTCCATCTTTTTCCCTGTATCCTCTGCTAGTTGCTCTATATCTCCTTTTATCGGAGGCTCTTTAGCCATATCTAGTTTTTCATTTGTATCTTTATCAACTATTATGTTGATCTTTTGGGTATCAACATTTATAGTGTATAGGACTTCAAGATTTGAATTGCTATCCTCTACATCCATGCTTTTAGCTGCCGATTGGTTTTCAGGGGTTGTAGTCTTTATAGGTGGAGGTAGGTTATCTTTAACCTTTATGCTTGGAGGTCCACCAATTTTGCCTTTCCATTTGTCCTTATCCTTCTAATATACCTTAATAGGCTTGGGATTCCTATATTCTTCTTGTTTTTCCTTTTCAACCAGGAATATGTCCCATCCATCTTCTGTTTCCTCTGTAACTTCTGTAACACTTCCTGCCATTAGTGAAATATGTCACTGTGCAGTGGAGAAAATAGTTTGGTTTTCCTGAGCTATCAGATCATCAATTTCCTTTGGAGAGTTCACCAGATATACAGCAAGTAGTTTTTCTATTTTTATTTTCTTGTCTAATTCAATTACTCCTTGCCTTCTAGCCTGAAGTCTTTTGTATAAGTCATCAAGAATTTCATTTATGACTTCCATCAAAAAAATTTTGAACATGTCCATATGCAATATTACACTTTCCTCAACTTGCCCTTTTTCATCAGCAGATAGGGTGTCATAAATTTTCCCTATGTTCTTCAGTTTTCCTTCCTCTGTGATCTCATTTAACAAAATGTCTAGAGGTGCCAAGTCAGTTTTTGTCTTTTTCTTTTTCTTAGGAGTCAGCTTCTTTTTAGGTGTGACCTTTCTGACCAAAGATCTCACAGCTTGTTGCTTCTGCCTTGTCCTTCTAGGTGAAGGAGTGGTTGCTAGTGAGGGGTCTCTTTTCCTGACAACTCTTTTAAAGGTTGCTGGGATGTCTCCTTCTGAAGAAGTACCTACCCATGATAGATGAGCTTCAAGTTGTGGGGCTGCCAACTCATCTTCAGTTAGGCCAGTTTTCTTTAATACATCTTCCTTAATTGATTTTGCTTATTTGGATCCTTTCCTCACAAATGCCTCTACCTTCTTCTCTCTTTTCTTGGACTGTATTTGGCTTTCTATGGTTTCAGCACTACCAAATACTTCTTCCTTAGGTTCATTGGGGGCTTCCAGAAGTGCTTTGGCATAAGTTTCAACTATGTGGTCATCTGTCTCATAGCCCATTTTGGTTACCCAGATTGTCCTTGGAATGAATGCTTCCATCCATATTTCATCCTTTTTGATAACAAAGCATATATCATCTTTGTATTTATCTACAATTTTTTGAGATAACCTTGTCCTTTTCTTCATTTTTGTCTTTAGTGCTTGGAAAAAGTCATGAATGTTATTTTCTTTATTCTCACCCATGGTGTTGAACAGTTCTATTAGTTGTTTTCCTACTAGTATGTCATATCCTAGTTCTTTATATCCTATATTGGGAACTTGTTTTGTTATATGAAGCATTAGACATACTAACAAATTTCCAAATCTGAAAGTTCCTTTCTTATCCTTCTTTATCTTTCCAAGGTTGTCTATCAGTTCATCCTTTAACCATTCACAGATGTCAATTTTTGCATTTTCTGTTATCATATCATAAGCACTCTTAATACATAAACTTGAAACTGAGTTAAGTCTATTGGCATGAGTGGCTTTGTAACCTAATATCATACTTAAGAATCTCATATTTGTATCTTTTACATTGTTAACCCTTAGAGATCTTTTATCAAATGTTGCACCTGTTAGGTCTATGACTAAATCATTTGAAACCTTCTTGTTTTTATCTGGTCTTTTACTAGTGGCCGGTAACCCTATGATAGCCTTTACCGCTTCCTTGGTGATCTTATGAACTGCATCTAACCAAAAAAATTCTCCATGAACTTTGCTTAACACTATCCTAATCACATCCTTAGGAAATTCAGGAATGCTAAGGATTTATGTGAATCCTAGGGTTTCAATGATTTTGTGTTCAGCTTTAACATTGTCGGTATCATCACATATCTCGGTTTTATACATGGTTTTGATTTCCTCATCTCCTAACTCTTCAATATTGCAGTGAATATACATTCTAGGGTCTTCAGCATATACAACACCTTTAGGGATTTGAGAAAATGCACCTAAGGTATCATCCTTCTTTGCTATTTTGGGGACCAACTGAAATATGGGCCTAGGTCTTTTAATTACTTCCACAATAGTAGGGTTTTCTATGTATTCAATTGCAGAGGTGGATGCCATGATAAAATACCTTTTTCTGTCTTGGATGGATGATTTCTTGGAGTGTGCTTGTTCCTTGCTTGAAATGCCTTAGCTCGGAAATCTTCGCGCTCTCTGAAAGTTTGAAATCACGGTGAAATGAAATGGAGCCAAAACCTTATTTTATAGAGTCTTTTTCGCTATCTACCACATAAATTGCATGTCGGTTAAGTATTCACTTAACATTATTTGTCGGTAATAAGTGATTTTCAACTTCTTATCTCTAACCGAGGGAATAATAGCACATGTGTCATTAGATTGCCAAACCCTCAAGGAAATTTTTCTTCAATTAGATGCAAAAATTCCTACAGGTGGAGCACTGCTCTGTCTTGCCGGTGAAGCATCACTCTATCCTACCGGTGGAGCATTTGTTGGTTCTACTAGTGGAGGAGTATTCCCAATATTTAAATCAGCTTTTCTAATCCATTGTTTTGAGAATTCTTGCTTAACCTCTTCAACTTTTTCTTTACCTTTCAAGCTAGCACTTTTGTTGTCTACCGGTGTACCTTTACTTCTACAAAATTTAGCAATATGCCCAATCTTGTTACATGCATAACAAGTTACATTTTTTTTCTAAATAGCTTTCCCATAACCTATGCCGATTTGTGTTTTGCATTGATTAGATAGATGTCCAAATCTTCCACAGACATAACATCTTACGTTCATTCTGCAGTTTTCATAGTTATGCCCAACTTTGTTGCATTTGGAACATTGACCAGTGGGTGGATTGATATTCTGATAATTCCTAGATCTACATTCATTTGCCCTATGACCATATTTATTACAGTTAAAATATTTTCCATTGAATTTAAAAGTATTAGGTGGTCTTACCGGTTTGTTGTGATCCTGAGTATTTGTAGTACCGGAGCTTTCTCCAACTTCAAAGCCAATTTTACAAGTGTCACCTATGGGTTTTTGATTCTTCAATAAGGTACCAAGTTCTTCTGAGCTTTTCTTGAATTTTTCTTTATGTTGATTTGTAGTTTCCAATTCCCTTTCCAAGATTTCTTTTTGTCTCATTAGTTCATTTGAGTCATTCTGAGTATGCATCAGATCTATCTTCAACATGTCATTTTCATAGCTAAGTCTTGTGTTCTCATTTGCTACATCACTTAGTCTTCTGGTCAATCCTTCTTCATTCTTCTTTCTGTCCTCAATCTCTTTGCAAAATCTCATAGTCATATCCTGCATTTCATTTTTTGTTGTTATGATCTCTTGTTTCAGCTTGCTTATCATATCATTAAGAGATTCCTTTTCATCATTCTCATTTTGCAATTTTTCACAAAGTTCTCTTCTCTTATTTCTTGCAACAGCAAGATTTTCTTGAAGTGCCTGAATGATATCTTGAGCTTCTCTTAAATCATCTTCTAATTTGATATTTTTCAACTTCTCTGCATCATAGTCAGTAAGAGCTCCTTCAAGTTGCTTCATCATATTTTCCATCTTTACTGGTGTTAAGATCTTCCTCAAGTTGTTAGGCTTCTAAAAATAGAGGACCATGCTTTGATACCAATTGTTAGGATTCCCATAGATACTGAGAGGGGGGGGCGAATCAGTAGCTAACTGGTGTGCAGTACTTCTTAAGTTAAAAGATGCAGAACATAAAATAGCAGTATACCGGTATGCAAGAATTAATGCAATAAACAGAATCAGAAACATCCACATGAAAACAACACCATAACACAAGATGTTTAACGAGGAAACACAGTGTGGGAAAAACCTCGGTGGGATTTGTGACCCACAATATTGACTTACTGGCCAATAAGAGAATATTACTTACAATAGGGGCCTGCACATGCAGGAAGGCCAACTGCCTAGAGCTCACTGCTCAATGAGAAGTCACACTGACTTACAATGAGGATTATACTAATCCAATGATCTGTACTACTTTACAATAGCATCTCCAATGCTAGATTCAATACCGGTTTTAACTCTATTCTTTACATATACCCTTGACCTATAATTTGCACATTAGGTCTACCTAATAATTTTCTTTATGCTTGCTTCCTTACCCTAACAAATGTCTACAATAGTCTCTTTTATATACAAGAGTCATTTTAAAATTTTCCAAGTCGGCTTACAATAATAATCAAAATATTACATATCAAAAATCTTGTCGGCCTCGATGCCGGTATACATCTTTTCTTTTGTGCTAGTGCCGGTGTCGGTGTAGAGTGATCTTGTTGATGCCGGTGCACTGTCTTGCTTGTGTAATGCTTTGTCAGTAAGATGTCTTGCTGGTGTCATAGGATTGCAAGGTTTCCATCAATGAAAAAACCTTCAATCACACACAATGTCTCATTGGAGTGTCCATGTGCCAACACTATGTTGAGAATGTCTGTGTAATTCCCACTGGCACTTTAACTCATGATCAGAAAAGAGAGATTCAAGAAAATGGACAAGTCATGGAAGCCCTTATTCATTTTTTGTCTGATATTGAGTTCATTGATGTACAAGATAAGGACACTCCTAAAGATGTATGGGAGACATTGGAATCTATTTATGGATGATGAGCATGTAAAGCAAGCTAAGGTAGAGAGCCTTAGAGGAAAATTTGAGGACATGAGTTTGGTTGAAGGTGAGACCATTCAACAATATGGTATAAGAATCAAGACTATTGTTGGAGATATCAAGAGCTCTGGTGGAACAATTGATGATGCCACCATTTTCAGTAATGTCTTGAGATCATTGTTACCAGTCTATGCAATCTGAGTTGCTGCTATTCAGGAACTAAGGTCTATTGACAGAACCAAGGTATCCTTAGACTCTATCATTGCAAAGTTAACTGCATATGAGTTGAATAGCTATGATGGAAATGTTCAAAAGAATGTGTCAACCTCTAGAGCATCTGTTGCACCAACCAGAAAAGGAAAAGAAGCAAGTACCAATTATGAATCCCTGGAAAGCAGAGGTATGGATGATGAAGAGATTCTGATGGAATTTGAAGCTCTTCTTGCCAAGAGACTTCCAAAAGATACTGGAAAATACAAAGGTAAGCTTCCTTTAAATTTTTTTCCTACAATAAGATAGGACATATAGCTATTAACTATCCTAACAATGATGATAAGGATAAACCAGAGAGGTTTTGAAAATATAAAGAAGGAAATAGAAGAAATTGTCTTGTTGCAATGGATGAAGGTGTTACTGATGAAGAATCTAAGGATGAAGAGAATGAGGACATACTATTTGTAGCTGTGAAGGAAGAAGTATCGACAAGAAAGCACTTGTCTCTCACATTGACAACTCTAATGAATGGATAATTGTTAATGGTTGTTCTCACCATATGACTAGTCATCGCAAAAAAAAATTCTCTAGAAGAATATGATGGAGGTGTTGTTAGATTCAGCAATGATGCATCATGCTTGGTAAAAGGAAAAGGATCCATCTCACTAAATTGAAGGAGAAGTGCGGATGATGTCTACTGGGTAGAAGGTCTTAAGCAGAACATGTTGAGTGTTGCTCAGCTAAATGATAAAGGACTCATTCTGGAGTCCAAAGGTGGAGTCTGCAGTATAATTGGAAAAAGTGGTGAACTTATTGCCACCGGTAAGCAGACCAGAGGTAACTTGTTTCAATTGAATGCCAAGATAAGTCAGTGTCTGATGGTGAAATTTGATGACAGTTGTATATGGCATAGGAGACTTTATCATATGAACTTTGATAATATTGTGAAGGCTAGTAAGATCAAAGCAGTAGGAGGACTACCCTTGTTGAACAAACTGGAGAATTCTTTGTGCAAAGAACGTCAACTTGGGGAGATTTCTTCCTCAACTTTCAAAGGTAAGTCTTTTTCAATAGAAAACTTGCTTGATCTTGTGCATATTGATTTGTGTGGTCCTATAAAAACTAGAAGTATTCAGGGAGATAGGTATATCATGATTCTTACTGATGACTACTCATGAATGATGTGGGTTACATTATTGAAAGACAAGTCTGAGGCATTTGGAAAGTTCAAAGCCTTTAGAGCATTAGTAGAGAAGGAAAGTGGTCAAAAGATAAAATGCCTAAGAATTGATCAAGGAGGTGAATTCACTTCTAATGAATTCAATAAGTTCTATGAAGATAGCAGTATCAAGAGGTAGTTGTCTGCCCCAAGGACACCACAATAGGATGGCATAGCAGAAAAGAATAACATGACTATAGTTGAAGCAGCTAACACAATGTTGATCCAAGGAAAGGTTGCTCACACTTTTTGGAGAGAAGCAGTGAGCACTACATTCTATACTATGAACCAGGTACTCATCAAGAATGGTAGAGTTAAAACCCCTTATGAGTATTGGACTAGGAAAACTCCCACTATGAGTTATTTCAAAGTGTTTGGCAGTAAGTGTTACATCAAGAGAGGTGAGCATCTAAGAAAGTTTGATGGTAAATGTGATGAAGGAATATTTCTGGGATATTCCACTAAGAGAAAAGCTCTCAAGTGCTACAACAATAGAACACAAAAAATTGTTGAGAGTATCAATGTTAGGGTTGATGAATCCCTTGGGGAACTTGAGAAAACCTGTAGTGAGGAAGTGGAAGATGAACCGGGTATAGCCTTCTTGGAACCCATTGAGAAAGAAACAAGTAAAGATCTCAGTGCTCCTATACCAGTAGAAGTTGCAGAAGATGAAGAAGAAGAGGAAAAACTAGTAGAACCAGCTAGAGTCATTCCTAGGTATGTGAAACTACATCATGATTCGAAGAAAATCATAGGAGATAAACCAGCTAGAGCCCAAGACTTCCAGAGAAGCACATACAAATGAAGACTGGATTAAGGCAATGGAAGAGGAGCTAGACCAAATAGAAAAGAAAGCAACATGGTCCTTGGCACCCAGACCATAACACAAGAATATCATAGGTACCAAATGGGTCTTTAGGAATAAGCTAAATGAAGAAGACATAGTTTTGAGGAACAAGGCAAGACTTGTATGCAAAGGATATGCTCAGGAAGAGGGAGAAGACTATGGAGAAACCTTTGCTCCTATGGCTAGACTGGAAGGTGTCTGAATGCTACTTGCATTTGCAGCATTAAAGGGATTTAATGTTTATCATATGGATGTGAAGTTTTCATTCTTGAATCAAACTCTAGAAGAGGAAGTGTACATTGAGTAGCTAGATGGGTTTTCCTTATCAGAAGATAGCAACATGGTGTGTAGATTACACAAAGCCCTGTATGGATTAAAACAAGCACCTAGGGCATGGTATGGATAGCTACACTCTCATCTTATGAAGATAGGTTTTCAGAGAAGAAGTGAGGATAGCAACATCTACCTAAAATCTGAAGGTGATCAAATTCTGATCTGTGAAGCATTTGTAGATGACATAATCTTTGGAGGAGATGATAAAATGAGTCATGCTTTTGCAGATGAAATGAAGAAAGAGTTTGAGATGTCACTGATTGGAGAGATAAAGTTCTTCATTGGTTTACAGATTCAGCAAATGAAAGAGGGTATCTTTATTACCCAATCCAAGTATGTCAAAGAGGTATTGAAGACCTTTGGCATGGAGGAGAGAAAATCAGTCAGTACACTGATGGTGACTGACTATAAACTGATTAAGGAAGATGATTCAGTGTTGGTGAATGAGAAGGATTACTATTCAATGATCGGTAAGCTGCACTATTCTATGTACGACAGACTAGATATTGCTCATGCAGTAGGCATAGTAGCTCACTTTCAGAAAAGTCCAAGAGAATCCCACTTGGTAGTTGTCAAGTGGATTCTTACATATCTAAAAGGAACAGTTGACTATGGATTGTGGTATCCATATAATGGTGACTTTAATCTCAAAGTATCTACCAATGTTTATTGGGCAGGTAAAGTAGACGGCCAGAAGAGCATAATCAGTGGAACATTCTTTCTTGGTGGAAGGCTAGTCTCCTGGACAAGCAAGAAGCAGAGTTGTACTTCTTAGTCTACAACTGGAGTAGAATATGTGGCAACATTTATGAACTGCACTCAAGCAATCTGGATGAAACATGTATTGGAAGGTTTCAAAGTACCTATATCTAAACCACTGAGTATATTTTGTGACAATACTAGTGCAATAAATATTTCCAAGAATCCGGTATTGCATGCTAGAACTGAGCACATTGAGCTCAAGTACCATGTCTTGAGAGAGAAGGTTCAGAATAAGGAGGTTGTACTAGAACATATTTCCAGTAAGGAGCAGCTAGCAGATATATTCACTAAACCCTTACCAAAGACTACTTTTACCTATTTGAGGGGTGAATTAGGGGTTCTTCCCCTTCATGAAGTCAACTAAAGTTGTGTGCTCTACATCAGTCAGGTACTACAGTGTCAAATCTTTTAGGATTGATGTGTTGATGGATGCTACTCCATAGGGGGAGCAACATATTGGAGAATGGAAGATTGTGCCTCCACTTTGGCATTGTTGTCAAAGGGGGAGAAGATATCTGATGTATGGGGAGAAGATATTTGATGTATGGAGAGAAGATATCTGATGATGTAGAACACACTAGTCTATGATGTTTATAGTTGTAATGCCACACTGAGTATTGTCATCAATGCCAAAGGGGGAGATTGTTGGCATATGATGAACCGACATCTTGTTGGCATAAGATGAACTGACATGATGATATGATGATAGTGTATGTTGTCATTGATGGCAATAAGTGCAAGTGAACCGGTATATGGATTGGAAGAAGTTGGTGAACTCGTATGAAGAGATGCAATGACCCGGTGTCTGGGTTTCACTAAGTGTGACTATCGGTTGGTAGTCTCAGCTCTAAGGTTTCCAGTTTGGCAATCTCGCTTGTGTGATGCAACCGATGATATTCTGTGATGAGTTAGCTAAGAGATGAAGATGAGAGCGTGATACCACGTCAGCCTTGTGCACGTGAAGGATTTCCTTGAGGATCTTCCATGTGAATATTTGTTGCATTAAATGTCTACCTCAGGAATGAACATTCTTCTTAGCGGTATGAGAAGAAAGCATGATGAGTTACTGATTTCTATGTGCGGTGAAGAATGGATGATGCAGATTATCTAGTGATCTGTTTGAAATTGTATTGCTCTATGCAAAGTGTTTGGACGGTCAGGATTGGACCGCTTGTATTGTAAACCTAAAATGCTTAAGGTTTAGGGTTTATGCTACCAACCTAATTGTTGTCTATAAGGTCGATGATGTTTGTTATTGTAAGTTGTTGGAAAATATTGTGTGTGTATCCGAGTGATAAGATACTTGCTAGACCAGAGAGAAAACTATAGAGTGTGGTTGCAGAGTAGAGGGACTAAAAAGGATCTTCCTTAGCATATAGTGTTGTTATTAGATCAAAGTTTTACCTATTGTCTTCTAACCATTTCAACAGAAGGAAAATCCCTTTGTCAGGCAGCTTTAACAAGCTTACTGTAAATCCTTTAACCAGGTGACTCAAGTTCATTGAGTTCTTTAAATCCTCGAGCAAGGTAACCTTTAACAGGGTATATAGCGATCCCTTAACTGGGTGATCTTTAACAAGATCAGTTCTTAGCAGAACCTTATTGTAAAGTCTTTAGCTGGACTAGGATCCTAACATAGCGAGCTTCAAAAGAGTTCAAAAACAAGCTTGTAGGTATTCATCCCCACCGTGGTTTTTCCCATTTAAGCTTCCACGTGAAAAATATGTGTGTCATGAGTTGTGCATTTTTTTTGTTTAAGTGATTATGCATGCAGAGCTAATGGTTATTGTATTGTTGACACACCACATGCATGTTTTTTTTTTGCTGAAGTAGTTATTAAGTATTGAATATAACTAAAGGGTTTAGTTTTACCGGTTTATGTTGTCTGAGGTTTTACTATGTTTAACCGATATTGCCATGGTTAAGTTTAGTAATGAAGACAACCGGTTAGCATTGTTTTAAATTGATAAGTTGCAAAGAAATTTTTGAATGTACTTCACCCCACCCCCCCTCTAAGTACCAGTTAGGGTATCTATTGTTCATCATTATTCATCAATATGACATGGATGATCAACTATTGTTAGATATTTTAGAATATATAGAAATAAGTGCTACATAACAAGAGATGAAGAATGTTGGGGAAATTTTAATCATGCAACATTAGATGACGAAATATTGTTAGAATACTCTGCAAAGAGCAATTCTCACCAATGCTACAACAAAATGATGAAGAAGATTGTAGAAAGTATTAATATCAAATTAAGTGAAGAATGGAATCATGTTGAACTTGAACCTAGGGTTGAGATAGAATATGCCCTTGTTCTTATGGAAGAGAAGGAAGTTATGAAATACAAAGAAGAGATGAATGTAGAAGAGAAAGAACCTGAAGAAGCACCTAAAACACCTGAAAAGTATGTGTGGAAGAACCATTCATTAGACTAGATCATTGGAGACAAAATCAAATAATTTTAGACAAGAAGACTTGTTGAGAGTAATGAATGAGAAATTTTTTGTTTCCTATCTCAGATGAAGAAAAAAACTTTTGTATAAGCTAGCAAGGATGAAGGTTGGATGAAAGCAATGAAAGAGTATCTAAATCTAATAGAAAAGAATTAGAGATGGGAATCAGTACCTTGATCAATGGAAAAGAATGTGATAGGAACAAAGTGGGTCCTCGTAAATAACCTGAATGAAGATAGATAAATCACAAGGAACAAGGAAAGACTATCTTGTAAAGTTTATTCACAAGTTGAAGGTATAGACTTCAAGGAGACTTTTTCTCTGGTAGCTAGGATAGAAGCTATAAGGATGTTTATTGAATATCCTACATATAAGAACTTTAAGGTATATTAGATGGATGTAAAGTTAGTATTCTTGAATGGAGAACTAGAGGAAGAGGTGTATATTGAACAACTAGATGGGTTTTAATTGTTAAAAGGTCTAGATATAGTCTGCAAACTCAAGAAGGCACTCTATGGTCTCAAGAAATCTCCTAGAGCCTGGTATGAAAGTTGGATATGTTTTTGTCACAACATAACTTCAAGAAAGGTAAAATAGATAAAAATCTTTATTTTTAACTAAAAGGTGGTAAACTATTAATATTTGTTGTGTATGTTGATGATGTCATAGTGTCTATAAGAGATTTTCAAAATAAATGCATAAAATATTTGATATGTCAATGATTGTTGAATTATCCTTTTTCCTTGGACTTCAAGTCACTTGATTAGAAGATGCTATTTTCATTTCTTAGACAAAGTATATCAGGGAGATGCTAAAGAAGTTTGGTATGGAGAACTATAAACTAATTAGAACCCCTATGACTTTCGAAGGCTAAGTAAGGATGATGGATCTCTTGATGTTGGTTAGGAATACTACAAGTCTATGATTGGAGGATTATTATATATGAGTGTGTCAAGACTAGATATTATGCATGTTGTCTATTTGGTTCCCCGATATCAGCTAGCCCAAAATAATGATATGATCAAGGAGTGAAGAGGATATTTAGATATTTAAGAAGGACTCCTAATTTTTATTTATTGTATAAGAAGAATGATGATTTCACTCTAAAAGAATACACATATGTTGATTGGGCTCAATATGTTGATGACAGAAGAAATACGAGTGGTGTTACACTTTTGTTGGGAGATAGATTGGTCTCTTGGTTGGAAAAAATATGATTCAGTTCTATTATCTATTGGAGATGTAAAATATATTGTAATAGCCTCTTGTTGCACTCACATCATGTGGATGAAACCAAATCTCAAAGATATCAACGTGATCTATGATGAGGAAATTCTTCTTATGTGTGACAATACAAGTGTAATTAATATTTTAAAGAATCTAGTAATGCATTCAAGGAATAAACTCATATATATTCAACATAATTTCTAAAGAGAAAAGGTTACAGAGAAAGAAGTCAGATTGGAATATGTACCTACAAATGATCAGATTACATCTACATATTCTCCAAGGCACTAGAAAAAAATACCTTTGACTATCTTTGATGGAAATTATAGGTCCTTTCTCCTTAAAACTAGACATCTTTATAGAACTCGAGTGCACTAAATGCACTTTGGGTTGTAGGTAGGGTGGCCAGCCCATATCAAGGGTCAGGGGTATTGAATGAACATAAAGGTACGTGCACTTGGTACCCCTGATGCTCAATCCTTATAAGGAGGCATCAATGGTTGGGGATAGGAATCCCTCAATCTCGAATAGCCAGCACAAAAGAAATGCTCGAGGGTTGGGCATCAAGGTTACCTGGCTCCTAGAAGGGAACAATCAATAAGTAACCTAAATCCTCAAATGCTTGAAATGGGATAGAAGAAACAATTAAAAGTGGAGATAAAGAAGGAAAGAAAGAAAGAAAGGAAAGTAAAGGAAGGAAAAGGGCAAGGCCAAAAGAGGAAAAGGGGGTCACAACCTTATTGATTGACAAAATAGGAAGTGAGTTGTAAAGGTACAACAAGTACATAAATATACTTTTTCATAATTAAAGATTTCTTAACATTTAACGGCGCCTTTCCCTCATCTTTCTATACCAAATCAAATTAATCTATATTATTGATTTTAATCTTTTTTTGGGACTTGGCATAAAAAAATCTCGTATATTTAGAATGGAATTATGACACCTATATTAGCCTACTTTACTTGGTGTATTTGATATCAAGACCAAAAGTGTGACACAATTTTGTATCTTTACTATAAATCCATGATCTATTCTAATGTTCTTATGTGGATCCAAATGGACCATCATAAATTTGCATTTGAGGTTTCTCATCTAGCAGCTATTATATTATTGGGGGAGTATGCCTTATACTATTGCTAGATTCCTTTGTAACCATCATCTTCTAAAAGTGGGCATAAGAGTGGATATATCTAGTCTTCAAGGTACAATCACAACCAATAGTGTTTAAGAGTATATTCCTCTTCCTCTTTTTGTGGGAGAGGAGGTATTTTTGTTGGTTGAATTAGACAAGTTCCCTTGACTAGCTCTAGCTATCCCTCAATTCTCTATATGGAAACCCATCTTGAAAAAGAAGGTGCACTCACTAGCTTGGAGTCAAATGATTATGTTGACATTGGTAATGTTTGGTGAAATCTAGATGATGAATGACCCCTTCTTATGGAATCATAATAGATTCTCACACTTTGATTGAGATTAGTCATTTATTTGGACTTTGTGTAATTAAAATATGTAAATGTTCCTCCCTAACACTGTCCCCTTTTACTTGAATATTGTACTATTTTTATCTTGATAAATTAACTAGATAATATTTATTAAAAACAAAAAAATAACAAAAACTTTGGGTGCTTTATGTATGTGTGGAAAGACTAATTAGTTGAATCATTTTTGTGAGAACACATCTAAATAATTCACTTATAACTCTTGATGTAAAGAAAAATAAAGAATATTTTTTATATTGAATAAAGCAATTACATAAATGAAAACTAGAAAAAATAAAAAAGGTAGCCAATCAAAATTATCCTTTTTATATAGCTGAGAGAAAAATAGGTAGCAAGTTGAAATCATACTACTACGATTGAAAAAAACTCTCTTCTGCAAAACTTTGAACATTTAGTTCCATGACATAACCTAAGATGTACGTGAATATAACAATTGTCATGTGATGTTAAAGGCCTCTCTAAGCACATCCAATTGCACCTCCTATGTGATTGACAAAAAATTTCAAATACAATGATCTCTCCTCTCTCAATCACATTTACTCATAGTAACTTAAATTTTAATGATAAGGATTACTTCATGTTACATGGCTCTTGAAGATCGTTAGGTTAAAATAACCAAATTTGTATCGTATGAGAATCAACCGTCACATTATTCATTCATGCAAATGAGTTGGCATAAATTAAAGGTTTCCACTTTTTAGGATATTATATATGAGGTCCACCTTGCATAAATAGAAACACGGATCTTTAAATTGTGTAGATGATTGTTGTGAATTGAATGTGAATGATATGCAAGCACAAGTGAAGAATGAGAAGTGTGAATTTATGTTTGTGATGAGCTTTGATAATCATATCTTTAGTGTGACAATGTACTAAGATAGTGAATATAATGAGATATGTTTGTTATGATATTCTTTGCTTGACATGGTGGTTCAAGGATAGTTTCATGATTATGAGATTTTGTTCCTCTCAATTCATTATTTCCCTATACCTTCCATAAGATAATGAGTCATTTGGCATCCTATACATTCTTTGTATCTTGCCCTGGTATTTTGCACCTCGGTAATACAAGTCCTTCATATCTTGCCCTAAGGTTGTGCGCCTTAGTCCTACAAGTTCAATGAGATCGAGTGAGCTCCTTAGCCTTGAGCATAAAACTTTGTAATTAGTTATTCAAATTGTGAGAGTGATTCTCACTGTGGTTTTTGCCTTCTTGGGATTTCCAAATAAATTTGGTGTTCTTGTTTGTGTTATTCTTTATGGTTTTATGTTCATACTTACAAAGATAAGTTAATTGTGATTTGAAGTTTAAAGGGTTATAACTAAGTTGTTTTAAGGTTCAAACCAGTTCATCCCCACTTTTAGTCTTGTGGTGCGTTAACAATTGATATCAAAGAATGGCTCCTCTAATATAATCTTAACTTCTTAAGGAAGGTTCAGGATGGTGCAAGACATCTATTTCAAGTTACCAATGTTTCATAGCACAAATTACTCTTCTTTGAAGTCATAGATGGAATATCATTTGAATTATTTGTCGCTTGGAATATCGGACATTATGAAAACTATTTATATTGATCCAAATAGTGGTCCTACTACTATGGATGAGATCAAGAAACATGAAAATAATACCAAGGAAAGCAATATACTTGTTATTATTTTGACTAAATCAATTATTTTTTAAGATCAATGGATGCACAAGTGTAAAGTAAATTTTGGATAAATTAAGAAACATTTATTAAGGATATTAGAACATCAAGCAAGTCAAAATGAAAAATATAAATCATAGATTTGAGATACCAAGAATGTTTGAAGGTGATAACATTTAAGGTTACCACCACTAAGTTAAGAAGATGGTCAATACAATTACCAATATTGGTGGAAAAATAAAAGAAAGTGTAGTTGTGACAAAAGTGATGAGAACACTGGCTAAGTGCTATAATCATAAGAAGTATTCCAAGGAAGAAAGTCATGACATGAATAAATATACTTTGGGTCAGCTCTATCAATCACTCTATCCCTTTAAAACTTTAGAACTTAGTGAGAAACACAATGAGAAGAAGAAACACTCAAAGTTAGCATAAATAATGAAGATGAATATGAAACAAGCAATGACATGGATGGAGTGGGAGAAAACTTTGTAAGAAGATTGAAGAAAGGATCCAATAAATAAAAAGGTAAGTTTCCCTTTAAATGCTTTAATTGTGGAAGAATTGGTCATTATGGTTTTACATGTACATTTGAGGAGGACAACTATAAGCTATCAGATGATGATAACAAGAGAAAAGATAATTATAGGAGAGATGACAAAAACAAAAGAGTAGATGATAAAGATAATTTGAAAAAGAGTTTTTGTTCAGTGTATACCTAATCCACTGAAGATAAAGTTGGTGATGACTCAAATGAAGAATTGTTGTTTTTATCCATAGAATAAAAGGATATTGAAAGGTCTGGTATTACACATGATGAAAATAAGAGTGAAAAATCAATAACTATGAAGACTGCACTACATACAAAAGTGGTACCTAAAGCTTGGATAATTGATTTTGGATGCTCAAATCATATGACAGGTGATAGAAAAAGTTCATAAACTTTTAAAAGACTGGTGGTGGATCAGTAAAGTTTGATGGTGATGAGGTCATACCTATTTGTGGTAAAGGAATCATAACCATTGATGGCAAGTATAAGACAAATGATTTTTACTATGTTAAAGGTTTGAGGCATAATATTTTTAGTGTTATTCTGATGTGTAGTAAAGGCTACAAGGTCATATTTTGTGGGTTTGAATGTGAGATCAAAATATGGGTTACTTTATTAAAACAAAATTCTAGATCATTTGATAGATTTAAGGTATTCAAATCTATGATTGGGAGTAAAATTGATGCTAAAATAAAGCGTTTGTGGTCTGATAGACGAGGAGATTTTACATTAAATGAATTATGATAAATTTTGTGAAGAATATGGTATTAAAGGGCAATTATCTACACCTACTACTCCTTAGTAGAATGGATGAGTCCAAATAAAGAATAAGATTGTTGTACAAATGTCTATAACTATGTTGAAATATGCTAACTTACCTAATGTATATTAGAAATATTCTATGCATAATGTTGTATATATTCTTAATCCGGTACATGTAAAAGTGAATCACACAAAGACATCTTTATGAGATATGACATAAAAGATCAACTACTATCAAGTATTTTAAAATATTTGGAAACAAGTTCAATATAACAAGAGATGAAGAGGATTTGGGAAAGTTTGAGGCAAGATCAGAGGAAGGAATATTCTTGGGACACTCTACAAAGAGCAAGACTTACCAATCTTACAACAAAAGGCTAAATAAGATTGTAGAGAGTATGAATGCCAAATTAGTTGACGAATTGAATCATGTTGGACTTGAGCCCGAGGATGAGATAGAAGATTTCCTTGTTATTGTAGAAAGGAAACAAGTTATGAAAGACAAATAAGAGACAAATGTAGAAGAGAAGGAACCTAAACAAGCACCTAAGAGACCTAAAAATTATGTGTGGAAGAGCCACTCATAAGATCAGATCATTGGAGACAAAGACATAATTTCAGACAAGAAGAAGACTTGTCAAGACTAATGAAGAAGCAAACTTTTGTTTCCTATCTTAGGTGGAGAATTTTTTTTTTTGTAGAAGATAAGAAGGATTAAGGTTGGATGGAAGAAATTGAAGAGTATCTAAATCAGATAGAAAAGAATTAGACATGGGAATTCGTACCTTGATCAATCGACAACAATGTGATCTAGGAAAAAAGTAGGTTCTCCAAAATAACTTGAATAAAGATGGAGAAGTCACAAGAAACAAGGCATGACTAGCTTGTAAAGGTTTTTCACAAGTTGAAGTTATAGACTTGAAGGAGACTTTCTATTCTAGTAGCTAGGATGGAAGCTATAAGGATGTTTCTTGAATATGCTACATATAAGAACATTAGGGTATATCAGATTGATGTAAAGTCAACATTCTTGAATGTAGAACTAGAAGAAGAGGTGTATATTGATTAACCATATAGGTTTCGGTTGACAAAAGATATAGATATGATTTGCAAACTTAAGAAGGCACTCTATGGACACAAGCAAGCTCATAGAGGCTAGTATGAAGGTTGGATAACTATTTGTCACAACATAATTTTAAGAAAGGTACAATAAATAATAATCTTTATTTTTAAGTTAAAGGTGATAAATTGTTAGTAGTTGTAGTGTATTGTTGATGATATTATTTTTGGAGGAGATGATAGTGTTTGTAAGAGATTCTTGAAGAAATGCATAAAGAATTTGAGATGTCAATGATTGGTGAATTATCATTTTTGCTTGGTCTTGAAGTGACTCAATTAGAATATGGTATTTTCAATTTTTAGATCAAGTATATCAAGTAGATGCTAAAGAAATTTGGTATGGAGAATTATAAACCAATTGGAACCCTTATGACCACTAGTTGCAAGCTAAGTAAGGATGATGGATCTCTAGAAGTTTTTTTGAAATAGTACAGGCCTATGATTGGAGGATTATTATATTTGATTATTTGAAGACTACATATTATGCATGTTATCTATTTGGTTGCCAAATATCAACCTAGTCCATAGCAATCACATGATCAAGCATTGAAAAGGATATTAAGATATTTGAGAGGGACTCTTGATTTTGTTTCTTGCACAAGAAGAATGACGATATCACTTTGAAAGCATATGCAAATGTTGATTGGGTCATATGTGCTGATGATAAAAGAAGTTGAAGTTGTGGTGCACTTTTCTTGGGTGATAGATTGGTCTCTTGGTTGACAAAAAGGTAGGATCTGGTGTCATTATCTACTACACATGCAGAATATATTGCAATAGTATTTTTTTGCACTGAAGTCATGTGGATGAAGCAAACTCTCAGAGATATCAAGGTGATGTGTGATGAGGCAATTTCTACTATGTGTAACAATACAAGTGCAATTTATATTTTAAAGAATCCAGTAACGCACTCAAGGAATGAATACATATCTATTTGGAATAATTTCTAAAGAGAGAAAGTTTCAAAGAAAGAATTCACATCAGAATATATACCTACAAAGGATTATATTGTAGACATCCTTACCAAGGCACTGGAAAAAAATACCTTTGAGTATCTTTGACAGAAATTAGGGGTTCTTGACACTCCTTCAAACTAGACATCTTTATAGAACTTGAGTGCATTAAATGCACTTTGGGTAGTAAGTAAGTGGTTCATCCCCTATCTAGGGTTGAGGTTATTGTATGCACATAGAGGTATGTGCACTCCATACCCTTGATGCTTGATCCCTAAAAGCAGACATCAATGGTTGGGGATAGGCATCCCTAAAGCTCTGAAAGCCAACACATGCACGGATGGGCACGCACGCCAATCCTGATTCAATAGGCACTGGCTTCAATGATCAGGGATGAATGAAGCAACGTCGAAGGCCGTCATACCTGAAGCCCTATCCTCTGCGAAGCTATCAGTTCAAAGTCTAGGTGCATCAAAAGCAGAAATCGTAGGTGCATATCTAGGTACATATCCAGACGCATATCCCGCAATTAAAGGTGAAGAGGACAATTCTCTGGATTTGGATCTGGCCACAAAGATGCAAAATTAGCAATAATGCTGATGTTTTTTTTGGGCATGACATCACAAATTAGAGTATATCTAGAAGGCAATTATGGTACCTAAATTAGCCTACTTTTCTTGGTGCATTTGACATGAAGGCCAAACGTGTTACACAATTTTGTATCTTTACTATAAAGCCATGATCTATTCTAATGTTCTTATGTGGATCCAAATGGACCCTCATAAATTTGTATTTGAGGTTTCTCATCTAGGAGCTATTATATCATTGGGGGAATACCCCCTATAGTATTGCTAGAGTCCTTTGTAACCATCCTATCCTTAATGTGGGCATAAGAGTGGATTTAACTAGTCTTCAAGGTACAATCACAACCAGCAGTTTTGGGAAGAGATTCGTCTTCCTCTTTTGGTATGAGAGGAGGTATTTTTGTTGGTTGAATTAGACAAGATCCCTTGACTAGCTCTAGCTATTTGTCAATTCTCCTCTTAGTAGCTTGTAGAGAACCTTTTTGAAAAAGAAGGTGCAATCATTATGTTGGAGTCAAATGATTATGTCAACATTTGTAATGTTTGGGGAAAACTAGATGGTGAATGTCCCCTTCTTTTGGAAACATAGTAGCTTCTCATGCTTTGATTGAACTTAGTCTTTTGTTTGGACTTTATGTAATTAAACTATGTAAATGTGTCTCTCTAACACTCTTCGCTTTTACTTGAATATTGTACTATTTTTATCTTGATATTATTAAATAAATAATATTTATTAGAATGTAAGAAAAAAAAACCAAAATCAAAACCTTGGGTGCTTTATATATGTGTGGAAGACTAATCACTTGAGATGATCAAATCTAAATACTTCACTTACAGCTCTTTATAAAAAACACATTGAAATTATTTTTTATACTGAACAAAACAATCACATAATTGAAAACTACGAAGAAAAAGAGCCGAAAAGAAAATAGGTAGAAAATTAAAATCTCTTGTTTTATAAAGCTGAAAGAAAAACAGGTAGCAAGTCGAAATCATATTTCTTCGACAGAAAAAGAGATGTACGTACGTATAGCTACTGTCACGCGGTGTTAAAGGCCGCTCTGAGCACATCTAATTGCACCTCTTACGTGATCGACAAATACTGTCAAAGACAGCGACCTCTCCTCTCTTAATCACACTTAGTCATAATAACTTCAATTTTAGTGACAAGGATTATTTCATGTTGCATGGCTCTCGAAGCTGGTTAGGTTAAAATCACCAGATTTGCATCGTATGAGCCCGATAATATACATTTTTATTCCATCAGAAATCCGGACATATTTGTCTTGAGAACCGACTGCCTTTCTATTGAGTGCTGCAAATGAGTTGGCAGAAATTAAAGGTTGCCAGTCTCTAGGCTATTATATATGATACCCACCTCCCATACAATTTCTCCAAACCAAAACCTTCTAGTTTTGACGACTCTCTAATTTCTCTTATTTGCAGTGAAAATGTTTTCTCGCCGAGCTTGTTTAGTGTTGGCTACTGTTTTGTTGGTGATGGAGTTCAGCGCCTGTGTGTGTGCGACAGATGTACAGAAAAGCCGTCGTCTTTTGCAGGCTCCTCCCTCTCGTCCTCCTTTTTTCACCTTCCCACGCACTCCGTCTGCTTCTCGTCCTCCTTTTTTCACCTTCCCAGGCACTCCGTCTGCTCCTCGTCCTCCTTTGTTCGGCCTCCCACGCACTCCGTCTGCCCCTCGCCCTTTTCCCTTCATTCCATTTCCTCCACCCGCAAAGTAAAAAACATACAGCCTTAGCGCACGTACTATTACTTTGCTTTAGATATAAAATATTATCAGCAATAAATGCCTATACAGACTTCCACATTGTCTGTTGCTCGATTGTGTATGTTTAGAAGCATATTATAGTGTTTTCTCTATACAATTGTTCCGTTGCAGTTAAGGTATCTCTATGCTGATGGGGAATAGCCTATCTTCAAATAGAATATTTTGAATTTTGACTTGTTTAGTGATTTATCTGAAATCATCTATCTCTTAATGTGATTTCACATCAACCATCTAAATAAGTCAACGTTCAGAATGTGACGAATAGATTAACTCCAACTCATCAACTTTATAAGCTTTTCAATGAGGATGCTAAATAAATATGGAAATTTGTGTGCTTAATATTATATTTACATCTTTAAATTTTGTATGCTGTATATAAATGCTCAAGAACTCAATGTACTAGTTGTCTCTGAAGTGAGCGATTCTAAATTATATTACTGTTTAGCAAGTCTTTGTTGGTTTAAATTAAAGGAAATGAAAATGACTATCTACTGTGCCTTTATCAATTCAATTACTGTCATTTTGCAAGATGTTGCATGTGACATCCCGTTGTAAATGTTATGCATATCTTTAATGTCGTTTTCGCCATAAGAGTTTTTTATTCAGTAAATTTTCCTTAGTGCTTTACATTTATAAGTGTTCTTCGAAGGCTCTATATATGACAATGACTATGATTGAAACATGAAATTTTGTCTAAGATATGCACCATCTGATGAACTTCATTCCCGTGATAATGTCATCAATACAATGTTGTTATTAGTCATGGCCATGTGTGTAAATGGTATGAAACATATTTTCCATAATCTGAATAATGCTAAATATTATATAGTTAAAAGTGGTTGGTAGAAATAGATATATCATCCATTTCAAAATAATAATAAATAAGATTTGAGAGTTAACAAGATAAATAGAGATAAGATATAAGGCAAGGCAAATTGATATATTATTGTTCATAAGTATTGATATTGGATTAATGACTTATACGAAAAATATAATTTTTTAAATAATAGAAAATAATATTAATTTACAACAAATTTGTTTGTGCATCTAAAATTAAAGTTAAAGAAAAGAATCTAAAAGTAAACATTAACACAAAGAGTTCTATTGGTGATTCTTTAAGCATATAAAATTTATTACTTATCTTTCAACTCTATAATAAATAAGATTACATAAAGAGTTAGATTTGAAGACATAAAAAGACTTATGAATACTCATAATAAATTTCATATCTTATTAAGTAAAACTACAACAATTATAATTTCAAATAAAATATGAGCATAAAATTGAATCAAGGACATGATTATGTTTAATGTTATGCAACTTAATTACATCTTTTAAATAATAAAACAGAAATGATAATGTGATAAAACAAAGACATGTAGCTAACACAATCTTTAGTCCCTTCTTATGCTCTTTTCGAATAGCTTTGGATAATGACCTAAAGGGTTAGACTTATAATCTGTTCTCACTTGAAATTTCTTTTTTTATAATTTTTACAAGTATTTTTTAACTCAAAGTATAATCAAATTTTACTTATTTCAAAATAATATTTGTTAAATTAACTATCAAAATATTTAATATTTACCTTAATTCTCCTAATTGTAAAATTTTTATTTGTATTTTAGTTTATAACTTTCATTTTTTCTATATAAATTTTATATCTAGTACAATTTCCTAAAATATCTACTATCTCAACTAGGCCCAAATTTAAACCTCCAATAGTTGGGAAGAAATGGATTTGATAAAAATATGCAATAACACAATTTAATACTAGTCAATTTTTATGTCGTATGTTAAGCTTTATATTAGCACAATTTCCAATGTTTTGTGTTGAATAATTTCTATATGAAAATACTATTGAAATACCACTATATCTACTATTGTGTTATTGTGAAGGAATGAATTTGATGAAAATATACAAGTTTATCTCATATGTCCGTGGACCACCACTAAATCAAATTCCTTCTTGTAGTGACAACATTAATGATAAACATGGTATGGATGTTCTATACACCAATACAACTCACATACTGAATAGCAATGCTATGAATTTGGATAGTTGAGTCTAGAAGTTTTTGGACATTTCACTTCTCCAACCCATGTTGAGATATCTATGACTATTCTTACATCAATAGCCAATGTTCCTACATACACATATTCTAGCATGCTTATGCCTACACAAAATTGTAATTTCATTGATGTTAGTGGGGTGAGTCCTATAAATTAATATGCTTATATTTCACCTTCAACCAATCTCCCCTTTGTTTCTCAACCATCTCCTCCATCTATAAACCACAATGTTTCACCTACTTATCATACTACACCTTCTAGTCCTCCTTCACAATCCAATTCATCCACCCAAGCCACAATAATCCACTTGTAAAAGAATGTTTCATCCTTACAAAAACAAATGGCCAGAGTAACCCAATCCAAATACACTATCATTAAACATTTAGTAGGTAGAACACTTTCCATTGATACCCTTTGCACCCCACTTCCACAACACATTGAGGTTTCCTATTTCGAGAAATATCATGGGCATGGTCACCTCCACACTAATGTGAAAAAGTTTCCAATTTATGCAATGATTTTGTCTATGACCAAAAGTTTCATGCAAATATTTTCCCTAGACCTTTTAGAAGAAAAAATTTTCAAATGGTTTTTCTCCATTCCTAGTTATTCGATTCTTAATTTTTAATAATAGATAGATGTATTCTTTCAACATTTTCAAAATAATATTGGGCCACAAGTTATTTTGACTGATTTGGTATATTGCAAAAAAAATGTTAAGGAAAAAAAAATAAAAATTATTGGTAGATACTATAAAGGTAGGTTTTGGAATTAGGGTTTCACCAACCAAGATAGCAAGACCACCAATTTCACAAGATCAACCTTACATTTACAAGGGTAGTTGAAACCCAATAAATCTGGCCACAATTTATTTAGAGAAGAGGGTTGTAATGCTAATTGGATTTTCCTATTTCTTGTTTCCTCTCTTATAGAGTTGAAATTGGATTTGAATTATAAAGTTCTAGGGTAAAACAATATGAATTAGAAGAAAAAAATAATTAAAAAATGTTTTAGACTTCACACAGAGCCACAAATAGAGATTTGAGAAGGGAAATGAATCAAAATCTATAGCTAAAAATTTGGACCAAACTATTGGGACCAAGAGGGTAGGGTGACCTTGTCCTACAACTTTCGAGCAACCAAACAGGATTTTTTTGGAACAAAAAGATGAACAAGATCCAATATCAAAAGATTAGGCAACATACTTAGGACTAGGGAGGTGGTGCTACCTAGTGCTTTGCTTTGTGTATTTGTAAAAGTTGAACTTATTTGTTGTCATCTGTTATGTTGAAATCTTTCATTGTAAAACTTGAATCAATTTCTTGCACATAAAGAGAGAGAAAATGATTGTGGATAGGGGTTTTCCTTGGGTCAAACCATATTTTAGGAATTAATATTGAAATTAAAATGATAATTATAATGGAATTGAATTGAATTGCAATAGAATACTTTCCTTTTGAGGGAAAAGCTAGATCGGAATTTGAATGCTTGCAATTGAAGCTGATACCTTGATGAAGCTTTCTTGAAGCCACATGCCAAGGGTGTAGGATGCCATGTAGAATGTCTTCATGGATGGTTGACCATGGATGCCATCATGAATGCTTAAAATTTCCTTAACTTTTCCTTCAATGCTTGATAAATGCTTGATTGCTTGCTCACTTGAACTGAATTTCTGTAGAGTGTAATTGAGAGAGATCCATCCATCTTAGACTTGAAGTGAGAAGGGTAGACCTCCTTTTAAACCTAACTATCCAAAAATTATTTGAATTTCTAGAGCAAGCAGACATAGGAACTAAATTTGGGTCCTGGTTAGGAGGACCAGGGTAGTGGGGGCATCCCGGTTCTGGGATAGTCTTGTTAATTAGGAATCATATTTGAATAGGGGTTAGAAAGGGGGTTGAAAATGTATATTTTTGGAAGGTGTGAACAAAATCAAGGTAGACATCAAGCACTGAAAGAGAAAAGGCCAAGTTGAGGTCTAGGCTAGGAAAAACTTGTATGCACATGCAATTTACAATGCTTCATTTTGCCCCCACTTTAGTGAGAGTATGACACTACGGCCATAGTAATGATAAAGTACAAGTTGAATCATATAATATCAAACTCAAATCTTAATGAAATCTACCAAGAGAATTTGACCAACTAAAAATTGCGAACAAGTTGAATCATTTTTTTTGATATATCTCAAAATAAAATAAGCACCAAGCCAAATCATATTTAGCCGATAGACTCGTTATGGTGGATTTGCCAGTAAATTGAAGTTCCCCACACCCAAAAAAAAAATTCAGTGAAGGAATAGCTAAACGGAAACGTTTTATTAAAGTTTTGATATTGGATAGTTGAAGATAAATATCCTAAATTAAAACCTTGTCCTTTTCAGTGGAATAGTGCACATCTCTTTCAGTGACTGTGAGGTATTATCACTAACGGTGCTATGTCACCATAAGAAAGGCCCCACCGTATGTAGCTTTGAAAAGGTCTTAGCCATGGATCTTACAAATGACACTCCCTCAATGTTAACTGCGTACACTAGAAATTTATGCACTTAATAACTGTCACACTTGTGAGTACACACATCCAATGTAATTTGGCAAGGTTTCATACAGAAATAGAGAATATCTCTAGGTTGTGTAGTCTTGTTTGTTCTTATTCCCATATTTTATATTGCTTTTCGTAGCACCCAGTTTAGAATTTTCTTCAATTAGTCATTTCAGAGTTAAAGAGAGTTCTGTGAATGGTTGGTTTTTAACAAAAATCTGGTAAGTTTTGAGAATTGTGTATTGCTTCGTTGTTTGGAGGTTTTTGTGAATGGAAACTAGTTAATGTTATTTTAGACTGAATGGAGACTTTCTAATCAATTATGATGGACTGTGTAAATTCAATGAATGACAGCTTGTATTCCTATCCTATGTTTTTTTGTGGCTTGTTCGACATCTTACGAGGATAGAAGTAGTTATTACACAATTTGACATTGATAGCCAGGTGCTTTCTAATCAATTCTGATGGACTGTGTAAATTCAATGAATGACAGCTTGTATTCCTATCCTATGTTATTAGTGGCAACGTGTGCATAGAATGAAAATTATATTCTGCATTGGGTTTTAGTAAGCAATCTATTCTTATGGCTCAATCATAAGCCCGTGCCTGTAGCTAAAATCAATAGACTTTCTTGATATGCAACTATATAGGAATGGCCTACATACCATAGTAATAATCTCAAATTCTAAAGGGTCATTGAACTTTACTTTATCATAGATACATATATTATGCCACATCTGAGCGTTATGTAGACTTCTCATTGCCCTTAAGAAATTTAACTCTACTTCAGAGTGTGTTTGTTTTTGAAATTTTTGGACAAATAGTTGTTTTTTTGGGTTGCTTCTAGGTTCAGTCCTTTGAATAGAAGTACTCTTCAAGTTAGATTTTTGGATAGGTTATTGGGTTTAGGATCATGCTAAAAAATTGTCTTTGTTTACATTTGTGAAAATTTATAAACATATTCTACTTTTCTTTGCTACAAGTTATCAAAATTAGAATTTGGGTTTGGTTGTATCAAATCTTCGTATTTTAAGTACGCTTCTTATTCATGTGCCTTTAGAGTGTGGCAGACTGCAATTAGAAGGAAAACCTAGTAGACCTTATAAAATTTTGTGCAACCCATTAGTTTCTCACAAACATTTTATTCTAGTCGATTATCTTAGAACAAAACCAATTTTTTTAATTAGTTTTTTCTTTCGGATTATCTAAATTCTAA
The DNA here is from genome assembly GCF_030272615.1 of Cryptomeria japonica. Taxonomy (NCBI): domain Eukaryota; kingdom Viridiplantae; phylum Streptophyta; class Pinopsida; order Cupressales; family Cupressaceae; genus Cryptomeria; species Cryptomeria japonica. Next base: position 45,748,895 of record NC_081411.1, on the reverse strand, counting down.
ATTTTTCATCACCTCGTATGTCAATAGTAAAAAAAAGCACTGCCTTCAACTACTATTTATCAACAAGCATACATAAGCTCTCAAATTAAAAAACCAAAGAAAATCAAGAACAATACATTATTATTTTGATATCCACATATCCACAGAGTTGAAATAAGGAACCAAAGAAAATCAAGAATAATACATTATTATTTTGATATCCACATATCCACAGAGTTGAAATAAGGATACAGAGCATATGGCATTGGTTTTTTAAATGACTCCTACTGCCATGTGTATGAGATATGGTCAGTTAAATAACCTTTTTTGTAGTTGTAAAATAAATAAATATTTATAATGCCAGAAAAATGTACCATTGGCAAGAGGAAAATCATTAATGGCAAATTATTAGGCAACAATTTAGGAAAAACTATAAACATGTTCAAGTTATTTGAGCTTTTGGCTAATTTAAAACATTTTTTGAATAATAATATGATAGGGGTTGCATAACTCTTACAATTTCTCTTGCACTCTATCTTGGTGAAGAGGTAGTTCCTTAGGACTCTATTCACTCTTCATGTTGCTCCTCACCCTATGACACAAATGGTTAACTTAATTTGGGGCTCTTTATCATAAAAGGAGATGATTTTTCAATTACAAACATTTTGGGACAGCAACGCAATTCATTCTTACCTCTATCTTATTTCTTTTCACTCTAAGGTTTCACTATTCCCTTTAGTGGTTGCATTTTTCATACTTTGATGTCCTTTCTTGCATGGAATTGTATGTCTCTTATGATTAATCTCTCCTTAAGGTAATATGTGATATTTCTTCTACTTAATTCTTTGGAAGATTACCTCCTCTTTATAGTTTCATATTGAATATATTAATGTCTTTTATTACATTGAATATTCCTTCATCCGAGTATATTTTGTATTTGCTTATGTCTAATCTCCCCTTAGATGTTGTGAAATTCTTATTATTGTACTTACACTTGGGGGGAGTGATCTTTTTGTCTTATCCTTTCTAACTATCCACTTTCCTTTTGTTGAGTGGTGTTTGCTTATGATTTAATATCATTCCTTGTGTGAAGTTTTTGTTTACCCAAGGATTCTCTCTTATGCAAGAGGTGTATATCTTTGGCTACAACCTCTATTTCAATTTATAGTATATATAAGTTATAAAATTACCCCTCACATTGGGTTAAAAGTGTGACATCCTTCATCAAGAATCCCTTTCACCTATCAATAGGAGGCAGGTAGGCATTCTTATTATCCTTTCTGTCTTTTGGTAGAAGATGCTATTTTTTTTCAAGAATCCTCTTTACACTTGGAGATAGATGTCTTTTGAACAAAGATCTCTTCTCCTCCAAGGATCTTCTTTACACATTTTGCATGATATCTCTTTCTCAACTATCTTATCCTTACTTGTAAGAGTATTCCCTCTTTATCTTGGATTTATGCATTGTTTTCTAAAGGATATCTTCTCGGTGTTAAAGGTGGGTATCCTTCATTCTATCTTTGTTAAGACATCAACATAGGGCTGTGCTGACATCTTAAGGGGCAGGCATACATATCATCCTCATTGTACTATATTGTACCATATTTTTTGCATGTCTTAAATGGGGTGTTCATTCTCAAAACAAAACAAAAAAACCTCTTACACAAGATGCTTCATGCTCAAAAACAATTGTAGCATTGATATATATCTTAGATGGGGTACACATTCTCAAAATCACAGCGAAAAAAAACTATTACAAGAGATGTCCTCAAAACCAAGCATATATTTTTCTTAAACAGGGTTACACATTCTACAAACCAAAGCAAATAAATGCTATATGAGATATTCCCAAAACCAAACTCACCCCTTGGAATTTGTATTTTCATTAAATGTCTTAAACAGGTTGAAGCATGCTGGAAACCAGAGAAAACAAACTCTTATATGTGATTCTATACACTTGAAACTAGACATCACTTTCACACATGCATGAGGATGATTGGAACTAGCAAAAAATAGCTAGAATATTCCAACCCTCCTCCCCAACATGGATCACCTAGAATAACACACCTAGAATGTGTATTCCATGCTTTTTCCTTCTTCTCATGAGCTCATAGCTTTTCTAGTTGTAGTTCATGGATGATGCATACTCTTTCTCTTTCATGTGAATACTTGTTTTCTTGAGGTGACATTTTTCAAGAATGATATTAGTGGTTTCAAGATATTTTTATATCGAGGTCTCTTCGGCTAGTTCACTTGATGTCTTTGGTTTTTAACTTTTATGTTTTGTATCTTTTGCCTTTGTCTCTTTTTTGTCTTTTCATGTCTTTGTTTGCCTTTTCATTTTTATCTTGTTTTGTGTGCCCTTTGCATGTGTTTGAGTGAGTTAGGATCCTAATATTGGGGACTTGGTTCCTCAGAACTAGTGATATCTTATACTCCTTGTGATTGTGCTTCTCTATTCCTCCTCTCTTTGATCTATTTTGTCTACTTTACCACAAGTATTTGCATAGGTTCACACTCTTGTTAAAGTGGGGGCTAAAAGAAGTGGCATAAATTATCAATGAGCCAATTTACACCTCATGTTCATGCCCCTTCTTTAGCGTGTCTCCCTCTCATCTCCTATCTGGGTCCGTCAAGTGCCTTAACTCCTATTTCAGTGTCATGTACAACTGCCAATTTATTTCCTAGAGGGGTATCATTCTCTCTGGGCTAAACCATGGTCCATGACTAAGGAGGACCAGGGCACTAGTGCCCTGGTCTTAGGACTAGAGTGCCCAACACCCTGGTCCCCTTAAAAGGGTCCTATTTTGAAGTGGGAGATTGGTGCTATCTCTCTGGTAGGAAATGAAATTTATGGCACTATATGACCATTGGAGGTTGGCTTAATTGATAATTGACCTAGATACCCTAAATAAAGACATTTGATCAACCTACTTTCATCTATCCATTCAAGCTATCAATGAAGCATCCTTGCATCTGTGAAACATTCATCATTAAGCACTTTTAGAGACCTTCAAGGATGCATATTCTTCATTCAACCTTCATGGAGGAAAATTACATAATTCATTAACATGCATGTGTGTGTGATTAGGGTTTTGTCATGTTCATTTCATTTTATACAACATATGTGATTACATTCAAGAATGAATGTGTCATTATCGACAATTACAGATCTTAGGTATACCTTTCAATTATTCATTTCAATATTTGTAGTTATTCATTCAAGGTTAATTCCTAAATTGGCTTCTGCCATAGACAAGCCCCTATTCCCAAAAATTTCCCTATTTTGTGTGTATAGGAAATAGGTACAAAGTTGTGATTCCTAAGATTGACATTATTCACAAAGGCACATATGCTCCCCTTTGGAGGGTGAAAAGTGTAGAGGACCAAAGTGATGGTTATTTTGGTCCCAACATTTTAGGACAACCTCCTGGAAACAAACCCAAATACTCATATATTACTTAGATCTAGGTTCGTAACTCTGTTTAGAGATCGTAGCTCATAGTTCATGCACATTTACATTAATTTCAACACATTTGCCCTAATTTTAAAATTTTAAAAATTGAATTGAAAAGATGGTATCAATTTCCAATCCAGTGAATCTAATAAGAATTATCATCCCTATCCTTGTTGATTTGAGGCTAGATCTATTAGGTTCACCCCTCTTTAATGTGATTGGTTCCTAAGGAAAATATTGATGGTATTCCTACATCTAATGGTGGAAACCCTAATATTTTCACCATCATAGGGTCATACTCCCATTACAATGGAATCTAAATGTAGCATCCTAAATTGTCACTGGGCCAACTTACTCCTCATGTTTGCACCCCCACTTTAGCATCTCCTATTCTCATCACATTTTGGGGTTTGTTTGTGCTAACTCTCCATCTTTGAGGTCATGAAAAACCTTTTATGGTTCCTATAATGGGATACCCACCCTATTTTAGGTTTGTTTCGATTCTGATTGAGGTAGGACTAGGACACTTATTGCCTTGGTCTAAATGATGGAACCCCGAAACACCATGGTCTTACTTAAGTAGGCCCTGATTTTAAATGGGGCTGGGGATTTGTCTCAATAGTAAGATTTGATCTTAGGGGCTTTGCATGATTGTTCGAGGTTAGCCTAATTGGCAATTTACCTATAACCATTTATATAAAGGCATTAATCAGTTTATTTTAGATATAAGTATCCATTAATTATCTACCTAAATCACTCATGCATCTGTGAAGCATTCATCATCGGGCATTTTTCAAAGATCTTCAAAGTTGTATATTCATCATTCGACCATTGTGGAGAAAAGTCATGTCAATTTTCATGCAAACATGTGTGTGTGATAAGGGTTTTGTCATGTTCATGCCATATTTTATGACATATATGATTACATTCAAAGAGAAAAGCATTATCATCAATAACTACAGCTCTAAGATATATCTTTCTAGCATTTATTTTAGTATTTGCATTTATTCATTCACTTGAGGTTATTTCCTAAACTAGGGCTTGACTTAGGTGAACCCCTATTCCCAACAATTTCCCCTTTTATTCTATGTGTAGGAAATAAGTACAAAGTTGCATTTAGGAGGATTGACAAGATTCATAGTGATGAATAAGTTCACCTCTTAACGGTGATAAATTCAAAGGACCATGTTGAATTGGTACTACCTAGTCTCAAGAAATCAAGCTGAACTTTTGGGAACATATTCTAAACATCTTATTTATCCCAAATCTAGGTTGTTGTCTCCATACGATGGTCATATCTCACTATTTATGCTCGATTTCTTTAATAATCACCTATTTACCCTAATTTTAACATTTTCACAATTCAATTTAGAAGGAGGATCAAACTATAACCAAGTGAACCTAATCAAAATTTCAGAATTTTTTTGAAAGGGATTAAGCCTAGATCTAGTAGGTCCATCCCTCTTTCAATGTGATGGCCTTTTAAGAAAAAATGGTGGTTTTATTACCTTAATTGGTGAAATGATAATTTTCACGACCACAAAATATTGGATAAGTATTTATCCCAACATAATTTTTGTAGACACCTAAAAAAGTCTCATTGATCTTACACTAATTATTCGTCTATTTAATTAAGTAATTCTTTAATTATTTAAGTAAAATAACCCATTCCTCTAATCAATTCAAATCATTATTAATTGTCCAATTTCAACTTCTGCATTATTCTAATTAATTAACCCTATCTGAATTATTAATTAAATATCAATTAATTAATTGCGACCTTTTCCTTAGTTAAATAATCTTTATTATTTAATTAATTCAATATCCTATGTTTAAATAATTTTATTTAAATTATTTAAATTAATTAATTAAATTCCTCCAATTTCCCAAATTATAATTCCAATTAATTCATCTAATTTCATTTCATTTCTCCCAAATTCTAATTCCAATTAATTTCATTTCCTCCAAATACACATTTCACAAAATCTGAATTTCAATTAATTTCATGTGCATTTCAACATTCGAAAGTCCAATTCAAATCCAAATTGAAAATGGGAATCAAATTCAATTTCAAAATCCTACAACACATGCTAAAATCATAATTGATTGATCAAATCAATTATCTAATCAGTTAACTCATCAATCATCCTTTTAAACTCCCAATCACCTTTTTTTGACTAATCGATCTAATAAGTCATCTCCCTAATCAATCCAGTCCACTAGCTAGTCAATTCAGTCTACTGATCAATCGATTGAGTTCACTAGCCAATCTATTTAGTTCAGTCTCCAATCTATTAAGTTAACAAATCAATCAACTATGTTAACTGATCAATCTAAATCAGATATCTATCAATCAACACTTGAGTTCTATTTCTCACCCCTTTGTATTGAAAATCTATAAATTCAACCTCATTTTCTCAATTCAAGTGAGTATCACAGTCTCAAAATTGTTGTCCATCTTATGCAGGAAATCATTGCAATACCTGAGAGCCACCTACATCAACAATAATGGAGAAAAGAAATGAAAGCCTTGCTATGTCAATTCAGGGAGTTTTAGATAGATCTTTCTTTCATTTCAATTGATTTTGCATCATTCCATTGTAATTTAGGAGTGATATTAATTGGATTAGAGTTGTTATTCGCTCTTTGATATTTGGTTATACAATTTAAACTTATTTTACCCCTAGATACATTTCGTGAACCTAACGTGAAGCATGCTAACCTTCTCTTCTTGTTTTGAATGATTTTGCAGATCCGTATGTGCACAAGAATCTTGATTTGGCACTTGCATACACAGAAACTCGCAATTGCTTATAATACTTCACAATTTCTATCACATCATTTCACAATTGCTTGGAGGGTGTACCACAATTGCTAAAACATCTCGCAATTTCCTTAATGAGTTGCAAAATTAAAGTCTTTTGTTGTTTCTTTATTGTGTAATCTTGTGCACCTAACCCAGAAAAATCATTAAATTCTAGAGATTTCATTTTCTATTTATAAAATGTATCTAATCCAATGGCAAGAAAGGTAACATTGAGAATTTCAAGTGCAAGAAGCGCAAAACAACATAAGAGAGAACAAAAAACATATCAAAGACTCCTAAAGGCAGAAAGGGAGCTTCGTGAGATTAAGGAAAAAGAGGAGATTGCCCAGTATCATAGAAATATCCACTTCTTCTTAGCCAAGTACAAATTCTATGATGATATTGATGTGATGGCTCGGGTGGTGTGGGATAACATAATTGCCAAATAACTTCTCTATCTTCTGTCTTTTTCTATCGTTTTCTTAAAAATTCATTTTTTTTAATTTTATTTTTTACTGATGAGCAACTAATCTTATATCAATTCACAATTGATTAGTCATCACATTGCAATTTCTCTAACAGTAATGCCCATTTGATGGTATATCAATTTGCAATTGATCTGATATCAGTTCACATTTTCTTAGTAGTTAGGTTGCAATTACTAGATTAGATTTTTTTATTTTGTTTTAATTTAGTTCTGGTTTTTATCAGAATTTCTCTCTGTCTGTGAAAAGACAGATCTGTATAACTACGAAAAATTAGGCTAAATAGCCAACCATGTGTCTACTAATGTTATTTTATCTGCAGGGTTAGAATAGAAAACTTGCTTTGGTGCTCTTAAAAAGAAAAAAACTCAATTTATTTTTATCTTTTCTCACACATTGCTATGAAGCATAAAAATGAATCCCATGCCTTTTTGGAGCAACGTCTCCACTTATAATAGAAAATCATTGCAATGAAAGGATAAAAATAACTTTGTTTTTTTTGTCTTCAAAGGGATACATATTATGCTCTCCCCTTAAATGGGTGATCAGAAAACCATACTCTATTCTTTTATGCTTTCAGTAAATTTTTGTACTTACATCCTTTAGAAGGCTTTCCCTCCCGAGTTGCCCTTAGGGCGCCATTAAGGCCGATGAGAGGGGAACGACCTAAGTGGCAACGACTAAAGCCAAGTAGTGCAAGCCACTATAAATAAATACGTATGTGATGAAAATCATATGCGATGAGTGTTACATGATGTCACAATGGTGTTATGTCTCCCCCAGTGCCTATAAGGTATATTAAAATCTATAGAGCATAACCTCTACAAACTAGGAGGCCTCCCTCAACGGAGTGTAAAATGCTGATGATTGTGACCACTCAAATAGAACCCTGGATAACCACCTTAGGAATTAGAAGCCAAACTAAGTCAGTAACTAGACACCTGGATTATCACATTGTAAGGGTGGGGAAGATTCCACCCCAAGACACTCACCATATATCTCCCAGGATAATGGACCAATTGAGGAGGAATCTTCTTTGGTCTAATTTTTTTAAAAAGGCAAAAAAAACTCGCACACTAAGGTGTGACAGGGGTGTTTGAGCTGACAAAGTATCAAGATGTGGGTTGTGCTAATATTTGTTACCTTTTGACCTTAGGAAAGTTTGCTTGATATGCTATTGAATTGCCCAAATACAACGAAAACAAAATGTGGTTTTTAAAAACATTCCAACATTCATGAGAATTTGAAAAAGTTCTTTAAACAAGTATTCTTTCTGTGTTACTATTCTTTTTTATGTGTCTCTTGTGTCCTTTTCTATATTTCATGAAACTCAAACATTTTAGAAAGTACCAAAAGCAAAGTGGAATCTCAACCAGGTATAACAAAAATTATTAACAAGATTAAGTGTCAACATCAACATCAAACCAAAACTTTTGTAAAACTCAAAGATGAAAAACTTGGTATTCTTAGGTGATCTTATGTCCTAGACATCTAGTTCATGCATAAGTCCTTTAGTGTCATCATACTGTGCAATTCCTCACATCACAAAAAGTGTAGTCTTCAACTAGTTTGCATCCACTCATATAGAATTCAGTATTGTGTTAGAATCTAAGGAAGATACCTCAATACATGGGTCTAAAAGGAGACGGTGAATTTCCATTTGAGCAACCCAATCTTGGACCAAACAATGACCAATTAGCAATAATTGATAGTTTGGACAACCTTGCTTGTAAACTAAAAGTTGATCGTTCTCAGTACGACATAGTTGAAACTGTCATAGATAATGAGATCCGAAAATCTGTCCGTCTTGATGAAAAATTGAGGAAAAAGATCAAAAAGGAAGCTCAAAAGGAAGCCATTAGACAATTGGTTGAAAAGACCATAGAAGAGTTTCTGAATCCTCATTAGAGTCATTAAAGAAAAGTATCAATCATTCCTAGCTTCCATATAGTCTGCATTATAATCTTTAGCATATGGGTCTGAAAGGAAACGACAAATTTCCATTTGAGCAACCCAATCTTGGGTCAAACAACATTTAATTAGAAATAAGTGATGGGTTAAACATATTGGCTAAGGAATTGATAGTTGATCAAGACCAATTCGACATAGTTCAAGTTGTCATAGATGAGGAAGTTTGGAAGTCAGTACAAATTGGCATAGACCTTGAAAATCAAAGCAAAGAAGAGGTAGAATTTGAAACATTTCGGCAATACGTTGAAGATCTTGTGTTTTCATTCCGAAATCCTTGATCGGAATTATTCACTCATAGATTGCATTATCCCCATTTTAGTCTTTAGAAAGTCTTAGAAGCATACCTAGCTACAATTAGTTGAGTCTTGCATTCACATTTTAGAGAGTCTTAAAGAGTCAAGATCACATTGGAATAACATTCATGCCATTAACACATGCTCAAAAATAAAAATATCAGATGGAGCCTAACAATGACCCTTCGGTTAACCCAACATGGAATATGAACTTTCCCAGAAATCAAGTAACACTGCGTCAGAGGCCCACAAGCTTATCAACAAACACAAATAGGATGCCTTCCATTGATGAAATACAACATAATTTGACAAAAAAAGAATTGGAAGTAGCCCAACAAGATCCTGCGACACTTATGATTCTCAACGCTCTCATCAATAATGATAGAGATAGATATCTCACACTATTAGTCCAAAATGGGGCCAAATTACCTCCAGGGGTGGATATTTCAGCTATAATGCTGCTAGGTGTGACATTGAATTAAAATGTTCCTCAAGTACCTACTATTACATAGACTAAAACAACAATGGCTACATCAACTTAGGGTTTATCTCTAAATACAAAAGCGACTACAACTCCAACACCATCAACAATTTCATCAACAAGTACTAATGTTATATCTTAGACAATGCCCAGTGTAACAACACAAGCTACAATATCTCAAAAACCTGCTTCGACAAGTATAACTCAACCTTCTGTTTCAGGTGGATCCACCTATAGTGGCCAAAATGTGAATCAGGAAATAACAAGCTCATGTTAGCCAAATGTCAATGCACAATTTGCATACTTTACACCACCTAGTGGGAATTATGGTACACAAATACATGGTTAGTCTACATTTAAAAAAGCTCAAATGTACTCCAATACTATCCCTTTTATGGGAAACACTCATCAAGTCAATACACCATTGACACAAACAGAGATTCTGACTCAACAAATAGAGAATATTCAGAAAAAGATGACCAGTATTCAAATAGTCAATGATAAAAAGAGCTATACAATGGAGTACCTCCACCCATATACTTTTTACAAAAAGTTATACATGCCACCTTTTCCCATGCATTTTGGAACTCCAAGATTTGACAAATATAGAGGGAAAGGTGATCCTCGAGATTATGTCAGAGAATTATTCACGGCATGTATTGAGGTAGCTCATGATGATACATAGTTAATGAGGCTATTTTCCAAAAGTCTTGGAGGGACAACATTAGAATGGTTTTCACACCTCCCACCTAAGATTGCTTCATGGGGTGAACTAGTTGAGTTATTCATATCAAACTTTAGATTCAATATAGATAATCCAATTACCTTGATGGATTTATGTGCAACAAATAAAAAGGAAGGAGAAACCTTTGCTACATTCTTGCAAAGATGGAGAGGTTTATACCACAGATGTCTTAGTCACATCCCTAAAGTTGAGCAAGTAGACATTTTCAATGAAAATCCTGTACCTCCAATTAAGTATCCATTACAAATGCAATGCCTAAACAATTTTAAAGATATCATAGAAAAAGGAATCAAATGTGAAAGAGGCCTATTAGATAAAGGGATATTGAAACACCACAAAGATAATGGGCCAAACACAAGTACAAACAATGAAAGGACAAAATTTGGCCTAGGAATAAGAATGTCACAAATGATGGATTTGTTTTTGCCTGTGCTGTAAATAGAGCTCAGGAAACACTATCTCTACAAGGACCAATTGATTTGGCCAATAATAATCAAACTCAGATAAACAACACAAATTCACTATAGTCAAGCAATCCAAGACCACCAAGGGCAAGCATACCCAGAAGAATATTTACAGCCTTTGGTGAACCTATTGAATCAACACTCAAAAAATTGATACAGAGAAATACCATAAATTTACTAGAAGCTAGACCATATAAACCGGGTCCATTCAAGCCCACTTGGTGGAATGACACTGATTTCTATGAGTATCACCACAATAAGGTTCACAAGACAACAAGTTTCTATAATTTGAAAAACCTCATCCAAGATCTCATTGATCAAGGTGACATTACTGTAAAACCAATAAGGCACCAAACATAGATCATACCATTTTCAAGGATCCTTTCGTCAAACATGACAAAGGAAAGGCTTCTAGTTCCAATACACAAAACAATACTACCAACTATACCAATGTCGCATTCGACAATGCCATAAACACACTAAGTGAAGGAGATGAAATGGTTGCTACAATCACAATAAATCCAACAAATTGAGACTGTGTTGTCATCACTAGAAGATCAAAGGTCACATTACAAGGGGTACCTTTAAATCCCACTTCAACAACTAGCAACTACAATATGGTGAATCAATTGAAGCGAACTCCAACCCAAATTTTATTATTTGAGTTACTACGCATGTCGTCGGCTCATAAGGTAGTCCTAGACAAAGCCTTACAAGATTCAGTTGTTGCTAGAGATATTGATGAGAACAAATTCCAATCCATGTTTGGAAACTTTGGCAGCTTCAAAGGTCGTATTCATTGAACAGGATGTACCTACAAACTGACCCATGCATAATGATCCCTTGCACTTATAAGGTTTGGTTCACTAAAAGAAGGTTCGAAGAGTGCTTATAGATGGTGGCGCTGGCCTTAACATATTTACACTATATTTGATCAAATCTTTGGTATATTCCGAATATTATATTGATTCTACCAAGAGAATCAATATTAAAGCCTATGATGATGAGGAACGCCCTTCTAAGGGTGTGGTGACTTTACCAGTACAAGTGGGATGAGTTACAATAGACATCACCTTTCAAGTCCTAGATAGATAATTAGGGTACAATATGCTATTAGGTCTCCCATGGATACATACCATGCAAGCAGTACCATCAAATTTTCACCAATGTGTGAAGTTCCTATACAAGGGCATAGAGATCACTATCCATGGTGGCCCAAACCCTTTTCAACACTGTAATTATTTAAGGGAAAGCACAGACAATCAAGTACAAAACAATCAGGAAGCTCCACTTCACTTACAAATGGAATCATTATCAATCAAAGAAATAGAGAAAAATATACCTACCACATCTTCTATATAGATTAAGAAAGTTGGTTGTGGAGAATATTCCACTTTGAGTACCTCAAATGGAAAACAATCATATATTTCTCCCAGATCTTTTGGGAAGCCTCAAAATACAACAATGAAGCAAGATAAAGGAAAAAAGATAGTGAGGTACTCAGATTCACGCTCTTTCATTAGATGGGGAGACTTACAAGAAGAATCTCTAAGTGAAGATGCCAATGAAAGGATATACAGAGAAGAAGATGACATGACCGTACCCAGGTTACCTCTACATCAATATGGCAATGACTTCAAGATGTTATAAAAACACAGGTATGATGGCACCACAGGATTGGGACTACAAAAGCAAGGAAGATTAGAACCATTTTTGCCACATGAAAACCCAAAGACTCAAGGTTTGGGATATAAACATGTACCAAAAATAACAGAGGCCAAACAACATACATTAGATATACTAAACAAGCCTAGGTTACCCTCTAAATACATACGTCAAAATCAGTCATCAATAAGAGTATTTTCCTCTTCATCTCAAAAAAGAAGGAGAGCACCAACATCTCCTATTATGGAATCAGATGGTGAAGACATGAGGCAACTTCTACAAGAAACTAGCACACAGTCATCTAGTAGTACAATACTTGAAACATCTGCACAAGCAAATATGGTAGCAGATATAGGCTTAACACCAACAAACGAGCCAAATCCTTGGTTGCTGTCAATAATTTTTCCAAGGGAAACAACTCTAGCTCCTCCACTTGAGTTAGATGAAGAAAGACTACAAAGACTGATGCTGGGCTTAAGAAGGGTATCTACAATATAAAGAAGATCCACTAATCTGCAACAAACTCAGTTACAAGAACAAGACGAGATGAGTGACACAAAATTAGAAAGTGAAACATAAATATAAAGTGTCACAGATTCTTGTGACTAAGAATTCCCATTGGATAATGAAGATGACCCACCACCAATTTATGATGAGGACATATCAGGTCATAACCAAGTATGCATGGTATTAGGATTTTCTACGACAGAAGGGAACAAAGACTTGCCCCTTATACATCTATATTTGATTAACTAGGGGCAAAAAAGAAAGTCACACTTAGATTTGTTTCAAAATGATGAAGCCATAGCTGAATTGTTGGGTGCAAGGGACAAACTCCCTTAAGATGATCACAAGGTTGGCTTTGCAGTAGATCTAGACAGAACTGCATATTTTGGAGAAGCAAGCTCCTCTCCTAATCAAGACCATGATAATGAAGAACACATTTCTCATACCATAATGGATGATCTTCCTATTGATAAAGAACAATCAATATTATTGGCAGAAGAAACTGAGGAAATCAACATCGGTGATGTTGAGAAATTTTGTAACATTCACCTAGAAAAGTCCCTAAATCCAATAGAAAAAGAGAAATTTATCCAATTCTGTAAACAAAGACCAATCAATTTTGCATGGTCTTATGCAGATATAGATGGATTAGATCCTGAATTGGTCTTACATCATTTGTCATTGCTTCTAGGATTAAAACCATATAAGAAGAAGCTTAGGAAAGTATGCCCTCACATAGCCTTGTTAGACAACATGCACCTAAAAAGATATTACATCTGAGGGTGGAATCATTTCAAATTTTAATACTTCATTTGCATATTTCTTTATAGCATTGCATTGTATATCTTTGTTTCAGAGTGCATCATAGTCTCTTGCATATCACCATTTCTTTTAGCTACTCAAGGATGGTCAAAACGTGATTAGAGGAGTCATGATGGGCATGATTCTTTTTATTTGTTTGTTGTTTGTGGTTTGAACCAATCAAGTTCTGGGGTAATTGCTCTAGTGGGTGCCAGTGATAGGAGCATTCAACCTATGGATGCCACACATACCTCAACCCCTAGCATAATTCCAAGAATAGAGGATTCATTCCTTGTCTGCTATGTGTTTTTTTCTTTGCAATGAGATATCTATACATCTTGGTTCCTCATATCCTTGTCTAATAAGCTCCATTGTTAAATAATAGGGCTCAATGATGATAATGTATTGCACTACGAATAAAACAATGAAGACTTTCTCATCAAAATTCTATCAGATCATTTCTATCATATGTACTTCTGGAATAAATAAAGGTTGATTTGATTGATTGATCATTTCATATCATTCCTTCTAATCTATTCTCCATCTAACAACTAACAATTCTTCCAAATTCATGATTTTGAACACCTATTTTGACACAACAAAAAAATTCAAATCGCATTTTCATATAAATCATTTCACATAGTGTTGCATTAGTCCATTGCATTATCATAAGCATTTCATCAATATTCACATATACATTCATATATCACAAAATAAAGAAAAATCACTGCATTACCAAGTAAGCATAATCATATAAACATCAAAGAAACATTAGACCATGAAGTTAATCATCAAATAGCTCATCAAGAATACATATCATATATCTAATAAAAATGTGTCAAAAACCATCGTATCTATGATACAACATCAATAACAAAACTCTCAACCTATGCTGCGTCTATCTGTAGGTGCATCTCACGTAACTCCAGTATATCTTGATGACACCCTAAGTGGAACCATCACTCCTCCACTTCTAGTCTGTTGATGGGTAGACCAAATTGATCTCCTCCCAATGAAAGCACTAAAACTAGGCTCCCTCTAACCCTCAGGAATGGCTCTCTCGTAAGCATGCCTATAGTAAATAGACTCCTTTATAGCAACAATATATCTATCTGCCTGGCTCTGTGCCTCCTCACTGGCCCAAATAACTGATCGTATGCATCCATGGTGATTTGAGTTGTTCCAACTACCTCATGCCTCTCCCTCTATAGTCAATCTCTCTTAGTGGCTATCTAATCCCTCTCTGTAGTCAACTCCTCCATCGCCCGCTGATATTGATCTCTATCCTCTATTCGCCGCTACTAAAAAGTAGTGACCAAGTCCTCTAAACTCTTAACCCGATCTCTCAATTCCTCCTCATCTCCTCTCTCTGCACCTCCTAAATTCATAGAGTGGGGCATGTCAACATCATGTCCACTTTCCCCACCTTCATCCTCATCGTTGCTCGATCAGCCTAATGCTAACGCATTTCCCTCACTATCACTCCTATCAGAATTGCTCATAGATGTTGTCTCTCCACTAATATCAACATCCTCCTCTCCACTCTCTGCCCAGTCTCCCTCCTCCATCTCTCCCTCCTCCATCTCTCCCTCCTCCATCTCTCCCCCCACCTCTCCCTCTCCCCTTGAGACCCCTGCCATGTCTAATCTGCTGAGCAGCAATCAAAATTGTTTGATCTATCAAAGGTATGGGCCTGTGCTATATCCACCATACACTATATTGTGTTGTGGTCCCCGGATCCGCTACACCAGCCTACCATCCCCTTGAACAGGATCAAGAGCATCAAACTCAGCAATAGCAACCTGAGGCTGCATGCAAGCACCCCAATCACCAACCTATCAAGTAGTACGAGCAAAATAAGTTATCACATCTGGAATACCATGCATCTCCCTGAACTGTCGGAGTACATGGCCAGGAAGATGCATATCAATAACCCTATGAACACCCACATCCTAACCAATAAGATATCTCTATTGTTGACAAGAAGGAATATGTTGGCCATCATCAGCCCAAACAAGGCAAGTGAGATAAGGTCTCCATGAGAAATACTATAAGATATCAATCTGATGATGCCAATACAAGATATTACTCAACACCCTATGTCTAGCTCTAAATCAACATGTAACACATGATGAAATATAGCTATGTGGTCCCAAGCCCACATCTGGAGCAAAGTAATGCCACATCCAGCTGATTTTTGTTGCAAGAAAACAATCCCATGCATCTGATGATATAAAGTGGCAAGAAGATAGGGACCCCAATCAAACACATGTCTATCAATAATTATATCATGCATGACTCATCCCCATCTAATAGGGAAACCATGGGTACGTCTATCAGGGATCAATAATCCAACAACAGTACAAGTAAGAACAACGGTGAGATTATCATAATCAAAATCATCCCAATGAATCTCATAACTACCACGAATATGGATATCCTCCTTCGAACACTCAAACAGTGCACACAAAGTAGATACACCATCATGAAGATCAACAGTAACTTGTGTACCAAATATTGGAATGTGTAAGATACGCCACACATCCTCAAGTGTGATAGATGCCTCACCTGTTGGTAGATGAAAAGAACATGTCTCTGAATGCCACCGCTCAATCAAAGCAGTAATCATGGCCCTGTTAGTCGTAGCCTCAGGCAAATGTGTTATGTGATACAATCCAACCTATCACAACAAACTAGTATCCTCTACGTCCAACTCATGACGTTGATCAAGACCATCTAGCCTTGTTTGTTTAGCAAGAAATACTGGACAATGCTCCTACATTTGGAAAACAAAAAAAATGAATTAGTTACATCTTCACATTATCAGGATGCATAAATAAATGCCTATCATCATCAATTGTGAATCAAAACTTTCAAATGCAAAATGATTTAGACATTTGCGAATCAAAACTTTCAAATGCAAATTGATTTAAACAAGTGTGAATCAAAACTTTGAAATGCGAACAGATTTAAACAATTGTGAATCAAAAATTTCAAATGCGAAATGATTTAAGCAATTGAAAATCAAAACTTTAAAATGAAAAATGAATTAAACAATTGTGAATCAAAACTTTGAAATGTGAATTGATTTAAACAAGTGTGAATCAGGAACTTCAAATGCACAACTAAAAATCAATTGTGAAGCATAAAAAGGAAATACGAAAGAATTGACAGTCAATTGCGAAATGCATGAAAGTTGACCTATCAAATATCGATGCAAAATTTGGAAAAAATAGATGAAAAAGGGCATAAATGTTGACAACTCAACATGCCACCAATTTCGTGAGGTCTCTGGTATGACCGCACTCACTTAGAAAAATGCAGCCTCATTCTGTGACCCACCATTTCGCTCCAAGGACGCCGAAAGCACTATAATCTCTAAGAAATTCTTAGAAAGTAAGTCAGTGCAAAAGAGCTTAAATCAATACCAATTTTTAATTTATAGCTCACAATTAGGGTTTTTTTGCTGCCCTAACAGTCATGGACCCCTCCAACTTCAATGCAATTGTAGACATAAAAAACGAGATGAAAACCTTACCAAACTACACATTATCACTTTCTAGCACATTTCCAAAAAAATGGTCTTCATTCCTTAGTTTTTCTACCACTTTTCTCGAGGGGGCATATTTATAGTGTCACCAGGGCATACTAGGGCAAAAAATTTTGTTTTCTTTGAAACAACGTTGTTTCGACATTGTGTCAAAGAGGGGAAAATGTAGACACCTAAAAACGTCTAATCGATCTTACACTAATTATTTGTCTATTTAATTAAGTAATTCTTTAATTATTTAATTAAACTAACCTATTCATGTAATTAATTTAAATCATTATTAATTGTCCAATTTCAACTTCTGCATCATTCTAATTAATTAACCCTCTCTCAATTATTAATTAAATATCAATTATTTAATTAATTGCGACCTTTTCCTTAGTTAAATAATCTTTATTATTTAATTAATTCAATTTCCTCTGTTTAAATAATTTTATTTAAATTATTTAAATTAATTAATTAAATTCCTCCAATTCCCCAAATTATAATTCCTATTAATTTCATCTAATTTCATTTCATTTCTCCCAAATTCTAATTCCAATTAATTTAATTTCCTCCAAATTCACATTTCACCAAATCTAAATTTCAATTAATTTCATGTTCATTTCAGCAATCAAAATTCCAAATTCAAATCCTAATTGTAAATAAGAATCAAATTCAATTTTAAAATCCTACAACACATGCTAAAATCAAAACTAGTTGATCAAATCAGTTATCTAATCAATCAACTCAGTTAACTCATCAATCATCCTTTTTAACTCTCAATCACCTTGTTCTAACTAATCCATCTAGTTAGTCATCTCCCTAATCAATCAAGTCAACTAGCTAGTCAATCCAGTCTACTGATCAATCCATTGAGTTCACTAGCCAATCTATTTAGTTCACTCTGTAATCTATTGAGTTAAAAAATCAATCAAATCTACTAACTGATGAATCTAAATCAGTTATCTATCAATCAACACTTGAGTTCTATTTCTCACCCCCTTTGTATTGAAAATCTATAAATTCAACCTCATTTTCTCAATTCAAGCTAGAATCATAGTCTTCAAAATCGTTGTCCATCTTATGCAGGAAATCCGTGCAATACTTGAGATCCACCTACATAAACAATAATGGAGAAGAGCAATGGAAGCCTTTCTATGTCAATTGAGGGAGTTTTAGATAGACCTTTCTTTCATTTCAATTGATTTTGCATCATTCCATTATAATTTAGGAGTAATATTAATTAGATTAGAGTTGTGATTCACTCTTTGATATCTAATTATGCAAGTTACACTTATTTTACCCCTAGATACAATCTTAAGAGAGGTACAATAGCTAGTAATATTTACTTTTAAGTAAAGGGCGATGAACTATTAATAGTTGTTGTGTATGTTAATGATATCATTTTTGGAGGAGATGATAGTGTTTGTAAAAGATTTGCAGAAGAAATGAATAAAGAATTTGAGATGTCAATGATTGGTGAATGATCATTTTTCCTTAGTCTTCAAGTGACTCATTCAGAAGATGGTATTTTCATTTCTTCAACCAAGCATCAAGGACATGGTAAGGAAATTTGGTATTTAGAATGGTAAACCAATTGGGACCCCTATGACTACTAGTTGCAAGCTAAGTAAGGATGATGGATCTTTAGAAGTTGGTCAAAAATAGTACAGGTTTATGGTTTGAGGATTATTATATTTGATTGCTTCAAGACTGGATATTATTCATGTTGTCTATTTAGTTTCTATATGGGTCAGTGCAAGAAGATGAGTCCACTTTTTGGCCAAAAAGTGGAAGTGTTTTCCCCAATTTTTAGATTTTGTCTCATTTGAGCTTAAATTTTGAAACACTTAGAGATTGAATCTTGGAAAAAGTTAGTAATATAAAAGATAGCCCTCTGAGTTTACTTTCCAAATATATAATTTATTTTAATACCCACATAATAAAAAATAACTTTTTAAATGGAGTTCTGAAAACTATGTTTTAAAAATGTCTATTTCAGGACCATACCATGCATGTGTACGACCCACAATTTTTGACACAATTAAAATTATTTTCTCAAACCGTTTTGGGAAATGATTTGTAACACACTGAAGATTGATGAGCATATTTTTCTGTTTTTTTTTTCTAATATTTTTTTTTTAATTAATTTTTAAATGGCCGTAATTATCTTTTTAAAAATTTGACGTGTACAACCCACATAATTTGATGTAAACTTAACATTTTTTGATTTTTTTTTTTTAAATACAAAAGAATTTTGTGTAGATTGATGACATATAGTTTTTTTTCCAAAACTCTTTAAAATAAAAAAGTTATTAAATTAACAAAATTAGTTAATATTTCAAATTTATGGACCCAATTTAGTATAAATTAAATGAAAAATAGTTAAAATAATCAATTTTTAAATAAATTTACATATTTAGAATCTAGACAGTATAATCTGAAATGGGTTTTAATTTCGTATAAAAATTCTCTGATTAGAGGCGCGTAAACTATTTCTGAAGTTCATATTTGTGATTTCATTCATGGAAATTTGAATTTGCAGGTCCATGTCTTAGGTGTGGCCATCCCAGGCCTATCTCGGGCCTAATCCAGAGCCAAGTGGTGGGTTGTGGATTCAACTTCCACAAAACAGGCCCCCATTTTCAAACAAGGGCGGCTTGTGGAAAAAAAAGGAAAAATGCCATTTAGAAATGGGGGCCCGCTTTTAAACAAAAGGGGGGCCCATTTTTAGAAACAGGCCCCCGTTTTTAAAAACGAGCCCCCATTTTGTTTAAAAGCGGTGCTTCAGACCCCCGTTACCTTTCGGCTCGGGAGATTGAAGCATAAACGGGCCCCCGTTTTTTGAAAACGGGCCCCCATTTATAAGAGCGCATTTTCCAATGCACGAACTTCTGCGAATTTGTGACTCATTACCTTGCACTTGCCCATATATCAAGCTAATAGAAAGAAATCACATGATCAAGCAATGAAAATGATATTTAGATATTTGAGAGGGACTATTGATTTTGGTTTGTACTACAAGAAGAATGATGATTTTATTTTCAAACCATACACAAATACTAATTCGGTATGATGTGCTTGTGATAGGAGAAGTACAAGTGGTGGTGCACTTTTTTTGGAAGATAGATTTGTGTTTGGTTTAGAAAAAACTAGGATTCAGTATCATTATCTACTACAGAGGAAAAACATATTGCAACATCTTATTGCATTAAAGTCACGTGGATAAAGAAAATTCTTAGAGATAACAAGGTGACGTATGATGCAGTAATTCCTATTATGTGTGACAATAATGCATAATTAATATTTTAGAGAATCCACTAATGCACCCAAGGAGTAAACACATATCTATTAGACATCATTTCTTAAGAGAGAAGGTTGGAGAGAAAGAAGCCATATTAGAATATGTTCGTACAAAGGATTAGATTACAGACATCTTTCCCAAGGCACTAGCAAAGGATACATTTGAGTATCTCTAAGATAAGTTAGGGCTTCTTGAGTAATGCACTTAGGGAATGAACATATATCTATTTGGTATCATTTATTAAGAGAGAAGGTTGGAGAGAAAGAAGTCAAATTGGGTAATGTGCCTACAAAGAATCAGTTTGCATACATCTTTCCCAAGGTACTAGAAAAAGATACCTTTGAGTATCTCTGAAACAAGCTAGGGGTTTTTGTCCCCCCTTCAAACTAGACATCTTTATAGAACTTGAGTGCATTAAATACACCTCAAGTGGTAGGTAACAGGCCTAGCCCCTATTGGGCAAAAAGGGTATTGCATGCACATAGAGGTACATGCACATGATACCCCCAATGCTTGATCCCTAAATGAGAGTTCATTGATACCCCCATGCTTGATCTCTAAATGAGGGCTCTTAGAAGGGAACACACAACAACTAACATGAATCCTAGAATGCCTTAAATGGGTCAGAAGAAACAAGAAAGAGGGTAGAAAAAAAAGGAAAGACAGAATTAAATAAAATAAAATGATAAAAAATAGCAAGGTCAAAAGAGGAAAAGGGCGTCCCCATTCTCTCAATTGAGAAAATTGGGAGTGAGTTGTAAAGGTGCAATAGGTACATAAACATACTTTTCCATAATTAAATACCTCTTAACATTTATCAGTGGCTTTCCCTTATCTTTCTATGGTAAATCTTGATCTATAATGATGATTTTATTCTTCTGTTGGGACTTAGAATCATAAATTCTAGTATATTTAGAATGCAATTATGGTATCTAAATTAGCCTACTTTGCTTGGTGCATTTGATATCAAGGAAAAAAGTGTGACACAATTTTGTATCTTTACTATAAAGCTATGATCTATTCTAATGTTCTTGTGTGGATTCAAATGGACTATTGCAAATTTGCATTTCAAGTTTCTCATCTAGGAGCTTTCATATCATTGGGGGAATACACCCTATACTATTGCTAGATTCTTTTGTAACAATCCTCTCATTAATGTGGGCATAAGAGTAGATTTAGCTAGTCTTCAAGGTACAATCAAAATGAGCAGTGTTTGAGAGTTGATTCGTCTTCCTCTTTTTGTGGGAGAGAAGATATTTTTGTTGGTTGAATTAGACAAGTTCCCTTGACTAGGTCCGGCTATCTCGCAATTCTCCACTTGGTAGCTCATGGACATCCCTCTTGAAAAAGAAGGTCCACTCGCTAGCTTGGCGTCAAATGATTATGTCAACAATGGTAATGTTTGGGGAAAACTATATGATGAATATCACCTTCTTTTCGAATCATAACAACTTCTCACACTTTGATTAAACTTAATTTTTTGTTTAGACATTGTGGAATTAAACTATATAAATATGCCTCTCTACCACTCCTTTTACCTAACTATTATACTATTTTTATCTTGATAAAATTAAACAAATAATATTTATTGCAAAGTAACAAAATTAAAATAAAAACCAAAACTTTAGGTG
This sequence comes from Cryptomeria japonica, assembly GCF_030272615.1. Taxonomy (NCBI): domain Eukaryota; kingdom Viridiplantae; phylum Streptophyta; class Pinopsida; order Cupressales; family Cupressaceae; genus Cryptomeria; species Cryptomeria japonica. The sequence goes on along the minus strand of NC_081411.1, from coordinate 45,726,774 downwards.
CTTTATGTATCTGTGCAAAGACTAGGCAGTCGAATCATTTTTGTGGAGAGAAAATATAGATACTTCACTTACAACTCTTGATGTGAAAACAAGTCAAAATCATTTTTTTTATATATTATACAAAACAATTGGAAGAATAAAAGGTGCGAAGAAAAATAGCCGAAAGTTTAATAGATTGCAAGTCAAAATCCTGTTTTAGATATAGCTGAAAGGAATATAGGTAGCAAGTCGAAATCATATTACTTCGATTGAAAAAACTTAATATATTTCGCCAAACTACGTACATTTAGGGGCGTATAACAACTGTCACCCGGTGTTAAAGGCCGCTCTGAGCACATCTAATTGAACCTCTTACGTGATCGACGAGCAATGTCAAAGACAGCGACCTCGTAACTTTTTAGGGTATTATATATGAGACCCACCTGTCATACATTTTCTCCAAAGCAAAACAGTCTGGTTTAGACGATTCTGTAATTTGTTTTAGTTGTAGTTAAAATATTTTCTAGCCGGGCTTTTTTAGTGTTGGCTATTGTTTTGTTGGTGATGGAGTTCAGCGCCTGTGTGTCTGCGAGAGATATACAGAAAAACCATCATCTTTTGCAGGCTCCTCCCTCTCGTCCTCCTTTTTTCACCCTCCCACGCACTCCGTTTGCTTCTCGTCCTCCTTTTTTCACCTTCCCACGCACTCCGTCTTCTCCGCGCCCTTTTCCCTTCATTCCATTTCCTCCACCCGCAAAGTGAAAAACAAGCAGCCTTAGCGCATGTACTATTAGTTGCTTTATATTATTAGCAATAAATGGGTATACAGACTTCCATTTTGTCTGTTGCTCTATTGTGTATGTTTGGATGCATATTATAGTGTTTTGTCTATACAGTTCTTATGTTGCAGTTAAGGTTTCTCTATGTAGATGGGGAATGGCCTATGTTCAAATGAAATATTTTAAGTTTTGACTTGTTTAGTGATTTATTTGAAATCATTTATGTTCTAATGTGATTTCATATAAATCATCTATGTCATAATGTCATTTCATATAAACCATCTAAACAAGTTCAGAAATATGAGGAATATATTAGCTCCAATAGATCAGTGTATACTCTTTTCCACGATGATGCTAAATAAATAGAGAAATTTATGTGCTTCCTATTATATTTACATCTTTTAATTGCGTATGATGTATATAAATGCTCAAGCACTCAATGTACTGGTTGTCTCTGTAGTGAGCGATTCTAAATTATATTGCTGTTTAGCACGTCTTTGCTGGTTCTTTGTGCATCATTTTGTCTAAGATATGTACCACCTAATAAACTTCATTACCATAATAATATCATCAATGGAATGTTGCTAATTGACATGGCCATGTGTGTAAATGGTATGAAAAATATTTTTTAATAATTTGAATAATGATTATATTAAATATATTTAAAATTGATGGGTAGAAATAGATATATAACAACAATTTTACTATAATAAGTGAGATGTGAAAGTTGACTATATAAATAGAGTCCAGCCAGAATACTAAACAAATTTATATATAATTGTTCATAAGTTATTACATTAGATTACTGAATTATATGAAAAATATTATTTTTAAAATAACGAGAAAAATTATAATTTACAACAAATTTGTTTGTATATCTAAAATTGAAGTTAAAGAAAAGAATCTAAAAGTGAGCATTAACACAAAGGGTTCTATTTATGATTCTTTAAGAATAAAAAAATTATTACTTATCTTTCAACAATATAATAATTAAGATTTCATAGAGAGTCAATGTGAAGACATAAAAAACTTATGAATCGTCTCATAATAAATTTTGTATCTTATTAAATAAAAATGCAATAATTATAATTTCAAATAGAATAAATGAACATAATATTGAATCAAAGACATGATCATGTTTTATGTTCTACAACTTAATCAAATTTTTTAAATAATAAAAAGGAAAAAATAATGTGATTTGGTTTAAAAACAAAGACATGTTATGTAACTAACACATTCTTTAGTCCCTTCATTTTCTCTTTTGGAATATCTTTGGATAATAACCTAAAGAGTTAGACTTATATTTTGTTTTCATTTGACATGTTTTTTTAATTTTTATTTGTATTTTTTAACTTAAACATAGTTAAATTTCACTCATTTTAAAATAAATTGGACAAATTGACTATTAAAATATTACAAGTATTTTTTATTTTTCTAGTTGTAACATTTATACTTGCATTTTAGTTTATTAACATTTCTCTTTACTATAGAAGGTTTAATATCTAGTACAATTTCCTAAAATATCTACTATTTGAACTAGGCCGAAATTTGAGCTTGTGATAGTTGAAAAGAAATGGATCAGATTAGAATATGCAATAATACAATTTCATACTAGTCAATTTCCTTATTTTATGTGAATCTTTATATTAGCACAATTTCCACTAGTTTGTGTTCAACAATTTCTATATGAAAATACTGTTGGAATACAATTATATCTACTATTGTGTTATTAGGAAGGAATAGATTTTATGAGAATATGATAGTTATTCTCATCTCTCCTCCACTAAATCAACTTCCTTCTCGTAGTAACATCATAATTGATGAACATGGTGTAGATGTTCTATACACCAATATAACTCACATGATGAATAACAACACTATGAAGTTGGATAGTTGAGTGGAAGTTCTTGGACATTTGACTTCTCCAACCCAAGTTGAGATATCTATGCCTTTTCCTACATAAATAGTGAATGTTCCTACATACTCATATTCTATCATGCCTATGGCTACACAAAATGGTAATTTCATTGATGTTAGTGGTGAGAATCCTACTAGTCAGTATGCTTATATTCCACCTTCAACCAATATCCCCTTCGTTTCTCAACCATCTCCTAAATCCTTAAACCACAATGTTCCACCTACAAGTACTATACTACACCTTCTAGTCACCCTTCATAATCTAATTCATCCACCGAAGCTGCCATAAATCACTTGTTGCAAAATGTTTCATCTTTACAAAACCAAATGGCTAGAGTAACCCAATACTTAAATCCACTATCCTTACATATTTAGTAGGTAGCCCACTTTCAATTGATATCTTTTGCACCCCACTTCCACAACACATTGAGGTTCCTTATTTGGGGAAATATTATGGACATGGTCACCTCCACACTAATGCAAAATAATTATAATTTATGTAGTGAATTCTTTTATGAGAAAAAGCTTCATGCAGATATTTTCCCTAGATCTTTAAAAGAAATCTTTTTGGAATGGTTTTTCTCCATTCCAATTTAATCAATTGATAATTTTCAATAATGGGTACATGTATTCTTTCAATATTTTCATAGGCCACTAGTTACTTTTATTGATTTCCTATATTACAAATAAGGTGTTAAGAAAACAAAAACTATTTTTTATTGGTCGATACTATAAAGGTAAGTTTTGGAATTAGGGTTTCACCAATTAGGATTGTAAGACCACCAATTTCATAAGATCAAAATTACATTTAAATGGGTGTCTAAACCTAATAGATCTCGCAACAATTTAATTAGAGAGGAGGGCTATGATGTTGATTGGATTTCCATATTTGTTGTTTCCCCTTTTATACAGTTGAAATTTTATTTGAATTGCAATATTTTTGGAAAAAAGAATATAGAATTAGAGAAAAAAAATTATAACAAAATTTTCCATAATTCACATAAAGCCATAGACAAAATCTAAGAACGAAAAATAAATCATAACTCGTAGCTGAAAATTTAGGCTAAACTATCAGGACTAGGAGAGTAGGTTGACAAAGTCCTGCAACTGCTGAATAGGAAAGTGGGATCTTTTCTTGATTAGAGAGATGAATAGGATCAACTATCATAAGATCAAGGAAAAAAAATAGGACCAAGGTAGTGGTGCTACCTAGTCCTTCAATTTTCATGTTTGTAAAAGCTTAAACTATTCATCATGATCTGTTTTGTCGAAATCTTTGATCACAACACTTGAATCAGTTTTCCTACACACATAGAGAGATAAAAAGAATGTGGATAGGGGTTTTCCTTGGGTCAAAACCTAGTTTAGTAATTAATATTTAAACTAAAATGATAATTTAAATAAAATTCAATTGGATTGCAATAGAATACTTTCCTTTTGAGGGAAAAGCAAGATCTGAATTTGATTTCTTATAACTGAAGTTGAAACTTTGATGAAGCTTGCAAGAAGCCTCATGCCAAAGGTTTATCATTAATGTCATCTTGAACACTTTAGCTTGGCATGGCTTCTCCTTCAATGCATAAAAAATTCTTGATTGATTGCTCACTTGAATTGAATTTTACTAGACTATAATTGAAAGAGATCTATGCATCTTAGACTTCAAATGAGAGGGGTAGGCCTCCTTTTAATCTTAACTATCCAAAAATTATCTTAATTCATGGATCAAGCCAACATAGGATGTAAATTACCATCCATTTGAAGCACGACCATTGATGGGACCAAATTTGGGTCTTTATTAGGAGGACCAAGGTAGTGGGGGAACCCTAGCGTGGAGCTAGGAACGGAGTGTCCCCAGTGCGCTGGTCTTGTTAAATGAGACTCAAATTTGAATAATGGTTAAGAAGGGGGTTGAAAATATAGATTTTGGAAGGTGTGATAAGAATCAAGGTAGACATAAAAGATTGAAAGATAAAAGGCCAAGGTGAGGTATGGTGAGGACAAAATTGTATGCAAATATAATTTAAAATACTACATTTCTCCCCCACTTTAGTGGGGGTATGAATCTACACCCATACTCATGGTAAAGTACAAAGTTGCATTGAAAAAATTTCACCAAGATACCAAAGAGAAAAGACACAACACACCCCCATTGACTCTAGGTTATTACTACTGTAATATAGAGATAAATGGTACAACACCTAAAGGAGAAAGAGCATAACTACACTAGTCTAGTAATATTTATGCTTATTATGTATCATAGAAAGAAAAAATTTAAAATATCAAATTAAAAATAAAAAGGCTCCATTTTTAAAGTAACTTGAATATTGAATTAAATTGAAAACACATCATTGGTGTGTGCATAAAGTGTAACATTGAGTATCATATGTCCCCATGTTAAAGTTATTGGGTATACCTTATTGACAGAAATAGCTTTAAGGTAGTATGCATCCAAAATACAAGCAAATTAGCACAATGAGATGCCCCACCAGGAAAGGCAAATCAAAGGATAATGGACACAAAAAATAAAGAAGAATGCACATAAGGGATACATTAACTTTGGGGTCAATAATGCACTTGTGATAGATAATGTATATCAAGAATAATTGTATTTAATTGACCTCATCCTTTAAAGGTAGTGGAACTACGAACACAATGGAGAAAGAGAACACAAGGTAACAAACAAATGCCTTTTTGAGTCAACATGGAAGATACCAAAAAGGAGGTCTCAACACATTGCATTCTCTACAAGTAGACATCACAAAGGTGCATTTATAAACAAGAACACATGTATAAAATAAGATGAATAAAACATATAGAAGAATTGAGATACAAAATTAGAAGTGTTACAATGGATTTGGTCTTTTTATTACCTTAAATTAATAGAGTAACAAGTTTCATCAAAATAGAACCTAATGTAACAAAAAAACATATCAAGAAACACATCATAGGGGGCAACACATTACAAACAAGCAAACACAAGATCTAAATTGTCAAGACTGGGAGGGTAAGGGGACATAATATTGTGAAATCTCGGCATAGAAGCAAGATGTTTTCTAGATTTGGTGTCATTATCTACTACACATGTATAATAAATTGCAATAGCATTTTGTTGCACTGAACTCATGTGGATGAAGCAAACTCTCAGAGATATCAAGGTGATCCATGATGAGGTAATTTCTACTATGTGTAACAATATAAGTGCATTTAATATTTTAAAGAACCCAGTAATTGACTCCAGGAATGAATACATATCTACTTGGCATCATTTCTGAAGAGAGAAAGTTTCAAAGAAATAAGACACATTGGAATATGTACCTACAAAGGATCACATTGTAGACATCTTTACCAAGACACTGGAAAACAATACCTTTGAGTATCTTTGACAAAAATTAAGGGTTCTTGCCACTCCTTCAAACTAGACATCTTTTTAGAACTTGAGTGCATTAAATGCACTTTGGGTGGTAAGTAAGGGGTTCAACCCCTATCCAGGGTCGAGGTTATTGTATGCACATAACTTGGTATGTTCACTTTGTACCTCTGATGTTGGATCCCTAAAAGCGGACATCGAGGGTTGGGGATAGGTATCCCTAAAGGTCAAAAAGCCAACACATAGGAAACACTAGAGGGTTGAGACCAAGGCTATCTGGCTCCAAGAAGAGAACAAGCAATAGCTAACTTGAATTGTCAAATGCCCGAAATGGGATGGAAGAAACAAAAATGAGGGGAGAAAAGGAAGGAAATAAATAAGCAAATAAAATGAAAGGAGAAAAAGGGGCAAGGCCAAAAGAGGAAAAGGGGATTGAGAAAATAGAAACTAAATTGTAAAGGTAAAATAGGTACCTAAACATACTTTTCCACAATTAAAGACCTCTTAAAATTTATCAATGGCTTTCCCTCATCCTTCTATGGTAAATCAACTTAATCTGTAGTGTTAATTTCAATACATTTTTTTGGGACATGACATCACAAATTGTAGTATATCTAGAATGCAATTATGCTACCTAAATTAGCCTACTTTTCTTGGTGCATTTGATATCAAGGCCAAACGTGTTACACAATTTTATATCTTTACTATAAAGCCATGATCTATTCTAATGTTCTTATGTGGATCCAAATGGACCCTCATAAATTTGTATTTGAGGTTTCTCATCTAGGAGCTATTATATCATTGGGGAAATACCCCCTATAGTATTGCTAGAGTCCTTTGTAACCATCCTCTCCTTAATGTGGGCACGAGAGTGGATTTAACTAGTCTTCAAGGTACAATCACAATTAGCAATGTTTGGGAAGAGATTTCTCTTCCTCTTTTTGTATGAGAGGAGGTATTTTTGTTGGTTGAAATAGACAAGTTTCCTATACTGGCTCTAGCTATTTGTCAATTCTCCTCTTAGTAGCTTGTAGAGAACCTTCCTGAAAAACAAGGTGCAATCGCTAGGTTGGAGTCAAATGATTATGTCAACATTTGTAATGTTCTGAGAAAACTAGATGATGAATATCCCCTTCTTTTGGAATAATAGTAGCTTCTCATGCTTTGATTGAACTTAATTTTTTGTTTGAACTTTGTGTAATTATACTATATAAATGTGCCTCTCTAGCACACTTTTACAAAAATCATTACCTTGGGTGCTTTATATATGTGTGGAAGACTAATCACTCAAATCATTTTTGTAATGATCAAATCTAAATACTTCAATTACAACTCTTTATAAAAAGCACATTGCAATTATTTTTTATATTGAACCAAACAATTACATAAATGAAAACTACGAAGAGAAAGAGCCGAAAAGAAAATAGGTAGCAAATTAAAATCTTATGTTTTATATAGCTGAAAGAAAAACAGGTAGCAAGTCGAAATCATATTTCTTCGATAGAAAAAGAGATGTCACGCGGTATTAAAGGCCGCTCTGAGCACATCTAATTGCACCTCTTACGTGGTCGACAAATACTGTCAAATATAGCGACCTCTCCTCTCTTAATCACACTTACTCATAATAACTTCAATTTTAATGACAAGGATTATTTCATGTTGCATGGCTCTCGAAGCTGGTTAGGTTAAAATCACCAGAGTTGTATCTTATGAGCCCGACAATATACATTTTTATTCCATCAGAAATCCGGACATATTTGTCTTGAAAACCGACTGGCTTTCTATTGAGTGCTGCAAATGAGTTAGCAGAAATTAAAGGTTACCAGTCTCTAGGCTATTATATATGATACCCACCTCCCATACAATTTCTCCAAACCAAAACCTTCTAGGTTTGACGACTCTCTAATTTCTTTTATTTACAGTGAAAATGTTTTCTCGCCGAGCTTGTTTAGTGTTGGCTACTGTTTTGTTGGTGATGGAGTTCAGCGCCTGTGTGTGTGCGACAGATGTACAGAAAAGCCGTCGTCTTTTGCAGGCTCCTCCCTCTCGTCCTCCTTTTTTCACCTTCCCACGCACTCCGTCTGCTTCTCGTCCTCCTTTTTTCACCTTCCCACGCACTCCGTCTGCTCCTCGTCCTCCTTTGTTCGGCCTCCCACGCACTCCGTCTGCCCCTCGCCCTTTTCCCTTCATTCCATTTCCTCCACCCGCAAAGTAAAAAACATACAGCCTTAGCGCACGTACTATTACTTTGCTTTAGATATAAAATATTATCAGCAATAAATGCCTATACAGACTTCCACATTGTCTGTTGCTCGACTGTGTATGTTTGGAAGCATATTATAGTGTTTTCTCTATACAGTTGTTACGTTGCAGTTAAGGTTTCTCTATGTTGATGGGGAATAGCCTATGTTCAAATAGAATATTTTGAATTTTGCCTTGTTTAGTGATTTATCTGAAATCATCCATCTCTTAATGTGATTTCACATCAACCATCTAAAAAAGTCCACGTTCGGAATCTGACGAATATATTAACTCCAACTCATCAACTTTATAAGCTTTTCAATGAGGATGCTAAATAAACATGGAAATTTATGTGCGTGCTATTATATTTACATCTTTAAATTTTGTGTGCTGTATATAAATGCTCAAGCACTCAATGTACTAGTTGTCTCTGAAGTGAGCGATTCTAAATTATATCACTGTTTAGCAAGTCTTTGTTGGTTCGTCATTGCATTATTTTATTGGTTTAAATTAAAGGAAACGAAAATGAATATCTACTGTGCCTTTATCAGTTGAATTGCTGTCATTTTGCAAGATGTTGCATGTTATGCGTATCTTTAAATGCTGTAATATCTAGTACGATTTCCTAAAATATCTACTATCTAAACTAGGCCCAATTTTTAACCTCCAATAGTTGGGAAGAAATGGATCTGATAAAAATATGCAATAACACAATTTTATACTAGTCAATTTTCATGTTTTTGTTAAGCTTTATATTAGCACAATTTCCAATGGTTTGTGTTGAATAATTTTTATATGAAAATATTATTGAAATACCACTATATCTACTATTTTGTTATTGTGAAGGAATGAATTTGATGAAAATATGCAAGTTTGTGTCATATGTCCACCACTAAATCAAATTCCTTCTCATAATGACAACATTAATGATACACATGGTATGGATGTTCTATACACCAATATAGCTCACATATTGAATAACAATGCTATGAATTTGGATAGTTGAGTCTAGAAGTTCTTGGAAATTTCACTTCTTCAACCCATGTTGAGATATCTATGACTATTCGTACATCAATAGCCAATGTTCCTACATACACATATTCTAGCATGCTTATGCCTACACAAAATGGTAATTTCATTGATGTTAGTGGGTTGACTCCTATAAATCAATATGCTTATATTCCACCTTCAACCAATCTCCCCTTTGTTTCTCAACCATCTACTCCATCTATAAACCACAATGTTTCACCTACTTATCATACTACATCTTCTAGTCCTCCTTCAAAATCCAATTCATGCATCGAAGCCACAATAATCCACTTGTAAAAGAATGTTTCATCCTTATAAAAACAAATGGCTAGAGTAACCTAATCCAAATCCACTATCGTTAAATATTTAGTAGGTAGACCACTTTCCATTGATATCCTTTGCACCCCACTTCCACAATACATTGAGGTTTCCTATTTTGAGAAATATCTTGGGCATGGTCACCTTCACACTAATGTGAAAAAGTTTCCAATTTATGCAATGATTTTGTCTATGACCAAAAGTTTCATGCAAATATTTTCCCTAGATCATTAGAAGAAAAAGTTTTCAAATGGTTTTTCTCATTTCCTAATTATTCAATTCTTAATTTTCAATAATACATAGATGTATTCATTCAACATTTTCAAAACAATATTGGGCCCCAAGTTACTTTGACTGATTTGGTATTTTGCAAAAAAACTGTTAAGGGAAAAAAATAAAAATTTATTGGTAGATACTATAAAGGTAGGTTTTTGAATTAGGGTTTCATCAACCAGGATAGTAAGACCACCAATTTCACAAGATCAACCTTATATTTAAAAAGGTAATTGAAACCCAATAAATCTAGCCATAATTTATTTAGAGAAGAGGGTTGTAATGCTAATTGGATTTTCCTATTTCTTGTTTCCTCTCTTATAGAGTTGAAATTGGATTTGAATTGTAAAGTTCTAGGGTAAAAAAAAAGAATTGGAAGAAAACAACAATAACAGAATGTTTTAGACTTCATATAGAGCCACAAACAGAGATTTGAGAGGGAAATGAATCAAAATCTATAGCTAAAAATTTGGGCCAAACTGTTGGGTAGGGTGACCTTGTCCTACAACTTTTGAGCAAGCAAACATGATTTGTTTTGGAACAAAGAGACGAACACAATCCAATATCAAAAGATTAGGCAACATACTTAGGACTAGGGAGGTTGGGCTGCCTAGTCCTTTGCTTTATGTATTCATAAAAGTTGAACTTATTTGTTGCCATCTGTTCTGTTGAAATATTTCATTGCAAAAGTTGAATCAATTTGTTGCACATAAAGAGAGAGAAAATGATTGTGGATAGGGTTTTTCCTTGGGTCAAACCCTATTTTAGGAATTAATATTGAAATTGAAATGATAATTATAATAGAATTGATTTGAATTGCAATAGAATACTTTCCTTTTGAGGGAAAGTCTAGATCGGAATTTGAATGCTTGCAATTGAATTTCATACCTTAATGAAGCTTGCTTGAAGCCTCATGCCAAGGGTTTAGGATGTCATGTAGAATGTCTTCATGGATGGTTGATCATGGATGCCATCATGAATGGTTGAAATTTCCTTGCCCTTTCTTTCAATGCTTGACAAATGCTTGATTGCTTGCTCACTTGAACTGAATTTCGCTAGATTCTAATTGAGAGAGATCCATCCATCTTAGACTTCAAGTCAGAAGGGTAGACCTCCTTTTATACTTAACTATCCAAAAATTATTTGAATTTCTGGAGCAAGCTAACATAGGACCTAAATTCTCATCCACTTAGAGTGATCATTGATTGGACCAAATTTGGGTCCTTATTAGGAGGACCGGGGTAGTGGGGGCATCCTGGTTCTAGGATAGTCTTGTTGATTAGGACTCATATTTGAATAGGGGTTAGAAAGGGGGTTGAAAATGTATATTTTTGGAAGGTGTGAGCAAAATCAAGGTAGACATCATGCACTGAAAGACAAAAGGCCAAGGTGAGGTCTAGGTTAGGAAAAAATTGTATGCATATATAATTTACAATGCTTCATTTTGCCCCCACTTTAGTGAGAGTATGAGACTACGCCCATAGTCATGGTAAAGTACAAGTTGAATCATATAATATCAAGCTCAAATCTTAATGAAAGCTACCAAGAAAATTTAACCAACTAAAAATTGGGAACAATTTGAATCATATTTTTGATATATCTCAAAATAAAATAAGCAACAAGTCAAATCATATTTAGCCGATAGACTCTTTATGGTGTGTTTGCCACTAAATTTAAATTCCCCACAAAAAAAAATAAAAATTTTAGGATATTGGATAGTTGAAGATAAATATCCTAACTTAAAACCTTGTCCTTTTCAGTGGAAGAGTACACATCTCTTTCAGTGACTGTGAGGTATTATCACTAACGGTGCTATGTCACCATAAGAAAGGCCCCACCATATGCAGCTTTGAATAGGTCTTGGGCATCTTACAAATGACACTCCCTCAAAGTTAATTGCGTCCACTAGGAATGAATGCACTTAATAACTGTCACACTTGTGAGTACACACATCCAATGTAAGTGTACAGTTTTAGCGGGGATTCTGGATTTCATACAGAAATAGAGCATATCTCTAGGTTGTGTAATCTTGTTTGTTCTTATTCCCATATTTTATATTGCTTTTCGTAGCACCCAGTTTAGAATTTCCTTCAATTAGTCATTTCTGAGTTGAAGAGAGTTATGTGAATGGTTTTTAGGAAAAATCTGGTTAGTTTTGAGAATTGTGTATTGCTTCGTTGTTTGGAGGTTTTTGTGAATGGAAACTAGTTAATGTTTACCGATCGAATTTGATGGAATGATTTTCTAATTGGCATCGGTTTTTTTTGTTACCTATTGATGGTATTTCCTAAAGATGATTGTTGTTTTTAGATAACAGTGTATTTCCTAAAGATGACTATTGTTTTTTTTTATTCTAAATCTATTTTTTTTGTGTGGCTTGTTCAACATCTTACGAGGATAAGATTCTTGAGGACAGAAGTAGTTATTACACAATACCTTGTGTTTATCCCAGCAATTTGAAATTGATAACCAGGTGCTTTCTAATCAATTTTGATGGACTGTGTAAATTTAATAAATGATAGCATGGAATGAAAATTATAATCTGCATTCGGTTTTCATAAGCAATCTATTCTTATGGCTCAATCATAAGCCTGTGCCTGTAGCTAAAATCAATAGACTTTAATGATATGCAACCATATAGGAATGGCCTAGATACCATAGTAATAATCTCAAATTCTAAAGGGGTATTGAACTTTATTTTATAATAGATACATATATTATACTCCATCTGAGCATTATGTAGACTTCTCATTGTCCTTCAAGAAATTTAACTCTACTTCAGAGTGTGTTTGTATTTGAAATTTTTGGACAAATAGTTTTTTTTTTTTTTTTGGGTTGTTCCTAGGTTTGGTCCTTTAAATAGAACTACTCTTCAAGTTAGATTTTTGGATAGTTTATTGGGTTTAGGTTCATGCTAAAACTTGTCTTTGTTTAGATTTGTGAAAATTAATAAACATATTTTACTTTTCTTTGCGACAAGTTATCAAAATTAGAATTTGAGTTTGGTTGTATCAAATCTGCTCAATTTAAATACGCTTCTTATTCACATGCATTTAGAGTGTGGCAAACTGCAATTAGAAGGAAAACCTGATGGACCTTATAAAATTCGATACAACCCATTAGTTTCTCACAAACCTTTTATTGTAGTCGATTATCTTAGAACAAAACCAATTTTTTTTAATTAATTTTTTTTTGGATTACCTTGATTCTAATCTTTTCATCACCTCGTATGTCAATAGTAAAAAAAAGCACCACCTTCAACTACTATTTATCAACAAGCACACATAAGTTGTAAAATTAAAAAATCAAATAAAATCAAGAACAATATATTATTGTTTTGATATCCACATATCCACTGAGTTGAAATAAGGATACAAAGCATGTGGCATTGGTTTTTTAAATGACTCCTACTGCCATGTGTATGAGATATGTTCAGCTAAATAACCTTTCAGTAGTTGTAAATAAATATATATTTATAATGCCAGAAAAATGTACCATTGGCAAGAGGAAAATCGTTAATGGCAAATTATTAGGCAACAATTTAGAAAAAACTATAAACATGTTCAAGTTATTTGAGCTTTTGGCTAACTTAAAATATTGTGATTTAATTATAATTAATTTGTTCAATTTAAGGTATAACATTTTATTATACTAGATGTATTTTTGTTTTATCATATTTTTTAATTAAAGATAAAATATGTTTTTGAATTTGTTCATAGATATTGTACGAGAGAAAGAATATAATATCAACAAAACAATAGAAAATTAACTATTAAAAAAATTGCAATGTAATAGATACAATTAATATTATATATAATACACAATAATTTGTTGAAGATATTTTTTTTATTTATAATTTCTTTGTTGAATTTAAGGTATAACATTTTATTATATTAGATGTATTTTTATTTTATCATATTTTTTAATTAAAGATAAAATATGTTTTTGAATTTGTTCATAGATATTGTACGAGAGAAAGAATATAATATCAACAAAACAATAAAAAATTAACTATTAAAAAAATTGTAATGTAATAGATACAATTAATATTATATTTAATACACAATAATTTGTTGAAGATATTTTATTTATTTAAACAATATTTTCATATATGAAAAACATTTTAAGAATTAATCAAATTTATTTTCTTTAGAAATTTTAACAAAATGATATTAATATTATAATTAGAAAGATTTTAATAAGAATGATAATGATATTATTACAAATATATTTAGATTGTTTGATTTGTGAAGGGAATTTCAAGTATAGATTTATGTTTATTATGACATTCTAAATTATTATCACTATTAAATTCAATTTTTACAAGATATTATTTGATTATATTTTACTATCACATAACTATTGCACCTCTTTTTGATAAAGGTGCTAGTTTTAATATAACGAAAAAGAAAATAAGTTGATGTCGAAAACATTTTACTTCGATAAAGAAAAAAAACTTCCTATCTTTTCCTAAACTTCGTACATTTAGTTTCATGACAGAACCTAAAATATACATACATATAACTACTGTCACGCCGTGTTAAAAGGGCGCTCTGAGCACATCTAATTGCACCAAATTTGCATCGTATGAGCCCCGACAATATACATTTTTAATCCATAAGAAATCCGGACAAATTTGTCTTGAGAGTTGACAGCCTTTCTATTCATTGGTTCAAATGAGTTGGCAGAAATTATTGGTTGCCACTCTTTAGGCTATTACATTTACTCCAAAGATGACAACTTTCTAATTTCTTTCATTTGCAGCTAAAATGTTTTCTCGCCGGGCTTTGTTTAGTGTTGGCTACTATTTTGTTGATGATGGAGTTCAGCGCATGTGTGTGTGCGGGAGATATACTCCTCGCCCTTTTCCCACCTTTCCATCTCCATTCCGTTCCACTTCCTCCACCAGCAAAATAAAAACAAGGAGCCTTAGCCCACGAACTACTACTTGCTTTATATATAATATATTATCAGTAATAAATGCCAATACAGACCATACTATCTGTTGCTCTATTGTGTATGTTTGGATGCATATTATAGTGTTTTCTCCAAACAGTTGGTACGTTGCAGTTAACGTTTCTCTATGTACATGGGGAATGGCGTATGTTCAAATGGAATATTTTGAGTTTTGACTTGTTTAGTGGTTTATCTGAAGTCATACTTCAATCTCTTAATGTGATTTCACATAAACCATCTAAATAAGTCAATGTTCAGAATGTGACGAATATATTAACTCCAATTCATCAACTGTATAAGCTTTTCAATGACGATGCTAAATAAACATGGAAATTTATGTGCTTACTATTATATTTGCATCTTTTAATTGTTGCATGTAACATCCCGTTGTAAATGTTATGCATATCTGTAATCTCGTTTTTGCCATTAGAGTTTTATATTCAGTACATTTTCCCAAGTGCTTTACATTTATAAGTGGCCTTCCAAGGTTCTATATATGACCACACTTTAGAATACCACTGTATCTAACGTTGCCGTGTGATTGGGGGAAATGACTCTCATTGAAACATGAAATTTTGTCTAGGATATGTACCACCTGATGAACTTCATTCCCCTAATAATGTCATCAATGGAATGTTGCTATTGTTCATGGCCATGTGTTATAATAGTATAAAAAAATATTTTGTAGAATTTCAATAATGATAAATCTTAGTTTTATAAAAGTGGTGGGTAGAAATAGATATATAACAACAATTTCAAAATGATAATAAGTGAGGCATGAAAGTTAATAAGATAGATAATGTTAGGTCATATGGTTAAACAAATTTATATGTTATCGTTCGTAAGTAATTACATTAGATTAAAACATTTTTGAAAAATATAATATTAAAGAAAGGGAATGAATATAATTTTAGATGCATTTCATTTATGATCTATCTCCCCACATAATATTAAGTAAAAATAAGGCCTTAGATGATAAGGATCTTACTTCTCAACCAATCAAAGAGTACATGCATGATGAGAGAATCTTCCCACACAAGATATTCCTTCTTTATCTAATTTTCCCTTTGCTCCTTCTAAATACACCTACACTGTGAATTTTAGAGAGATTAATTATAATGTTCCTCCTTCTCTATTAAGAAACTTTTAAAGGAGTGGCTATAACATAATATCAGAACAAGGTTTTAGAGGGCAAGGACTTGGGAAATTTGAACAATGAATTAGAGTCCTTATAAACTCTCCCACACAAGCTAGTACCAAAGGTGTTTGACATTATCATGATTCACCTATGGATGATCTCCTTACAATTTAAAATTTTAAGAATTGCCTTGCAAGACATAAGACTTTTCATCCATCTAAGGGGGCTTCCTCTTCAAAACACTATATTTTGTTCATATAATCAATCTCATAACCATCATACTAATGATTGTCTGGATTTAAAAAAAAGTACACAAGAACTAGTTGATATTGGAACTATTAAAATCATATATGACAATCCATCCTCTTCTAAATCTCAAGAGACAAGACCTAATCCTATTGATGATCAAGAGGAATTAACTACTAGAACCTTTTGGAGATTGAAGTATGATAAGAATGTTTTCTTTCCTTTCATTAAAATGAATAACAATTATAAGCATAACAAAGGTGATGAACATTGTCTTTTTCATCGTAGTTAATGCAATTCTCTTGGAAAGTGTAAACAATTTAAAACATTTATTGAATAATAATATGATAGGGGTTGCATAGGTCTTACAATTTATCTTGCACTTTCTTGGTGAAGAGATAGTGACTTAGCACTCTATTCACTCTTCATGTTGCTCCTCACCCTATGACACAAATGGTTAACTTAATTTGGGGCTCTTTGTCATAAGAGGAGATGATTTTTCAATTACAAACATTTTGGGACAGCAAAGAAATTCAATCTTACATCTATCTTATTTCTTTTCTCTCTAAGGTAAGGTTTCACTATTCCCTTTAGTGGTTGCATTTTTCATACTTTGATGTCCTTTCTTGCATGGAATTGTATGTCTCTTATGATTAATCTCTCCTTACGGTAATATGTGATCTTTCTTCTACTTCATTCTCTTGGAAGATTACATCTTCTTTATAGTTTCATTTTTCATATATTAATGTCTTTTCTTACATTGAATATTCCTTCATCCGAGTATATTGTGCATTTGCTTATGTCTAATCTCTCCTTAAAGGTTGTGAAATTCTTCTTATTGTACGTACACTTGGGGGGGGGGGATGTTATTTCTCTCTTATCCTTTCTAACAATCCACTTTCCTTTTGTTGAGTGGTGTTTGCTTATGCTTTAATATCATTCCTTGTGTGAAGTTGTTGTTTTCTTAAGGATTCTCTCTTATGCCAAAGGTGCATATCTTTGGCTACAACCTCTTCTTTAATTCACAATATATATATATATATATATATATTATATACTTACCCCTCACATTGGGTTAAAAGTGTGACATCCTTCATTAAGAATCCCTTTCACCTAGAAATAGGAGGAAGGTAGGCATTATTATTCTCCTTCCTTTCTTTTGGTAGAAGATGCCATGCTTGTTCAAAAATCCTCTTTACACTTGGAGGAAGATGTCTTTTGAACAAATATCTCTTCTCCTCCAAGGATCCTCTAAGAAAGTTTGATGGTAAATGTGATGAAGGAATATTTCTAGGATATTCCACTAAGAGCAAAGCTCTCAAGTGCTACAACAATAGAACACAAAAAATTGTTCAGAGTATCAATGTCAGGGTTGATGAATCCTGTGAGGAACTTGAGAAAACCTGTAGTGAGGAAGTGGAAGATGAACCAGGTATAGCCTTCTTGGAACCAGTTGAGAAAGAAACAAGTAAAGATCTCAGTGTTCCTATACCGGTAGAAGCTGCAGAAGATGAAGAAGAAGAGGAAAAACTAGTAGAACCAGCTAGAGTCATTCCTAGGTATGTGAAACTACATCATGATTCGAAGAAAATCATAGGAGATAAACCAGCTAGAGCCCAAGACTTCCAGAGAAGCACATACAGATGAAGACTGGATTAAGGCAATGGAAGAGGAGCTAGACCAAATAGAAAAGAAGGCAACATGGTCCTTGGCACCCAGACCATAACACAAGAATATCATAGGTACCAAATGGGTCTTCAGGAATAAGCTGAATGAAGAAGACATAGTTGTGAGGAACAAGGCAAGACTTGTATGCAAAGGATATGCTCAGGAAGAGGGAGAAGACTATGGAGAAACCTTTGCTCCTATGGCTAGACTAGAAGGTGTCTGAATGCTACTTGCATTTGCAGCATTAAAGGGATTTAAGGTTTATCATATGGATGTGAAGTTTGCATTCTTGAATCGAATTCTAGAAGAGGAAGTGTACATTGAGCAGCTAGATGGGTTTTCCTTATCAGAAGATAGCAACATGGTGTGTAGATTACGCAAAGCCCTGTATGGATTAAAAAAAGCACCTAGGGCATGGTATGAATAGCTACACTCTCATCTTATGAAGATAGGATTTCAGAGAACAAGTGAGGATAGCAACATCTACCTAAAATCTAAAGGTGATCAAATTCTGATCTATGAAGCATTTGTAGATGACATAATCTTTGGAGGAGATGATAAAACAAGTCATGCTTTTGCAGATGAAATGAAGAAATAGTTTGAGATGTCACTGATTGGAGAGATAAAGTTCTTCATTGGTTTACAGATTCAGCAAATGAAAGAGGGTATCTTTATTACCCAATTCAAGTATGTCAAAGAGGTATTGAAGACCTTTGGCATGGAGGAGAGAAAATCAGTTGGTACATCGATGGTGACCGACTGTAAACTGATTAAGGGAGATGATTCAGTGTTGGTGAATGAGAAGGAGTACTAGTCAATGATCGGTAAGTTGCACTATGCTATGTACAACAGACCAGATATTGCTCATACAGTGGGCATAGTAGCTCACTTTCAGAAAAGTCCAAGAGAATTCCACTTGGTAGTTGTCAAGTGGATTCTTACATATCTAAAAGGAACAGTTGACTATGGATTGTGGTATCCATATAATGGTGACTTTAATCTCAAAGTATCTACCAATGTTTATTGGGCAGGTAATGTAGACGGCCATAAGAGCATAATCGGTGGAACATTCTTTCTTGGTAGAAGGCTAGTCTCCTAGACAAGAAAGAAGCAGAGTTGTACTTCTTAGTCTACAACTGGAGTAGAATATGTGGCAGCATTTATGAACTGCACTCAAGCAATTTGGATGAAACATGTATTGGAAGGTTTCAAAGTACCTATATCTAAACCACTGAGTATATTTTGTGACAATACTAGTGCAATAAATATTTCCAAGAATCCGGTATTGCATGCTAGAACTAAGCACATTGAGCTCAAGTACCATGTCTTGAGAGAGAAGGTTCAGAATAAGGAGGTTGTACTAGAACATATTTCCAGTAAGGAGCAGCTAGCAGATATATTCACTAAACCCTTACCAAAGACTACTTTTACCTATTTGAGGGGTGAATTAGGGGTTCTTCCCCTTCATGAAGTCAACTAAAGTTGTGTGCTCTACATCAGTCAGGTACTACAGTGTCAAATCTTTCAGGATTGATGTGTTGACGGATGCTACTCCATAGGGGGAGCAACATAGTGGAGAATGCAAGATTGTGCCTCCACTTTGGCATTGTTGTCAAAGGGGGAGAAGATATCTGATGTATGGGGAGAAGATATTTGATGTATGGAGAGAATATATCTAATGATGTAGAATACACTAGTCTATGATGTTTATAGTTGTAATGCCACACTGAGTATTGCCATCAATGCCAAAGGGGGAGATTGTTGGCATATGATGAACCAACATCTTGTTGATATGATGATAGTGTATGTTGTCATTGATGGCAATAAGTGCAAGTGAACCGGTATATGGATTGGAAGAAGTTGGTGAACTCGTATAAAGAGATGCAGTGAACCGGTGTCTGGGTTTCACTAAGTTTGACTATCGGTTGGTAGTCTCAGCTCTAAGGTTTCCAGTTTGGCAATCTCGCTTGTGTGATGCAACCGATGATATTCTGTGATGAGTTAGCTAAGAGATGAAGATGAGAGCATGATACCACGTCAGCCTTGTGCACGTGAAGGATTTCCTTGAGGATCTTCCATGTGAATATTAGCTGCATTAAATGTCTACCTTAGGAATGAACATTCTTCTTAGCGGTATGAGAAGAAAGCATGATGAGTTACTGATTTCTATGTGCGGTGAAGAATGGATGATGCAGATTATCTAGTGATCTGTTTGAAATTGTATTGCTCTATGCAAAGTGTTTGGACGGTCAGGATTGGACCGCTTGTATTGTAAACCTAAAATGCTTAAGGTTTAGGGTTTATGCTACCAACCTAATTGTTGTCTATAAGGTCGATGATGTTTGTTATTGTAAGTTGTTGGAAAATATTGTGTGTGTATCCGAGTGATGAGATACTTGCTAGACCAGAGAGAAAACTGCAAAGTGTGGTTGCAGAGTAGAGGAACTAAAAAGGATCTTCCTTAGCATATAGTGTTGTTATTAGATCAAAGTTTTACCTGTTGTCTTCTAACCATTTCAACAGAAGGAAAATCCCTTTGTCGGGTAGCTTTAACAGGCTTAATAAATCCTTCAACCAAGTGACTCAAGTTCATTGAGTTCTTGAAATCCTCGAGCAAGGTAACCTTTAACAAGGTATATAGCCATCCCTTAACTGGGTGATCTTTAACAGGATCAGTTCTTGGCAGAACCTTATTGTAAAGTCTTTAATTGGACTAGGATCCTAACATAGCGAGCTTCAAAAGAGTTCAAAAACAAGCTTGTAGGTATTCATCCCCACCGTGGTTTTTCCCATTTAAGCTTCCATGTGAAAAATATGTGTGTCATGAGTTGTGCATTTTTTTTGTTTAAGTGATTATGCATGCAGAGCTAATGGTTATGGTATTGTTGACACACCACATGCATGTTTTTTTTTTGGTGAAGTAGTTATTAAGTATTGAATATAACTAAAGGGTTTAGTTTTACCAGTTTATGTTGTCTGAGGTTTTACTCTGTTTAACTGATATTGCCATGGTTAAGTTTAGTAATGAAGACAACCGGTTAGCATTGTTTTAAATTGATAAGTTGCAAAGAAGTTTTTGAATGTACTTCACCCCACCCCCCCTCTCAGTACCAGTTAGGGTATCTATTGTTCATCATTATTCATCAATATGACATGGATGATCAACTATTGTTAGATATTTTAGAATATATAGAAATAAGTGCTACATAACAAGAGATGAAGAATGTTTGGGAAATTTTAATCATGCAACATTAGATGACGAAATATTGTTAGAATACTCTGCAAAGAGCAATTCTCACCAATGCTACAACAAAATGATGAAGAAGATTGTAGAAAGTATTAATATCAAATTAAGTGAAGAATGGAATCATGTTGAACTTGAACCTAGGGTTGAGATAGAATATGCCCTTGTTCTTATGGAAGAGAAGGAAGTTATGAAATACAAAGAAGAGACGAATGTAGAAGAGAAAGAACCTGAAGAAGCACCTAAAACACCTGAAAAGTATGTGTGGAAGAACCATTCATTAGACTAGATCATTGGAGACAAAATCAAATAATTTTAGACAAGAAGACTTGTTGAGACTAATGAATGAGAAATTTTTTGTTTCCTATCTTAGATGAAGAAAAAAACTTTTGTATAAGTTAGCAAGGATGAAGGTTGGATGAAAGCAATGAAAGAGTATCTAAATCTAATAGAAAAGAATTAGAGATAGGAATCAGTACCTTGATCAACGGAAAAGAATGTGATAGGAACAAAGTGGGTCCTCGTAAATAACCTGAATGAAGATAGATAAATCACAAGGAACAAGGAAAGACTATCTTGTAAAGTTTATTCACAAGTTGAAGGTATAGACTTCAAGGAGACTTTTTCTCTGGTAGCTAGGATAGAAGCTATAAGGATGTTTATTGAATATCCTACATATAAGAACTTTAAGGTATATTAGATGGATGTAAAGTTAGTATTCTTGAATGGAGAACTAGAGGAAGAGGTGTATATTGAACAACCAGATGGGTTTTAATTGTTAAAAGGTCTAGATATAGTCTGCAAACTCAAGAAGGCACTCTATGGTCTCAAGAAATCTCCTAGAGCCTAGTATGAAAGTTGGATATGTTTTTGTCACAACATAACTTCAAGAAAGGTAAAATAGATAATAATCTTTATTTTTAACTAAAAGGTGGTAAACTATAAATATTTGTTGTGTATGTTGATGATGTCATAGTGTCTATAAGAGATTTTCAAAATAAATGCATAAAATATTTGATATGTCAATGATTGTTGAATTATCCTTTTTCCTTGGACTTCAAGTCACTTGATTAGAAGATGCTATTTTCATTTCTTAGATAAAGTATATCAGGGAGATGCTAAAGAAGTTTGGTATGGAGAATTGTAAACTAATTAGAACCCCTATGACTTTCGAAGGCTAAGTAAGGATGATGGATCTCTTGATGTTGGTTAGGAATACTACAAGTCTATGATTGGAGGATTATTATATATGAGTGTGTCAAGACTAGATATTATGCATGTTGTCTATTTGGTTCCCCGATATCAGCTAGCCCAAAATAATGATATGATCAAGGAGTGAAGAGGATATTTAGATATTTAAGAAGGACTCCTAATTTTTATTTGTTGTACAAGAAGAATGATGATTTCACTCTAAAAGAATACACATATGTTGATTGGGCTCAATATGTTGATGATAGAAGAAATACGAGTGGTGTTACACTTTTGTTGGGAGATAGATTGGTCTCTTGGTTGGAAAAAATAGGATTCAGTTCTATTATCTATTGGAGATGTAAAATATATTGTAATAGCCTCTTGTTGTACTCACATCATGTGGATGAAACCAACTCTCAAAGATATCAACGTGATCTATGATGAGGAAATTCTTCTTATGTGTGACAATACAAGTGTAATTAATATTTTAAAGAATCTAGTAATGCATTCAAGGAATAAACTCATATATATTTGACATAATTTCTGAAGAGAAAAGGTTACAGAGAAAGAAGTCAGATTGGAATATGTACCTACAAATGATCAGATTACATCTACATATTCTCCAAGGCACTAGAAAAAAATACCTTTGACTATCTTTGATGGAAATTATACATCCTTTCTCCTTAAAACTAGACATCTTTATAGAACTCGAGTGCACTAAATGCACTTTGGGTTGTAGGTAGGGGGGCCAGCCCATATCAAGGGTCGGGGGTATTGAATGAACATAAAGGTACGTGCACTTGGTACCCCTGATGCTCAATCCTTATAAGGAGGCATCAATGGTTGGGGATATGAATCCCTCAATCTCAAATAGCCAGCGCAAAAGAAATGCTCGAGGGTTGGGCATCAAGGTTACCTGGCTCCTAGAAGGGAACAATCAATAAGTAACCTAAATCCTCAAATGCTTGAAATGGGATAGAAGAAACAATTAAAAGTGGAGATAAAGAAGGAAAGAAAGAAAGAAAGGAAAGTAAAGGAAGGAAAAGGGCAAGGCCAAAAGAGGAAAAGGGGGTCACAACCTTATCGATTGACAAAATAGGAAGTGAGTTGTAAAGGTACAACAAGTACATAAATATACTTTTTCATAATTAAAGATTTCTTAGCATTTAACAGTGCCTTTCCCTCATCTTTCTATACCAAATCAAATTAATCTATATTATTGATTTTAATCTTTTTTTGGGACTTGGCATAAAAAAATCTCGTATATTTAGAATGGAATTATGACACCTAAATTAGCCTACTTTACTTGGTGTATTTGGTATCAAGACCAAAATTGTGACACAATTTTGTATCTTTACTATAAATCCATGATCTATTCTAATGTTCTTATGTGGATCCAAATGGACCATCATAAATTTTCATTTGAGGTTTCTCATCTAGCAGCTATTATATTATTGGGGGAGTACGCCTTATACTATTGCTAGATTCCTTTGTAACCATCATCTTCTAAAAGTGGGCATAAGAGTGGATCTATCTAGTCTTCAAGGTACAATCACAACCAATAGTGTTTAAGAGTATATTCCTCTTCCTCTTTTTGTGGGAGAGGAGGTATTTTTGTTGGTTGAATTAGACAAGTTCCCTTGACTAGCTCTAGCTATCCCTCATTTCTCTATATGGAAACCCATCTTGAAAACGAAGGTGCACTCACTAGCTTGGAGTCAAATGATTATGTTGACATTGGGAATGTTTGGTGAAAGCTAGATGATGAATAACCCCTTCTTATGGAATCATAATAGATTCTCACACTTTGATTGAGATTAGTCATTTATTTGGACTTTGTGTAATTAAAATATGTAAATGTTCCTCTCTAACACTATCCCCTTTTACTTGAATATTGTACTATTTTTATCTTGATAAATTAACTAGATAATATTTATTAAAAACAAAAAAATAACCAAAACTTTGGGTGCTTTATGTATGTGTGGAAAGACTAATTAGTTGAATCATTTTTGTGAGAACACATCTAAATAATTCACTTATAACTCTTGATGTAAAGAAAAATAAAGAATATTTTTTATATTGAATAAAGCAATTACATAAATGAAAACTAGAAAAAATAAAATAGGTAGCCAATCAAAATTATCTTTTTTATATAGCTGAGAGAAAAATAGGTAGCAAGTTGAAATCATACTACTACGATTGAAAAAAACTCTCTTTTGCAAAACTTTGAACATTTAGTTCCATGATAGAACCTAAGATGTACGTGAATATAACAATTGTCATGTGATGTTAAAGGCCTCTCTAAGCACATCCAATTGCACCTCCTATGTGATTGACAAAAATTTTCAAATACAATGATCTCTCCTCTCTCAATCACATTTACTCATAGTAACTTAAATTTTAATGATAAGGATTACTTCATGTTACATGGCTCTTGAAGATTGTTAGGTTAAAATAACCAAATCTGTATCGTATGAGAATCAACCGCCACATTATTCATTCATGAAAATGAGTTGGCATAAATTAAAGGTTTCCACTTTTTAGGATATTATATATGAGGTCCACCTTGCATAAATAGAAACACGGATCTTTAAATTGTGTAGATGATTGTTGTGAATTGAATGTGAATGATATGCAAGCACAAGTGAAGGATGAGAAGTGTGAATTTATGTTTGTGATGAGCTTTGATAATCATATCTTTAGTGTGACAATGTACTAAGATAGTGAATATAATGATATATGTTTGTTATGATATTCTTTGCTTGACATGGTGGTTCAAGGACAGTTTCATGATTATGAGATTTTGTTCATCTCAATTCATTATTTCCCTATACCTTCCATAAGATAATGAGTCATTTGGCATCCTATATATTCTTTGTATCTTGCCCTGATATTTTGCACCTCGGTAATACAAGTCCTTCATATCTTGCCCTAAGGTTGTGCGCCTTAGTCCTACAAGTTCAATGAGATCGAGTGAGCTCCTTAGCCTTGAGCATAAAAGTTTGTAATTAGTTATTCAAATTGTGAAAGTGATTCTCACTGTGGTTTTTGCCTTCTTGGGAATTCCAAATAAATTTGGTGTTCTTGTTTGTGTTATTCTTTATGGTTTTATGTTCATACTTACAAAGATAAGTTAATTGTGATTTGAAGTTTAAAGGGTTATAACTAAGTTGTTTTAAGGTTCAAACCAGTTCATCCCCACTTTTAGTCTTGTGGTGCGTTAACAATTGATATCAAAGAATGGCTCCTCTAATATAATCTTAACTTCTTAAGGAAGGTTCAGGATGGTGCAAGACATCTATTTCAAGTTACCAATGTTTCATAGCACAAATTACTCTTCTTTGAAGTCACAGATGGAATATCATTTGAATTATTCGTCACTTGGAATATCAGACATTATGAAAACTATTTATATTGATCCAAATGGTGGTCCTACTACTATGGATGAGATCAAGAAACATGAAAATAATACCAAGGAAAGCAATATACTTGTTATTATTTTGACTAAATCAATTATTTTTTAAGATCAATGGATGCACAAGTGTAAAGTAAATTTTGGATAAATTGAGAAACATTTATTAAGGATATTAGAACATCAAGCAAGTCAAAATGAAAAATATAAATCATAGATTTGAGATACCAAGAATGTTTGAAGGTGATAACATTTAAGGTTACCACCACTGAGTTAATAAGATGGTCAATACAATTACCGGTATTGGTGGAAAAATAAAAGAAAGTGTAGTTGTGACAAAAGTGATGAGAACACTGGCTAAGTGCTATAATCCTAAGAAGTATTCCATGGAAGAAAGTCATGACATGAATAAATATACTTTGGGTCAGCTCTATCAATCACTCTATGCCTTTAAAACTTTAGAACTTAGTGAGAAACACAATGAGAAGAAGCAACACTCAAAGTTAGCATAAATAATGAAGATGAATATGAAACAAGCAATGACATGGATGGAGTGGGAGAAAACTTTGTAAGAAGATTGAAGAAAGGATCCAATAAATAAAAAGGTAAGTTTCCCTTTAAATGCTTTAATTGTGGAAGAATTGGTCATTATGGTTTTACATGTACTTTTGAGGAGGACAACTATAAGCTATCAGATGATGATAACAAGAGAAAAGATAATTATAGGAGAGATGACAAAAACAAAAGAGTAGATGATAAAGATAATTTGAAAAAGAGTTTTTGTTCAGTGTATACCTAATCCACTGAAGATAAAGTTGGTGATGACTCAAATGAAGAATTGTTGTTTTTATCCATAGAATAAAAGGATATTGAAAGGTCTGGTATTACACATGATGAAAATAAGAGTGAAAGATCAATAACTATGAAGACTGCACTACATACAAAAGTGGTACCTAAAGCTTGGATAATTGATTTTGGATGCTCAAATCATATGACAGGTGATAGAAAAAGTTCATAAACTTTAAAAAGACTAGTGGTGGATCAGTAAAGTTTGATGGTGATGAGGTTGTACCTATTTGTGGTAAAGGGATCATAACCATTGATGGCAAGTATAAGACAAATGATTTTTACTATGTTAAAGGTTTGAGGCATAATATTTTTAGTGTTATTCTGATGTGTAGTAAAGGCTACAAGGTCATATTTTGTTGGTTTGAATGTGAGATCAAAATATGAGGTTACAAATTATGAGTTGTAGAAGGTATAAGAACAAATGGGAATGTCTATTATTTGAAGGAAAATAGAGGAAGTAGATATTTGGTGGCACATGGTACTAGTAAATGTTGATTATGGAACAAAAGGTTGGGACATGTTAACTTTGACAACACGGTAAAGATTGGTTCTACTCATGTCATGAGTTATTTGCAAGAGATTATCAAACATGCTCATATAGCATGAAAGGAATGTTAGATGGGAAAAATAAAGAACAAATAATATTCTAAACCATAAGGATGTTGGATTTGCTTCATACACATCAATGTGGACCGATGAGGACAAGAGGACTAAATGGTGAAAGTTATATTATGTTGCTTATTGATGATTATTCTAGAATGGCATAGGTTACTTTATTAAAACAAAATTCTAGATCATTTGATAGATTTAAGGTATTCAAATCTATGATTGGGAGTCAAATTGATGCTAAAATAAAGCGTTTGTGGTCTGATAGATGAGGAGATTTTACATTAAATGAATTATGATAAATTTTGTGAAGAATATGGTATTAAAGGGCAATTATCTACACCTACGACTCCTTAGTAGAATGGATGGGTCCAAATAAAGACTTAGATTGTTGTACAGATGTCTATAACTATGTTGAAATAGGCTAACTTACCTAATGTATATTAGAAAGATTCTATGCATAATGTTGTATATATTCTCAATCCGGTACATGTAAAAGTGAATCACACAAAGACATCTTTATGAGATATGACATAAAAGATCAACTACTATCAAGTATTTTAAAATATTTGGAAACAAGTTCTACATAACAAGAGATGAAGAGGATTTGGGAAAGTTTGAGGCAAGATCAGAGGAAGGAATATTCTTGGGATAGTCTACAAAGAGCAAGACTTACCAATCTTACAACAAAAGGCTAAATAAGATTGTAGAGAGTATGAATGCCAAATTAGTTGAAGAATTGAATCATGTTGGACTTGAGCCCAAGGATGAGATAGAAGATTTCCTTGTTATTGTAGAAAGGAAACAAGTTATGAAAGACAAATAAGAGACAAATGTAGAAGAGAAGGAACCTAAACAAGCACCTAAGAGACCTAAAAATTATGTGTGGAAGAGCCACTCATAAGATAAGATCATTGGAGACAAAGACATAATTTTAGACAAGAAGAAGACTTGTCGAGACTAATGAAGAAGCAAACTTTTGTTTCCTATCTTAGGTGGAGATTTTTTTTTTTTGTAGAAGATAACAAGGATTAAGGTTGGATGGAAGCAATTGAAGAGTATCTAAATCAGATAGAAAAGAATTAGACATGGGAATTCGTACCTTGATCAATCGACAACAATGTGATCTAGGAAAAAAGTAGGTTCTCCAAAATAACTTGAATAAAGATGGAGAAGTCACAAGAAACAAGGCATGACTAGCTTGTAAAGGTTTTTCACAAGTTGAAGCTATAGACTTGAAGGAGACTTTCTACTCTAGTAGCTAGGATGGAAGCTATAAGGATGTTTCTTGAATATGCTAAATATAAGAACATTAGGGTATATCAGATTGATGTAAAGTCAACATTCTTGAATGTAGAACTAGAAGAAGAGGTGTATATTGAATAACCATATAGGTTTCAGTTGACAAAAGATATAGATATGGTTTGCAAACTTAAGAAGGCACTCTATGGACACAAGCAAGCTCATAGAGGCTAGTATGAAGGTTGGATAACTATTTGTCACAACATAATTTTAAGAAAGGTACAATAAATAATAATCTTTATTTTTAAGTTAAAGGTGATAAATTGTTAATAGTTGTAGTGTATTGTTGATGATATTATTTTTGGAGGAGATGATAGTGTCTGTAAGAGATTCTTGAAGAAATGCATAAAGAATTTGAGATGTCAATGATTGGTGAATTATCATTTTTGCTTGGTCTTGAAGTGACTCAATTAGAATATGGTATTTTCAATTTTTAGATCAAGTATATCAAGTAGATGCTAAAGAAATTTGGTATGGAGAATTATAAACCAACTGGAACCCTTATGACCACTAGTTGCAAGCTAAGTAAGGATGATGGATCTCTGGAAGTTTTTTTGAAATAGTACAGGCCTATGATTGGAGGATTATTATATTTGATTACTTGAAGACTACATATTATGCATGTTATCTATTTGGTTGCCAAATATCAACCTAGTCCATAGCAATCACATGATCAAGCATTGAAAAGGATATTAAGATATTTGAGAGGGACTCTTGATTTTGTTTTCTTGCACAAGAAGAATGACGATTTCACTTTGAAAGCATATGCAAATGTTGATTGGGTCATATGTGCTAATGATAAAAGAAGTTGAAGTTGTGGTGCACTTTTCTTGGGTGATAGATTGGTCTCTTGGTTGACAAAAAGGTAGGATTTGGTGTCATTATCTACTACACATGCAGAATATATTGCAATAGTATTTTTTTGCACTGAAGTCATGTGGACGAAGCAAACTCTCAGAGATATCAAGGTGATGTGTGATGAGGCAATTTCTACTATGTGTAACAACACAAGTGCAATTTATATTTTAAAGAATCCAGTAACGCACTCAAGGAATGAATACATATCTATTTGGAATAATTTCTAAAGAGAGAAAGTTTCAAAGAAAGAATTCACATTGGAATATATACCTACAAAGGATTATATTGTAGACATCCTGACCAAGGCACTGGAAAAAAATACCTTTGAGTATCTTTGACAAAAATTAGGGGTTCTTGACACTCCTTCAAACTAGACATCTTTATAGAACTTGAGTGCATTAAATGCACTTTGGGTAGTAAGTAAGTGGTTCATCCCCTATCTAGGGTCGAGGTTATTGTATGCACATAGAGGTATGTGCACTCCGTACCCTTGATGCTTGATCCCTAAAAGCGGACATCAATGGTTGGGGATAGGCATCCCTAAAGCTCTGAAAGCCAACACATGCACGGATGGGCACACACGCCAATCCCGATTCAATAGGCACTGGCTTCAAGGATCAGGGATGAATGAAGCGACGTCGAAGGCCGTCATACCTGAAGCCCTATCCTCTGCGAAGCTAGTTCAAAGTGTAGGTGCATCAAAAGCAGAAATCGCAGGTGCATATCCAGGTACATATCCAGACGCATACCCCGCAATTAAAGGTGAAGAGGACAATTCACTGGATTTGGATCTGGCCACAAAGATGCAAAATTAGCAATAATGCTGATGTTTTTTTGGGGCATGACATCACAAATTAGAGTATATCTAGAAGGCAATTATGGTACCTAAATTAGCCTACTTTTCTTGGTGCATTTGACATGAAGGCCAAACGTGTTACACAATTTTGTATCTTTACTATAAAGCCATGATCTATTCTAATGTTCTTATGTGGATCCAAATGGACCCTCATATATTTGTATTTGAGGTTTCTCATCTGGGAGCTATTATATCATTGGGGGAATACCCTCTATGGTATTGCTAGAGTCCTTTGTAACCATCCTGTCCTTAATGTGGGCATAAGAGTGGATTTAACTAGTCTTCAAGGTACAATCACAACCAGCAGTGTTTGGGAAGAGATTCGTCTTCCTCTTTTGGTATGAGAGGAGGTATTTTTGTTGGTTGAATTAGACAAGATCCCTTGACTGGCTCTCGCTATTTGTCAATTCTCCTCTTAGTAGCTTGTAGAGAACCTTTTTGAAAAAGAAGGTGCAATCATTATGTTGGAGTCAAATGATTATGTCAACATTTGTAATGTTTGGGGAAAACTAGATGGTGAATGTCCCCTTCTTTTGGAAACATAGTAGCTTCTGATGCTTTGATTGAACTTAATCTTTTGTTTGGACTTTATGTAATTAAACTATGTAAATGTGTCTCTCTAACACTCTTCGCTTTTACTTGAATATTGTACTATTTTTATCTTGATATTATTAAATAAATAATATTTATTAGAATGTAAGAAAAAAAAACCAAAATCAAAACCTTGGGTGCTTTATATATGTGTGAAAGACTAATCACTTGAGATGATCAAATCTAAATACTTCACTTACAACTCTTTATAAAAAACACATTGAAATTATTTTTTATACTGAACAAAACAATCACATAATTGAAAACTACGAAGAAAAAGAGCCGAAAAGAAAATAGGTAGCAAATTAAAATCTCTTGATTTATAAAGCTGAAAGAAAAACAGGTAGCAAGTCGAAATCATATTTCTTCGACAGAAAAAGAGATGTACGTACGTATAGCTACTGTCACGCGGTGTTAAAGGCCGCTCTGAGCACATCTAATTGCACCTCTTACGTGATCGACAAATACTGTCAAAGACAGCGACCTCTCCTCTCTTAATCACACTTACTCATAATAACTTCAATTTTAGTGACAAGGATTATTTCATGTTGCATGGCTGTCGAAGCTGGTTAGGTTAAAATCACCAGATTTGCATCGTATGAGCCCGATAATATACATTTTTATTCCATCAGAAATCCGGACATATTTGTCTTGAGAACCGACTGCCTTTCTATTGAGTGCTGCAAATGAGTTGGCAGAAATTAAAGGTTGCCAGTCTCTAGGCTATTATATATGATACCCACCTCCCATACAATTTCTCCAAACCAAAACCTTCTAGTTTTGACGACTCTCTAATTTCTCTTATTTGCAGTGAAAATGTTTTCTCGCCGAGCTTGTTTAGTGTTGGCTACTGTTTTGCTGGTGATGGAGTTCAGCGCCTGTGTATGTGCGACAGATGTACAGAAAAGCCGTCGTCTTTTGCAGGCTCCTCCCTCTCGTCCTCCTTTTTTCACCTTCCCACGCACTCCGTCTGCTTCTCGTCCTCCTTTTTTCACCTTCCCACGCACTCCGTCTGCTCCTCGTCCTCCTTTGTTCGGCCTCCCACGCACTCCGTCTGCCCCTCGTCCTTTTCCCTTCATTCCATTTTCTCCACCCGCAAAGTAAAAAACATACAGCCTTAGCGCACGTACTATTACTTTGCTTTAGATATAAAATATTATCAGAAATAAATGCCTATACAGACTTCTACATTGTTGTTGCTCGATTGTGTATGTTTAGAAGCATATTATAGTGTTTTCTCTATACAATTGTTACGTTGCAGTTAAGGTATCTCTATGCTGATGGGGAATAGCCTATCTTCAAATAGAATATTTTGAATTTTCACTTGTTTAGTGATTTATCTGAAATCATCTATCTCTTAATGTGATTTCACATCAACCATCTAAATAAGTCAACGTTCAGAATGTGACGAATAGATTAACTCCAACTCATCAACTTTATAAGCTTTTCAATGAGGATGCTAAATAAATATGGAAATTTGTGTGCTTACTATTATATTTACATCTTTAAATTTTGTATGCTGTATATAAATGCTCAAGAACTGAATGTACTAGTTGTCTCTGAAGTGAGCGATTCTAAATTGCTGTCATTTTGCAAGATGTTGCATGTGACATCCCGTTGTAAATGTTATGCATATCTTTAATGTCGTTTTCGCCATAAGAGTTTTCTATTCAGTAAATTTTCCTGAGTGCTTTACATTTATAAGTGTTCTTCGAAGGCTCTATATATGACAATGACTATGATTGAAACATGAAATTTTGTCTAACATATGCACCATCTGATGAACTTCATTCCCGTGATAATGTCATCAATAGAATGTTGTTATTAGTCATGGCCATGTGTGTAAATGGTATAAAACATATTTTCCATAATCTGAATAATGCTAAATATTATATAGTTAAAAGTGGTTGGTAGAAATAGATATATCATCCATTTCAAAATAATAATAAATAAGATTTGAGAGTTAACAAGATAAATAGAGATAAGATATAAGACAAGGCAAATTGATATATTATTGTTCATAAGTATTGATATTGGATTAATGACTTATACGAAAAATATAATTTTTAAATAATAGAAAATAATATTAATTTACAACAAATTTGTTTGTGCATCTAAAATTAAAGTTAAAGAAAAGAATCTAAAAGTAAACATTAACACAAAGAGTTCTATTGGTGATTCTTTAAGCATATAAAATTTATTACTTATCTTTCAACTCTATAATAAATAAGATTACATAAAGAGTTAGTTTTGAAGACATAAAAAGACTTATGAATACTCATAATAAATTTCATATCTTATTAAGTAAAACTACAACAATTATAATTTCAATTAAAATATGAGCATAAAATTGAATCAAGGACATGATTATGTTTAATGTTATGCAACTTAATTACATCTTTTAAATAATAAAACAGAAATGATAATGTGATAAAACAAAGACATGTAACTAACACAATCTTTAGTCCCTTCATA
Organism: Cryptomeria japonica; assembly: GCF_030272615.1. NCBI lineage: Eukaryota > Viridiplantae > Streptophyta > Pinopsida > Cupressales > Cupressaceae > Cryptomeria > Cryptomeria japonica. The sequence goes on along the minus strand of NC_081411.1, from coordinate 45,693,479 downwards.
TGCTCTTTTCGAATAGCTTTGGATAATGACCTAAAGGGTTAGACTTATAATTTGTTCTCACTTGAAATGTCTTTTTTTTATAATTTTTACAAGTATTTTTTAACTCACAGTATAATCAAATTTTACTTATTTCAAAATAATATTTGTTAAATTAACTATCAAAATATTTAATATCTTTTTATTTTTCTAATTGTAAAATTTTTATTTGTTTTTTAGTTTATAACTTTCATTTTTTCTATATAAATTTTATATCTAGTACAATTTCCTAAAATATCTACTATCTCAACTAGGCCCAAATTTAAACCTCCAATAGTTGGGAAGAAATGGATTTGATAAAAATATGCAATAACACAATTTTATACTAGTCAATTTTTATGTCGTGTGTTAAGCTTTATATTAGCACAATTTCCAATGGTTTGTGTTGAATAATTTCTATATGAAAATATTATTGAAATACCACTATATCTATTATTGTGTTATTGTGAAGGAATGAATTTGATGAAAATATACAAGTTTATCTCATATGTCCATGGACCACCGCTAAATCAAATTCCTTCTTGTAGTGACAACATTAATGATAAACATGGTATGGATGTTCTATACACCAATACAACTCACATATTGAATAGCAATGCTATGAATTTGGATAGTTGAGTCTAGAAGTTTTTGGACATTTCACTTCTCCAACCCATGTTGAGATATCTATGACTATTCATACATCAATAGCCAATGTTCCTACATACACATATTCTAGCATGCTTATGCCTACACAAAATTGTAATTTCATTGATGTTAGTGGGGTGACTCCTATAAATCAATATGCTTATATTCCACCTTCAACCAATCTCCCCTTTGTTTCTCAACCATCTCCTCCATCTATAAACCACAATGTTTCACCTACTTATCATACTACACCTTCTAATCCTCCTTCACAATCCAATTCATCCACCAAAGCCACAATAATCCACTTGTAAAAGAATGTTTCATCCTTACAAAAACAAATGGCCAGAGTAACCCAATCCAAATACACTATCGTTAAACATTTAGTAGGTAGAACATTTTCCATTGATACCCTTTGCACCCCACTTCCACAACACATTGAGGTTTCCTATTTCGAGAAATATCATGGGCATGGTCACCTCCACACTAATGTGAAAAAGTTTCCAATTTATGCAATGATTTTGTCTATGACCAAAAGTTTCATGCAAATATTTTCCCTAGACCTTTTAGAGGAAAAAGTTTTCAAATGGTTTTTCTCTATTCCTAGTTATTCGATTCTTAATTTTTAATAATAGATAGATGTATTCTTTCAACATTTTCAAAATAATATTAGGCCACAAGTTATTTTGACTGATATGGTATATTGCAAAAAAATTGTTAAGGAAAAAAAAAAAAATTATTGGTAGATACTATAAAGGTAGGTTTTGTAATTGGTGTTTCACCAACCAAGATAGTAAGACCACCAATTTCACAAGATCAACCTTACATTTACAAGGGTAGTTGAAACCCAATAAATCTGGCCACAATTTATTTAGAGAAGAGGGTTGTAATGCTAATTGGGTTTTCCTATTTCTTGTTTCCTCTCTTATAGAGCTGAAATTGGATTTGAATTATAAAGTTCTACGGTAAAACAATATGAATTAGAAGAAAAAAATAATTAAAAAATGTTCTAGACTTCACACAGAGCCACAAATAGAGATTTGAGAAGGGAAATGAATCAAAATCTATAGCTAAAAATTTGGACCAAACTATTGGGACCAAGAGGGTAGGGTGACCTTGTTCTACAACTTTCGAGCAACCAAACAGGATTCTTTTGGAACAAAAAGATGAACAAGATCCAATATCAAAAGATTAGGCAACATACTTAGGACCAGGGAGGTGGTGCTACCTAGTGCTTTGCTTTGTGTATTTGTAAAAGTTGAACTTATTTGTTGTCATCTGTTATGTTGAAATCTTTCATTGTAAAACTTGAATCAATTTCTTGCACATAAAGAGAGAGAAAATATTGTGGATAGGGGTTTTCCTTGGGTCAAACCCTATTTTAGGAATTAATATTGAAATTAAAATGATAATTATAATGGAATTGAATTTAATTGCAATAGAATACTTTCCTTTTGAGGGCAAAGCTAGATCGGAATTTGAATGCTTGCAATTGAAGTCGATACCTTGATGAAGCTTTCTTGAAGCCACATGCCAAGGGTGTAGGATGCCATGTAGAATGTCTTCATGGATGGTTGACCATGGATGCCATCATGAATGCTTAAAATTTCCTTGAATTTTCCTTCAATGCTTGATAAATGCTTGATTGCTTGCTCACTTCAACTGAATTTCTCTAGAGTATAATTGAGAGAGATCCATCCATCTTAGACTTGAAGTGAGAAGGATAGACCTCCTTTTATACCTAACTATCCAAAAATTATTTGAATTTCTGGAGCAAGCAGACATAGGAACTAAATTCTCATCCACTTGAAGTGATCGTTGATGGGACCAAATTTGGGTCCTGGTTAGGAGGACCAGGGTAGTGGGGGCATCCCGGTTCTGGGATAGTCTTGTTAATTAGGAATCATATTTGAATAGGGGTTAGAAAGGGGGTTGAAAATTTATATTTTTGGAAGGTGTGAACAAAATCAAGGTAGACATCAAGCACTGAAAGAGAAAGGGCCAAGTTGAGGTCTAGGCTAGGAAAAACTTGTATGCACATGCAATTTACAATGCTTCATTTTGCCCCCACTTTAGTGAGAGTATGACACTACAGCCATAGTAATGGTAAAGTACAAGTTGAATCATATAATATCAAACTCAAATCTTAATGAAAGCTACCAAGAAAATTTGACCAACTAAAAATTGCGAACAAGTTGGATCATATTTTTTGATATATCTCAAAAAAAAAAAAGCACCAAGCCAAATCATATTTAGCCGCTAGACTCGTTATGGTGGATTTGCCAGTAAATTGAAGTTCCCCACACCCGAAAAAAAAATTCAGTGAAGGAATAGCTAAATGGAAACATTTTATTAAAGTTTTGATATTGGATAGTTGAAGATAAATATCCTAAATTAAAACCTTGTCCTTTTCAGTGGAAGAGTGCACATCTCTTTCAGTGACTATGAGGTATTATCACTAACGGTGCTATGTCACCATAAGAAAGGCCCCACCATATGTAGCTTTGAAAAGGTCTTAGCCGTGGATCTTACAAATGACACTCCCTCAATGTTAACTGCGTACACTAGAAATTTATGCACTTAATAACTGTCACACTTGTGAGAACACTTACATCCAATGTAAGTGTACAGTTTTAGCGGGGATTCTGGAGGCAAGACTAATTTGGCAAGGTTTCATATAGAAATAAAGAATATCTCTAGGTTGTCTAGTCTTGTTTTTGCCATAAGAGTTTTATATGCAATATATTTTCCCAAGTGCTTTACATTTATAAGTGGCCTTCCAAGGCTCTATATATGACCACACTTCAGAATACCATTGTATCTAACGTTGCCGTGTGATTGGGAGGAAATGACTCTGATTGGGGGGAAATTTTGTCTAGGATATGTACCACCTGATGAACTTCATTCCCCTAATAATTTCATCAATGGTATGTTGCTATTGGTCATGGCCATGTGTGTTAATAGTATGAAAAATATTTTCTAGAATTTGAATAATGATAAATATTGTATATTTAAAAGTGGTGGGTAGAAATAGATATATAACAATAATTTCAAAATGATAATTAGTGAGGCGTGAAAGTTAATAAGATAATAATGATAGGTCATATGGTTAAACAAATTTATATGTTATTGTTCGTAAGTAATTACATTAGATTAAAACATTTATAAAAAATATGATATTAAAGAAAGGGAAGGAATATAATTTTAGATGCATTTCATTTATGATCTATCTCCCCACATAACATTAAGTAAAAATAAGGCCTTAGATGAGAAGAATATTCCTTCTCGACCAATCAAAGAGTATATGCATGATGAGAGAATTTTCCCACACAAGATATTCCTTCTTTATCTAATTTTCCCTTTGCTCCTTCTAAGTACACCTACACTATGAATTTTAAAGAGATTCATTATAATGTTCCTCCTTCTTCTCAATTAAGAAAATTTTTAAGGAGTGGCTATAACATAATATCAAAACAAGGTTTTAGAGGGCAAGGACTTGGGAAATTTGAACAATGAATTAGAGTCCTTATAAACTCTCCCACACAATCTAGTACCAAAGGTCTAGGACATTATCATGATTCACCTATGGATGATTTCCTTAGAATTCAAAATTTTAAGGATTACCTTGCAAGACATAAGACTTTTCGTCCATGTAAGGGTGCTTCTTCTTCAAAACACTCTAGGTTGTTCATATTATCAAACTTATAACCATCATACTAACGATTGTCTAGATTTTTAAAAAAGTATGCTAGAACTAGTTGATATTGGAACTATTAAAATCATATATGACAATCCATCCTGTTCTAAATCTCAAGAGACAAGACCTAATCATATTGATGATCAAGGGAAATTAGCTACTAGAACCTTTTGGAGATTGAAGTATGATAAGAATGTTATCTTTCCTTTCATTAAAATGAATAACAATTATAAGCATAACAAAGGTGATGAACATTGTCTTTTTCATCGTAGTTATTGTCATTCTCTTGGAAAGTGTAAATAATTTAAAACATTTGTTGAATAATAATATGATAGGGGTTGCATAGCTCTTACAATTGGTCTTGCACTCTATCTTGGTGAAGAGGTAGTTCCTTAGGACTCTATTCACTCTTCATGTTGCTCCTCACCGTATGACACAAATGGTTAACTTAATTTGGGGCTCTTTATTATAAAAGGAGATGATTTTTCAATTACAAACATTTTGGGACAGCAACACAATTCATTCTTACCTCTATCTTATTTCTTTTCACTCTAAGGTTTCACTATTCCCTTTAGTGGTTGCATTTTTCATACTTAGATGACCTTTCTTGCATGGAAATGTATGTCTCTTATGATTAATCTCTCCTTAAGGTAATATGTGATATTTCTTCTACTTAATTCTCTGGAAGATTACCTCCTCTTTATAGTTTCATTTTGAATATATTAATGTCTTTAATTACATTGAATATTCCTTCATCCGAGTATATTTTGCATTTTCTTATGTCTAATCTCTCCTTAGACGTTGTGAAATTCTTATTATTGTACTTACACTTTGGGGGAATGATCTTTCTGTCTTATCCTTTCTAACTATCCACTTTCCTTTTGTTGAGTGGTGTTTGCTTATGATTTAATATCATTCCTTGTGTGAAGTTTTTGTTTACCCAAGGATTCTCTCTTATGGAAGAGGTGTATATCTTTGGCTACAACCTCTATTGAAATTTATAGTATATATAAGTTATAAAATTACCCCTCACATTGGGTTAAAAGTGCGACATCCTTCATCAAGAATCCCTTTCACCTATCAATAGGAGGCAAGTAGGTATTCTTATTATCCTTCCTGTCTTTTGGTAGAAGATGCTATTTTTTTTCAAGAATCCTCTTTACACTTGGAGGTAGATGTCTTTTGAAAAAAGATCTCTTCTCCTCCAAGGATCCTCTTTACACTTTTTGCATGATATCTCTTTCTCAACTATCTTATCCTTACTTGTATGAGTATTCCCTCTTTATCTTGGCTTTATGCATTGTTTTCTAAAGGATATCTTCTTGGTGTTAAAGGTGGGTATCCTTCATTCTATCTTTCTTAAGACATCAACATAGGGCTGTGCTGACATCTTAAGGGGCAGGCATACATATCATCCTCATTGTACTATATTATACCATATTTTTTGCATGTCGTGAATGGGGTGTTCATTCTCAAAACAAAACAAAAAAACCTCTTACATGAGATGCTTCATGCTCAAAAACAATTGTAGCATTGATATATATCTTAGATGGGGTACACATTCTCAAAATCACAGTGAAAAAAAAATATTACAAGAGATGTCCTCAAAACCAAGCATATATTTTTCTTAAATAGGGTTACACATTCTAGAAACCAAAGCAAATAAATGCTATATGAGATATTCCCAAAACCAAACTGACCCGTTGGAATTTGCATTTTCATTAAATGTCTTAAATAGGTTGAAGCATGCTCAAAACCAGAGAAAACAAACTCTTATATGTGATTCTATACACTTGAAACTAGACATCACTAGCAAAAAATAGCTAGAATATTCCAACCCTCCTCCCCAACATGGATCACCTAGAATAACACATCTAGAATGTGCATTCCATCCTTTTTCCTTCTTCTCATGAGCTCATAGCTTTTCTGGTTGTAGTTCATGGATGATGCATACTCTTTCTCTTTCATGTGATTACTTGTTTTCTTGAGGTGACATTTTTCAAGAATGATATTAGTGGTTTCAAGATATTTTTATATCGAGGTCTCTTCGGCTAGTTCACTTGATGTCTTTGGTTTTTAACTTTTATGTTTTGTATCTTTTTCCTTTGTCTCTTTTTTGTCTTTTCATGTCTTTGTTTTCCTTTTCATTTTTATCTTGTTTTGTGTGCCCTTTGAATGTGTTTGAGTGAGTTAGGATCCTAATATTGGGGACTTGGTTCCTCAAAATTAGTGATATCTTATACTCCTTGTGATTGTGCTTCTCTATTCCTCCTCTCTTTGATCTATTTTGTCTACTTTACCACAATTATTTGCATAGGCTCACACTCCTGTTAAAGTGGGGGCTAAAAGTAGTGGCATAAATTATCAATGAGCCAATTTACACCTCATGTTTGTGCCCCTTCTTTAGCGTGTCTCCCTCTCATCTCCTATCTGGGTCCGTCAAGTGCCTTAACTCCTATTTTAGTGTCATGTACAACTGCCAATTTATTTCCTAGAGGGGTATCATTCTTTCTAGGCTAAACCATGGTCCATGACTAAGGAGGAGTGCCTTGGTCTTAGGACTAGAGTGCCCAACACCCTGGTCCCCTTAAAAGGGTCCTATTTTGAAGTGGGAGATTGGTGCTATCTCTCTGGTAGGAAATGAAATTTATGGCACTATATGACCATTGGAGGTCAGCTTAATTGATAATTGACCTAGATACCCCTATATAAAGACATTTGATCAACCTAATTTCATCTATCCATTCAAGCGATCAATGAAGCATCCTTGCATCTGTGAAACATTCATCATTAAGCATTTTTAGAGACCTTCAAGGATGCATATTCTTCATTCAACCATCATGGAGGAAAATTACTTAATTCATTAACATGCATGTGTGTGTGATTAGGGTTTTCTCATGTTCATTTCATTTTATACAACATATGTGATTACATTCAAGAATGAACATGTCATTATCGACAATTGCAGATCTTAGGTATACCTTTCAATTATTCATTTCAATATTTGTAGTTATTCATTCAAGGTTAATTCCTAAGCTGGCTTCTGCCATAGACAAGCCCCTATTCCCAAAAATTTCCCTATTTTGTGTGTATAGGAAATAGGTACAAAGTTGTGATTCCTAAGATTGACATTATTCACAAAGGCAAATATGTTCCCCTTTGGAGGGTGAAAAGTGTAGAGGACCAAAGTGACGGTTATTTTGGTCCCAACATTTTAGGACAACCTCCTGGAAACAAACCCAAATACTCATATATTACTTAGATCTAGGTTCGTAACTCTGTTTAGAGATCATAGCTCACAGTTCATGCACATTTACCTTAATTTCAACACATTTGCCCTAATTTTAAAATTTTAAAAATTGAATTGAAAAGATGGTATCAATTTCCAATCCAGTGAATCTAATAAGAATTCTCATCCCTATCCTTATTGATTTGAGGCTAGAGCTATTAGGTTCACCCCTCTTTAATGTGATTGGTTCCTAAGGAAAATATTGATGGTCTTCCTACATCTAATGGTGGAAACCCTAATATTTTCACCATCATAGGGTCATACTCCCATTATAGTGGAATCTAAATGTAGCATCCTAAATTGTCACTGGGCCAACTTACTCCTCATGTTTGCACCCCCACTTTAGCATCTCCTATTCTCATCACATTTTGGGGTTTATTTGTGCTAATTCTACATCTTTGAGGTCATGAAAAACCTTTTATGGTTCCTATAATGGGATACCCACCCTATTTTAGGTTTGTTTCGGTTCTGATTGAGGTAGGACTAGGGCACTGAATGCCTTGGTCTAAATGATGGAACCCTGAAACACCATGGTCTTACTTAAATAGGCCCTGATTTTAAATGGGGCTGGGGATTTGTCTCAATAGTAAGATTTGATCTTAGGGGCTTTGCATGATTGTTCGAGGTTAGCCTAATTGGCAATTTACCTATAACCATTTATATAAAGGCATTAATAAATTTATTTTAGATATCAGTATCCATTAGTTATCTACCTAAATCACTCATGCATCTGTGAAGCATTCATCATCGGACATTTTTCAAAGATCTTCAAAGCTATATATTCATCATTCGACCATTCTGGAGAAAAGTCATGTCAATTTTCATGCAAGCATGTGTGTGTGATAAGGGTTTTGTCATGTTCATGCCATTTCTTATTACATATATGATTACATTCAAAGAGAAAAGCATTATCATCAATAACTACAGCTCTAAGATATATCTTTCCAGCATTTATTTTAGTATTTGCATTTATTCATTCACTTAAGGTTATTTCCTAAACCGGGGCTTGACTTAGGTGAACCCCTATTCCCAACAATTTCCCCTTTTATTCTATGTGTAGGAAATAAGTACAAAGTTGCATTTAGGAGGATTGACAAGATTCATAGTGACGAATAAGTTCACCTCTTAACGGTGATAAATTCAAAGGACCATGCTGAATTGGTACTACCTAGTCTCAAGAAATCAAGCTGAACTTTTGGGAACATATTCTAAACATCTTATTTATCCCAGATCCAGGTTGGTGTCTCCATACGATGGTCGTATCTCACTGTTTATGCTCGATTTCTTTAATAATCACCTATTTACCCTAATTTTAACATTTTCACAATTCAATTTAGAAGGAGGATCAAACTATAACCAAGTGAACCTAATCAAAATTTCAGAATTTTTTTGAAAGGGATTAAGCCTAGATCTATTAGGTCCATCCCTCTTTCAATGTGATGGCCTTTTAAGAAAAAATGGTGGTTTTATTACATTAATTGGTGAAATGATAATTTTCACGACCACAAAATATTGGATAAGTATTTATCCCAACATAATTTTTGTAGACACCTAAAAAAGTCTCATTGATCTTACACTAATTATTTGTCTATTTAATTAAGTAATTCTTTAATTATTTAATTAAAATAACCCATTCCTCTAATCAATTCAAATCATTATTAATTGTCCAATTTCAACTTCTGCATTATTCTAATTAATTAACCCTATCTCAATTATTAATTAAATATCAATTAATTAATTGCAACCTTTTCCTTAGTTAAATAATCTTTATTATTTAATTAATTCAATATCCTATGTTTAAATAATTTTATTTAAATTAATTAATTAAATTCCTCCAATTTCCCAGATTATAATTCCAATTAATTCATCTAATTTCATTTCATTTCTCCCAAATTCTAATTCCAATTAATTTCATTTCCTCCAAATACACATTTCACAAAATCTGAATTTCAATTAATTTCATGTGCATTTTAACATTCGAAAGTCCAATTCAAATCCAAATTGAAAATGAGAATCAAATTCAATTCCAAAATCCTACAACACATGCTAAAATCAGAATTGATTGATCAAATCAGTTATCTAATCAGTTAACTCATCAATCATCCTTTTAAACTCTCAATCACCTTTTTTTGACTAATCGGTCTAATAAGTCATCTCCCTAATCAATCCAGTCAACTGGCTAGTCAATTCAATCTACTGATCAATCGATTGAGTTCACTAGCCAATCTATTTAGTTTAGTCTCCAATCTATTAAGTTAACAAATCAATCAACTATGTTAACTGATCAATCTAAATCAGATATCTATCAATCAACACTTGAGTTCTATTTCTCACTCCTTTGTATTGAAAATCTATAAATTCAACCTCATTTTCTCAATTCAAGTGAGTATCACAGTCTTCAAAACTATTGTCCATCTTATGCAGGAAATCATTAAAATACCTGAGAGCCACCTACATCAACAATAATGGAGAAAAGAAATGGAAGCCTTACTATGTCAATTGAGGGAGTTTTAGATAGATATTTCTTTCATTTCAATTGATTTTGCATCATTCCATTGTAATTTAGGAGTGATATTAATTGGATTAGAGTTGTGATTCGCTCTTTGATATTTGATTATACAATTTACACTTATTTTACCCCTAGATATATTTGGTGAACCCAACGTGAAGCATGCTAACCTTCTCTTCCTGTTTTGAATGATTTTGTAGATCCATATGTGCACAAGAATCTTGATTTCACGCTTGAATACACAGAAACTCGCAATTGCTTATAATACTTCACAATTTCTATCACATCATTTCACAATTGCTTGGAGGGTGTACCACAATTGCTAAAACATCTCGCAATTTCCTTAACGAGTTGCAAAATTAAAGTCTTTTGTTGTTTCTTTATTGTGTAATCTTGTGCACCTAACCTAGAAAAGTCATTAAATTCTAGAGATTTCATTTTTTGTGTATAAAATGTATCTAATCCAATGGCAAGAAAGGTAACATTGAGAATTTCAAGTGCAAGAGGGGCAAAACAACATAGGAGAGAACAAAGAACATATCAAAGACTCCTAAAGGCAGAAAGGGAGCTTCGTGAGATTGAGGAAAAAGAGGAGATTGCCCAGTATCATAGAAATATCCACTTCTTCTTAGCCAAGTACAAATTCTATGATGATATTGATGTGATGGCTCGGGTGGTGTGGGATAACATAATTGCCAAATAACTTCTCTATCTTCTGTCTTTTCCTATTGTTTTCTTAAAAATTCAATTTTTTTTATTTTTTGTTTTACTGATAAGCAACTGATCTTATATCAATTCACAATTGATTAGTCATCACATTGCAATTTCTATAACAATAATGCCCATTTGATGGTATATCAATTTGCAATTGATCTGATATCAGTTCACATTTTCTTAGTAGTTAGGTTTCAATTACTAGATTAGATTTTTTTATTTTGTTTTAATTTAGTTCTGGTTTTTATCAGAATTGCTCTTTGTTTGCGCAAAGATGGATCTCTATAACTAAGAAAAATTAGGTTAAATAGCCAACCATGTGTCTACAAATGTTATTTTATCTACAGGGTTAGAATAGAAAACTTGCTTTGGTGCTCTTACAAAGAAAAAAACTCAATTTCTTTTTATCTTTTCTCACACATTGCTATGAAGGATAAAAATGAATCCCATGCCTTTTTGGAGCAACATCTCCACTTATAATAGAAAATCATTGCAATGAAAGGATAAAAATAACTTTGTTTTTTTTGTCTTCAAAGGGATACATATTATGCTCTCCCCTTAAATGAGTGATTAGAAAACCATACTCTATTTTTTTATGCTTTCAGTAAATTTTTGTCCTTACATCCTTTAGAAGGCTTTCCCTCCCGAGTTGCCCTTAGGGCACCATTAAGGCTGATGAGAGGGGAACTACCTAAGTGGCAACAACTAAAGCCAAGTAATGCAAGCCACTATAAATAAATATGTATGTGATGAAAATCATATGCGACGAGTGTTACATGATTTCACAATGGCGTTATGTCTCCCCCAGTGCCTATAAGGTATGTTAAAATCTATAGAGCGTAACCTCTACAACCTAGGAGGCCTCTCTCAACAGAGTGTAAAATGCTGATGATTGTGACCACTCGAATGGAACCCTTTATAAACACCTTAGGAATTAGAAGCCAAACTGAATCAGTAACCAGACACCTGGATTATCACATTGTAACGGTGGGGAAGATTCCACCCCAAGACACTCACCATATATCTCCCAGGATAATGGGCCAATTGAGGAGGAATCTTCTTTGGTTTAATTTTTTAAAAAAGGCAAAAAACACTCGCACACTAAGGTATGACAGGGGTGTTTGAGTTGACGGAGTATCAAGATGTGAGTTGTGGTAATATTTGTGACCTTTTGACCTTAGGAAAGTCTGCTTGATATGCTATTGAATTGCCCAAATACAATGAAAACAAAATGGGGTTTTTAAAAAAACTCCAACATTCATGAGAATTTGAAAAAGTTCTTTAAACAAGTATTCTTTCTATGTTACTATTCTTTTTGATGTGTCTCTCATGTCCTTTTCTATATTTCATGAAACTCAAACATTTTAGAAAGTACCAAAAGCAAAGTGGAATCTCAACCAGGTATAACAAAAAATATTAACAAGATTAAGTGTCAACATCAACATCAAACCAAAACTTTTGTAAAACTCAAAGATGAAAAACTTGGTCTTCTTAGGTGATCTTAAGTCCTAGACATCTAGTTCATGCATAAGTCCTTTAGTGTCATCATACTGCACAATTCCTCACATCACAAAAAGAGTAGTCTTCAACCAATTTGTATCCACTCATATAGAATTCAGTATTGCATTAGAATCTAAGGAAGATACCTCAATACATGGGTCTAAAAGGAGACGGTGAATTTCCATTTGAGAAACCCAATCTTGGACCAAACAATGACCAATTAGCAATAATTGATAGTTTGGACAACCTTGCTTGTAAACTAAAATTTGATCGTGCTCAGTACGACATAGTTGAAACTGTCATAGATAATGAGATCTGAAAATCTGTCTGTCTTGATGAAAAATTGAGGAAAAAGATCAAAAAGGAAGCTCAAAAGGAAGCCATTAGAAAATTGGTTGAAAAGACCATAGAAGAGTTTCTAAATCCTCATTAGAGTCATTAAAGAAAAGTATCAATCATTCCTAGGTTCCTTATAGTCTGCATTATAATATTTAGCATATGGGTCTAAAAGGAAATGATTAATTTCCGTTTGAGCAACCCATTCTTGGGTCAAACAACATTCAATTAGAAATAAGTGATGGGTTAAACATACTGGCTAAGGAATTGATAGTTGATCAAGACCAATTTGACATAGTTCAAGTTGTCATAGATGAGGAAGTTCGGAAGTCAGTGCAAATTGGCATAGACCTTTGAAAATCAAAGCAAAGAAGAGGTAGAATTTGAAACATTTCGGCAATACGTTGTAGATCTTGTGTTTTTATTCCGAAATCCTTGATCGGAATTATTCACTCATAGATTGCATTATCCCCATTTTAGTCTTTAGAAAGTCTGAGAAAGTCTTAGAAGCATACCTAGCTACAATTAGTTGAGTCTTGCATTCACATTTTAGAGGGTCTTAAAGAGTCAAGATCATGTTGGAATAACATTCATGCCATTAAAACGTGCTCAAAAAAAAAAATATCAGATGGAGCCTAACAACGACCCTTCGGTTAACCAAACATGGAATATGAACTTTCCCAGAAATCAAGTAACACTGCGTCAGAGGCCCACAAGCTTATCAACAAACACAGATAGGATGCCTTCCATTGATGAAATACAAGATAATTTGACAAAAAAACAATTGGAAGTAGCCCAACAAGATCCTGCGACACTTATGATTCTCAACGCTCTCATCAATAATGATAGAGAAAGATATCTCACACTGTTAGTCCAAAATGGGGCCAAATTACCTCCAGGGGTGGATATTTCAGCTATAATGCCGCCAGGTGTGACATTGAATTAATATGTTCCTCAAGTACCTACTATTACACAGACTGAAACAACACTAGCTACATCAACCTAGGGTTTATCTCTAAATACTCGAGCGACTACAACTCCAACACCATCAACAATTTCATCAACAAGTACTAATGTTATATCTCAGACAATGCCCAGTGTAACAACACAAGCTACAATATCTCAAAAACCTACTTCGACAAGTATAACTCAACCTTCTGTTTCAGGTGGATCCACCTATAGTGGCCAAAATGTGAATCAAAAAATAACTAGCTCATCTTAGCCCAATGTCAATGCACAATTTGCATACTTTACACCACCTAGTGGGAATTATGGTACACAAATACATGGTTAGTCTACATTTAAAAAAGCTCAAATGTACTCCACTACTATCCCTTTTATGGGAAACACTCATCAAGTCAATACACTATTGACACAAACAGAGATTCTGACTCAAAAAATAGAGAATATTCAGAAAAAGATGACTAGTATCCAAACAGTCAATGATAAAAAGAGCTATACAATGGAGGACCTCCGCCAATATACAGCTCACGACGATACATAGTTAATGAGGCTATTTTCCAAAAGTCTTGGAGGGACAACATTAGAATGGTTTTCACACCTCCCACCTAAGATTGCTTCACGGGGTGAACTGGCTGAGTTATTCATATCAAACTTTAGATTCAATATAGATAATCCAGTTACCTTGATGGATTTATGTGCAACAAAGAAAAAGGAAGGAGAAACCTTCACTACATTCTTTCAAAGATGGAGAGGTTTATACCACAAATGTTTTAGTCACATCCCTAAAGTTGAGCAAGTAGACATTTTCAATGAAAATCCTGTACCTCCAATTAAGTATCCATTACAAATGCAATGCCTAAACAATTTTAAAGATATCATAGAAAAAGGAATCAAATTTGAAAGAGGCCTATTAGATCAAGGGATATTGAAACACCACAAAGATAATGGGCCAAACACAAGTACAAACAATGAAAGGACAAAATTTGGCCTAGGAATAAAAATGTCACAAATGATGGATTTGTTTTTGCCTGTGTTGTAAATAGAGCTCAGGAAACACTATCTCTACAAGGACCGATTGATTTTGCCAATAATAATCAAACTCAGATAAACAACACCAATTCACTATAGTCAAGCAATCCAAGACCACCAAGGGCAAGCATACCTAGAAGAATCTTTACACCCCTTGGTGAACCTATTGAATCAACACTCAAAAAACTGATACAGAGAAATACCATAACTTTACTAGAAGCTAGACCATATAAACTGGGTCCATTCAAGACCACTTGGTGGAATGACACTGATTTCTATGAGTATCACTGCAATAAGGTTCACAAGACAACAACTTTCTACAATTTGAAAAACCTCATCCAAGATCTCATTGATCGAGGTGACATTACTGTAAAACCAATAAGGCACCAAACATAGATCATACCATTTTCAAGGATCCTTTCATCAAACATGACAAACGAAAGGCTTCTAGTTCCAATGCACAAAACAATACTACCAACTATACCAATGTCCCATTCGACTATGCCATAAACACACTAAGTGAAGGAGATGAAATGGTGGCTACAATCACAATAAATCCAACAAATTGAGACTATGTTGTCATCACTAGAAGATCAAAGGTCACATTACAAGGGGTACCTTTAAATCTCGCTTCAACAACTAGCAACTACAATATGGTGAATCAATTGAAGCGAACTCCAGCCCAAATTTTATTATTTGAGTTAGTACACATCTCGTCGGCTCATAAGGTAGTCCTAGACAAAGCCTTACAAGATTCAGTTGTTGCTAGAGATATTGATGAGAACAAATTCCAATCCATGGTTGGAAACTTTGGCAGCTTCAAAAGTCATATTCATTGAACAGGATGTACCTACAGACTGACCCATGCATAATGATCCCTTGCACTTAGAAGCTTTGGTTCATCGAAAGAAGGTTCGAAGAGTGCTTATAGATGGTGGACCTGGCCTTAACATATTTACACTATATTTGATCAAAGCTTTGGTATATTCTAAATATTATATTGATTCTACCAAGAGAATTAATATCAAAGCCTATGATGATGAGGAATGCCCTTCTAAGGGTGTGGTGACTTTACCGGTACAAGTGGGATGAGTTACAATAGACATCACCTTTCATATCCTAGACAGATAATTAGGGTACAATATGCTATTAGGTCTCCCATGGATACATACCATGCAAGCAATACCATCAAATTTTCACCAATGTGTGAAGTTCCTATACAATGGCATAGAGATCACTATCCATGGTGGCCCAAACCCTTTTCAACACTGTAATTATTTAAGGGAAAGCATAGACAATCAAGTACAAAACAATCAAGAAGCTCCACTTCACTTACAAATGGAATCATTATCAATCAAAGAAATAGAGAAAAATATACCAACCACATCTTCTATACAGATTAAGGAAGTTGGTTGTGGAGAATATTCCACTTCAAGTACCTCAAATGGCAAACAATCATCTATTTCTCCCAGGTCTTTTGGGAAGCCTCAAAACACAACAATGAAGCAAGATAAAGGAAAAGAGATAGTGAAGTACTCAGATTCACGCTCTTTCATTAGATGGGGAGACTTACAAGAAGAATCTCTAAGTGAAGATGTCAATCAATTGATAGATAGAGAAGAAGATGACATGACCGTACCCAGGTTACCTCTACATCAATATGGCAATGACTTCAAGATGTTATAAACACACAGGTATGATGGCACCACAGGATTGGGACTACAAAAGCAAGGAAGATTAGAACCATTTTTGCCACATGAAAACCCAAAGAATCAAGGTTTGGGATATAAACATGTACCACAAATAACAGAGGCCAGACAACATACATTAGATATACTAAACAAGCCTAGGTTACCCTCTGAATACATACATCAAAATCAGTCATCAATAAGAGTATTTTCCTCTTCATCTCAAAAAAGAAGGAGAGCACCAACATCTCCTATTATGGAATCAGATGGTGAAGACATGAGGTAGCTTCTACAAGAAACTAGCACATAGTTATCTAATAGTACAATACTTGAAACATCTGCACAAGCAAATATGGTAGCAGATATAGGCTTAACACCAACAAATGAGCCAAATCCTTGGTTGCTGTCAATAATTTTCCAAGGGAAACAACTCTAGCTCCTCCACTTGAGTCAGATGAAGAAAGACTACAAAGACTAATGTCAGGCTTAAGAAGGGTATCTACAATACAAAGAAGATCCACTAATCTGCAGCAAACTCAGTTACAAGAACAAGACGAGATGAGTGACATAGAATCAGAAAGTGAAACATAAATATAAAGTGTCATAGATTCTCATGACTAAGAATTCCCATTTGATAATGAAGATGACCCACCACCAATTTATGATGAGGACATATCAGGTCATAACCAAGTATGCATGGCATCAGGATTTTCTATGACAGAAGGGAACAAAGACTTACCCCTTATACATCTATATTTGATTGACTAGGGGCAAAAAGGAAAGTCACAATTAGATTTGTTTCAAAATGATGAAGCCATAGCTGAATTGCTGGGTGCAAGGGATAAACTCCCTTAAGATGATCACAAGGTTGGCTCTGCAACAGATCTAGACGGAACTGCATATTTTGGAGAAGCAAGCTCCTCTCCTAATCAAAACCATGATAATGAAGAACACATTTCTCATAACATAATGGATGATCTTCCTATTGATAAAGAACAATCAATATTATTGGCAGAAGAAACTGAGGAAATCAACATCGGTGATGCTGAGAAATTTTGTAACATTCACCTAGCAAAGTCCCTAAATCCAATAGAAAAAGAAAAATTTATCCAATTCTGTAAACAAAGACCAATCAATTTTGCATGGTCTTATGCAGATATAGATGGGTTAGATCTTGAATTGGTCTTACATCATTTGTCATTGCTTCCAGGAGTAAAACCATATAAGAAGAAGCTTAGGAAAATACAACGTCACATAGCCTTGTTAGACACCTAAAAAGATATTACATCTGAGGGTGGAATCATTTCAAATTTTAATACTTCATTTGCATATTTCTTTACTACATTGCATTATATATCTTTGTTTCAGAGTGCATCACAGTCGCTTGCATATCACCATTGCACAACATATAGCTGCATACCATTATTTCTTTCTCATTAAATTACATCCATAAACAAAGGATGATTGTATGAATTATTCACCTGTCTGCACTGAAAGGAATGAAGTTTGTCTCATTTGCTAGATACTTGTTCATGAATTTTTTAGGTGGGCTTTATTCATTCATCCCTAACGTAACCTTGTCATTGAGTTTTATCTATGATTGAGTAGAGGTTTTTCTATTCAACCTTGCTTACCCAAAATCTATCAATTGCTATATCTCACACATTAATCAATAGCTCTAAGTCATTATAGACACCTAGCTGGTCATGTGGCTAGTGAACAATCCAAATTCTACTCCAGCGCTGCGATAATTGTCATACCTATGTACTTTTCATTACTTACAAGTCAAAGGAAAAAGAGAAAAGAAAAAAAAATCTATGCCAAAATCAATATCAAAATATCATGGAAAAATGTGCAATAAAGCTTGACTATGGGAACATGGAGGTAACTCCATTAGGTCTATGGATGCCTACTAGCAATGGAGCAATATTTAAGAGATTACAGTGCATAACCTTGCTGGAGCCCTAAAAGCTTGTTGGCAGCGAGGCTCTATCCAAGATTTTTTTGAAGTTAGGATAACTCACGTAGCTAGCCACATAGGATTCCAAGGGTCTTTGATGGTTATAAGAGTCATAATGAATCCAATTGCACACACATGGGCGAAAGAAGATCAACATTTTCTAAGAACGGATTGAACTCCTATCTCTGAAACTTTTCACACCTTCAATTCAATCAGTACATGTCCAAATGAAGGAAACATATAATCATCCTTGTTCGAATTGAAACTGCATCTTCACCTTGCATACTATATTAGTATAGCACATGTCCAAATTTATTGTCTCCACATACATGTTTCATATCATCATATAGGGTTGCATGCCTGGGGGCATAACATGAAAAAATCAAAAACATTTCAATAAAGTCATGAAAAAATAAAAAACAATCATAAAAGTCCTGAAAAATAAATAAATCTACAAATCATAAAAAGTCCTGAAAAAAATCCTAAACATTCAAATATCAATCCACAAAAAACAAAAAACATTCAAATATCAATTAAAAAACTTGCAATAAATTGTCTCACAAGAATCCAAAACCCTAGCAAATATCCAACAAACACTTCACCCAAAGTTAAATAAAGGATATAACCATCTTGTCAAAATGTTTGCAATCAAGTTGATCATCTATCTAATCTATCGAATCACTATCAAACTATAAATGTAATCAACATCTTGTCTTAAATAGAATCAGTACACTCAAAACCAGACAAGTCAGTCTTAAATGGGGTCCAAAACTTGTGAAACCAAACATCAGCAAAATCAAATCAAACATATCAAAGCAAAGACACAGGTTGTCCAACTGCAGAGTTTTGTCTATTTTGGTTGACTCATTTTATCAAATTGGTGAAGACCATTTCTTTTAGCTACTCAAGGATGCCCAAAACATGATTAGAGGAGTCATGATGGGCATGATTCTTTTTATTTTTTTGTTGTTTGTGGTTTGAACCAATCAAGTTCTAGGGTAATTGCTCTAGTGGGTGTCTGTGATAGGAGCATTCAACCTATGGATGCCACACATACCTCAACCCCTAGCGTAATTCCCAGAATAGAGGATTCATTCCTTGTCTGCTACGTGTTTTTTTCTTTGCAATGAGATATCTATACATCTTGGTTCCTCATATCCTGGTCTAATAAGCTCCATTGTTAAATAATAGGGCTCAATGATGATAATGTATTGCACTACGAATAAAACAATGAAGACTTTCTCATCAAAATTCTATCAAATCATTGATATCATATGTACTTCTGGAATAAATAAAGGTTGATTTGATTGATTGATCATTTCACATCATTCCTTCTAATCTATTCTCCATCTAACAACTAACAATTCTTCCAAATTCATGATTTTGAACACCTATTTTGACACAACAAAAAAATTCAAATCGCATTTTCATATAAATCATTTCACATAGTGTTGCATTAGTCCATTGCATTATCACAAGCATTTCATCAATATTCATATATACATTCATATATCACAAAATAAAGAAACATCACTGCATTACCAAGTAAGCATAATCATAATAACATCAAAGAAACATTAGACCATGAAGTTCATCATCAAATAGCTCATCAAGAATACATATCATATATCTAATAAAAATGTGTCAAAAAACATCATATCTATGATACAACATCAATAACAAAACTCTCAACCTATGTTGCATCTATCAATAGGTGCATCTCACCTAACTCCAGTATATCCTGACGACACCCTAAGTGGAACCATCACTCCTCCACTTCTAGTCTATCGAGAGGTAGACCAAATTGATCTCCTCCTAATGAAAGCACTAAAACTAGGCTCCCTCTAACCCTCAGGAATGGCTCTCTTGTAAGCATGCCTATAGTAAATAGACTCCTTTATAGCAACAAAATGTCTATCTGCTTGGCTCTGTCCCTCCTCACCAGCCCAAATAACTGATCGTATGCATCCATGGTGATTTGAGTTCTCCTAACTACCTCATGCCTCTCCCTCTATAGTCGATCTCTGTCAGTGGATATCTGATCCCTCTCTGTAGTCAACTCCTACATTGCCCGCTGATATTGATCTCTATCCTCCATCTGCCGCTACTGAAAAGTAGCGACCAAGTCCTCTAAACTCTTAACCCGATCTCTCAATTCCTCCTCATCTCCTCTCTCTGCACCTCCTGAATTCATAGAGTGGGGCATGCCAACATCATGTACACTTTCCCCACCTTCATCCTCATCGTTGCTCGATGAGCCTAATGCTAACTCATTTCCCTCACTATCACTCCTATCAGAATTGCTCATAGACGTTGTCTCTCCACTAATATCGACATCCTCCTCTCCACTCTATACCCACTCTCCCTCCTCCATCTCTCCCTCCTCCATCTCTCCCCCCATCTCTCCCCCCACCTCTCCCTCTCCCCTTGGGACCCCCACCATGTCTAATCTGCTGAGCAGCAATCAAAATTGTTCGATCTGTCAAAGTTATGGGCCTGTGCTATATCCACCATACACTATATTGTGTTGTGGTCCCCGGATCCGCTACACCAACCTACCATCCCCACTGAATAGGAGCAAGAGCATCAAACTCAGCAATAGCAATGTGAGGCTGCACGAGAGCACCCCAATCACCAACTTCTCAAGTAGTATGAGAAAAATAAGTTGTCAAATCCGAAATACCATGCATCTCCCTGAACTATCAGAGTACATGGCCAGGAAGATGCATATCAATAACCCTATGAAAACCCATGTCTTGACCAATAAGATATCTCTGTTGTCGACAAGAAGGAATATGTTGGCCATCATCAGCCCAACCAGGGCAAGTGAGATAAGGTCTCCATGAGAAATAATATAAGATATCAATCTGATGATGCCAATACAAGATATTACTCGATGCCCTATGTCTCACACCAATAGTGTACCTATAAGCATATGGTTGCTCTGGCTCTAAATCAACATGTAACACATGATGAAATATAGCTATGTGGTCCCAAGCTCACTTCTGGAGCAAAGTCTGCTTCTCGTCCTCCTTTTTTCACCTTCCCACGCACTCCGTCTTCTCCGCGCCCTTTTCCCTTCATTCCATTTCCTCCACCCGCAAAGTGAAAAACAAGCAGCCTTAGCGCACGTACTATTAGTTGCTTTATATTATTAGCAATAAATAGGTATACAGACTTCCATTTTGTCTGTTGCTCTATTGTGTATGTTTGGATGCATATTATAGTGTTTTGTCTATAAAGTTCTTATGTTGCAGTTAAGGTTTCTCTATGTAGATGGGGAATGGCCTATGTTCAAATGAAATATTTTAAGTTTTGACTTGTTTAGTGATTTATTTGAAATCATTTATGTTCTAATGTGATTTCATATAAATCATCTATGTCATAATGTCATTTCATATAAACCATCTAAATAAGTTCAGAAATATGAGGAATATATTAGCTCCAATAGATCAATGTATACTCTTTTCCACGATGATGCTAAATAAACAGAGAAATTTATGTGCTTCCTATTATATTTACATCTTTTAATTGCGTATGATGTATATAAATGCTCAAGCACTCAATGTACTGGTTGTCTCTGTAGTGAGCGATTCTAAATTATATTGCTGTTTAGCATGTCTTTGCTCGTTCTTCGTGCATCATTTTGTCTAAGATATGTACCACTTGATAAACTTCATTACCATAATAATATCATCAATGGAATGTTCCTAATTGACATGGCCATGTGTGTAAATGGTATGAAAAATATTTTTTAATAATTTGAATAATGATTATATTAAATATATTTAAAATTGATGGGTAGAAATAGATATATAACAACAATTTTAGAATAATAAGTGAGATGTGAAAGTTGACTATATAAATAGAGTCCAGCTAGAATACTAAACAAATTTATATATAATTGTTCATAATTTATTACATTAGATTACTGAATTATATGAAAAACATTATTTTTAAAATAACGAGAAAAAATATAATTTACAACAAATTTGTTTGTGTATCTAAAATTGAAGTTAAAGAAAAGAATCTAAAAGTGAGCATTAACACAAAGGGTTCTATTTATGATTCTTTAAGAATAAAAAAATTATTACTTATCTTTCAACAATATAATAATTAAGATTTCATAGAGAGTCAATGTGAAGACATAAAAAACTTATGAATCATCTCATAATAAATTTTGTATCTTATTAAATAAAAATGCAATAATTATAATTTCAAATAGAATAAATGAACATAATATTGAATCAAAGACATGATCATGTTTTATGTTCTACAACTTAATCACGTTTTTTAAATAATAAAAAGGAAAAAATAATGTGATTTGGTTTAAAAACAAACACATGTTATGTAACTAACACATTCTTTAGTCCCTTCATTTTCTCTTTTGGAATAGCTTTGGATAATAACCTAAAGGGTTAGACTTATATTTTGTTTTCATTTGACATGTTTTTTTAATTTTTATCTGTATTTTTTAACTTAAACATAGTTAAATTTCACTCATTTTAAAATAAATTGGACAAATTGACTATTAAAATATTAAGTGTATTTTTTATTTTTCTAGTTGTAACATTTATACTTGCATTTTAGTTTATTAACGTTTCTCTTTACTATAGAAGGTTTAATATCTAGTACAATTTCCTAAAATATCTACTATTTGAACTAGGCCCAAATTTGAGCTTGTGATAGTTGAAAAGAAATGGATCAGATTAGAATATGCAATAATACAATTTCATACTAGTCAATTTCCTTATTTTATGTGAAGCTTTATATTAGCACAATTTCCACTAGTTTGTGTTGAACAACTTCTATATGAAAATACTGTTGGAATACAATTATATCTACTATTGTGTTATTTGGAAGGAATAGATTTTATGAGAATATGCTAGTTATTCTCATCTGTCCCCCACTAAATAAAATTCCTTCTTGTAGTAACATCATAATTGATGAACATGGTGTAGATGTTCTATACACCAATATAACTCACATGATGAATAACAACACTATGAAGTTGGATAGTTGAGTGGAAGTTCTTGGACATTTGACTTCTCCAACCCAAGTTGAGATATCTATGCATTTTCCTACATAAATAGTGAATGTTCCTACATACTCATATTCTATCATGCCTATGGCTACACAAAATGGTAATTTCATTGATGTTAGTGGTGAGAATCCTACCAGTCAATATGCTTATATGCCACCTTCAACCAATATCCCCTTCGTTTCTCAACCATCTCCTCCATCCATAAACCACAATGTTCCACCTACAAGTACCATACTACACCTTCTAGTCACCCTTCATAATCTAATTCATCCATCGAAGCCACCATAAATCACTTGTTGCAAAATGTTTCATCTTTACAAAACCAAATGGCTAGAGTAACCCAATACTTATATCCACTATCCTTACATATTTAGTAGGTATCCCACTTTCAATTGATATCCTGTGCACCCCACTTCCACAACACATTGAGGTTCCTTATTTTGGGAAATATTATGGACATGGTCACCTCCACACTAATGCAAAATAATTATAATTTATGCAGTGAGTTCTTTTATGAGCAAAAGCTTCATGCAGATATTTTCCCTAGATCTTTAAAAGAAATCTTTTTGGAATGGTTTCTCCATTCCAATTTATTCAATTGATAATTTTCAATAATGGGTACATGTATTCTTTCAATATTTTCATAGGCCACTAGTTACTTTTATTGATTTCCTATATTACAAATAAGGTGTTAAGAAAATAGAAACTATTTTTTATTGGTCGATACTATAAAGGTAAGTTTTGGAATTAGGGTTTCACCAATTAGGATAGTAAGACCACCAATTTCATAAGATCAAACTTACATTTAAATGGGTATCTAAACCTAATAGATCTCGCAACAATTTAATTAGAGAGGAGGGCTATGATGTTGATTGGATTTCCCTATTTGTTGTTTCCCCTTTTATACAGTTGAAATTTTATTTGAATTGCAATATTTTTGGGAAAAAGAATATAGAATTAAACAAAAAAAATAATAACAAAATTTTCCATAATTCACATAAAGCCATAGACAAAATCTAAGAACAAAAAATAAATCATAACTCGTAGCTGAAAATTTAGGCTAAAGAATCAGGACTAGGAGAGTAGGGTGACAAAGTCCTGCAATTGTTGAGTAGGAAAGTGGGATCTTTTCTTGATTAGAGAGATGAATAGGATCAACTATCATAAGATCAAGGAAAAAAAATAGGACCAAGGTAGTGGTGCTACCTAGTCCTTCAATTTTCATGTTTGTATAAGCTTAAACTATTCATGTCATGATCTGTTTTGTCGAAATCCTTGATCACAACACTTGAATCAGTTTTCCTACACACATAGAGAGATAAAAAGAATGTGGATAGGGGTTTTCCTTGGTCAAAACCTAGTTTAGTAATTAATATTGAAACTAAAATGATAATTTAAATAAAATTCAATTGGATTGCAATAGAATACTTTCCTTTTGAGGGAAAAGCAATATCTGAATTTGATTGCTTATAACTGAAGTTGACACTTTGATGAAGCTTGCAAGAAGCCTCATGCCAAAGGTTTATCATTAATGTCATCTTGAACACTTGAGCTTGGCATGGCTTCTCCTTCAATGCATAAAAAATTCTTGATTGATTGCTCACTTGAATTGAATTTTACTAGACTATAATTGAAAGAGATCTATGCATCTTAGACTTCAAATGAGAGGGGTAGGCCTCCTTTTATTCTTAACTATCCAAAAATTATTTTAATTCATGGATCAAGCCAACATGGGACATAAATTACCATCCATTTGAAGCACAACCATTGATGGGACGAAATTTGGGTCTTTATTAGGAGGACCAAGGTAGTGGGGGAACCCTGGCGTGGAGCTAGGAATGGAGTGTCCCCAATGCCCTAGTCTTGTTAAATGAGACTCAAATTTGAATAATGGTTAAGAAGGGGGTTGAAAATATAGATTTTGGAAGGTGTGATAAGAATCAAGGTAGACATAAAAGACTGAAAGATAAAAGGCCAAGGTGAGGTATGGTGAGGACAAAATTGTATGCAGATATAATTTACAATACTACATTTCTCCCCCACTTTAGTGGGTGCATGAATCTACACCCATACTCATGGTAAAGTACAAAGTTGCATTGAAAAAATTTCACCAAGATACCAAAGAGAAAAGACACAACACACCCCCATTGACTCTAGGATATTACTATTGTAATATAGAGATGAATGGTACAACACCTAAAGGAGAAAGAGCATAACTACACTAGTCTAGTAATATTTGTGCTTATTATGGATCATAGAAAGAAAAAATTTAAAATATCAAATTAAAAATAAAAAGGCTCCATTTTTAAAGTAACTTAAATATTGAATTAAATTGAAAACACATCATTGGTGTGTGCATAAAGTGTAACATTGAGTATCATATGTCCCCATGTTAAAGTTATTGGGTATACCTTATTAACATAAATAGCTTTAAGGTAGTATGCATCCAAAATACAAGCAAATTAGCACAATGAGATGCCCCACCAGGAAAGGCAAATCAAAGGATAATGGACACAAAAAATAAAGAAGAATGCACATAAGGGATACATTAACTTTGGGGTCAATAATGCACTTGTGATAGATAATGTATATCAAGAATAATTGTATTTAATTGACCTCATCTTTTAAAGATAGTGGAACTACGAACACAATGGAGAAAGAGAACACAAGGTAACAAACAAATGCCTTTTTGAGTCAACATGGAAGATACCAAAATGGAGATCTCAACACATTGCATTCTCTAAAATTAGATATCACAAAGGCGCATTTATAAACAAGAACACATGTATAAAATAAGATGAATAAAACATATAGAAGAATTGATATACAAAATTAGAAGTGTTACAATGGATCTGGTCTTTTTATTACCTTGAATTAATAGAGTAACAAGTTTCATCAAAATAGAACCTAATGTAACAAAAAAACATATCAAGAAACACATCATAGGGGGCAGCACATTAAAAACAATCAAACACAAGATCTGAATTGTCAAGACTGGGAGGGTAAGGGGACATAATATTGCAAATTCTCAGCACAGAAGCAAGATGTTTTCTAGATTTGGTGTAATTATCTACTACACATGTATAATAAATTGCAATAGCATTTTGTTGCATTGAACTCATGTGGATGAAGCAAACTCTCAGAGATATCAAGGTGATCCATGATGAGGTAATTTCTACTATGTGTAACAATACAAGTGCAATTAATAGTTTAAAGAACCCAATAATGAACTCAAGGAATGAATACATATCTACTTGGCATCATTTCTGAAGAGAGAAAGTTTCAAAGAAATAAGACACATTGGAATATGTACCTACAAAGGATCAGATTGTAGACATCTTTACCAAGACACTGGAAAACAATACCTTTGAGTATCTTTGACAGAAATTAAGGGTTCTTGCCACTCCTTCAAACTAGACATCTTTGTAGAACTTGAGTGCATTAAATGCACTTTAGGTGGTAAGTAAGGGGTTCAACCCCTATCCAGGGTCAAGGTTATTATATGCACATAACTTGGTATGTGCACTCTGTACCCTTGATGTTGGATCCCTAAAATCGGACATCGAGGGTTGGGGATAGGCATCCCTAAAGGTCAAAAAGCCAACACATAGGAAACACTCGAGGGATGAGACCAAGGCTACCTGGCTCCAAGAAGAGAACAAGCAATAGCTAACTTGAATCGTCAAATGCCCGAAATGGGATGGAAGAAACAAAAATGAGAGGAGAAAAGGAAGGAAATAAATAGGCAAATAAAATGAAAGGAGAAAAGGGGGCAAGGCCAAAAGAGGAAAAGGGGATTGAGAAAATTTTAACTAAATTGTAAAGGTAAAATATAGGTACCTAAACATAGTTTTCCACAATTAAAGACCTCTTAAAATTTATCAATGGCTTTCCCTCATCCTTCTATGGTAAATCAACTTAATCTATAGTGTTAATTTCAATACATTTTTTTGGGACATGACATCACAAATTGTAGTATATCTAGAATGCAATTATGCTACCTAAATTAGCCTACTTTTCCTGGTGCATTTGATATCAAGGCCAAACGTGTTACACAATTTTATATCTTTACGATAAAGCCATGATCTATTCTAATGTTCTTATGTGGATCCA
The DNA here is from genome assembly GCF_030272615.1 of Cryptomeria japonica. Lineage (NCBI taxonomy): Eukaryota > Viridiplantae > Streptophyta > Pinopsida > Cupressales > Cupressaceae > Cryptomeria > Cryptomeria japonica. The sequence goes on along the minus strand of NC_081411.1, from coordinate 45,665,977 downwards.
AATGGACCCTCACAAATTTGTATTTGAGGTTTCTCATCTAGGAGCTATTATATCATTGGGGAAATACCCCCTATAGTATTGCTAGAGTCCTTTGTAACCATCCTCTCCTTAATGTGGGCATGAGAGTGCATTTAACTAGTCTTCAAGGTATAATCACAATCAGCAGTGTTTTTGAAGAGATTCCTCTTCCTCTTTTTGTATGAGAGGAGGTATTTTTGTTGGTTGAAATAGACAAGTTTCCTATACTGGCTCTAGCTATTTGTCAATTCTCCTCTTAGTAGCTTGTAGAGAACCTTCCTGAAAAACAAGGTGCAATCGCTAGGTTGGAGTCAAATGATTATGTCAACATTTGTAATGTTTGGAGAAAACAAGATGCTGAATATCCCCTTCTTTTGGAATAATAGTAGCTTCTCATGCTTTGATTGAACTTAATTTTTTGTTTGGACTTTGTGTAATTATACTATATAAATGTGCCTCCCTAACACACTTTTACGAAAATCAAAACCTTGGGTGCTTTATATATGTGTGGAAGACTAATCACTCGAATCATTTTTGTAATGATCAAATCTAAATACTTCAATTACAACTCTTTATAAAAAGCACATTGCAATTATTTTTTATATTGAACCAAACAATTACATAAATGAAATCTACGAAGAGAAAGAGCCGAAAAGAAAATAGGTAGCAAATTAAAATCTTATGTTTTATATAGCTGAAAGAAAAACAGGTAGCAAGTCGAAATCATATTTCTTCGATAGAAAAAGAGATGTACGTACGTATAGCTAGAAGTCAAAGACCTCTCCTCTCTTAATCACACTTACTCATAATAACTTCAATTTTAATGACAAGGATTATTTCATGTTGCATGGCTCTCGAAGCTGGTTAGGTTAAAATCACCAGAGTTGCATCTTATGAGCCCGACAATATACATTTTTATTCCATTAGAAATCCGGACATATTTGTCTTGAAAACCGACTGGCTTTCTATTGAGTGCTGCAAATGAGTTGGCAGAAATTAAAGGTTGCCAGTCTCTAGGCTATTATATATGATACCCACCTCCCATACAATTTCTCCAAAGCAAAACCTTCTAGTTTTGACGACTCTCTAATTTCTTTTATTTGCAGTGAAAATGTTTTCTCGCCGAGCTTGTTTAGTGTTGGCTACTGTTTTGTTGGTGATGGAGTTCAGCGCCTGTGTGTGTGCGACAGATGTACAGAAAAGCCGTCGTCTTTTGCAGGCTCCTCCCTCTCGTCCTCCTTTTTTCACCTTCCCACGCACTCCGTCTGCTTCTCGTCCTCCTTTTTTCACCTTCCCACGCACTCCGTCTGCTCCTCGTCCTCCTTTGTTCGGCCTCCCACGCACTCCGTCTGCCCCTCGCCCTTTTCCCTTCATTCCATTTCCTCCACCCGCAAAGTAGAAAACATACAGCCTTAGGGCACGTACTATTACTTTGCTTTAGATATAAAATATTATCAGCAATAAATGCCTATACAGACTTCCACATTGTCTGTTGCTCGATTGTGTATGTTTAGAAGCATATTATAGTATTTTCTCTATACAATTGTTACGTTGCAGTTAAGGTTTCTCTTAATGTGATTTCACATCAACCATCTAAATAAGTCCACGTTCAGAATGTGACGAATATATTAACTCCAACTCATCAACTTTGTAAGCTTTTCAATGAGGATGCTAAATAAATATGGAAATTTGTGTGCTTACTATTATATTTACATCTTTAAATTTTGTATGCTGTATATAAATGCTCAAGCACTCAATGTACTAGTTGTCTCTGAAGTGAGCGATTCTAAATTATATCACTGTTTATCAAGTCTTTGTTGGTTCGTCATTGCATTATTTTATTGGTTTAAATTAAAGGAAACGAAAATGAATATCTACTGTGCCTTTATCAGTTGAATTGCTGTGATATCCCGTTATAAATGTTATGCATATCTTTAATGTCATTTTTGCTAAGTGCTTTACATGTATAAGTGTTCTTCGAAGGCTCTATATATGACAATACTTTAGATATACCACTGTATCTAATTTTGCCGTGTGATTGGGAGGAAATGACTATGATTGAAACATGAAACTTTGTCTGATGAACTTCATTCCCGTAATAATGTCATCAATAGAATGTTCTTATTAGTCATCGCCATGTGTAAATGATATGAAAATATTTTCCATAATCTGAATAATGCTAAATATTATATATTTAAAAGTGATTGGTAGAAATAGATATATCATCTATTTTAAAATAATAATAAATAAGATTTGAGAGTTAACAAGATAAATAGAGATAAGATATAAGACAAGGTTAATTGATATATTATTGTTCATAAGTATTGATATTGGATTAATGACTTATATGAAAAATATAATTTTTAAATAATAGAAAATAATATTAATTTACAACAAATTTGTTTGTGCATCTAAAATTAAAGTTAAAGAAAAGAATCTAAAAGTAAACATTAACACAAAGAGTTCTATTGGTGATTCTTTAAGCATATAAAATTTATTACTTATCTTTCAACTCTATAATAAATAAGATTACATAAAGAGTTAGTTTTGAAGACATAAAAAGACTTATGAATACTCATAATAAATTTCATATCTTATTAAGTAAAACTACAACAATTATAATTTCAATTAAATATGAGCATAAAATTGAATCAAGGACATGATTATGTTTAATGTTATGCAACTTAATTACATCTTTTAAATAATAAAACAGAAATGATAATGTGATAAAACAAAGACATGTAACTAACACAATCTTTAGTCCCTTCATATGCTCTTTTCGAATAGCTTTGGATAATGACCTAAAGGGTTAGACTTATAATTTGTTCTCACTTGAAATGTCTTTTTTTTATAATTTTTACAAGTATTTTTTAACTCACAGTATAATCAAATTTTACTTATTTCAAAATAATATTTGTTAAATTAACTATCAAATATTAAATGTCTTTTTATTTTTCTAATTGTAAAATATTTATTTGTATTTTAGTTTACTAACTTTCCTTTTCTCTATATAAATTTTATATCTAGTACAATTTCCTAAAATAACTACTATCTCAACTAGGCCCAAATTTAAACCTCCAATAGTTGGGAAGAAATGGATTTGATAAAAATATGCAATTACAGAATTTTATACTAGTCAATTTTTATGTCACATGTTAAGCTTTATATTAGCACAATTTCCAATGGTTTGTGTTGAATAATTTTTATATGAAAATATTATTGAAATACCACTATATCTACTATTGTGTTATTGTGAAGGAATGAATTTGATGAAAATATGCAAGTTTGTCTCATATGTCCATGGACCACCACTAAATCAAATTCCTTCTTGTAGTGACAACATTAATGATAAACATGGTATGGATGTTCTATACTCCAATACAACTCACATAGTGAATAGCAACGCTATGAATTTGGATAGTTGAGTCTAGAAGTTTTTGGACATTTCACTTCCCCAACCCATGTTGAGATATCTATGACTATTCGTACATCAATAGCCAATGTTCCTACATACACATATTCTAGCACGCTTATGCCTACAGAAAATGGTAATTTCATTGATGTTAGTGGGGTGACTCCTATAAATCAATATGCTTATATTCCACCTTCAACCAAATCTCCCCTTTGTTTCTCAACCATCTCCTCCATCTATAAACCACAATATTTCACCTACTTATCATACTACACCTTCTAGCCCTCCTTCAAAATCCAATTCATCCACCGAAGCCACGATAATACACATGTAAAAAAATGTTTCATCCTTACAAAAACAAATGGCTAGAGTTACCCAATCCAAATACACTATCGTTAAACATTTAGTAGGTAGACCACTTTCCATTGATATCCTTTGCACCCCACTTCCACGACATATTGAGGTTTCCAATTTCAAGAAATATCATGGGCATGGTCACCTCCGCAGTAATGTGAAAAAGTTTCCAATTTATGCAATGATTTTGTCTATGACCAAAAGTTTCATGCAAATATTTTCCCTCGACCTTTAGAAGAAAAAGTTTTCAAATGGTTTTTCTCCTTTCCTAGTTATTCGATTCTTAATTTTTAATAATAGATAGATTTATTCTTTGAACATTTTCAAAACAATATTGGGCCACAAGTTATTTTGACTAATTTGGTATATTTCAAAAAAATGGTTAAGGAAAAAAACTAAAAATTTATTGGTGGAGACTATAAAGGTAGGTTTTGGAATTAGGGTTTCACCAACCAAGATAGTAAGACCACCAATTTCACAAGATCAACCTTACATTTACAAGGGTAGTTGAAACCCAATAAATCTAGCCATAATTTATTTAGAGAAGAGGGTTGTAATGCTAATTGGATTTTCCTATTTCTTGTTTCCTCTCTTATAGAATTGAAATTGGATTTGAATTATAAAGTTATAGGGTAAAACAATATGAATTGGAAGAAAACAACAATTACAAAAATGTTCTAGAGTTCACACAGAGCCACAAATAGAGATTTGAGAAGGGAAATGAATCAAAATCTATAGCTAAAAGTTTGGACCAAACTGTTGGGACCAAGAAGGTAGGGTGACCTTGTCCTACAACTTTCGAGCAACCAAACAGGATTTTTTTGTAACAAAAAGATGAACAAGATCCAATATCAAAAGATTAGGCAACAAACTTAGGACTAGGGAGGTGGTGCTACCTAGTGCTTTGATTTGTGTATTCATAAAAGTTGAACTTATTTGTTGTCATCTGTTTTGTTGAAATCTTTCATTGTAAAACTTGAATCAATTTCTTGCACATAAAGAGAGAGAAAATGATTGTGGATAGGGGTTTTCCTTGGGTCAAACCCTATTTTTGTAATTAATATTGAAATTGAAATGATAATTATAATGGAATTGAATTGAATTGCAATAGAATACTTTCCTTTTGAGGGAAAAGCTAGATCAGAATTTGAATGCTTGCAATTGAAGTTGATACCTTGATGAAGCTTTCTCGAAGCCTCATGCCAAGGGTTTAGGATGTCATGTAGAATGTCTTCATGGATGGTTGACCATGGATGCCATCATGAATGCTTAAAATTTCCTTGACCTTTCCTTCAATGCTTGACAAATGCTTGATTACTTGCTCACTTGAACTGAATTTCTCTAGAGTGTAATTGAGAGAGATCCATCCATCTTAGACTTGAAGTGAGAAGGTTAGACCTCCTTTTATACCTAAGTATCCAAAAATTATTTGAATTTCTGGAGCAAGCAGACATAGGACCTAAATTCTCATCCACTTGAAGTGATCGTTGATGGGACCAAATTTGGGTCCTGATTAGGAGGACCAGGGTAGTGGGGGCATCCTTGTTCTGGGATAGTCTTGTTAATTAGGAATCATATTTGAATAGGGGTTAGAAAGGGGGTTGAAAATGTATATTTTTGGAAGGTGTGAACAAAATCAAGGTAGACATCAAGCACTGAAAGACAAAAGGCCAAGGTGAGGTCTAGGTTAGAAAAAACTTGTATGCACATGCAATTTACAATGATTCATTTTGCCCCCACTTTAGTGAGCGTATGACACTACGCCCATAGTAATGGTAAAGTACAAGTTGAATCATATAATATCAAACTCAAATCTTAATGAAAGCTACCAAGAAAATTTGACCAACTAAAAATTGGGAACAAGTTGAATCATATTTTTTGATATATGTCAAAATAAAATAAGCACCTAGCCAGATCATATTTAGCTGATAGACTCGTTATGGTGTGTTTGCCAGTAAATTTATGTTCCCCACACCCAAAAAAATTTTCAGTGAAGGAATAGCTAAATCCTTTTCAGTGGAAGAGTACACATCTCTTTCAGTGACTGTGAGGTATTATCACTAACGGTGCTATGTCACCATAAGAAAGGCCCCACCATGTGTAGCTTTGAAAAGGTCTTAACCGTGGATCTTACAAATGACACTCCCTCAAAGTTAACTACGTCCACTAGAAGCTTATACACTTGATAACTGTCACACTTGTGAGTACACACATCCAATGTAAGTGTACAGTTTTCATACAAAAATAGAGATTATCTCTAGGTTGTGTAATCTTGTGTGATCTTATTCCCATATTTTGTATTGCTTTTCGTAGCACCCAGTTTAGAATTTCCTTCAATTAGTCATTTCTGAGTTAAAGAGAGTTCTGTGAATGGTTAGTTTTTAAGAAAAATCTGGTAAGTTTTGAGAATTGTGTATTGCTTCGTTGTTTGGAGGTTTTTGTGAGTGGAAACTAGTTAATGTTAACAAGGTGGAAACTAGTTAATGTTAACAAGGTATCCAAGTTATTTTTTCTCTAGTTTACCGGTCGAAGTTGATGGAATGATTTTCTAATTGGTATGGGTTTTTTTGTTACCTATAGATAGGTATTTCCTAAAGATGGTTGTTGTATTTACATAACATTGGATTCGGAAGAACACCTCTGCATTGGTAATTCTAAATCTTTTTTTTTTTTGTGGCTTGTTCGACATCTTACGAGGATAAGATTCTTGAGGACAGAAGTAGTTATTACACAATACCTTGCGTTTATCCCAACACTTTGACATTGATAGCCAGGTGCTTTCTAATCAATTCTGATGGACTGTGTAAATTCAATGAATGACAGCTTGTATTGCTATCCTATGTTATTAGTGGCAACGTGTGCATAGAATGAAAATTATAATCTGCATTGGGTTTTAGTAAGCAATCTATTCTTATGGCTCAATCATAAGCCCGTGCCTGTAGCTAAAATCAATAGACTTTCATGATATGCAACTATATAGGAATGGCCTAGATACCATAGTAACAATCTCAAATTCTAAAGGGGCATTGAACTTTACTTTATAATAGATACATATATTATGCCACATCTGAGCGTTATGTAGACTTCTCATTGCCCTTCAAGAAATTTAACTCTACTTCAGAGTGTGTTTGTTTTTGAAATTTTTGGACAAATAGTTGTTTTTTTTGGGTTGCTTCTAGGTTCAGTCCGTTGAATAGAACTACTCTTCAAGTTAGATTTTTGGATAGGTTATTGGGTTTAGGTTGATGCTAAAAAATTGTCTTTGTTTACATTTGTGAAAATTTATAAACATATTCTAGTTTTCTTTGCTACAAGTTATCAAAATTAGAATTTGGGTTTGGTTGTATCAAATCTTCGCATTTTAAGTACGCTTCTTATTCATGTGCCTTTAGAGTGTGGCAGACTGCAATTAGAAGGAAAACCTAGTAGACCTTATAAAATTCTGTACAACCCATTAGTTTCTCACAAACATTTTATTCTAGTCGATTATCTTAGAACAAAACCAATTTTTTTAATTAGTTTTTTCTTTTGGATTATCTAAATTCTAAATTTTTCATCACCTCGTATGTCAATAGTAAAAAAAAGCACTGCCTTCAACTACTATTTATCAACAAGCATACATAAGCTCTCAAATTAAAAAACCAAAGAAAATCAAGAACAATACATTATTATTTTGATATCCACATATCCACAGAGTTGAAATAAGGAACTAAAGAAAATCAAGAATAATACATTATTATTTTGATATCCACATATCCACAGAGTTGAAATAAGGATACAGAGCATATGGCATTGGTTTTTTAAATGACTCCTACTGCCATGTGTATGAGATATGGTCTGGTAAAATAATGTTTTTTGTAGTTGTAAAATAAATAAATATTTATAATGCCAGAAAAATGTACCATTGGCAAGAGGAAAATCATTAATGGCAAATTATTAGGCAACAATTTAGGAAAAACTATAAACATGTTCAAGTTATTTGAGCTTTTGGCTAACTTAAAATATTATGATTTAATTATAATTTCTCTTTGAATTTAAGGTATAGCATTTTATTATATTAGATGTATTCATAAAGATATTATACGAGAAAGAATATAATATCAACAAAACAATAAAAAAATTAACTATAAAAAAAATTGTAATGTAATAGGTACAAGTAATATTATATCTGATACAAAATAATTTGTTGAAGATATTTTATTTATTTAAACAATATTTCTGTATATAAAACATTTTAAGAAATTAATCAAATTTGATTTTATTCTCGCCGGGCTTGTTTAGTGTTGGCTACTATTTTGTTGATGATGGAGTTCAGCGCATATACTCCTCGCCCTTTCCCTTCATTCCATTTCCTCCACCAGCAAAATAAAAACAAGGAGCCTTAGCCCACGAACTACTACTTGCTTTATATATAATATATTATCAGTAATAAATGCCGACAGACCATATTATCTGTTGCTCTATTGTGTATGTTTGGATGCATATTATAGTGTTTTCTCCAAACAGTTGGTACGTTGCAGTTAACGTTTCTCTGTGTAGAAGGGGAATGGCCTATGTTCAAATGGAATATTTTGAGTTCTGACTTGTTTAGTGATTTATCTGAAGTCATCTATCTTTAATGTGACGAATATATTAACTCCAACTCATCAACTGTATAAGCTTTTCAATGACGATGCTAAATAAACATGAAAATTTATGTGCTTACTATTATATTTGCATCTTTTAATTGTTGCATGTAACATCCCGTTGTAAATGTTATGCATATCTGTAAATGTCATGCATATCTGTAATCTCGTTTTTGACATAAGAGTTTTATATGCAATATATTTTCCCAAGTGCTTTACATTTATAAGTGGCCTTCCAAGGCTCTATATATGACCACACTTCAGAATACCATTGTATCTAACGTTGCCGTGTGATTGGGATGAAATGACACTGATTGAAATGACTATGATTGGGGGGAAATTTTGTCTAGGATATGTACCACCTGATGAACTTCATTCCCCTAATAATGTCATCAATGGTAAGTTACTATTGGTCATGGCCATGTGTGTTAATAGTATAAAAAATATTTTCTAGAATTTGAATAATGATAAATATTGTATATTTAAAAGTGGTGGGTAGAAATAGATATATAACAATAATTTCAAAATGATAATAAGTGAGGCGTGAAAGTTAATAAGATAATAATGATAGGTCATATGGTTAAACAAATTTATACGTTATTGTTCGTAAGTAATTACATTAGATTAAAACATTTATAAAAAATATGATATTAAAAAAAGGGAAGGAATATAATTTTATATGCATTTCATTTATGATCTATCTCCCCACATAACATTAAGTAAAAATAAGGCCTTAGATGAGAAGAATCTTCCTTCTCGACCAATCAAAGAGTATATGCATGATGAGAGAATCTTCCCACACAAGATATTCCTTCTTTATCTAATTTTCCCTTTGCTCCTTCTAAGTACACCTACACTACGAATTTTAAAGAGATTCATTATAATGTTCCTCCTCCTTCTCAATTAAGAAACTTTTAAAGGAGTGGCTATACCATAATATCAAAACAAGGTTTTAGAGGGCAAGGACTTGGGAAATTTGAACAATGAATTAGAGTCCTTATAAACTCTCCCACACAAGCTAGTACCAAAGGTCTAGGACATTATCATGATTCACCTATGGATGATTTCCTTAGAATTCAAAATTTTAAGGATTACCTTGCAAGACATAAGACTTTTCATCCATGTAAGGGTGCTTCTTCTTCAAAACACTCCAGGTTGTTCATATTATCAAACTTATAACCATCATACTAACGATTGTCTAGATTTTAAAAAAAGTATGCAAGAACTAGTTGATATTGGAACTATTAAAATCATATATGACAATCCATCCTGTTCTAAATCTTGAGAGACAAGACCTAATCATATTGATGATCAAGGGAAATTAGCTACTAGAACCTTTTGGAGATTGAAGTATGATAAGAATGTTATCTTTCCTTTCATTAAAATGAATAACAATTATAAGCATAACAAAGGTGATGAACATTGTCTTTTTCATCGTAGTTATTGTCATTCTCTTGGAAAGTGTAAATAATTTAAAACATTTGTTGAATAATAATATGATAGGGATTGCATAGCTCTTACAATTGGTCTTGCACTCTATCTTGGTGAAGAGGTAGTTCCTTAGGACTCTATTCACTCTTCATGTTGCTCCTCACCCTATGACACAAATGGTTAACTTAATTTCGGGCTCTTTGTCATAAAAGGAGATGATTTTTCAATTACAAACATTTTGGGACAGCAACGCAATTCATTCTTACCTCTATCTTATTTATTTCACTCTAAGGTTTCACTATTCCCTTTAGTGGTTGCATTTTTCATACTTTGATGTCCTTTCTTGCATGGAATTGTATGTCTCTTATGATTAATCTCTCCTTAAGGTAATATGTGATCTTTCTTCTACTTAATTCTCTGGAAGATTACCTCCTCTTTATAGTTTCATTTTGAATATATTAATGTCTTTTATTACATTGAATATTCCTTCATCTGAGTATATTTTGCATTTGCTTATGTCTAATCTCTCCTTAGACGTTGTGAAATTCTTATTATTGTACTTACACTTGGGGGGGAATGATCTTTCTGTCTTATCCTTTCTAATTATCCACTTTCCTTTTGTTGAGTGGTGTTTGCTTATGATTTAATATCATTCCTTATGTGATGTTTTTGTTTACCCAAGGATTCTCTCTTATGCAAGAGGTATATATCTTTGGCTACAGCCTCTATTTCAATTTATAGTATATATAAGTTATAAAATTACCCCTCACATTGGGTTAAAAGTGTGACATCCTTCATCAAGAATCCCTTTCACCTATCAATAGGAGGCAGGTAGGCATTCTTATTATCCTTCCTATCTTTTGGTAGAAGATGCTATTTTTTTTCAAGAATCCTCTTTACACTTGGAGGTAGATGTCTTTTGAACAAACATCTCTTCTCCTCCAAGGATCCTCTTTACACTTTTTGCATGATATCTCTTTCTCAACTATCTTATCCTTACTTGTAAGAGTATTCCCTCTTTATCTTGGATTTATGCATTGTTTTCTAAAGGATATCTTCTCAGTGTTAAAGGTGGGTATCCTTCATTCTATCTTTCTTAAGACATCAACATAGGGCTATGTTGACATCTTAAGGGGCGGGCATACATATCATCCTCATTGTACTATATTGTACCATATTTTTTGCACGTCGTAAATGGCGTGTTCATTCTCAAAACAAAACAAAAAAAACCTCTTACACGAGATGCTTCATGCTCAAAAACAATTGTAGCATTGATATATATCTTAGATGGGGTACACTTTCTCAAAATCATAGCCAAAAAAAACTATTACAAGAGATGTCCTCAAAACCAAGCATATGTTTTTCTTAAACAGGGTTACACATTCTAGAAACCAAAGAAAATAATTGCTATATGAGATATTCCCAAAACCAAACTCAACCCTTGGAATTTGCATTTTCATTAAATGTCTTAAACAGGTTCAAGCATGCTAGAAACCAGAGAAAACAAACTCTTATATGTGATTCTATACACTTGAAACTAGACATCACTTTCACACATGCATGAGGATGATTGGAACTAGCAAAAAATAGATAGAATATTCCAACCCTCCTCCCCAACATGGATCACCTAGAATAACACATCTAGAATGTGTATTCCATGCTTTTTCCTTCTTCTCATGAGCTCATAGCTTTTCTAGTTGTAGTTCATGGATGATGCATACTCTTTCTCTTTCATGTGATTACTTGTTTTCTTGAAGTGACATTTTTGAAGAATTATATTAGTGGTTTCAAGATATTTTTATATTGAGGTCTCTTTGGCCAGGTCACTTGATGTCTTTGGTTTTTAACTTTAATATTTTGTATCTTTTGCCTTTGTCTCTTTTTTGTCTTTTCATGTCTTTGTTTACCTTTTCATTTTTATCTTGTTTTGTGTGCCCTTTGCATGTGTTTGAGTGAGTTAGGATCCTAATATTGGGGGCTTGGTTCCTCAAAATTAGTGATATCTTATACTCCTTGTGATTGTGCTTCTCTATTCCTCCTCTCTTTGATCTATTTTGTCTACTTTACCACAAGTATTTGCATAGGCTCACACTCCTGTTAAAGCGGGGGCTAAAAGTAGTGGCATAAATTATCAATGAGCCAATTTACACCTCCTATTTGTGCCCCTTTTTTAGTGTGTCTCCCTCTCATCTCCTATCTGGGTCTGTCAAGTGCCTTAACTCCTATTTTAGTGTCATGTACAACTGCCAATTTATTTCCTAGAGGGGTATCATTCTCTCTGGACTAAACCATGGTCCCTAACTAAGGAGGACCAGGGCACTAGTGCCCTGGTCTCAGGACTAGAGTGCCCAACACCCTGGTCTCCTTAGTTGGGTCTTATTTTGAAGTGGGAGATGGGTGCTATCTCTCTGGTAGGAAATGAGATTTGTGGCACTATATGACCATTGGAGGTCGGCTTAATTGATAATTGACCTAGATACCCCTATATAAAGACATCTGATCAACCTACTTTCATCTATCCATTCAAGCTATCAATGAAGCATCCTTGCATCTGTGAAACATTCATCATTAAGCATTTTTAGAGACCTTCAAGGATGCATATTCTTCATTCAACCATCATGGAGGAAAATTACATAATTCATTAACATGCATGTGTGTGTGATTAGGGTTTTGTCATGTTCATTTCATTTTATACAACATATGTGATTACATTCAAGAATGAACGTGTCATTATTGACAATTGCAGATCTTAGGTATACCTTTCAATTATTCATTTCAATATTTGTAGTTATTCATTTAAAGTTAATTCCTAAACTGTCTTCTACCATAGACAAGCCCCTATTCCCAAAAATTTCCCTATTTTGTGTGTATAGCAAATAGGTACAAAGTTGTGATTCCTAAGATTGACATTATTCACAAAGGCAAATATGTTCCCCTTTGGAGAGTGAAAAGTGTAGAGGACCAAAGTGACGGTTATTTTGGTCCCAACAATTTAGGACAACCTCCTGGAAACAAACCCAAATACTCATATGCTACTTAGATCTAGGTTTGTAGCTCTGTTTAGAGATCGTAGCTCACAGTTCATGCATATTTACGTTAATTTCAACACATTTGCCCTATTTTAAAAATTTTAAAAATTGAATTGAAAAGATGGTATCAATTTCCAATCCAGTGAATCTAATAAGAATTCTCATCCCTATCCTTGTTGATTTGAGGCTAGATCTATTAGGTTCACCCCTCTTTAATGTGATTGGTTCCTAAGGAAAATACTGATGGTCTTCCTACATCTAATGGTGGAAACCCTAATATTTTCACCATCATAGGGTCATACTCCCATTACAGTGGAATCTAAATGTAGCATCCTAAATTGTCACTCGACCAACTTACTCCTCATGTTTTCACCCCCACTTTAGCATCTCCTATTCTCATCACATTTTGGGGTTTGTTTTTGCTAATTCTCCATCTTTGAGGTCATGAAAAACCTTTTATGGTTCCTATAATGGGATACCCACCCTATTTTAGGTTTGTTTCGGTTCTGATTGAGGTAGGACTAGGGAACTGAATGCCTTGGTCTAAATGATGGCACTACGAAACACCATGGTCTTACTTAAGTAGGCCCTAATTTTAAATGGGGCTAGGAATTTGTCTCAATAGTAAGATTTGATCTTAGGGGCTTTGCATGATTGTTCAAGGTTAGCCTAATTGGCAATTTACCTATAACCATTTATATAGAGGAATTAATCAATTTATTTTACATATAAGTATCCATTAATTATCTACCTAAATCACTCATGCATCTGTGAAGCATTCATCATCAGGCCTTTTTCAAAGTTCTTCAAAGCTGTATATTCATCATTCAACCATTGTGGAGAAAAGTCATGTCAATTTTCATGCAAGCATGTGTGTGTGATAAGGGTTTTGTCATGTTCATGCCATTTCTTATTACATATATGATTACAAATATGATTACATTCAAAGAGAAAATCATTATCATCAATAATTACAACTCTAAGATATATCTTTCCAGCATTTATTTTAGTATTTGCATTTATTCATTCACTTGAGGTTATTTCCTAAACCGGGGCTTGACTTAGGTGAACCCCTATTTTCAACAATTTTCCCTTTTATTCTATGTGTAGGAAATAAGTACAAAGTTGCATTTAGGAGGATTGACAAGATTCATAGTGACGAATAAGTTCACCTCTTAACGGTGATAAATTCAAAGGACCATGGTGAATTGGTACTACCTAGTATCAAGAAATCAAGCTGAACTTTTGGGAACATATTCTAAACATCTTATTTATCCCAGATCCAAGTTGGTGTCTCCATACGATGGTCGTATCTCACTGTTTATGCTTGATTTCTTTAATAATCACCTATTTACCCTAATTTTAACATTTTCACAATTCAATTTAGAAGGAGGATCAAACTATAACCAAGTGAACCTAATCAAAATTTCAGAATTTTTTTGAAAGGGATTAAGCCTAGATCTAGTACGTCCATCCCTCTTTCAATGTGATGGCCTTTTAAGAAAAAATGGTGGTTTTATTACCTTAATTGGTGAAATGATAATTTTCACGACCACAAAATATTGGATAAGTATTTATCCCAACATAATTTTTGTAGACACCTAAAAAAGTCTCATTGATCTTACACTAATTATTCATCTATTTAATTAAGTAATTCTTTAATTATTTAATTAGAATAACCCATTCCTCTAATCAATTCAAATCATTATTAATTGTCCAATTTCAACTTCTGCATTATTCTAATTAATTAACCCTATCTCAATTATTAATTAAATATCAATTAATTAATTGTGACCTTTTCCTTAGTTAAATAATCTTTATTATTTAATTAATTCAATATCCTATGTTTAAATAATTTTATTTAAATTATTTAAATTAATTAATTAAATTCCTCCAATTTCCCAAATTATAATTCCAATTAATTAATCTAATTTCATTTCATTTCTCCCAAATTCTAATTCCAATTAATTTCATTTCCTCCAAATACACATTTCACAAAATCTGAATTTCAATTAATTTCATGTGCATTTCAACATTCAAAAGTCCAATTCGAATCCAAATTGAAAATGAGAATCAAATTCAATTTCAAAATCCTACAACACATGCTAAAATAATAATTGATTGATCAAATCAGTTATCTAATCAGTTAACTCATCAATCATCCTTTTAAACTCTCAATCACCTTTTTTTGACTAATCGATCTAATAAGTCATCTCCCTAATCAATCCAGTCCACTAGCTAGTCAATTCAGTCTACTGATCAATCGATTGAGTTCACTAGCCAATCTATTTAGTTCAGTCTCGAATCTATTAAGTTAAAAAATCAATCAACTATGTTAACTGATCAATCTAAATCAGATATCTATCAATCAACACTTGAGTTCTATTTCTCACCCCTTTGTATTGAAAATCTATAAATTCAACCTCATTTTCTCAATTCAAGTGAGTATCACAGTCTTCAAAATTGTTGTCCATCTTATGTAGGAAATCATTGCAATACTTGAGAGCCACCTACATCAACAATAATGGAGAAAAGAAATGAAAGCCTTGCTATGTCAATTCAGGGAGTTTTAGATAGATCTTTCTTTCATTTCAATTGATTTTGCATCATTCCATTGTAATTTACGAGTGATATTAATTGGATTAAAGTTGTGATTCGCTCTTTGATATTTGATTATACAATTTACACTTATTTTACCCTTAGATACATTTGGTGAACCTGACATGAAGCATGCTAACCTTCTCTTCTTGTTTTGAATGATTTTGCAGATCTGTATGTGCACAAGAATCTTGATTTCGCACTTGCATACACAGAAACTCGCAATTGCTTATAATACTTCACAATTTCTATCACATCATTTCACAATTGCTTGGAGGGTGTACCACAATTGCTAAAACATCTCGCAATTTCCTTAACGAGTTGCAAAATTAAAGTCTTTTGTTGTTTCTTTATTGTGTAATCTTGTGCACCTAACCCAGAAAAAATCATTAAATTCTAGAGATTTCATTTTCTGTGTATAGAATGTATCTAATCCAATGGCAAGAAAGGTACCATTGAGAATTTCAAGTGCAAGAAGGGCAAAACAACATAAGAGAGAACAAAAAACATATCAAAGACTCCTAAAGGCAGAAAGGGAGCTTCGTGAGATTGAGGAAAAAGAGGAGATTGCCCAGTATCATAGAAATATCCACTTCTTCTTAGCCAAGTACAAATTCTATGATGATATTGATGTGATGGCTCGGGTGGTGTGGGATAACATAATTGCCAAATAACTTCTCTATCTTCTATCTTTTTCTATTGTTTTCTTAAAAATTCATTTTATTTTATTTTATTTTTTACTGATGAGCAACTAATCTTATATCAATTCACAATTGATTAGTCATCAAATTGCAATTTCTATAACAGTAATGCCCATTTGATGGTATAACAATTTGCAATTGATCTGATATCAGTTCACATTTTCTCAGTAGTTAGGTTGCAATTACTAGATTAGATTTTTTTATTTTGTTTTAATTTAGTTCTTGTTTTTATCAGAATTGCTCTTTATCTGTGAAAAGACAGATCTCTATAACTAAGAAAAATTAGGCTAAATAGCCAACCATGTGTCTACTAATGTTATTTTATCTATAGGGTTAGAATAGAAAACTTGCTTTGGTGCTCTTAAAAAGAAAAAAACTCAATTTCTTTTTATCTTTTCTCACACATTGCTATGAAGCATAATAATGAATCCCATGCCTTTTTGGAGCAACGTCTCCACTTATAATAGAAAATCATTGCAATGAAAGGATAAAAATAACTTTGTTTTTTTTGTCTTCAAAGGGATACAGATTATGCTCTCCCCTTAAATGGGTGATCAGAAAACCATACTCTATTCTTTTATGCTTTCAATAAATTTTTGTACTTACATCCTTTAGAAGGCTTTCCCTCCCAAGTTGCCCTTAGGGTGCCATTAAGGCCGATGAGAGGGGAATGACCTAAGTGGCAATGACTAAAGCCAAGTAGTGCAAGCCACTATAAATAAATACGTAAGTGATGAAAATCATATGCGATGAGTGTTACATGATGTCACAATGGCGTTATGTCTCCCCCAGTGCCTATAAGGTATGTTAAAATCTATAGAGCATAACCTCTACAAACTAGGAGGCATCCCTCAATGGAGTGTAAAATGCTGATGATTGTGACCACTCGAATGGAACCCTTTATAAACACCTTAGGAATTAGAAGCCAAACTAAGTTAGTAATCAAACACCTGGATTATCACATTGTAAGGGTGGGGAAGATTCCACCCCAAGACACTCACCATATATCTCCCAGGATAATGGGCCAATTGAGGAGGAATCTTCTTTGGTCTAATTTTTGAAAAAAGGCAAAAAACACTAGCACACTAAGGTGTGACAGGGGTGTTTGAGCTGACGGAGTATCAAGATGTGGGTTGTGGTAATATTTGTGACCTTTTGACCTTAGGAAAGTCTGCTTGATATGCTATCGAATTGCCCAAATACAATGAAAACAAAATGGGGTTTTTAAAAACACTCCAACATTCATGAGAATTTGAAAAATTTCTTTAAACAAGTATTCTTTCTGTGTTACTATTCTTTTTGATGTGTCTCTTGTATCCTTTTCTATATTTCATGAAACTCAAACATTTTAGAAAGTACCAAAAGCAAAGTGGAATCTCAACCAGGTATAACAAAAAATATTAACAAGATTAAGTGTCAACATCAACATCAAACCAAAACTTTTGTAAAACTCAAAGATGAAAAACTTGGTATTCTTAGGTGATCTTAAGTCCTAGACATCTAGTTCATGCATAAGTCCTTTAGTGTCATCATACAGCACAATTCCTCACATCACAAAAAGTGTAGTCTTCAACCAATTTGCATCCACTCATATAGAATTCAGTATTGTGTTAGAATCTAAGGAAGATACCTCAATACATGGGTCTAAAAGGAGACGGTGAATTTCCATTTGAGCAACCCAATCTTGGACCAAACAATGACCAATTAGCAATAATTGATAGTTTGGACAACCTTGCTTGTAAACTAAAAGTTGATCGTGCTCAGTACGACATAGTTGAAACTGTCATAGATAATGAGATCCGAAAATCTGTCCATCTTGATGAAAAATTGAGGAAAAAGATAAAAAAGGAAGCTCAAAAGGAAGCCATTAGACAATTGGTTGAAAAGACCATAGAAGAGTTTCTGAATCTTTAGCATATGGGTCTGAAAGGAAACGACAAATTTCCATTTGAGCAACCCAATCTTGGGTCAAACAACATTCAATTAGAAATAAGTGATGGGTTAAACATATTGGCTAAGGAATTGATAGTTGATCAAGACCAATTCGACATAGTTCAAGTTGTCATAGATGAGGAAATTCAGAAGTTAGTACAAATTGGCTTAGACTTTGAAAATCAAAGCAAAGAAGAGGTAGAATTTGAAACATTTCGGCAATACGTTGAAGATCTTGTGTTTTCATTCCGAAATCCTTGATCGGAATTATTCACTCATAGATTGAATTATCCCCATTTTAGTCTTTAGAAAGTCTTAGAAGCATACCTAGCTGCAATTAGTTGAGTCTTGCATTCACATTTTAGAGAGTCTTAAAGAGTCAAGATCATGTTGGAATAACATTCATGCCATTAACACATGCTCAAAAAGAAAAATAGCAGATGGAGCCTAACAATGACCCTTCGATTAACCCAACATGGAATATGAACTTTCCTAGAAATCAAGTAACACTACGTTAGAGGCCCACAAGGTTATCAACGAACACAAATAGGATGCCTTCCATTGATGAAATACAACATAATTTGACAAAAAAAGAATTGGAAGCAGCCCAACAAGATCCTGCGACACTTATGATTCTCAACGCTCTCATCAATAATGATACAGACAGATATCTCACACTATTAGTCCAAAATGGGGCCAAATTACCTCCAGGGGTGGATATTTCAGCTATAATGCCACCAGGTGTGACATTGAATTAAAATGTTCCTCAAGTACCTACTATTACACAGACTAAAACAACACTGGCTACATCAACTTAGGGTTTATCTCTAAATACTCAAGCAACTACAACTCCAACACCATCAACAATTTCATCAACAAGTACTAATGTTATATCTCAGACAAAGCCCAGTGTAACAACACAAGCTACAATATCTCAAAAACCTACTTCGACAAGTATAACTCAACCTTCTATTTCAGGTGGATCCACCTACAGTGGCCAAAATGTGAATTAGGAAATAACTAGCTCATCTTAGCCGAATGTCAATGCACAATTTGCATACTTTACACCACCTAGTGGGAATTATGGTACACAAATACATGGTTAGTCTACATTTAAAAAAGCTCAAATGTACTCCAATACTATCCCTTTTATGGGAAACACTCATCAAGTCAATACACCATTGACACAAATAGAGATTCTGACTCAACAAGTAGAGAATATTCAGAAAAAGATGACCAGTATTCAAATAGTCAATGATAAAAAGAGCTATACAATGGAGGACCTCCACCCATATACTTCTGACAAAAAGTTATACATGCCACCTTTTCCCATGCATTTTTTAACTCCAAGATTTGACAAATATAGAGGGAAAGGTGATCCTCGAGATTATGTCAGAGAATTATTCACGACATGTATCAAGGTAGCTCACGATGATACATAGTTAATGAGGCTATTTTCCAAAAGTCTTGGAGGGACAAGACTAGAATGGTTTTCACACCTCCCACCTAAGATTGCTTCACGGGGTGAACTAGTTGAGTTATTCATATCAAACTTTAGATTCAATATAGATAATCCAGTTACCTTGATGGATTTATGTGCAACAAAGAAAAAGAAAGGAGAAACCTTCGCTACATTCTTGCAAAGATGGAGAGGTTTATACCACAGATGTCTTAGTCACATCCCTAAAGTTGAGCAAGTAGACATTTTCAATGAAAATCCTGTACCTCCAATTAAGTATCCATTACAAATGCAATGCCTAAACAATTTTAAAGATACCATAGAAAAAGGAATCAAATATGAAAGAGGCCTATTAGATCAAGGGATATTGAAACACCACAAAGATAATGGGCCAAACACAAGTACAAACAATGAAAGGACAAAATCTGGCCTAGGAATAAGAATGTCACAAATGATGGATTTGTTTTTGCCTGTGTTGTAAACAGAGCTTAGGAAACACTATCTCTACAAGGACCGATTGATTTTGCCAATAATAATCAAACTCAAATAAACAACACCAATTCACTACAGTCAAGCAATCCAAAACCACCAAGGGCAAGCATACCTAGAAGAATATTTACACCCCTTGGTGAACCTATTGAATCAACACTCAAAAAATTGATACAGAGAAATACCATAACTTTACTAGAAGCTAGACCATATAAACTAGGTCCATTCAAGCCCGCTTGGTGGAATGACACTGATTTCTATGAGTATCACCGCAATAAGGTTCACAAGACAACAAGTTTCTATAATTTGAAAAACCTCATTCAAGATCTCATTGATCAAGGTGACATTACTATAAAACCAATAAGGCACCAAACATAGATCATACCATTTTCAAGGATCCTTTCATCAAACATGACAA
Organism: Cryptomeria japonica; assembly: GCF_030272615.1. Lineage (NCBI taxonomy): Eukaryota > Viridiplantae > Streptophyta > Pinopsida > Cupressales > Cupressaceae > Cryptomeria > Cryptomeria japonica. The sequence continues at coordinate 45,645,511 of NC_081411.1, read as the reverse complement.
AGGAAAGGCTTCTAGTTCCAATACACAAACCAATACTACCAACTATACCAATTTCGCATTCGACTATGCCATAAACACACTAAGTGAAGGAGATGAAATGGTGGCTACAATCACAATAAATCCAACAAATTGAGACTGTGTTGTCATCACTAGAAGATCAAAGGTCACATTACAAGGGGTAACTTTAAATCCCACTTCAACAACTAGCAACTAAAATATGGTGAATCAATTGAAGCGAACTCCAGCCCAAATTTTATTATTTGAGTTACAAGATGGTGGAGCTGGCCTTAACATATTTACACTATATTTGATCAAAGCTTTGGTATATTCTGAATATTATATTGATTCTACCAAGAGAATCAATATCAAAGCCTATGATGATGAGGAACACCCTTCTAAGGGTGTGGTGACTTTACCAGTACAAGTGGGATGAGTTACAATAGACATCACCTTTCAAGTCCTAGATAGATAATTAGGGTACAATATGCTATTAGGTCTCCCATGGATACATACCATGCAAGCAGTACCATCAAATTTTCACCAATGTGTGAAGTTCCTATACAATGGCATAAAGATAACTATCCATGGTGGCCAAAACCCTTTTCAACACTGTAATTATTTAAGGGAAAGCACAAACAATCAAGTACAAAACAATCACGAAGCTCCGCTTCACTTACAAATGGAATCATTATCAATCAAAGAAACGGAGAAAAATATACCAACCACATCTTCTATACAGATTAAGGAAGTTGGTTGTGGAGAATATTCCACTTCGAGTACCTCAAATGGAAAACAATCATCTATTTCTCCCAAGTCTTTTGGGAAGCCTCAAAACACAACAGTGAAGCAAGATAAAGGAAAAGAGATAGTGAAGTACTCAGATTCACACTCTTTCATTAGATGGGGAGACTTATAAGAAGAATCTCTAAGTGAAGATGTCAATCAATGGATATACAGAGAAGAAGATGACATGACCGTACCCAGGTTACCTCTACATCAATATGGCAATGACTTCAAGATGTTATAAAAACACAGGTATGATGGCACCACATGATTGGGACTACAAAAGCAAGGAAGATTAGAACCATTTTTGCCACATGAAAACCCAAAGAATCAAGGTTTGGGATATAAACATGTACCACAAATAACAGAGGCCAAACAACATAGATTAGATATACTAAACAAGCCTAGGTTACCCTCTAAATACATACGTCAAAATTAGTCATCAATAAGAATATTTTCCTCTTCATTTCAAAAAAGAAGGAGAGCACCAACATCTCCTATTATGGAATCAGATGGTGAAGACATGAGGCAACTTCTCCAAGAAACTAGCACATAGTCATCTAGTAGTACAATACTTGAAACATCTGCACAAGCAAATATGGTAGCAGATATAGGCTTAACACCAACAAATGAGCCAAATCCTTGGTTGCTGTCAATAATTTTTCCAAGGGAAACAACTCTAGCTCCTCCACTTGAGTCAGATGAAGAAAGACTACAAAGTCTGATGCCGGGCTTAAGAAGGGTATCTACAATACAAAGAAGATCCACTAATCTGCAACAAACTTAGTTACAAGAACAAGACGGGATGAGTGACACAAAATTAGAAACTGAAACATAAATATAAAGTGTCACAGATTCTCATGACTAAGAATTCCCATTTGATAATGAAGATGACCCACCGCCAATTTATGATGAGGACATATCAGGTCATAACCAAGTATGCATGGTATTAGGATTTTCTACGACAGAAGGGAACAAAGACTTGCCCCTTATACATCTATATTTGATTGACTAGGGGCAAAAAGGAAAGTCACAATTAGATTTGTTTCAAAATGATGAAGCCATAGCTGAATTGCTAAGTGCAAGGGACAAAATCCCTTAAGATGATCACAAGGTTGGCTTTGCAACAGATCTAGACAGAACTACATATTTTGGAGAAGCAAGCTCCTCTCCTAATCAAGACCCTGATAATGAAGAACACATTTATCATAACATAATGGATGATCTTCCTATTGATAAAGAACAATCAATATTATTGGCAGAAGAAACTGAGGAAGTCAACATCGGTGATGTTGAGAAATTTTGTAACATTCACCTAGCAAAGTCCCTAAATCCAATAGAAAAAGAGAAATTTATCCAATTCTGTAAACAAAGACCAATCAATTTTGCATGGTCTTATGCAGATATAGATGGATTATATCCTGAATTGGTATTAAATCATTTGTCATTGCTTCTAGGAGTAAAACCATATAAGAAGAAGCTTAGGAAAGTACACCCTCACATAGCCTTGTTAGACAACATGCACCTAAAAAGATATTACATCTGAGGGTGGAATCATTTCAAATTTTAATACTTCATTTGCATATTTCTTTATTGCATTGCATTGTATATCTTTGTTTTAGAGTGCATCATAGTCGCTTGCATATCACCATTGCACAACATATAGTTACATACCATTATTTCTTTCTCATTAAATTACATCCATAAACAAAGGATGATTGTATGAATTATTGACCTATCTACACTGAAAGGAATGAAGTTTGTCTCATTTCCTAGATACTTGTTCATGAATTTTTTAGGTGGGCTTTATTCATTCATCCCTAATGTAACCTTGTCATTGAGTTTTATCTATGATTGAGTAGAGGTTTTTCTATTCAACCTTGCTTACCCAAAATCTATCAATTGCTATATGTCACACATTAATCAATAGCTCTAAGTCATTATAGACACCTAGCTGGTCATGTGGCTAGTGAAAAATCCAAATTCTACTCCAGTGCTACTGTAATTGTCATACCTATGTACTTTTCATTACTTACAAGTCAAAGAAAAAAGAGAAAAGAAAAAAAAATCTATGCCAAAATCAATATCAAAATATCATGGGAAAATGTGCAATAAAGCTTGACTATGGGAACATGCAGGTAACTCCATTAGGTCTATGGACGCCTACTGGCAATGGAGCAATATTTAAGAGATTATAGTGCATAACCTCGCCGGAGCCCTAAAAGCTTGCTTGCAGCGAGGCTCTATCCAGGATTTTTTTGAAGTTAGGATAACTCACGTAGCTAGCCACATAGGATTCCAAGGGTCTTTGATGGTTATAAGAGTCATAATGAATCCAATTGCACACACATGGGCAAAAGAAGATCAAAGATTCAAGAATTGATCTAGAATTTTTCCACACCTCCATTCATAAATCTTGGTTACATAGTGTGTTAGGCTAGATGGTCTAAGATTTTCTGAGAATGGATTGAACTCCTATCTCTGAAACTTTTCACACCTTCAATTCAATTAGTACATGTCCAAATGAAGGAAACACATAATCATCCTTGTTCGAATTGAAACTGCATCTTCACCTTGCATACTATATTAGCATAGCACATGTCCAAATTTATTGTCTCCACATACATGTTTCATATCATCATATAGGGTTGCATACCTGGGGGCATAACATGAAAAAATCAAAAACATTCCGATAAAGTCATGAAAAAATAAAAAACAATCATAAAAGTCCTGAAAAATAAATAAATCTACAAATCATAAAAAGTCCTGAAAAAAATCCTAAACATTCAAATGTCAATCCACAAAAAACAAAAAACATTCAAATATCAATTAAAAAACTTGCAATAAATTGTCTCACAAAAATCCAAAACCCTAGCATCTATCCAACAAACACTTCACCCAAAGTTAAATAAAGAATATAACCATCTCGTCAAAATGTTTGCAATCAAGTTGATCATCTACCTAATCTATCAAATCACTATCAAACTATAAATGTAATCAACATCTTGTCTTAAACAGAACCGATACACTTGAAACCAAACAGGTCAGTCTTAAACGGGGTCCAAAACTTGTGAAACCAGACATTAGCAAAATCACATCAAACATATCAAAGCAAAGACACAGTTTGTCCAACTGCAGAGTTTTGTCTATTTTGGTTGACTCTTTTTATCAAATTCGTGAAGACCATTTCTTTTAGCTACTCAAGGATGCCAAAAAAGTGATTAGAGGAGTCCTGATGGGCATGATTCTTTTTATTTGTTTGTTGTTTGTGGTTTGAACCAATCAAGTTTTGGGGTAATTTCTCTAGTGGGTGTCTATGATAGGAGCATTAAACCTATGGATGCCACACATACCTCGACCCCTAGCGTAATTCCCAGAATAGAGGATTCATTCCTTGTCTGCTACATGTTTTTTTCTTTGCAATGAGATATCTATACATCTTGGTTCCTCATATCCTAGTCTAATAAGCTCCATTGTTAAATAATAGGGCTCAATGATGATAATGTATTGCACTACGAATAAAACAATTTAGACTTTCTCATCAAAATTCTATCAAATCATTTCTATCATATGTACTTTTGGAATAAATAAAGGTTGATTTGATTGATTGATCATTTCATATCATTCCTTCTAATCTATTCTCCATCTAACAACTAACAATTCTTCCAAATTCATGATTTTGAACACCTATTTTGACACAACAAAAAAATTCAAATTGCATTTTCATATAAATCATTTCACATAGCGTTGCATTAGTCCATTGCATTATCACAAGCATTTCATCAATATTCATATATACATTCATATATCACAAAATAAAGAAACATCACTGCATTACCAAGTAAGCATAATGATAAAAACATCAAAGAAACATCAAACCATGAAGTTCATCATCAAATAGCTCATCAAGAATACATATCATATATCTAATAAAAATGTGTCAAAAACCATCGTATCTATGATACAACATCAATAACAAAACTCTCAACCTATGTTGCGTCTATCAGTAGGTGCATCTCACCTAACTCCAGTATATCCTGACGACATCCTAAGTGGAGCCATCACTACTCCACTTCTAGTCTGTCGAGAGGTAGACCAAATTGATCTCCTCCCAATGAAAGCACTAAAGCTAGGCTCCCTCTAACCCTTAGAAATGGCTCTCTCGTAAGAATGCCTATAGTAAATAGACTCCTTTATAGCAATAAAATATCTATCTGCCTGGCTCTATGCCTCCTCACTGGCCCAAATAACTGATCATATGCATCCATGGTGATTTGAGTTCTCCTAACTACCTCATGCCTCTCCCTCTATAGTCAATCTCTCTCAGTGGCTATCTGATCCCTCTCTGTAGTCAACTCCTCCATTGCCCACTGATATTGATATCTATCCTCCATTCGCCACTACTGAAAAATAGTGACCAAGTCCTCTAAACTCTTAACCCGATCTCTCAATTCCTCCTCATCTCCTCTCTTTGCACCTCCTGAATTCATAGAGTGGGGCATGTCAACATCATGTCCACTTTCCCCACCTTCATCATCATCGTTGCTCGATGAGCCTGATGCTAACTCATTTCCCTCACTATCACTCCTATCAGAATTGCTCATAGATGTTGTCTCTCCACTAATATCGACATCCTCCTCTCCACTCTCTACCCACTCTCCCTCCTCCATCTCTCCCTCCTCCATCTCTCCCCCCATCTCTCCCCCCACCTCTCCCTTTCCCCTTGGGACCTTTGCCATGTCTAATCTGCTGAGTAGCAATCAAAATTGTTCGATCTGTCAAAGGTATGGGCCTGTGCTATATCCACCATACACTATATTGTGTTGCAGTCCCCGGATCGGCTACACCAACCTACCATCCCCACTGAATAGGAGCAAGAGCATCAAACTCAGCAATAGCAATGTGAGGTTGCACGCAAGCACCCCAATCACCAACCTCTCAAGTAGTATGAGCAAAATAAGTTGTCACATCCAGAATACCATGCATCTCCCCGAACTATCAGAGTACATGGCCAGGAAGATGCATATCAGTAAACCTATGAACACCCATGTCCTGACCAATAAGATATCTCTGTTGTCGACAAGAAGGAATATGTTGGCCATCATCAGCCCAACCATGGCAAGTGAGATAAGGTCTCCATGAGAAATACTGTAAGATATCAATATGATGACGCCAATACAAGATATTACTCGATGCCCTATGTCTCACACCACCGGTGTACCTATAAGCATATGGTTTCTCTGGCTCTAAATCAACATGTAACACATGATGAAATATAGCTATGTGGTCCCAAGCCCACATCTGGAGCAAAGTAATGCCACATCCAGCTGATTTTTGCTGCAAGCAAACAATCCCATGCATTTGATGATATAAAGTGGCAAGAAGATAGGGACCCCAATCAAACACATGTCTATCAATAATTATATCATTCATGACTCATCCCCATCTAACAGGGAAACCATGGGTAAGTTTATCAGGGATCAATAATCCAACAACAGTACAAGCAAGAACAATGGTGAGATTATCATAATCAAAATCATCCCAATGAATCTCATAACTACCACGAATATGGATAGCCTCCTTCGAACACTCAAACAGTGCACACAAAGTAGATAGACCATCATGAAGATCAACAGTAACTTGTGTACCAAATATTGGAATGTGTAAGATACGCCACACATCCTCAAGTGTGATAGATGCCTCAGCTATTGGTAGATGAAAAGAACATGTCTCTGAATGCCACCACTCAATCAAAGCAGTAATCATGGCCTTGTTAGTCGTAACCTCAGGCAAATGTGTTATGTGATACAATCCAACCTATCACAACAAACCAGTATCCTCTGCGTCCAACTCATGACGTCGATGAAGACCATCTGGCCTTGTTTGTTTAGCAAGAAATACTAGACAATGCTCCTGCATTTGGAAAACAAAAAAAATGAATTAGTTACATCTTTGCATTATCAGGATGCATAAATAAATGCCTATCATCATCAATTGTGAATCAAAACTTTCAAATGCAAAATGATTTAGACAATTGCGAATCAAAATTTTCAAATGCGAATTGATTTAAACAAGTGTGAATCAAAACTTTGAAATGCAAACTGATTTAAACAATTGCGAATCAAAACTTTCAAATGCGAAATGATTTAAGCAATTGAAAATCAAAACTTTCAAATGCAAAATGAATTAAACAATTGTGAATCAAAACTTTGAAATGTGAATTGATTTAAACAAGTGCAAATCAGGAACTTCAAATGCACAATTAAAAATCAATTGCGAAGCATAAAAAGGAAATACGAAAGAATCGACAATCAATTGCGAAATGCATGAAAGTTGACCTATCAAATATCGATGCAAAAATTAGAAAAAATAGATGAAAAAGGGCATAAATGTTGACAACTCAACATGCCACCAATGTCATGAGGTCTTTCATATGACCGCACTCACTCAGAAAAATGCAGCCTCGCTTTGTGACCCACCATTTCACTCCAAGGACGCTGAAAGCACTATAATCTCTAAGAAATTCTTAGAAAGTAAGTCAGTGCAAATGAGGTTAAATCAATACCAATTTTTAATTTATAGCTCACAATTAGGGTTTTTTTGCTGCCCTAACGGTCGTGGACCCCTCCAACTTCAACGCAATTGTAGACATACAAAATGAGATCAAAACCTTACCAAACTGCACATTATCACTTTCTAGCACATTTCCAAAAAAATGGTCTTCATTCCTTAGTTTTTCAACCACTTTTCTCAAGGGGGCATATTTATAGTGTCACCAGGGCATACTGGGGCAAAATTTTTTGTTTTCCTTGAAACAACGTTGTTTCGACATTGTGTCAAAGAGGGGAAAATGTAGACACCTAAAAACGTCTAATCGATCTTACACTAATTATTCATCTATTTAATTAAGTAATTATTTAATTATTTAATTAAACTAACCTATTCGTGTAATTAATTTAAATCATTATTAATTGTCCAATTTCAACTTCTGCATCATTCTAACTAATTTAACCCTATCTCAATTATTAATTAAATATCAATTATTTAATTAATTGCGACCTTTTCCTTAGTTAAATAATCTTTATTATTTAATTAATTCAATTTCCTCTATTTAAATAATTTTATTTAAATTATTTAAATTAATTAATTAAATTCCTCCAATTCCCCAAATTATAATTCCTATTAATTTCATCTAATTTCATTTCATTTCTCCCAAATTCTAATTCCAATTAATTTAATTTCCTCCAAATTCACATTTCACCAAATCTAAATTTCAATTAATTTCATGTGCATTTCAGCAATCAAAATTCCAAATTCAAATTCAAATTGTAAATAAGAATCAAATTCAATTTTAAAATCTTACAACACATGCTAAAATCAAAACTACTTGATCAAATCAGTTATCTAATCAATCAACTCAGTTATCTAATCAATCAACTCAGTTAACTCATCAATCATCCTTTTTAACTCTCAATCACCTTTTTCTAACTAATCCATCTAGTTAGTCATCTCCCTAATCAATCAAGTCAACTAGCTAGTCAATCTAGTGTACTAATCAATCAATTGAGTTCACTAGCCAATCTATTTAGTTCACTCTCCAATCTATTGAGTTAAAAAATCAATCAAATATACTAACTGATCAATCTAAATAAGTTATCTATCAATCAACACTTGAGTTCTATTTCTCACCCCCTTTGTCTTGAAAATCTCTAAATTCAACCTCATTTTCTCAATTCAAGCTAGAATCATAGTCTTCAAAAATTTTGTCCATCTTATGCAGGAAATCCGTGCAATACTTGAGAGCCACCTACATAAACAATACTGGAGAAGAGCAATGGAAGCCTTTCTATGTCAATTGAGGGAGTTTTAGATAGACCTTTCTTTCATTTCAATTGATTTTGCATCATTCCATTATAATTTAGGAGTAATATTAATTAGATTAGAGTCGTGATTCACTCTTTGATATCTAATTATGCAAGTTACACTTATTTTACCCCTAGATACAATCTTAAGAGAGGTACAATAGCTAGTAATCTTTACTTTTAAGTAAAGGGCGATGAACTATTAATAGTTGTTGTGTATGTTAATGATATCATTTTTGGAGGAGATGATAGTGTTTGTAAGAGATTTGCAGAAGAAATGAATAAAGAATTTGAGATGTCAATGATTGGTGAATGATCATTTTTCCTTAGTCTTCAAGTGACTCATTCAGAAGATGGTATTTTCATTTCTTCAACCAAGCATCAAGGAAATGCTAAGGAAATTTGGTATTTAGAATTGTAAACCAATTGGGACCCCTATGACTACTAGTTGCAAGCTAAGTAAGGATGATGGATCTTTAGAAGTTGGTCAAAAATAGTACAAGTTTATGGTTGGAGGATTATTATATTTGATTGCTTCAAGACTGGATATTATTCATGTTGTCTATTTAGTTTCTATATATGAAGCTAATAGAAAGAAATCACATGATCAAGCAATGAAAATGATATTTAGATATTTGAGAGGGACTATTGATTTTGGTTTGTACTACAAGAAGAATCATGATTTTATTTTCAAACCATACACAAATACTAATTCAGTATGATGTGCTTGTGATAGGAGAAGTACAAGTGGTGGTGCACTTTTTTTGGAAGATAGATTTGTGTTTGGTTTAGAAAAAACTAGGATTCAGTATCATTATCTACTATAGAGGAAAAACATATTGCAACATCTTATTGCATTAAAGTCACGTGGATAAAGAAAACTCTTAGAGATAACAAGGTGACGTATGATGCAGTAATTCCTATTATGGGTGACAATAATGCATAATTAATATTTTAGAGAATCCACTAATGCACCCAAGGAGTAAACACATATGTATTTGGCATCATTTCTTAAGAGAGAAGGTTGGAGAGAAAGAAGCCATATTAGAATATGTTCGTACAAAGGATTAGATTACAAACATCTTTCCCAAGGCACTAGCAAAGGATACATTTGAGTATCTTTGAGATAAATTAGGGCTTCTTGAGTAATGCACTTAGGGAATGAACATATATCTATTTGGTATCATTTCTTAAGAGAGAAGATTGGAGAGAAAGAAGTCAAATTAGGTCATGTGCCTACAAAGGATCAGTTTGCATACATCTTTCCCAAGGTACTAGAAAAAGATACCTTTGAGTATCTCTGAAATGAGCTAGGGGTTTTTGTCCCGCTTTCAAACTAAACATCTTTATAGAACTTGAGTGCATTAAATACACCTCAAGTGGTAGGTAACAGGCCTAGCCCCTATTGGGCAAAAAGGGTATTGCATGCACATAGAGGTACATGCACATGATACCCCCAATTCTTGATCCCTAAATGAGAGTCCATTGATACCCCCATGCTTGATCTCTAAATGAGGGCTCTTAGAAGGGAACACACAACAACTAACATGAATCCTAGAATGCTTGAAATGGGTCAGAAGAAACAAGAAAGAGGGTAGAGAAAAAAGGAAAGAAAGAATTAAATAAAATAAAATGAGAAAAAACAGCAAGGTCAAAAGAGGAAAAGGGCATCCCCATTCTCTCAATTGAGAAAATTGGGAGTGAGTTGTAAAGGTGCAATAGGTGCATAAACATACTTTTCCATAATTAAATACCTCTTAACTTTTATTAGTGGCTTTCCCTTATCTTTCTATTGTAAATCTTGATCTATAATGATGATTTTATTCTTCTGTTGGGACTTAGAATCATAAATTCTAGTATATTTAGAATGCAATTATGGTACCTAAATTAGCCTACTTTGCTTGGTGCATTTGATATCAAGGCAAAAAGTGTGACACAATTTTGTATCTTTACTATAAAGCTATGATCTATTCTAATGTTCTTATGTGGATTCAAATGGACTATTGCAAATTTGCATTTCAGGTTTCTCATCTAGGAGCTTTCATATCATTGGGGGAATACACCCTATACTATTGCTAGATTCTTTTATAACGATCCTCTCATTAATGTGAGCATAAGAGTAGATTTAGCTAGTCTTCAAGGTACAATCCAAATGAGCAGTGTTTGAGAGTTGATTCGTCTTCCTCTTTTTGTGGGAAAGAAGATATTTTTGTTGGTTGAATTAGACAAGTTCCCTTGACTAGGTCCGGCTATCTCGCAATTCTCCACTTGGTAGCTCATGGACATCCCTCTTGAAAAAGAAGGTCCACTGGCTAGCTTGGCGTCAAATGATTATGTCAACAATGGTAATGTTTGGGGAAAACTATATGATGAATATCACCTTCTTTTCGAATTATAATAACTTCTCACACTTTGATTAAACTTAATTTTTTGTTTAGACATTGTGGAATTAAACTATATAAATGTGCCTCTCTACCACTCCTTTTACCTAAATATTATACTATTTTTATCTTGATAAAATTAAACAAATAATATTTATTACAAAGTAAGAAAATTAAAATGAAAACCAAAACTTTAGGTGCTTTATGTATCTGTGCAAAGACTAGGCAGTCGAATCATTTTTGTGAAGACCAAATATAAATACTTCACTTACAACTCTTGACGTGAAAACAAGTCAAAATCATTTTTTTTTTATATTATACAAAACAATTGGAAGAATAAAAGGTACGAAGAAAAATAGCCAAAAGGAAAATAGGTTGCAAGTCAAAATCCTATTTTAGATATAGCTGAAAGGAGTAAAGGTAGCAAGTCAAAATCATATTACTTCGATTAAGAAACTTAATATCTTTCGCCAAACTACGTACATTTAGGGGCGTATAACAACTGTCATCCGGTGTTAAAGGCCGCTCTGAGCACATCTAATTGAACCTCTTACATGATCGACGAGCAATGTCAAAGACAGCGACTTCGTCTCTTCCAATCACACTTACTCATTGTATCTTTTTAGGGTATTATATATGAGACCCACCTGTCATACATTTTCTCCAAAGCAAAACAGTCTGGTTTAGACGATTCTGTAATTTGTTTTAGTTGCAGTTAAAATATTTTCTAGCCGGGCTTTTTTAGTGTTGGCTATTGTTTTGTTGGTGATGGAGTTCAGCGCCTGTGTGTCTGCGAGAGATATACAGAAAAACCATCATCTTTTGCAGGCTCCTCCCTCTCGTCCTCCTTTTTTCACCCTCCCACGCACTCCGTCTGCTTCTCGTCCTCCTTTTTTCACCTTCCCACGCACTCCGTCTTCTCCGCACCCTTTTCCCTTCATTCCATTTCCTCCACCCGCAAAGTGAAAAACAAGCAGCCTTAGCGCACGTACTATTAGTTGCTTTATATTATTAGCAATAAATGGGTATACAGACTTCCATTTTGTCTGTTGCTCTATTGTGTATGTTTGGATGCATATTATAGTGTTTTGTCTATACAGTTCTTATGTTGCAGTTAAGGTTTCTCTATGTAGATGGGGAATGGCATATGTTCAAATGAAATATTTTAAGTTTTGACTTGTTTAGTGATTTATTTCATAATGTCATTTCATAATGTCATAATGTCATTTCATATAAACCATCTAAATAAGTTCAGAAATATGAGGAATATATTAGCTCCAATAGATCAGTGTATACTCTTTTCCACGATGATGCTAAATAAACAGAGAAATTTATGTGTTTCCTATTATATTTACATCTTTTAATTGCGTATGATGTATATAAATGCTCAAGCACTCAATGTACTGGTTGTCTCTGTAGTGAGCGATTCTAAATTATATTGCTGTTTAGCACGTCTTTGCTCGTTCTTCGTGCATCATTTTGTCTAAGATATGTACCACCTGATAAACTTCATTACCATAATAATATCATCAATGGAATGTTGCTAATTGACATGGCCATGTGTGTAAATGGTATGAAAAATATTTTTTAATAATTTGAATAATGATTATATTAAATATATTTAAAATTGATGGGTAGAAATAGATATATAACAACAATTTTACTATAATAAGTGAGATGTGAAAGTTGACTATATAAATAGAGTCCAGCCAGAATACTAAACAAATTTATATATAATTGGTCATAAGTTATTACATTAGATTACTGAATTATATGAAAAACATTATTTCTAAAATAACGAGAAAAAATATAATTTACAACAAATTTGTTTGTGTATCTAAAATTGAAGTTAAAGAAAAGAATCTAAAAGTGAGCATTAACACAAAGGGTTCTATTTATGATTCTTTAAGAATAAAAAAATTATTACTTATCTTTCAACAATATAATAATTAAGATTTCATAGAGAGTCAATGTGAAGGAATAGCTTTGGATAATAACCTAAAGGGTTAGACTTATATTTTGTTTTCATTTGACATGTTTTTTTAATTTTTATTTGTATTTTTTAACTTAAACATAGTTAAATTTCACTCATTTTAAAATAAATTGGACAAATTGACTATTAAAATATTAAGTGTATTTTTTATTTTTCTAGTTGTAACATTTATACTTGCATTTTAGTTTATTAACATTTCTCTTTACTATAGAAGGTTTAATATCTAGTACAATTTGCTAAAATATCTACTATTTGAACTATGCCCAAATTTGAGCTTGTGATAGTTGGAAAGAAATGGATCAGATTAGAATATGCAACAATACAATTTCATACTAGTCAATTTCCTTATTTTATGTGAAGCTTTATATTAGCACAATTTCCACTAGTTTGTGTTGAACAATTTCTATATGAAAATACTGTTGGAATACAATTATATCTACTATTGTGTTATTAGGAAGGAATTCATTTTATGAGAATATGCTAGTTGTTCTCATCTGTCCTCCACTAAATAAACTTCCTTCTCGTAGTAACATCATAATTGATGAACATGGTGTAGATGTTCTATACACCAATATAACTCACATGATGAATAACAACACTATGAAGTTGGATAGTTGACTGGAAGTTCTTGGACATTTGACTTCTCCAACCCAAGTTGAGATATATATGCCTTTTCCTACATAAATAGTGAATGTTCCTACATACTCATATTCTATCATGCCTATGGCTTCACAAAATGGTAATTTCATTGATGTTAGTGGTGAGAATCCTACTAGTCAATATGCTTATATTCTACCTTCAACCAATATCCCCTTCATTTCTCAACCATCTCCTACATCCATAAACCACAATGTTCCACCTACAAGTACTATACTACACCTTCTAGTCACCCTTCATAATCTAATTCATCCACTGAAGCTGCCATAAATCACTTGTTGCAAAATGTTTCATCTTTACAAAACCAAATGGCTAGAGTAACCTAATACTTAAATCCACTATCCTTACATATTTAGTAGGTAGCCCACTTTCAATTGATATCCTTTGCACCCCACTTCCACAACACATTGAGGTTCCTTATTTGGGGAAATATTATGGACATGGTCACCTCCAAACTAATGCAAAATAATTATAATTTATGCAGTGAATTCTTTTATGAGCAAAAGCTTCATGCAGATATTTTCCCTAGATCTTTAAAAGAAATCTTTTTGGAATGGTTTTTCTCCATTCCAATTTATTCAATTGATAATTTTCAATAATGGGTACATGTATTCTTTCAATATTTTCATAGGCCACTAATTACTTTCATTGATTTCCTATATTACAAATAAGGTGTTAAGAAAATAGAAACTATTTTTATTGGTCGATACTATAAAGGTAAGTTTTGGAATTAGGGTTTCACCAATTAGGATAGTAAGACCACCAATTTCATAAGATCAAACTTACATTTAAATGGGAGTCTAAACCTAATAGATCTCGCAACAATTTAATTAGAGAGGAGGGCTATGATGTTGATTGGATTTCCCTATTTGTTGTTTCCCCTTTTATACAGTTGAAATTTTATTTGAATTGAAATATTTTTGGAAAAAAGAATATAGAATTAGAGAAAAAAAATAATAACAAAATTTTCCATAATTCACATAAAGCCATAGACAAAATCTAAGAACGAAAAATAAATCATAACTTGTAGCTGAAAATTTAGGCTAAACTATCAGGACTAGGAGAGTAGGGTGACAAAGTCCTGCAACTGCTGAATAGGAAAGTGGGATCTTTTCTTGATTAGAGAGATGAATAGGATCAACTATCATAAGATCAAGAAAAAAAAATTTGACCAAGGTAGTGGTGCTACCTAGTCCTTCAATTTTCATGTTTGTAAAAGCTTAAACTATTCATCATGATCTGTTTTGTCGAAATGTTTGATCACAACACTTGAATCAGTTTTCCTACACACATAGAGAGATAAAAAGAATGTGGATAGGGGTTTTCGTTGGGTCAAAACCTAGTTTAGTAGTTAATATTGAAACTAAAATGATAATTTAAATAAAATTCAATTGGATTGCAATAGAATACTTTCCTTTTGAGGGAAAAGCAAGATCTGAATTTGATTGCTTATAACTGAAGTTGACACTTTGATGAAGCTTGCAAGAAGCCTCATGCCAAAGGTTTATCATTAATGTCATCTTGAACACTTGAGCTTGGCATGGCTTCTCCTTCAATGCATAAAAAATTCTTGATTGATTGGTCACTTGAATTGAATTTTACTAGAATATAATTGAAAGAGATCTATGCACCTTAGAGTTCAAATGAGAGGGGTAGGCCTCCTTTTATTCTTAACTATCCAAAAATTATTTTAATTTATGGATCAAGCCAACATAGGATGTAAATTACCATCCATTTGAAGCACGACCATTGATGGGACCAAATTTGGGTCTTTATTAGGAGGACCAAGGTAGTGGGGGAACCCTAGCATGGAGCTAGGAATGGAGTGTCCCTAGTGCCCTGGTCTTGTTAAATGAGAGTCAAATTTGAATAATGGTTAAGAAGGGGGTTGAAAATATAGATTTTGGAAGGTGTGATAAGAATCAAGGTAGACATAAAAGACTGAAAGATAAAAGGCCAAGGTGAGGTATGGCGAGGAAAAAATTGTATGCAGATATAATTTAAAATACTACATTTCTCCCTCACTTTAGTGGGGGTATGAATCTACACCCATACTCATGGTAAAGTACAAAGTTGCATTGAAAAAATTTCACCAAGATACCAAAGAGAAAAGACACAGCACACCCCCATTGACTTTAGGATATTACTACTGTAATATAGAGATAAATGGTACAACACCTAAAGGAGAAAGAGCATAACTACACTAGTCTAGTAATATTTGTGCTTATTATGTATCATAGAAAGAAAAAATTTAAAATATCAAATTAAAAATAAAAAGGCTCCATTTTTAAAGTAACTTAAATATTGAATTAAATTGAAAACACATCATTGGTGTGTTCATAAAGTGTAACATTGAGTATCATATGTCCCCATGTTAAAGTTATTGGGTATACCTTATTGACAGAAATAGCTTTAAGGTAGTATGCATCCAAAATACAAGCAAATTAGCACAATGAGATGCCCCACCAGGAAGGGCAAATCAAAGGATAATGGACACAAAAAATAAAGAAGAATGCACATAAGGGATACATTAACTTTGAGGTTAATAATGCACTTGTGATAGATAATGTATATCAAGAATAATTGTATTTAATTGACCTCATCCTTTAAAGGTAGTGGAACTACGAACACAATGGAGAAAGAGAACACAAGGTAACAAACAAATGCCTTTTAGAGTCAACATGGAAGATATCAAAAAGGAGATCTCAACACATTGCATTCTCTACAAGTAGACATCACAAAGGTGCATTTATAAACAAGAACACATGTATAAAATAAGATGAATAAAACATATAGAAGAATTGAGATACAAAATTAGAAGTGTTACAATGGATTTGGTCTTTTTATTACCTTGAATTAATAGAGTAACAAGTTTCATCAAAATAGAACCTAATGTAACAAAAAAACATATCAAGAAACACATCATAGGGGGCAGCACATTACAAACAAGCAAACACAAGATCTGAATTGTGAAGACTGGGAAGGTAAGGGGACATAATATTGCAAATTCTCCGCATAGAAGCAAGATGTTTTCTAGATTTGGTGTCATTATCTACTACACATGTATAATAAATTCCAATAGCATTTTGTTGCACTGAACTCATGTGGATGAAGAAAACTCTCAGAGATATCAAGGTGATCCATGATGAGGTAATTTCTACTATGTGTAACAATACAAGTGCAATTAATATTTTAAAGAACCCACTAATGAACTCCAGGAATGAATACATATCTACTTGGCATCATTTCTGAAGAGAGAAAGTTTCAAAGAAATAAGACACATTGGAATATGTACCTACAAAGGATCAGATTGTAGACATCTTTACCAAGACACTGGAAAACAATACCTTTGAGTATCTTTGACAGAAATTAAGGGTTCTTGCCACTCCTTCAAACTAGACATCTTTTTAGAACTTGAGTGCATTAAATGCACTCTGGGTGGTAAGTAAGGGATTCAACCCCTATCCAGGGTCGAGGTTATTGTATGCACATAACTTGGTATGTGCACTCTGTACCCTTGATGTTGGATCCCTAAAAGCGGACATCGAGGGTTGGGGATATGCATCCCTAAAGGTAAAAAAGCCAACACATAGGAAACACTCAAGGGTTGAGACCAAGGCTACCTGGCTCCAAGAAGAGAACAAGCAATAGCTAACTTGAATCGTCAAATGCCCAAAACGGGATGGAAGAAACAAAAATGAGGGGAGAAAAGGAAGGAAATAAATAAGCAAATAAAATGAAAGGAGAAAAAGGGGCAAAGCCTAAAGAGGAAAAGGGGATTAAGAAAATAGAAACTAAATTGTAAATGTAAAATAGGTACCTAAACATACTTTTCCACAATTAAAGACCTCTTAAAATTTATCAATGGCTTTCCCTCATCCTTCTATGGTAAATCAACTTAATCTATAGTGTTAATTTCAATACATTTTTTTGGGACATGACATCACAAATTGTAGTATATCTAGAATGCAATTATGCTACCTAAATTAGCCTACTTTTCTTGGTGCATTTGATATCAAGGCCAAACGTGTTACACAATTTTATATCTTTACTATAAAGCCATGATCTATTCTAATGTTCTTATGTGGATCCAAATGGACTCTCATAAATTTGTATTTGAGGTTTCTCATCTAGGAGCTATTATATCATTGGGGAAATACCCCCTATAGTATTGCTAGAGTCCTTTGTAACCATCCTCTCCTTAATGTGGGCACGAGAGTGGATTTAACTAGTCTTCAAGGTACAATCACAATCAGCAGTGTTTGGGAAGAGATTCCTCTTCCTCTTTTTGTATGAGAGGAGGTATTTTTGTTGGTTTTAATCGACAAGTTTCCTATACTGGCTCTAGCTATTTGTCAATTCTCCTCTTAGTAGCTTGTAGAGAACCTTCCTAAAAAACAAGGTGCAATCGCTAGGTTGGAGTCAAATGATTATGTCAACATTTGTAATGTTTGGAGAAAACTAGATGATGAATATCCCCTTCTTTTGGAATAATAGTAGCTTCTCATGCTTTGATTGAACTTAATTTTTTGTTTGGACTTTGTGTGATTATACTATATAAATGTGCCTCTCTAACACACTTTTACGAAAATCAAAACCTTGGGTGCTTATATATGTGTGGAAGACTAACCACTCGAATCATTTTTGTAATGATCAAATCTAAATACTTCAATTACAACTCTTTATAAAAAACACATTGCAATTATTTTTTATATTGAACCAAACAATTACATAAATGAAAACTACGAAGAGAAAGAGCCGAAAAGAAAATAGGTAGCAAATTAAAATCTTATGTTTTATATAGCTGAAAGAAAAACAGGTAGCAAGTCGAAATCATATTTCTTCGATAGAAAAAGAGATGTACGTGCGTATAGCTAGAAGTCACGCGGTATTAAATGCCGCTCTGAGCACATCTAATTGCACCTCTTACGTGGTCAAAGACCTCTCCTCTCATAATAACTTCAATTTTAATGACAAGGATTATTTAATGTTGCACGGCTCTCGAAGCTGGTTAGGTTAAAATCACCAGAGTTGCATCTTATGAGCCCGACAATATACATTTTTATTCCATCAGAAATCCGGACATATTTGTCTTGAAAACCGACTGGCTTTCTATTGAGTGCTGCAAATGAGTTGGCAGAAATTAAAGGTTACCAGTCTCTAGGCTATTATATATGATACCCACCTCCCATACAATTTCTCCCAACCAAAACCTTCTAGGTTTGACGACTCTCTAGTTTCTTTTATTTGCAGTGAAAATGTTTTCTCGCCGAGCTTGTTTAGTGTTGGCTACTGTTTTGTTGGTGATGGAGTTCGGCGCCTGTGTGTGTGCGACAGATGTACAGAAAAGCCGTCGTCTTTTGCAGGCTCCTCCCTCTCGTCCTCCTTTTTTCACCTTCCCACGCACTCCGTCTGCTTCTCGTCCTCCTTTTTTCACCTTCCCACGCACTCCGTCTGCTCCTCGTCCTCCTTTGTTCGGCCTCCCACGCACTCCGTCTGCCCCTCGCCCTTTTCCCTTCATTCCATTTCCTCCACCCGCAAAGTAAAAAACACACAGCCTTAGCGCACGTACTATTACTTTGCTTTAGATATAAAATATTATCAGCAATAAATGCCTATACAGACTTCCACATTGTCTGTTGCTCGACTGTGTATTTTTGGAAGCATATTATAGTGTTTTCTCTATACAGTTGTTACGTTGCAGTTAAGGTTTCTCTATGTTGATGGGGAATAGCCTATGTTCAAATAGAATATTTTGAATTTTGACTTGTTTAGTGATTTATCTGAAATCATCCATCTATTAATGTGATTTCACATCAACCATCTAAAAAAGTCAATGTTCGGAATCTGACGAATATATTAACTCCAACTCATCAACTTTATAAGCTTTTCAATGAGGATGCTAAATAAACATGGAAATTTATGTGCGTGCTATTATATTTACATCTTTAAATTTTGTATGGTGTATATAAATGCTCAAGCACTCAATGTACTAGTTGTCTCTGAAGTGAGCGATTCTAAATTATATCACTGTTTAAATTAAAGGAAACGAAAATGAATATCTACTGTGCCTTTATCAGTTGAATTGCTGTCATTTTGCAAGATGTTGCATGTTATGCATATCTTTAAATGCTGTAATATCTAGTACGATTTCCTAAAATATCTACTATCTAAACTAGGCCCAATTTTTAACCTCCAATAGTTGGGAAGAAATGGATCTGATAAAAATATGCAATAACACAATTTTATACTAGTCAATTTTCATGTTTTTGTTAAGCTTTCTATTAGCACAATTTCCAATGGTTTGTGTTGAATAATTTTTATATGAAAATATTATTGAAATACCACTATATCTACTATTTTGTTATTGTGAAGGAATGAATTTGATGAAAATATGCAAGTTTGTCTCATATGTCCACCACTAAATCAAATTCCTTCTCATAATGACAACATTAATGATACACATGGTATGGATGTTCTATACACCAATATAGCTCACATATTGAATAACAATGCTATGAATTTGGATAGTTGAGTCCAGAAGTTCTTGGAAATTTCACTTCTTCAACCCATGTTGAGATATCTATGACTATTCGTACATCAATAACCAATGTTCCTACATACACATATTCTAGCATGCTTATGCCTACACAAAATGGTAATTTCATTGATGTTAGTGGGTTAACTCCTATAAATCAATATGCTTATATTCCACCTTCAACCAATCTCCCCTTTGTTTCTCAACCATCTCCTCCATCTATAAACCACAATGCTTCACCTACTTATCATACTACATCTTCTAGTCCTCCTTCAAAATCCAATTCGTCCATCGAAGCCACAATAATCCACTTATAAAAGAATGTTTCATCCTTATAAAAACAAATGGCTAGAGTAACCCAATCCAAATCCACTATCGTTAAATATTTAGTAGGTAGACCACTTTCCATTGATATCCTTTGCACCCCACTTCCACAATACATTGAGGTTTCATATTTTGAGAAATATCATGGGCATGGTCACCTTCACACTAATGTGAAAAAGTTTCCAATTTATGCAATGATTTTGTCTCTGACCAAAAGTTTCATGCAAATATTTTCCCTAGATCATTAGAAGAAAAAGTTTTCAAATGGTTTTTCTCATTTCCTAGTTATTCAATCTTTAATTTTCAATAATACATAGATGTATTCATTCAACATTTTCAAAACAATATTGGGCCCCAAGTTACTTTGACTGATTTGGTATATTGCAAAAAAACTGTTAAGGAAAAAAAAATAAAATTTATTGGTAGATACTATAAAGGTAGGTTTTGGAATTAGGGTTTCACCAACCAGGATAGTAAGACCACCAATTTCACAAGATCAACCTTACATTTAAAAAGGTAATTGAAACCCAATAAATCTAGCCATAATTTATTTAGAGAAGAGGGTTGTAATGCTAATTGGATTTTCCTATTTCTTGTTTTCTCTGTTATAGAGTTGAAATTGGATTTGAATTGTAAAGTTCTAGGGTAAAAAAAAAGAATTGGAAGAAAACAACAATAACAGAATGTTTTAGACTTCATACAGAGCCACAAATAGAGATTTGAGAAGGGAAATGAATCAAAATCTATAGCTAAAAATTTGGGCCAAACTGTTGCGACCAAGAGGGTAGGGTGACCTTGTCCTACAACTTTTGAGCAAGCAAACATGATTTGTTTTGGAACAAAGAGACGAACATAATCCAATATAAAAAGATTAGGCAACATACTTAGGACTAGGGAGGTTGGGCTACCTAGTCCTTTGCTTTATGTATTTGTAAAAGTTGAACTTATTTGTTGCCATCTGTTCTGTTGAAATATTTCATTGCAAAAGTTGAATCAATTTCTTGTACATAAAGAGAGAGAAAATGATTGTGGATAGGGTTTTTCCTTGGGTCAAACCCTATTTTAGGAATTAATATTGAAATTGAAATGATAATTATAATAGAATTGATTTGAATTGCAATAGAATACTTTCCTTTTGAGGGAAAGTCTAGATCAGAATTTGAATGCTTGCAATTGAATTTCATACCCTAATGAAGCTTTCTTGAAGCCTCATGCCAAGGGTTTAGGATGTCATGTAGAATGTCTTCATGGATGGTTGATCATGGATGCCATCATGAATGGTTGAAATTTCCTTGCCCTTTCTTTCAATGCTTGACAAATGCTTGATTGCTTGCTCACTTGAACTGAATTTTGCTAGATTCTAATTGAGAGAGATCCATCCATCTTAGACTTCAAGTCAAAAGGGTAGACCTCCTTTTATACTTAACTATCCAAAAATTATTTGAATTTCTGGAGCAAGCTAACATAGGACCTAAATTCTCATCCACTTAAAGTGATCGTTGATTGGACCAAATTTGGGTCCTTATTAGGAGGACCGGGGTAGTGGGGGCATCCTCGTTCTGGGATAGTCTTGTTAATTAGGACTCATATTTGAATAGGGGTTAGAAAGGGGGTTGAAAATGTATATTTTTGGAAGGTGTGAGCAAAATCAAGGTAGACATCATGCACTGAAAGACAAAAGGCCAAGGTGAGGTCTAGGTTAGGAAAAAATTGTATGCATATATAATTTACAATGCTTCATTTTGCCCCCACTTTAGTGAGAGTATGAGACTATGCCCATAGTCATGGTAAAGTACAAGTTGAATCATATAATATCAAGCTCAAATCTTAATGAAAGCTACCAAGAAAATTTAACCAACTAAAAATTGGGAACAATTTGAATCATATTTTTGATATATCTCAAAATAAAATAAGCAACAAGTCAAATCATATTTAGCCGATAGACTCTTTATGGTGTGTTTGCCACTAAATTTAAATTCCCCACAAAAAAATAAAATTTTTAGGATATTGGATAGTTGAAGATAAATATCCTAACTTAAAACCTTGTCCTTTTCAGTGGAAGAGTACACATCTCTTTCAGTGACTGTGAGGTATTATCACTAACGGTGCTATTTCACCATAAGAAAGGCCCCACCATATGCAGCTTTGAATAGGTCTTGGGCATCTTACAAATGACACTCCCTCAAAGTTAACTGCATCCACTAGGAATGAATGCACTTAATAACTATCACACTTGTGAGTACACACATCCAATGTAAGTGTACAGTTTTAGCGGGGATTCTGGATTTCATACAGAAATAGAGCATATCTCTAGGTTGTGTAATCTTGTTTGTTGTTATTCCCATATTTTATATTGCTTTTCGTAGCACCCAGTTTAGAATTTCCTTCAATTAGTCATTTCTGAGTTGAAGAGAGTTCTGTGAATGGTTTTTAGGAAAAATTTGGTTAGTTTTTGTGAATGGAAACTAGTTAATGTTTACCGATCGAATTTGATGGAATGATTTTCTAATTGGCATCAGTTTTTTTAAAGATGACTGTTGTTTTTTTTAAGATAAAAGTGTATTTCCTAAAGATGACTGTTGTTTTTTTTAATTCTAAATCTATTTTTTTTTGTGTGGCTTATTCAACATCTTACGAGGATAAGATTCTTGAGGACAGAAGTAGTTATTACACAATACCTTGCGTTTATCCCAGCAATTTGAAATTGATAACCAGGTGCTTTCTAATCAATTCTGATGGACTGTGTAAATTTAATGAATGACAGCATGGAATGAAAATTATAATCTGCATTCGGTTTTAGTAAGCAATCTATTCTTATGGCTCAATCATAAGCCTGTGCCTGTAGCTAAAATCAATAGACTTTCATGATATGCAACCATATAGGAATGGCCTAGATACCATAGTAATAATCTCAAATTCTAAAGGGGTATTGAACTTTATTTTATAATAGATACATATATTATACTCCATCTGAGCGTTATGTAGACTTCTCATTGTCCTTCAAGAAATTTAACTCTACTTCAGAGTGTGTTTGTATTTGAAATTTTTGGACAAATAGTTTTTTTTTGTTTTTTTGGGTTGTTTCTAGGTTCGGTCCTTTAAATAGAACTACTCTTCAAGTTAGATTTTTGGATAGGTTATTGGATTTAGGTTCATGCTAAAACTTGTCTTTGTTCAGATTTGTGAAAATTAATAAACATATTTTACTTTTCTTTGCGACAAGTTATCAAAATTAGAATTTGAGTTTGGTTGTATCAAATCTTCTCAATTTAAATACGCTTCTTATTCACATGCATTTAGAGTGTGGCAAACTGCAATTAGAAGGAAAACCTGATGGACCTTATAAAATTCGATACAACCCATTAGTTTCTCACAAACCTTTTATTCTAGTCGATTATCTTAGAACAAAACCAATTTTTTTTAATTAATTTTTTTTTTGGATTACCTTGATTCTAATCTTTTCATCACCTCGTATGTCAATAGTAAAAAAAAGCACCACCTTCAACTACTATTTATCAACAAGAACACATAAGCTGTAAAATTAAAAAATCAAATAAAATCAAGAACAATATATTATTGTTTTGATATCCACATATCCATTGAGTTGAAATAAGGATACAGAGCATGTGGCATTGGTTTTTAAAATGACTCCTACTGCCATGTGTATGGGATATGGTCAGTTAAATAACCTTTCAGCAGTTGTAAATAAATATATATTTATAATGCCAGAAAAATGTACCATTGGCAAGAGGAAAATCGTTAATGGCAAATTATTAGGCAACAATTTAGGAAAAACTATAAACATGTTCAAGTTATTTGAGCTTTTGGCTAACTTAAAATATTGTGATTTAATTATAATTAATTTGTTCAATTTAAGGTATAACATTTTATTATACTAGATGTATTTTTGTTTTATCATATTTTTTAATTAAAGATAAAATATGTTTTTGAATTTGTTCATAGATATTGTACGAGAGAAAGAATATAATATCAACAAAACAATAGAAAATTAACTATTAAAAAAATTGCAATGTAATAGATACAATTAATATTATATATAATACACAATAATTTGTTGAAGATATTTTTTTTATTTATAATTTCTTTGTTGAATTTAAGGTATAACATTTTATTATATTAGATGTATTTTTATTTTATCATATTTTTTAATTAAATATAAAATATGTTTTTTAATTTGTTCAAAGATATTGTACGAGAGAAAGAATATAATATCAACAAAACAATAAAAAATTAACTATTAAAAGAATTGTAATGTAATAGATACAATTAATATTATATTTAACACACAATAATTTGTTGAAGATATTTTATTTATTTAAACAATATTTTCATATATAAAAAACATTTTAAGAATTAATCAAATTTATTTTCTTTAGAAATTTTTACAAAATGATATTAATATTATAATTAGAAAGATTTTAATAAGAATGATAATGATATTTAAAAAGGTAATTGAAACCCAATAAATCTAGCCATAATTTATTTAGAGAAGAGGGTTGTAATGCTAATTGGATTTTCCTATTTCTTGTTTCCTCTCTTATAGAGTTGAAATTGGATTTGAATTGTAAAGTTCTAGGGTAAAAAAAAAGAATTGGAAGAAAACAACAATAACAGAATGTTTTAGACTTCATATAGAGCAACAAACAGAGATTTGAGAAGGGAAATGAATCAAAATCTATAGCTAAAAATTTGGGCCAAACTGTTGGGTAGGGTGACCTTGTCCTACAACTTTTGAGCAAGCAAACATGATTTGTTTTGAACAAAGAGACGAACACAATCCAATATCAAAAGATTTGGCAACATACTTAGGACTAGGGAGGTTGGGCTGCCTAGTCCTTTGCTTTATGTATTCATAAAAGTTGAACTTATTTGTTGCCATCTGTTCTATTGAAATATTTCATTGCAAAAGTTGAATCAATTTGTTGCACATAAAGAGAGAGAAAATGATTGTGGATAGGGTTTTTCCTTGGGTCAAACCCTATTTTAGGAATTAATATTGAAATTGAAATGATAATTATAATAGAATTGATTTGAATTGCAATAGAATACTTTCCTTTTGAGGGAAAGTCTAGATCGGAATTTGAATGCTTGCAATTGAATTTCATACCTTAATGAAGCTTGCTTGAAGCCTCATGCCAAGGGTTTAGGATGTCATGTAGAATGTCTTCATGGATGGTTGATCATGGATGCCATCATGAATGGTTGAAATTTCCTTGCCCTTTCTTTCAATGCTTGACAAATGCTTGATTGCTTGCTCACTTGAACTGAATTTCGCTAGATTCTAATTGAGAGAGATCCATCCATCTTAGACTTCAAGTCAGAAGGGTAGACCTCCTTTTATACTTAACTATCCAAAAATTATTTGAATTTCTGGAGCAAGCTAACATAGGACCTAAATTCTCATCCACTTAAAGTGATCATTGATTGGACCAAATTTGGGTCCTTATTAGGAGGACCGGGGTAGTGGGGGCATCCTGGCTCGAGGATAGTCTTGTTGATTAGGACTCATATTTGAATAGGGGTTAGAAAGGGGGTTGAAAATGTATATTTTTGGAAGGTGTGAGCAAAATCAAGGTAGACATTATGCACTGAAAGACAAAAGGCCAAGGTGAGGTCTAGGTTAGGAAAAAATTGTATGCATATATAATTTACAATGCTTCATTTTGCCCCCACTTTAGTGAGAGTATGAGACTACGCCCATTGTCATGGTAAAGTACAAGTTGAATCATATAATATCAAGCTCAAATCTTAATGAAAGCTACCAAGAAAATTTAACCAACTAAAAATTGGGAACAATTTGAATCATATTTTTGATATATCTCAAAATAAAATAAGCAACAAGTCAAATCATATTTAGCCGATAGACTCTTTATGGTGTGTTTGCCACTAAATTTAAATTCCCCACAAAAAAAAATAAAAATTTTAGGATATTGGATAGTTGAAGATAAATATCCTAACTTAAAACCTTGTCCTTTTCAGTGGAAGAGTACACATCTCTTTCAGTGACTGTGAGGTATTATCACTAACGGTGCTATGTCACCATAAGAAAGGCCCCACCATATGCAGCTTTGAATAGGTCTTGGGCATCTTACAAATGACACTCCCTCAAAGTTAACTGCGTCCACTAGGAATGAATGCACTTAATAACTGTCACACTTGTGAGTACACACATCCAATGTAAGTGTACAGTTTTAGCGGGGATTCTGGATATCATACAGAAATAGAGCATATCTCTAGGTTGTGTAATCTTGTTTGTTCTTATTCCCATATTTTATATTGCTTTTCGTAGCACCCAGTTTAGAATTTCCTTCAATTAGTCATTTCTGAGTTGAAGAGAGTTATGTGAATGGTTTTTAGGAAAAATCTGGTTAGTTTTGAGAATTGTGTATTGCTTCGTTGTTTGGAGGTTTTTGTGAATGGAAACTAGTTAATGTTTACCAATCGAATTTGATGGAATGATTTTCTAATTGGCATCGGTTTTTTTTGTTACCTATTGATGGTATTTCCTAAAGATGATTGTTGTTTTTAGATAACAGTGTATTTCCTAAAGATGACTGTTGTTTTTTTTTATTCTAAATCTATTTTTTTTGTGTGGCTTGTTCAACATCTTACGAGGATAAGATTCTTGAGGACAGAAGTAGTTATTACACAATACCTTGCGTTTATCCCAGCAATTTGAAATTGATAACCAGGTGCTTTCTAATCCAATTTTGATGGACTGTGTAAATTTAATAAATGATAGCATGGAATGAAAATTATAATCTGCATTCGGTTTTCATAAGCAATCTATTCTTATGGCTCAATCATAAGGCTGTGTCTGTAGCTAAAATCAATAGACTTTAATGATATGCAACCATATAGGAATGGCCTAGATACCATAGTAACAATCTCAAATTCTAAAGGGGTATTGAACTTTATTTTATAATAGATACATATATTATACTCCATTTGAGCGTTATGTAGACTTCTCATTGTCCTTCAAGAAATTTAACTCTACTTCAGAGTGTGTTTGTATTTGAAATTTTTGGACAAATAGTTTTCTTTTCTTTTTTGGGTTGTTCCTAGGTTCGGTCCTTTAAATAGAACTACTCTTCAAGTTAGATTTTTGGATAGGTTATTGGGTTTAGGTTCATGCTAAAACTTGTCTTTGTTCAGATTTGTGAAAATTAATAAACATATTTTACTTTTCTTTGCGACAAGTTATCAAAATTAGAATTTGAGTTTGGTTGTATCAAATCTTCTCAATTTAAATACGCTTCTTATTCACATGCATTTAGAGTGTGGCAAACTGCAATTAGAAGGAAAACCTGATGGACCTTATAAAATTCGATACAACCCATTAGTTTCTCACAAACCTTTTATTGTAGTCGATTATCTTAGAACAAAACCAATTTTTTTTAATTAATTTTTTTTTGGATTACCTTGATTCTAATCTTTTCATCACCTCGTATGTCAATAGTAAAAAAAAGCACCACCTTCAACTACTATTTATCAACAAGCACACATAAGCTGTAAAATTAAAAAATCAAATAAAATCAAGAACAATATATTATTGTTTTGATATCCACATATCCACTGAGTTGAAATAAGGATACAAAGCATGTGGCATTGGTTTTTTAAATGACTCCTACTGCCATGTGTATGAGATATGTTCAGTTAAATAACCTTTCAGCAGTTGTAAATAAATATATATTTATAATGCCAGAAAAATGTACCATTGGCAAGAGGAAAATCGTTAATGGCAAATTATTAGGCAACAATTTAGAAAAAACAATAAACATGTTCAAGTTATTTGAGCTTTTGGCTAACTTAAAATATTGTGATTTAATTATAATTAATTTGTTCAATTTAAGGTATAACATTTTATTATACTAGATGTATTTTTGTTTTATCATATTTTTTAATTAAAGATAAAATATGTTTTTGAATTTGTTCATAGATATTGTACGAGAGAAAGAATATAATATCAACAAAACAATTGAAAATTAACTATTAAAAAAATTGCAATGTAATAGATACAATTAATATTATATATAATACACAATAATTTGTTGAAGATATTTTTTTTATTTATAATTTCTTTGTTGAATTTAAGGTATAACATTTTATTATATTAGATGTATTTTTATTTTATCATATTTTTTAATTAAAGATAAAATATGTTTTTGAGTTTGTTCATAGATATTGTACGAGAGAAAAAATATAATATCAACAAAACAATAAAAAATTAACTATTAAAAAAATTGTAATGTAATAGATACAATTAATATTATATTTAATACACAATAATTTGTTGAAGATATTTTATTTATTTAAACAATATTTTCATATATAAAAAACATTTTAAGAATTAATCAAATTTATTTTCTTTAGAAATTTTAACAAAATGATATTAATATTATAATTAGAAAGATTTTAATAAGAATGATAATGATATTATTACAAATATATTTAGATTGTTTGATTTGTGAAGGGAATTTCAAGTATAGATTTATGTTTATTATGACATTCTAAATTATTATCACTATTAAATTCAATTTTTACAAGATATTATTTGATTATATTTTACTATCACATAACTATTGCACCTCTTTTTGATAAAGGTGCTAGTTTTAATATAACGAAAAAGAAAATGACAACTTTCTAATTTCTTTCATTTGCAGCTAAAATGTTTTCTCGCCGGGCTTTGTTTAGTGTTGGCTACTATTTTGTTGATGATGGAGTTCAGCGCATGTGTGTGTGCGGGAGATATACTCCTCGCCCTTTTCCCACCTTTCCATCTCCATTCCGTTCCACTTCCTCCACCAGCAAAATAAAAACAAGGAGCAGTAATAAATGCCAATACAGACCATACTATCTGTTGCTCTATTGTGTATGTTTGGATGCATATTATAGTGTTTTCTCCAAACAGTTGGTACGTTGCAGTTAACGTTTCTCTATGTACATGGGGAATGGCGTATGTTCAAATGGAATATTTTGAGTTTTGACTTGTTTAGTGATTTATCTGAAGTCATCTATCTCTTAATGTGATTTCACATAAACCATCTAAATAAGTCAATGTTCAGAATGTGACGAATATATTAACTCTAATTCATCAACTGTATAAGCTTTTCAATGACGATGCTAAATAAACACGGAAATTTATGTGCTTACTATTATATTTGCATCTTTTAATTGTTGCATGTAACATCCCGTTGTAAATGTTATGCATATCTGTAATCTCGTTTTTGCCATTAGAGTTTTATATTCAGTACATTTTCCCAAGTGCTTTACATTTATAAGTGGCCTTCCAAGGTTCTACATATGACCACACTTTAGAATACCACTGTATCTAACGTTGCCGTGTGATTGGGGGAAATGACTCTCATTGAAACATGAAATTTTGTCTAGGATATGTACCACCTGATGAACTTCATTCCCCTAATAATGTCATCAATGGAATGTTGCTATTGGTCATGGCCATGTGTTATAATAGTATAAAAAAATATTTTGTAGAATTTCAATAATGATAAATCTTATATATTTAAAAGTGGTGGGTAGAAATAGATATATAACAAAAATTTCAAAATGATAATAAGTGAGGCATGAAAGTTAATAAGATAAATAATGCTAGGTTATATGGTTAAACAAATTTATATGTTATTGTTCGTAAGTAATTACATTAGATTAAAACATTTTTGAAAAATATAATATTAAAGAAAGGGAATGAATATAATTTTAGATGCATTTCATTTATGATCTATCTCCCCACATAACATTAAGTAAAAATAAGGCCTTAGATGATAAGGGTCTTACTACTCAACCAATCAAAGAGTACATGCATGATGAGAGAATCTTCCCACACAAGATATTCCTTCTTTATCTAATTTTCCCTTTGCTCCTTCTAAATACACCTACACTACGAATTTTAGAGAGATTAATTATAATGTTCCTCCTTCTCTATTAAGAAACTTTTAAAGGAGTGGCTATAACATAATACCAAAACAAGGTTTTAGAGGGCAAGGACTTGGGAAATTTGAACAATGAATTAGAGTCCTTATAAACTCTCCCACACAAGCTAGTACCAAAGGTGTTTGACATTATCATGATTCACCTATGGATGGTCTCCTTACAATTTAAAATTTTAAGAATTGCCTTGCAAGACATAAGACTTTTCATCCATCTAAGGGGGCTTCCTCTTCAAAACACTCTGTTTTGTTCATATCATCAATCTCATAACCATCATACTAACGATTGTCTGGATTTTAAAAAAAGTACACAAGAACTAGTTGATATTGGAACTATTAAAATAATATATGACAATCCATCCTCTTCTAAATCTCAAAAGACAAGACCTAATCCTATTGATGATCAAGAGGAATTAACTACTAGAACCTTTTGGAGATTGAAATATGATAAGAATGTTGTCTTTCCTTTCATTAAAATGAATAACAATTATAAGCATAACAAAGGTGATGAACATTATCTTTTTCATCATAGTTAATGCAATTCTCTTGGAAAGTGTAAACAATTTAAAACATTTGTTGAATAATAATATGATAGGAGTTGCATAGCTCTTACAATTTATCTTGCACTTTCTTGGTGAAGAGATAGTGCCTTAGCACTCTATTCACTCTTCATGTTGCTCCTCACCCTATGACACAAATGGTTAACTTAATTTGGGGTTCTTTGTCATAAGAGGAGATGATTTTTCAATTACAAACATTTTGGGACAGCAAAGAAATTCATTCTTACATCTATCTTATTTCTTTTCTCTCTAAGGTTTCACTGTTCCCTTTAGTGGTTGCATTTTTCATACTTTGATGCCCTTTCTTGCATGGAATTGTATGTCTCTTATGATTAGTCTCTCCTTACGGTAATATTTGATCTTTCTTCTACTTCATTCTCTTGGAAGATTACCTCTTCTTTATAGTTTCATTTTTCATATATTAATGTCTTTTCTTACATTGAATATTCCTTCATCCGAGTATATTGTGCATTTGCTTATGTCTAATCTCTCCTTAAAGGTTGTGAAATTCTTCTTATTGTACATACACTTGTGGGGGGGGGGGGGGGGGGGGGGATGTTATTTCTCTCTTATCCTTTCTAACAATCCACTTTCCTTTTGTTGAGTGGTGTTTGCTTATGCTTTAATATCATTCCTTGTGTGAAGTTGTTGTTTGCTCAAGGATTCTCTCTTACACCAAAGGTGCATATCTTTAGCTACAACCTCTTCTTTAATTCACCCCTCACATTGGGTTAAAAGTGTGACATCCTTCATTAAGAATCCCTTTCACCTAGAAATAGGAGGAAGGTAGGCATTATTATTCTCCTTCCTTTCTTTTGGTAGAAGATGCCATGCTTGTTCGAAAATCCTCTTTACACTTGGAGGAAGATGTCTTTTGAACAAATATCTCTTCTCCTCCAAGGATCCTCTTTACACTTGTTGCATTATATCTCTTTCTCAACTATCTTATCCTTGCTTGTAAGAGTATTTCCTCTTTACATTGGATTTATGAACATTGTTTCCTAAAGGATATCTTCTTGGTGTTAAAGGTGGGTATTCTTGTTTCTATCTTTCTTAAGACATCAAAATATGGCTATGTTGACATCTTAAGGGGGGGGCATACATATCACCCTCATTGTACTATATTGTACCATATTTTTGCATGTCATAAATGGGGTGTTGATTCTTAAAACCAAATAAAAAAACCTCTTACATGAGATGCTTCATGCTCAAAACTAGATATAGCATTGATATACAAAAATTACAAAAATACAAAAATAGCACTATTACATGAGATGTCCTTGAAACCAATTATATATTTTTCTTAAACGGGGTTACACATTCTTGAAACCAAAGCAAACAAACTCTTATACGAGATGTTCCCAGAACCAAATTCACCCCTTGCCATTTCCATTTTTATTACATGTCTTAAACAAGTCGAAGCATGCTAGAAACCAAAGAAAACAGACTCTTATATTTGATTCTATATACTTGAAAGTAGAAATAACTTGCACACACACACAAGGATGATTGGATCTAACAAAAATAAAGATAGAATATTCCAACTCTCCTCCCCAACATGGATCACCAAGAAAAATATATCTAGAATGTATATCCATGCTTCTTCCTTCTTTTGATGAACTCATAGATTTTCTAGTTGTAGTTCATGGACATTGTATACTCTTGCTCTTTTATGTGATTAATTGTGTACTTGAGGTAGTATTTTTCAAGAATGATATTAGTGGTTTCAAGACATTTTTATATCGAGGTCCATTCAGCTAGTTCACTTGAGGTCCTTTATTTTTAGCTTTTATGTATTGTGTCTTTTTCCTTTGTCTCTTTTTTGTCTTTGAATGTCTTTGTTTGCTTTCTTATTTTTATCTTGTTTTTTGTGCCCTTGAATGCATTTGAGTTCAGATCCAAAGATTGGGGACTTGGTGTAGTGTCATAAAATTATGACCCTAGCAATTTCCGACTACATTAGGGTCCTCAAGCACGTGAGTTCGAATCCTCTAGCCTGATCAGAGACTGGAGATTTCTCAGCCCTCAAAAATAGCTTCTTCCTTGGCCTCTACATCACCTCGTCCGCACTCTGCCCTAGAGAAAGGGGTAGGATAGGAAAGTGGTGCAACTGTGCCCCCTTAGATAGGGGCATGGCACCCCTATCCCTGCCTTATTTTAGGGAAGAACCCTTCCTAGGGTTGCATTGCTGGTTGTGCATCGGGTAGGAAACTCCCCTGATGTCGGCCTATGATGAAAATCAGATCCACCAACATTTATTTAAGGGGAATTCATCCTCTCATTTGCATAAGTTGGATAAGATTGGATTTTGTCAAGTTGCATAAGCGATCAAGAATTCAAGAGCATTTAAGCATTCTTTTGGAGCATTGAGTATTCTCAAGTCTCCCTTCAAGGCTAGGTGTTGCATTCAAGTCAAGGATTCAACCATTGAAGAGGAGATTCATTCCAACATTCAATTCCACATAAAGACTTCTATCAACATTTCTATCACAATCTCTGTGAGGTTATTTACAATTCAATCTTTCATTTACAGCTACTTGCAAGTACTTTCTCTCATTACTTGGTTAATTCCAAAACTGTGGTTTGACCTAAAGACAAACCCCCAATCCCAACCCATTTTCCTTTCTTTTCTGCGTGTAGGTTGCAGGTGCATAGTTGTACTTTTAGATTCAGACTCCATTTGTAGAGGCAGAAAAACCCTTTTCATTTCGCAGATTTTTTGGAGGACCTTGTTCATTCCCGCCACGGTCCAAACAACTTTTCCTCAAATTCGTAGGGCAACTTCATCTCAACATACTATTGTGAGATCCAGGTGCACAACTTCATCCCATATTCTGATCTCAAGTTATAATCAATTCTTTGTTACTTTTGCACTACATAATTTAATCAATTCCTTTCCATTTCAAACAAGGAAGAGGGGATCAACTTAACATTCTCAATTCATTCAGAATTCAATCTACCATCTTCAAGTGGAGAGATTGAATCTAGTGAATTATCCTCTCCTCTTCCTAATGTAACATGGTGAAAAGTGTTTGAAGGGTAATCAATAGCGAAAATCTCATCTCTCTTTGAGGGAAAGGGTGGTTTTCCTCTTGATCTATCATTCACCATTTTTCCACCATTACATTTTTGTGATCCTAACATCTTGCATTCTTTCCTTTGAACAACATTGCATATTTTTCATTTACAAGTTTCAAATTTGTGCAAAATTAGTGGTTAAATCATTCAAAACACTATTTATTGAAATTAAAATTGAACTTGTGATTTGTAAAAAATTGCTTGTGGTTATCTTAGATCTAAAAATTGTTTTAATTGTCAAATTCAATTTCCTCATTGTCTTGTCCAATTTGCAATAAAAATTTACAAAATTAAGAGGTTACTTGTTGAAACCCTAATTTTCAAAAATCATCTTGAACTTGTGCAAAAATTGGATTTCCATTTAATTTTCAGATTTCTGATTGTTTTTAGATTTGTCTTCAATCCTACAATTCAAATTTTCTTTTTCCCAAAATTCAAATTTTAAAATAGGTCATAAAACCCTAATTTTTAAAATTAATTGGATTTTGTGCGAATTTCAAACCAATTTCATATACATTCAGATTTGTAAACATTTTCCAAGGTGTCCCTACCCATTAGGTTTGACCCTTTTCAAAACTGCAATTCAATTCCTCTTTTTCTTCAAAACCCTAATAGGGTCCTATTTTGACATTTGCACCTTAATTTCACCCATCTAGAGATCATAAAATTCGTCATTTTTTGGGGTTAGCTTTAAAATCATCATAATATCCATCCCTAAAAAATTTTGGAAAAATTTGGCCAGACCATGTGCATTCCCACCACGGTCCTCGACATTTTTCCCAAAATTTTTGGAGACTGTTATGACTGTTGTTACTAGCCTGAGTCCAAAAGATTGGCTGATTTCATTTATTTTGGATCCGCCTGGAATTGGAAATACCTACCAAATTCAACATTTCAAATTTCAAGAAATTTTTTAAAATTAAGAGGTTAATTATAGTCTGCCTTGATTTTAAAAATTCTAATTTTAAAATTAAGTGGTATCTTGTTGGCCCTAATTTTAAAAATTCCAATTTCCTTTCTTTTTTACAAATTGTGTCATCTTCTCCCCCCAACAAAGTTCAAATTGTGTAATCATTATTTTCTTAAATTTTGCACTATTCAATTTTGTAAACTTTGTTGCACAATTCAAACTTCAAATTTTCCCTCTAGTGCATGAGTTTTACCACTATTAGTCCTACCTATCCTATCCCCATTAGACGAAGCATTAGGATTAAGGTTTCCCAAGGTGTAATTACCAAGGAGATGGAGCCTAATTTGGGTGACTTCTTTAATGAGGATCATGCTAATTCTTTCCATCCTAATTATGTGCCTATTCACCCCATTAATGAATCCCATGAAGAAGAAGAAGCTTTAACTATAGTTTCTTTAGATCAACTTTCCACGTTGGACAATCAATATGATATCTTTCAACAATGGATGTCCCAATAATACCATAATAGTGAAGCTCTTCCATTAATTGAAGGCCTTAAATGCATGCTTCAAAGTGATAATAATAGAATTGATATATTATGTGGCATTGCACATATTGTTGATTCTAATGTTAGGCCTATCAAGAGTTGTGCCTAAACCGTAGGTTACTCACAACCTTCAGCACAAGTCAATCCTTCAATTCCCTTGACTACTCCTATGACTAGTATTCCTACTTTCGCATCTAACATCATGGCTACTTCAACTCAAAATGTCATCCCTACAACAAGTGGTCATGGGGGAAATCTCTATTCTTCATTTAATCGTCCATCTTTAGCTATGTCTTCCATAAGTATTCCTATTATTTCTCAACCAATCAATGTGACACAAGGGGGAAATTCTTTGAATAAATTTATTCCTCCTTTAAGTGTCCCTTTTCCTACCCAATCATCACCAATGCCTACTTATCATAATGTCCCACCACCTTATTCTCAGTCCATGCCTTATTTCAATAACATCACACCATCTTCTCAATCACCTATGTCTAACATCAATTCTTCTACTGAAATGATAATTAATAATCTTGCTCAAACTGTGTCTTTCTTGCAACAACAAATTGCTTCCATGATTCAATCCAAGTTTAGTGTTCCCACCTTTGATGTTGCGAGCCCACTCTCTCTTGATATTGTTAAAGTCATGCCACCTAAACATGTTAAGATCTCTCATTTGGAACTCTATAATGGAAAAGGTGATCCTCTTACACATTTTAAAACATTTCAAACCTTGTGTATTGATTTTGCTTATGATCAAAGATTGCTTGTGGGTGAACTCACAATAATGGTTCCCACTTTTTTGCCACTTTTGACACTGAGATGAACAATTTTAAAATAATCTTCAACTTCCGACAACTATAAATTTTAAACTATTAAGAATTTGAAGATGATGTAAATTACTGATTTGTAGAATTTTGTCTATAGATTCTATACATATTTTTTCCAAATTTTTTTGAAGGATTTTGTTTTAATTTTTCCATCTCCCTCGAAAAGTAGTTTTTTACAACAAACTACATTTTTTAAGAGTGATGTGCCTCCCGAAACGCATAACTTTTTTTCTATAAATGATAAAAACTCAATTCTTTCAAATTTTGGTTTGTAACATCAATATCCAAGGCTTGCAGTTGGTTCGATAGTGATATGTTCAATATTTTTCATTTTATTAAGTTTTGAAGTCCGACTAGTCATAATTCAGACATAGGTTTATGTTTGAACACATAACTTATTCTATATATATCAAAATTCGATTTTATTTTTTTTGTTAGAAAGAAGATATCAATACCCAGGGCTTAGATATTTTTAGAATTTTTTTGAATTCGTTTCCTATTTTTTCCAATGCATTGAACAGAGAAGTTCATGTTCGGTGAAAAACCTATATTTGGTAAAATTAAAAAAACAAGTTCATAATAAACTCAATATGTAATAAAATTATATTCATTGGAAAGCTTGCTTCGAGCACTATAATACTACATTTTGTGTTGTCAAGATCATTCCATTTGAGCCTTCAACCAGAGGTTTCAAGGCCAAAAATATACAAAAAAATGTAGAAATCTTTAGAGAAGCGTTAAAAAGGGGTTCGAATGAAAGGGGGTTCGAGCGAACCCCCCTTTTTTAGGGGGGTTCAAATGAAGGGGGGTTCGATTGAACCCCCATGCTATAATTGAAAAATGACATAAATAGGCATTTAAGGTGCATCGCTCGAAAAATGGGGTTCGAGCGAAGTGGGGTCTTCGCTCGAACCCCAAAGGGTATTCCATTCGAACACCCCCACTTCGCTCGAACCCCCTGTATACAAAATTTTCCACTTTCACCAATTTCCTTCGTTGGCAAAAGTGGGAACCAACTTTGTGAGTTCACCCTTGTAAAATTGTTTAGAGGAACACTAAGAGATAAGGCTTTATAATGGTATTGATCTTTGCCTTCTTATTCTTTCACTTCTTTTCAACAACTGGCAAATGTTATAATATCCGGTGGACAACTAAGAGGGAGGGCGGGTGAATAAATTGTCAACAGATTATATTAATCAAACCACTTTATAACCATTAACCGGAGAACATAAACATTAAATACCAGAATAGCAGAAGCAGATACCAGTAAGAAATAAAACTTAAGAATGAAATACAGAATCAACACAATGCAACCATACCACATAACACCATGATTTGTACATTGAAAACCTGATAAAAGAAAAAACCACGGTGGAAAGCCTACCAACAATCAAATGATACTTCTACAGAAAGTATGTCATACTATAAGGGGTTTGCACATGCAGGAAGGCACATTGCCTAAAGCGTACTGCTCATTACAAAATGAGTCTCACTGACTACAGAGAGGTTATAACCACCTCAATATAATTGGAAAACAATCCAGAAGAATGAACTGCCAATGACAACATCTACCATGCTTTATTATAGTCCCAGTTAAGCTCAATACTAGAGGCCTTTGACCTCTTACATAAACCCAATTCAATCTTCAATGACGGACCAAATCTCCTTTACATATGATATTTCATTCCATGACCATGACCATGATCTACAATGAGATCTTACATCAATTTATAGAAACCCTAAGGCCTAAACCAATTAGGTCAGCCACCTAAAAGATATTACAATAAGATCATTACATACATCCATATTACAATGATATGCCATGTCGACTTTAGACCAAAACAACATTAACCAATCCATAAATCATCCTGGTAACGTGTAGAGAACATGTTACATGATACCAGTTCATAACCTGGACCCAAATAGATTCACCATGCCAAAGCGATGTCTCCAATCAGCTGAGGCATGAACAAAGATCTCCTTCTGCATCCCAAATTCCATCTAGAAGCCGCACCAACATCACTTATGCATCATGTCAAAGATTCTCGGTAAAAGCTCTGCCGATAAAACCTTAAACCCTTACTAGTATAGGCTCACTAGAGTGTATGATAGCATTTGATCATCAAGTCAATACCAACTGACCAAAACATACTCCAGAAACATCAAAACAAACATATTCCATTGATCCAAATATGTCGGTAGTATCCAACTGATAGTCCCTTCTGTCGATAACACTAGTTCATCTACCGATAACCAAAATATGTCTGCTGGTAACCAATCATAACAACTAAATAGTGTTGACATCAATGACAAAACATCAATGCAACACATAATTAATTCCTTCATAATGCCAACAATCTCCCCCTTTGGCATTGATGGAAACACTAGACGTGAAAAAGAAAACATTTAACTGCCAAGAAATGCCAAATATTTCTCATAGAAGATATAACAATGAAAAAATGAAAAATCTCAGCAACTTCCCCTGAGGAGTGCAGTCCAATCTGAAACTAATCTAAATCTCTCCCCTTTCTGACATATTATGACATTATTTCCACATCATATATCTCTCCTCATTTGACATCAATGCCAGAGATATGACATAGATATCAACATCTTGTGAATCTCAAAGCTAACTACTCCCCCTGAGTAGTAGCACCACTACATCAATCTAGAGAAAAGAATAAAGTTGATGATGCATACCAGACTGATGCTCTGCTCTATTAGTTAAGTTTTTGCCAGAGGGGTAGATACACCTAACCTATCTCTCAAATATTCAAATGATTCCTTAGACAACGGTTTAGTGAATATATCTGAAATCTGCTCTTTAGCATTCACATAAACCAATTTGACTTCATTTTCTTCCACCTTTTCTTTCAGAAGGTTATATTTTATTGAAATGTGCTTAGTCTTAGAGTGAAATACTAGATTCTTAGATAAGTCAATAGCTACAAAGTTATCACAATAGATAACTACCGGTTCATTGTAATTTACCTTGATATCCTTCAACATTTGCTTCATCCACAAGACTTGAGTGCAATTAGTTGCTGCTGCAACATATTCTGCTTCTACAGTAGATAAAGATATGCATGACTATTTTTTGCTGATCTAGGAAACCAATTTAATTCCAAGAAAGAAAGCTCCACCAAAAGTTCTCTTCCTGTCATCAATATCTCCTGCCCAATTTGCATCTATATATGTACATAAAGTGAAGTTATCATCTCTAGAGTACCATAAGCCATATTCTATTGTTCCTTGCAAAGACTAAAATATCCTCTTTATTGCACATTCATGATTTTCTTTAGGATTACTTTTATATATTGAAACAATACTTACTGCATTCATAATATCCAGTCTAGTTTGAGTTAAATACAACAAGCCACCAATCATAGACTTATACCTTATCGAATTTACCGGTGCAGATGTGTCATTAATAGATAATTTATCACTTGTCACCATAGGAGTACTTACCGGTTTGGAATTATCCATACCAAACTTCTTCAACAATTACCTTAGATACTAAGTTTGACAGATAAAAATTCCTTGGTCAGTTTGAGTAATCTGCAAACCTAAGAAAAATCTCATCTCACCAATCAGAGACATTTCAAATTCATTCTTCACATTATTAGAGAATTTCATGCACAATTTATCTTCACCTCCAAAAATGATATTATCAACAAATACTTTAATAATCAGAATATCATCATCAGTGATCTTGTAATATAAATTACTGTCAGCACTACCTTTAGTAAAACCAAGTTTCAAAAGATATTTATCCAACCTTGCATACCAAGCTCTGGGAGCTTGTTTCAATCCATATAATGCTTTTCTTAACCTGCAAACCGTATCTTTGTCATCTGTCAGTGAAAATCCATCTGTCTGCTCAATGTATACTTCTTCTTCAAGTTCACCATTCAAAAATGCACATTTAACATCCATTTGATAAACCTTATAGTTCTTGTATATTGCATAGACAATAAATAGTCTAACAATTTCAATTCTAGCTATGGGTGCAAATGTCTCACCATAATCAATTCCTTCCATTTGAGAATATCCTTTACAAACGAGTCTAGCCTTATTTCTTACAACTTGACCATCCTCATTTAGTTCCAATAACATTCTTATTTTTAGGACGGGGAACTAAAGTCCAAGTCTTATTCTTCTCTATCTGATCTAATTCATCTTCCATAGCTTTTAACCAATGTTTATCTTTACAAGCTTCAATAACAGATGCCGGTTCAATTTGAGAAATAAGACATACCTCTATATTTGCCAGTCTTCTTCTTGTCATAACTCCCTTGTTCTTATCTCCAATGATTTGATCTTCAGAATGATTTAATCTTACATACCTTGCTGTCTTTTGAACTTTAGGTTCATTGATCTAATCATCAATCACAGTTGAATTTTTTGATTATGTCAGTGTAACTATCTCAGTGTCTTATACCAGTTGAGACATTGCTAGTTCAATTATGATCATTTCCACTACCGGTTCCCTATCATATGATATATATTGATCTTTGTATTGCTCATCCACTTTCACATTTTGTGCTCTCCACAATTTTTTTGCAATCTTTTGTTATAACATTATATGCTTTGCTATGAATTGAATATCTAAGAAATATCCCTTCATCATATCTAGGATCAAACTCCCCATTTGAATCATCCCTTTTGATATAACATTTACCTCCAAAAATTCTAAAATATTCAAGAGAAGGTGTATGTCCAAACCATAATTATTAAGGAGTCTTACTGGTTTAATCTTTGATATGAACTTTGTTGAATGTGTAGATTGTTTTACTCACTATGTCTCTCCAGTAGATGTGAGGCAATTTGGCTTCCATCATCATGGTTCTTACTGCATCCAAAATGGTTCTATTCTTTCTTTCCACTACTCCATTATGTTGAGGAGTCCAGGGTGCAGACAACTGTCTCCTAATTTCATTTAACTCACAATAACTGTTAAATTCATGAGAAGTGAACTCATTGCCTTAATCTGATCTTAGACATTTGATTTTCAATCTTGTTTCTGTTTCCACCTTTCTTTAAATATCTTGAATTTCTCAAAAGCTTCAGACTTCTCCCTTAGAAAAGCCACCCACATCATTCAAGAATAACCATCAATTATTAGCATGAAGTATCTATCACCTTGAAAGCTTCTGGTCCTTGTTGGACCACATAAGTCAGTATAAATCAAATCAAGCAGTAAGCACATCATTAGATTTATCATGTATTCTCTTAAAAGAAGTTCTAACTTGCTTTCCCAATTGACATTCCTTACATACCGGATTATGGGGCTTTACAATCTTAGGTATATCTCTAACTGCCTTTGTTGAACTAATCTTAATAATATAATCAAAATTAACATGACACAACCTCTTATAACATAACCAACTCTTATCAATATGAGCAATCAAACATGTTTTATTATTAGTGTTCAAGTGAAAGATATTACCTCTAGTCTGAGTACCGGTTGTAATATCCAAACTAGTTTTGTTAATGATTTTACATTTTCTATCTTTGAACTAAAGTTGGAATCCCTTATCGACCAATTGAACAACACTTAAAAGATTATGCTTTAAACCTTCTACATAGTAGAAATTATCAGTATTATGCTTACCATCTAGAGAAATAATACGTCTACCTTTGATCATACATGCTGATGAGTTTAGACATTAGCATATTTTTATCCTCAGAACTCTTAAGTTTTTCTCATATTTTCATTTACATAGTAGTAATGAGGTATCAAAAGTTTACTATATGTATTTCAAATATTATCCCAAACCTATTAAAACACGTTTTGTCTTTGCCAGTTTATTCCTGCAGCCATGTTATTCATTCATGTTGCAATGCGGATTGTTTAGACAATATCATGTGTGAAATTAATAGATGTTTTGATTAATTAAAATACATGTGTATGTTCTTGTATGTTATTTCTTTTTGAGATTGCATAAATAAATTGATGCTGTTGAGAAGGATCTCCTATTGCGCTAGTTGCTATAGGAGATATTTGAGGAGACTAAAAGATCGAATCAACATAAATGCTGATGAGCGTAAGGAATGACAGAGGAAAAGTAATTATGCAATGTTTATTGATATCTTACTCAAGTAGACATTAGTGTTGAAAATACTGCCATGATGTGTTGTGACTATGGTTCAGTTTAGATCCACATTATCGGTGACTTAACTCCGGTTGTTTCCTTTCTTGATTAGTTATCCGCCTCTTCTAATTGGCATGATCCGTGTAATAGGAAGTAATTATTTTCTTTTAAATAAAGGTGTTTATCTCTTTTCGTAGGTTAGATAGAAAAGAAAAAAGAGAGCAGAGGATTTTAGAAATAAAGTTACAAGTGTTTTATTTTTCTTTTGATGTTGAATCATGTAATGACTTCCGAAGAACAATGAATAAAAATATGTTATTCTGAGCACTTAGAGATGTTTTTGGGAAGCGTGGAATCACTCATCCAAGGGGGCCCACTTGGTGAGTGTTCTCGTACCTTTGTTAAGATTAATTTTATTCTTTAGCTATAGTAGATGTTCTTACATTGACTATTCCTGCAACCATTGGAAACAGATCCATTGACTGTTCCTCCAGCCAAACCAAAACAGAGTAGTTTTTGTCTAGCTGCATTGGACTTAGCTAGTATTGCTTGAATGAACTTATGTTAATGCATAAGTTTTCCTATAGGCTTTCAATAGTTTCAATTCCTTTTTATCTTTTCTGCATAGATGTTACTTGCTACAGTAATGCAGGATAGCTATTGTAGGAACTTAGTGCATATATACTGTAGACCCATTTCAAGTATTACATCCCTGGGTTGACAATCAAATGAACACTAGCTATGGAAGTAGTGACTTTACCAAGTGAATGTCCAAACTTCGGGTTGAGACTTCAACTAGAATTAATATTCTTATTGTTGGGTTGAACATTTTTTGCCTCGTTGCCTGGGATGGTGTCAAATTAAGGACCTGTTATGGTTATTGTCTTTTCAATTTTCTGTTAATTATTTTTTTGGCATACCTAATTGTTCGAAAAAAATTATGAACTTGCATGTATAGGCAAAGAAGAGATGTTCTAGGTAGATTGATACCTAGTCATCCTAATCATGCATAAATTAATTCCCCAGATATAAATCCTTTTGCTAAACTTTATTAAACCCCAGAGAACTTGAACCACCCTGAATCTGAATTTCCTGAAGGCAACCTTTATTTCCT
This sequence comes from Cryptomeria japonica, assembly GCF_030272615.1. Classification (NCBI taxonomy): domain Eukaryota; kingdom Viridiplantae; phylum Streptophyta; class Pinopsida; order Cupressales; family Cupressaceae; genus Cryptomeria; species Cryptomeria japonica. The sequence goes on along the minus strand of NC_081411.1, from coordinate 45,601,871 downwards.
TTTTGGACCACCAAAAGAAGAATTTCATTTGGTAATCCCCCCCACAAGTCCAATGCAATAAAATCCACCTCCTAGTGGGAATAATCAATCCCCACCTTTGCACCCAACATTTGAGTTCCCCATATCTGATCAGCATGATAATGCTAATCTCAAGAACATTCTAGCTTCTTCCCTCCCTAAATTCTATGGATTAGTGATAGCGGATCCAAACACATTTATGTTTGAGTTTGATGTTCTCTGTAGGAGTTTTGATTATACTAAAGATGCCCATAGACTCAAAATATTTCCTGCCACTTTGAAAGAATCATCTTTAAGATGGTTTATGAGTTTGGGTAGTAGCACAATCAATACATGGGATGTGATGAAACAATTGTTTCTTGCAAAGTATAAAGACTATTCTAGAGGCACTAATTGCCATGGGGATGATATTGTTATAATGACACAGAAAGAAGATGAGAGTCTTGAGGATTACCTAGAAAGGTTTCTGTTTAGTGTCAAAAAGTCCAAGCATAGCACTCTAAATGAAGATTCCCTCAAGATGATATTTTTAAGAGGAATCAGTGATGAATGCATTGATGCTTTGGATCTTATGGGAAGAGCTGACATTACACAATCTACATGGAATGAAATAGGACAAATTTGTAAAAAGTATTCTAGATCAGCTTCTAAAAAAATAGGCATTTCAAGGCAGGAGTTCCTTCATCAACATCTAGTACTGGAGTTTCTAGAATGAAACTTAGCCATTTGTTGAAGGACTTTAAGGAGGACATCATAAATAGTATGGCTACTCAGTTGGATACACTCTTAGCTAAGAAGAAGCATGAAAAAGCTGATGCATTTCTTGCAGAATTTTGCCCTCATTGTAGACAAAGAAAAAAGGAATGCAGATGTAAAATGGTTGCAAATCTTGAGATTCCCGACTTCAAGCCAATACAAGGTGAGGATGAACAAGTTTTCTATGTTGCTCAAAGAGGGAAAAATTTCCAAAGACAAGGTATGCCTTCGGATCCACTTTCTTTTTCTGGTTATAGTGGAAATTCTTATGTACCAAATAATAAATGGCAATCACCATATGCTCAAAATTTTGGTAATTATCCAAACTTGTATGGTCCTCAAGGCCAACGATAACATTTTTCTAGTCAAATGCCACAGTGGTAGCAGTCATAAGGAAATTTGTATCCACCTCAGGCACAAGGGAACCAGTTTCAAGAGAATTGGTAACCTACTCCTCAATGGAGGGGGAGTCAACCATGGACTACCCAATCTTCTAGATATCAACAACCTATTCAACAACCACAACCACTTGCAATAATGCCTCCCCCTGTAGCCACTGTTGTTCCACCTAAACCAACGCAGTTACCCACTCAGCCAATGCCAAATCCTAATATTAAATCTTAGCAAAAATAACAAGTTTATTTAGCCGATCCTAATCAATACCCAACCTATTCTCTATCTATAAGTGATATTCACGTCAGATCTAGGACAACTCTACCTAATTCATCTCCTCCAGCTGTAACTGAAATGCACGAAGAAAAAGAAATCTCTAATCCAATAGCCACAATACCTCAGAAACAGAGACTAGCCCCATTTCCCTAGAGATTGCAAGAAAAAGAAGTTCTTACAGAACAGGAGCAAGGTTTTGATATCATAGATCAACTAAAACATGTATGTATTAAAATCCCATTGTTACAAGCAATAAAATATGTTCCTATATATAGTAAGGCACTTAGGGAGGCATGTGTAAAAAAACCTAGCAGGAAGAAGAAGGATCCACAAACAGTGCATGTGATGGGTCAACTGGCAGATATTATGCTAGGAAAGGTTTCAATTCCTAAATATTCTGATCCTGGTAGTCCTGTTGTGAATATATTCATTAATGGCACTCAGATAAGGAATGTTTTGGTTGATTTAGGGGAAACCATTAATGTGATGACAAGAGAAGTAATGCAGTGACTTGAAATCAATAGTCTCAGACCTACACCTACAGTTCTATAGCTTGTTGACAGCTCTACAGTTTGACCTGATGGTATGATTGAAGATGTGGTTGTTACTTTGGATTCTTGGGAATACCCTATAGACTTTATGATTCTATCTCCAAAGGCGACATTAGGAGGATATCCGGTGATTTTGGGAATAGCTTGGCTTGCCATGACTAATGCATATATTGGATGTAGATCAGGGGATATGACTATTTCAGATGGGAACTCTACAAAAACATTAGCTTTGTATTCTCCTGCTCAACCCCAGTTTGATCAACAACAAGTTGTTTTGACTACTTTGGGAGAAGAATCTGAGGGAGTTGACTCTATTAATCACCTTATGATGATTAATAGAGGACCATTCATGCAATTCCATGACGAAGACTAAATCATTTATAAAATTCTGATAAATGAGTTCAAACAAGAACAACAATTGCAGGAGTTGGTACCCAATATTGTAGATTTAGACTTTCTTGTAGCCACTTATATATTGCATACTCTGTTGCCATAGGAAGTCTGTACTTCTCATTTTTCTGATATATCCTAGATTGATCTTACTATCAAAATAGAAGTTGACTTGAATAAATATTTGAATATCAGCAATGATCTTGCAGATACTAAAAAATTAGCACTCATGGACTTTCTTAAATGTCATAAACATGCCTTTGCATGGGATTACAAGGATATGCATGGAATCGATCCCACAGTTTGTACCCACCATATCTACATAAAAGAAGATTGTAGCCCACTTAGACAGCCACAAAGAAGAATCAATCCTGCATTAAAAGAAATAGTTAAAGAGGAATTGCAGAAGTTGTTAAAGGTTGGGTTTATCTATCCTATCTTTGATGGTAAATGGGTATCACCTTTGGTAATAGTTCCTAAGAAAGGAGGAAAATGGACAATATGTTTTGATTATAGAGCTTTGAAATTAGCAACAAGAAAAGATCATTTTCCATTGCCATTTGTGGATCAGGTATTAGACTCTTTGGCTGGAAAGAGATACTTTTCATTTCTTGATGGATTCAGTGGCCACAACCCGATTCAGATAGCTTTAGAGGACCAATAGAAGACTACATTTACATGTCTTTGGGGAACATATGCATATTTTGTTCTTCCTTTTGGATTGTGTAATGCTTCAGCTACCTTTCAAAGAGTAGTGATAACCATATTTTTAGATATTTCCCAAGACATCATGGAAATTTATATGGATGAAATTACAACTGATGGTTTTGAATTTGAAGAAGTATTAGAGAACCTAAAGAAAGTTTTGCAATGGTGTGAAGACTATAGTTTGTCATTAAATAGCGAGAAGTGCTTCATTATAATGCAGGAAGGTATAGTCCTTGGTCATCATATCTCTATCAAAAGGAATATAGGTTGACCCAACAAAAATTAAAGTTATTCAAAATATCAATGCACTGGTAAAGCAAAAAGATGTCAGAAGTTTTCTTGGTCATGCTGGATATTATAGAAGGTTTATCAAATATTTCAGCAAAATTGCAAGTCCCTTATATTCTCTACTTACCAAGGATATGGAATTTAAATGAATTTCTTCATGCAATGAAGCTTTTTTAAAGCTCAAGCATGCTTTGACCCAAGCACCAGTTCTTAAAGGTCCAAATTGGTCTTTACCCTTTCAAATTCATACAAATGCATCTGATTATGCAATAGGAGCAGTCTTAGGACAAAAGGTTGATAACTTAGAGAGTGCAATATATTATATTAGCAAGAACTTGCAGGGGCTTGAGTTAAATTACACAGTCACTGAAAAAGAAATGTTAGTAGTTATATATACACTCAACAAATTCAGGCACTATATAACAAGGTATCCCATAATTATGCATATTGATCATACTACAATCAGATATCTCATGAATAAGCCTTCAATTACTAGTAGATTAGCTTGCTAGTTATTATTGATACAAAAATTTGATATCACAATTATTGATAAACTAGGAAAGTTCAATGTGGTTGCAGATTGTCTTTCAAGGCTTTAGTTATAGGAAGATCCTATAGCCATAGATGATGCTTTTCCGGATGAACATATATTCCTTATACAAGCCCACTCTCTGCTATGCTGATATTGCTAATTATTTAGCTGTTGCTAAAATGCCACTTCATTTCTCCCTTAAAGAAAGAAGGTTGCTAGTTGAGAAAAGCTTTAACTTCTCATGGATTCCTGATTGTTTGTTTTATACTGGACTTGACCAAGCACTAATACATTTGGGGTCAAATTCTGACGGGGGTTTCCGATGGACAAGGAGCATTGTGTGAAAATTTGATTTTTTTTTTTTTAAATGCTCATGTTCATCAAAATTCTGATGACCTATGCCCATGTTCGTCAGAATTTCGATGACCTCGGGAATTTTATTAAAAAAGAAAACACAATGCATTTTCATTTTGAAAGCACAAGCGACAACCGTCTTGCCTCCCTGCCCCCCCCACCAGAGCGATCTCTGCACAAGCAAGGTAAGGTTTTTTTTGCAATCAAAGGAACTCTTTATTTTTCAATGAAGTGCAACTAATTTTTTTTCGCAATCAAGGGCAACTAGTTTTTTTTTGTGAATTAATCCATTTTGTGCATATCCTGCAATCTTAAAATTCCATGAAATGACATCTCTTTGAGGTATTCCATCATATAGTTCACATGCTGTGTGTATGCTACCCCATTTTGCGATTTTTGTTATTGGAGCATTTGCAACTAATTTCTAACAAAAAACCCCCTTCGATTATGCTTTGATGGATGTCCATACCTTGTTCGAAAGCTCCTATTTTGGCACACGTAGGGAGGATGTTGGCAAACATTGCATTGAGATAAACATGACTGTATTTCCCTTTGTATTGATCTAGGGCTACTCATTAATGTATCTATGGATTTCCCTTATTCACTATGTTGTGATAGTCATTTGTAGATTTGGGACTATCATCTTTCATAGTTTGATGTCTTTAAGATGTGGGTACATTGCTTGACAAGAAAATCTCAAGAATTTGTGAGGTTCAAAGAGTTTAAACCCCTTGTTGAATGGTCATCCAGTTCTCTAAATGCAAAATGCTCAAGTAAATGAGAAATTCACTCAAAATGGTTTATCCACAACTTAAAGAAAACAACTAACCACTACATATATGCATCAACAAAATAGTGTTGTATCGAGACCTAATCATGCCTTCATGGATATGTAGATCAAGTTCCTACATTTTGGACAAAAGCAATTCACACAATAATATATTTGTTGAACACACCCACCACAAAGATTTGGTTATGCAATAATATATTTGTTGTTAACTTTATCATGGAGGATTTGGTTATGCTTGTTACAATCAAGGTTTGACCAAACTAATTCTTAAATATACAAATGAAGAGTGTGGTTGGTTGGTGACTAATTACTCTTTTTAACACCATTTACAAGATCATATCTAAATCAAGTGTCTCAAGAATTAAGCTACTACTAAGAAGATAGTTTGCCTAAAGCAAATGGGTTTCTTGGGTGGCTATTTATTGTAGATAACTTAGTTCCTTCATGAGAATCAATCAATTTGGAACATGTATAACTCACATTTGTGACATGTCACTAATCCAATTCCTTAGTACTTGTTTGAGTACTATCTCCTCTATTTTTTTCTATCCACTTTTGTGTCCTTCTTAGAACAAATAATAGATTAATGAGAAGGTGGAAAAGGTGGATTCACCTAAGAGGGAGTGAATTTTCCCAATAATATTTTAGATTCTCCCAAGGATGGATGGACTATACACTTGAAAGGTAGATGATTAAGGATGATGACAAGGTGAATTTTCCTTAGAATGATAGGGTTGATTTTTCTAAGAACAAGTAGATTCATGTAAACTAGAGGATAAAAATTTGGACAAAATAATGGAAGGAGACTAAAACTAGATATATTCACCTAAATGGGAGTGTAGTCATCTAAGGATAGGAAAAATTCACCATTTGCGTAAGAAAGATGGATAAGATAAATGATTTATGTGAAATAGATTCACCTAAGAGAAAGTAGATTCACATTAGGATAGGTGGATTTTCCTAAAGATGAAGGGATAAGACTTAACAAAAAGAGGACTTAGGATGATGAAAAGGAGGATTCATTTAAGGATATGGCATATTCACCTAAGGGATAGTGTATTCTCCCAAGAATATGGAAAAATTATTGATTGGTGGAATGACATACTAGATCAAGGAATGATACAAGGGTAGATTCACCTAAATATAGGGTAAATTCAGCTAAAAGGGTACCCATGAGATTGTGGTACTGAGTACCTATCTATGGATGGTGTATTTGGATAAAAGTATGATGAAACCATGCTCGTGTATGATGAAACAAAGTCTAGATCTCTATTATAGGTCCAACATAATCTCTATTATTTGAGACACCATTTTATTAGCATATCCAATTAGGGTAATTTATGGGTTTAATTATGGATCATGTTGTCTATTTCCATGCACTATTGAACTTATTTTGATGTATTGTGATTATTTTAATTTTGAAGTTATAAATAAATTATGTTTGTACCTTAGAAAGGGTAACTCGAATTGATGTTTGGGCAGTTTATTTGAAAACTTATGGTGATTATTGCCCTATGTTATGTAATGGAGTTATTTTTACACTAAGTAATTAACTAGAAAAATGAATTTGTATTGTTGTACAAGTATGATGAAACCATGCTTGTGTGTTTACATGCTTGTGCATCCTATTGAGAACCAACCTCGCTGTTGAGGAGCTCAATAAATGTAGTGTTAAGTAGAAGAATGGAAAACTCAAGAAGCTATGGTGACATATTGTGGCATTAGTAGGAATTATCTCTATTGACCACATCTTTCAAAGATAGTATCCCCTAGTTCTCCTCATAGAATGGACCATTGGATGGCTCATAGTGGTATCCTATCCTACATTTATCTTGATGGCATTGCCGATAGTTGGTATGTGGTTCTTGGTACGGGTTTCCTCTTACCCTATTATCTTATTTATATCTTTGTTCCAACATGTGGAGATTGATTTTTGTCATGATATGATGATTTTCATGTTTGCATGTGTTTTGACATTATGCAAATAGATATGATGTCACACCATACTTATGTTTTGATATAGTGTAGGTGATGGTTACATGTTGTTGATGGTAGTGATTTGGGTTCAAAGATACAATTCCACACACACACACAAATATTTGAAGATGCATTTAATATTATTCCTTCTTAGTGGCGATTAGTGTTGGAAGATTTGCACACATGTAGAGAGGAACTCATGTTAGATACAATAGGTTGTGTTTGATAGCATATGAATGTGCCTCATGATGTATACATATAGCTTTGGTGTGTGACATGCATGCACATTTTTCCATAAGACACATTGCTATGTGGCATGTGCCCTATGCATGTCATCTTTGTGAGGCACGTTGCTATGTGCAATGTGGCCCTAGGTGTGTCTTCTCTATGAGGTGTATTGCCATGATATGTTAGGATTTGTAGTGTGCAGGCCACAAATGCATGCATGAGGGACTATTATTATAGTCATGTTTTTGGGCATGTAGCCTAGGCATGTCTTCTCCATTAGGTACATGGCCATGCCATGTGGGAGTTTTTGTGTTCATGCCACAAATGCACACATGAGGGACTATTATTGGAGTCATGATGAATATTCACTCTATTTAGCCACAATTTCTAGTTGTATAGCTATGTAATGTGCACTTTTAAGGATTGTGAAGTTTCCTTCAATTATTGATGATCTCTCATCTTTGTTGCATGGGCCAACAATTTTATTTTATCTTGTTTGAATTAGTTTAATCACTATTGTGAGTTTTCTCTATTATGTAGTTATTGTGGCTATGTTTGATTTGCTATTGGAATTGAACACATTTATTTGACTTATTATTGGTACTATTTTTTCTATCTTTCAATATTTATGATCTTTGGTAGTTTAGTGAAACTCTTGCTATTTTTAAATGTTGTCTTCTTTGTTGTGATGTGATTCCCCACCAAGATCGACGTAGATAATCTTGGATGAGTGTATATAAGGAATCAAACATTGGGAAAATTTGAGGATAGGGGTAAGTGTTTGTTGTATGCGTAGCTACGATCCACTTGTACATTCTTAGTGATTATTGATGGCTATGTCTTGGAGGCTAATCCCATTAAACAAAAAAGGGGGAAGTCATACATAATCGTATGGATCCTCCCTAGTTGTGTGTGGATTCAAGACCATCATTTCATATGGTTCTTGGTTACTTTGTGAGACCATGGCATCCTCTTAGACCAATATGTGAGCCTTGTATTGTTATCCCTACAATGTGGATGAATAAGTGTATGTTAAAATAAATGCTTTGCATGCCATATAGTTGCATATGAGTTGTTCACATCATCAAATCATGATTTAGAATATGTGAATTATTTTATCCATGTGAAGTCAAATGATTGATTATGAAAATGTGTTATACATTGAAGCATAATCTGTAAGATGTTCTCTTCAAGAAAAAATATTTATTCTTTCATAGTGAAATGCTGATGAAATGGGGTCCTACTCTAGGAAAGTAAACTACAAACTTATACATTCACCATTTCAAAACATTTTATTGGGGAATAGTCAATTTGGTTCAATTTTATTCCTCTAGGAGAGACCAACAATATGATTAATTGTTCCATTTTGATGTGATTGGATATGATTAGATATAATTTCATTGAAGATGCAAGAACTAAGTAAAATTATGCAAAATTGACAAGATTAAGCATAAACAGGCAAATAATAAAGCAAAAAGCTAACATAGAGGTACATATTTGGAAATAAGACTCTAAAATGAACCTAATCAGTTACCTATAGGGAAAATGAGGTTAGAGATAATCTACCTATATGGAAAGTGGTTAAACTCTACCTCTAAGTGGCTCATCTTGAGCATTGTCGGTATATGGGAATTGATGGCATATTATATCTGGTTCTATCATTTTTGTGGGTGCAAAATTAACAAGGCAAACTAGTATTAGTGGGATCATGATCTCATCAAAATGGTTTTGGCTTTGCATTTATGATAGCACATTGATCACACCTTACAAAAGGTTCCAATCTCATACATAGCATCCCAAAGTAAGGTCAATAATGATGTAACTTAATGCTTAAACTGGAGTTCTGGGTAGTCATATACCCATGGCATAGGATAGGGGTGACCTGCAAACAATGCTAGTTCTAGATGCCTATTTGCTTGGTGTATAACTTGTCAAAATTAGATCGATTGGCTATAGGTCTACCATAAAGTTTCCAACTTATCACCAATGAAAATACAAGAACCAAGGATTAGAATACTCAAAAATGTCTCTCAGAAAGTCTGCAACAGGCAAACTTTTAGTAAGAATTTGCAGACACAATGCTCAAAATTTCACACAATTAGCTACATTAAATACGTTCTCTATTAAGTTCAATGTTTTAAGATGAAAAAGAAGAGTTAAATGGTTTTGGTTCGATTTGCAATTTTTGTGAAGCTTTTGCATTGAAGTTTCCATAGCCTAATTTTTTTTCCTGTCAAGAAAGACCATGTCAGATAATATCAGCAAAGAACAAAATAAGGAGACAATTGCTAGATTATGGTCTAACTTGAAAAGAAAAGGTGATGGGAAATGTTAGTCCCTGCAAAATTTGTAAGGGCTTAAAGACTAGAAGACTTCTAATCAAAACAGCTAAGAAACATTGTAGGTAGCATGGTCACATTGAAGGGGGACATGATTATCATCCACTGGTAAGTTGTTCATTATATCATTTTAACAATTTATATACATAAGAAATCACTTGATAATGAGATCATGATCATGGTTTATTTATGTTGATCATTTTTATATAGGTCGAGCACCCCAGGGCACATGATATGGACCAACACAACCCAAAGAATATGGTTTTTTAAGTGGAGGAACATGGAGGTGTGAATATCTAAGCTGAAGATAATGATCCCATGGAAGATGATGATCATGCACCAGAAAACACAATTGAAGATGATGGTACAAATGCATTGATCCATGACACATTTAGTACTTGCACAACTGATCATGATGATCAGGATGACCTTGATGTTCATGATTTACCTCTTCTTGAGAAGGCATATGAGCCCCTTTACAAAGGCTCCCAAACCTTTTTTTTTGCTATAGATTGATAGGTGAGTTTTTCTTACCACCATCAAATATTCTACCTCGCTCATACCAAGAATTATCTGCCATTATGAAAGATATTGGAATGGAGTATCAAACAATAGATGCTTGTCCCAATGATCATATTATATATCATAAACAACATGAATTTGGAACAAAATGCCCTAAATGTCATATCAGTAGATATTGAATAGATCAAATAACAAAAAAGGTGCCTCGCAAGGTTCTTCGTTATATTCCCATTATTCCACGTATGCAACGATTATTCAGGTGCACTAGCTTGGCACAATTTATGGATTATCATGCATGCAATAGAAGTCAAGATGACATTATTCGAATGCCTACAGATGGTTCAGCATTTATGGACATAGAGGAAAAGTGGCCACACTTTAAAGAAGAACCTCATAATCTTAGGTTTTCATTGGCAGCAGACAAAGTCAATCCATTTGGAGTGTTGAGATCTATTCACTCGGTGTGGCCTATTTTGTTATCAACAATAATATTCCTCCATGGATATCAATAAAGAGGGAGCACATAATGTTGGCAATGATTGTTCTAGGTATTTTATCATTTAATAGTCATCTACATTTAATTATAAATATTGCAGTAAAATGGTCACAATAATTATGTAATGTTTTTGTTCATTCCACTAGGCAAGTACCAAGTTAAAGATATGAATGTATATATTGAGCCTCTTATCGACGAGTTGCTGGAGTTGTGGAATGGTGTGACCATGTATGACATCTCTAGACCAATAGGACAAGAAACATTTTCAATTCCATGCAATGCTTGTATGGACAATACATGATGCCCCAGGGCTAACACATTTTTGTGGTACATTATAGTGTTCAAGTTGCACATGATAATTATAATTATAAATATTAACAGATTTAATAGAATTATACATTATCTTGTAGGTCTTCAAACAAAGGGAAAATTTGCATGTCCAGTTTGTGGTCCAAAGATGAAACCTCGTCATTGAAAAAGTTTAGGAAAGCAGGTGTTTGATGAGTATAGGCACTTCCTTCACAAAAATCATAAGTACCGGAATACTGAAAAACATCTTTTCAATGGGAAAGAAGAGACTACATCAAAGCCATGAAGAATGACTCCTCACTTATGGAAGTTGGAATATAATAGAATTATTTGTCAAGGTAATGTCATTCCATCTAATGGTTTATGTTTGGAATTTGAATTTTTCTATCGTGTTTTGTTTACTGATGATGTAATTGATGATACTGAAGGTCGTCAAGGCATGGATGACCACCTTCGAAAGGGACTAACAAGTTATCCCAGACAATTCAGTAGGTTGCCTTACTACGAGCAACTACAAATTGTGCATTTGTTTGATACAATTCATATTGTAAAGAATATAATAGAGACATTATGGAAAATATTGGATGGAAGCCGTGACAAAGAAAAAATTGTCAAAATTTTTCATGACATTGTGGAATCCAATCATGCAATGAAAAATGCCATTCAATCAAATAGCAATGGAGATCAGATTAATAGAAGTGCCCTTCCTTGGTTATTAACAGAGCAGCAAAGCAATTCTATAAAAGAAGTCATATGAAAAATTCGATTTCCCATAGGATTTGTTGCGAGCATAAACAATCTCGTATCAAAGAAGAGTGAATTTGGGCTAGGGATGAAAATGCATGATTGGCATACCTTCATTAAGGCAATTTGCGTTCTTGTGTATTTACTATATATTTGTATACTACGCATGTACTTTTCATTGTATTATGTTAGAAAACAATGAAAAGATCATTTTATAATTGTTGCAGTACGTTCTACCTCTATCTCTCCCAGACCACTTCGACAATAATATCAAGCAAGTCATATATGATCTTGGAAAATACATGAGGTAAGTAGTGATGTTTGTTCAATTTGTTGTATAGATATTATATTTGCCATTTGTTTTACTTGTTATGCAATATATTGTATATTATTTTGTAAAGTCTCATTTATATATTTTTGCATCTTCAATCTCTTTTAGGTGGTTGTCATCTAAAGAAATCCACAAGGAAGATATAAAATATTGGAAGAGAAAAATCCCTCATCTAATGTGTGAAATGCAAAAGTGTCTACCTTCAACTTTTTTCAATGTACAAGAACACTACCTCATACAACAAGTTGAGGAGATCGAATTGTGTGGACCTTTACACACTAGGTCAATGTGGATGGTTGAGAGGTACTTAAAATTTTTGAGGGCTTTGGTTTGACAAAGAGAACATCCTGAGGGTTCTATGGTGGAGGGATATATGGTATACCAAACTATGGTGTACATTACTGAATATCTTCCTAAGTTTGTAGCAAAAATCCACGTAGATCACATTTGGGATCCCAACCCCATTAATAAATTTGAAGGGGAGCACTTGATGGGGAAAGGTAGATTGAAGAAAGTGAGAGGTAATTATAAGATGTTATTGTAGTAAATTAATTCTTCATCTTCTAAATAAATCAGTTGTAAGTGGTCTATTAATTATTTGTACAGTTCGTCGGAAGTGGGATGCGCTACATTTGTATTTTGCAAACAATCTTAATTGGATGACAGTGTGGATTGAACGATGTCAACATTCTGGTCACACATTAAAATGGGATGGTGTCACTTCATTGGTTAAAGAAGCTCATCATAATGGAGATTCCAATGTTACACAAAGGGAAATTGATTTAGCATATGGTTTAAGAGATCAACAGTACGTATAATTTTATTAATCACCCATATGTTTATCAACTCATGATGTAATAATTTTAATATGTTAGACCTATTGCAGGTCAAACACCACAAGGCTATGTGCTACAATGGTCATAAATTTCGCATCAAACAGTTGGATGACATGAATAAAACTTGTGATTCTGGGATAACTGTAGTCTTTGAGGTGACCAATATTTCATCTAGAAATGACATACATCCTCAAGAGTCTCAAAATCGATACTATGGCATTTTGGATGATATACTTGAGTGTGACTTTAATTCCTTCAAATTAGTTTTGTTCGTCGTCAAATGGTATAGGCTACGACTGAATAAAAATGATCTTGATAGAACTGTTATCGAACATGATAATGGATTTACAATGGTTAATACAAGGTCATTTGAACGAGTTGGGGATGAGCCCTATGTTCTTCCAAGTCATTGTGAGCAGGTATTTTACTCGGAGGTTCCACATAAACTGGGTTGGTCATTGTTGTTAGACATGATCCAAGAGGAAGGCCAATAATGTATAATGTGATGGAAGAAGAAGATACCGAAGAAGTAGAAGATGATATAGATGATGATCACGATCGACAGTTAGTCGATAATGTTTCTAACAGAAATGTACACGAAGAAGAAGCTAATGATGATGATGCTATTGTTGCTGATGATGATGGTGATGGTGATGGTGATGGTGATGGTGATGGTGATGGTGATGGTGATGGTGATGGTGATGATGATGACGATGACGAACACAATGACGACAATGATGACGATGATGATGATGATGATGATGATGATGATGATGATGATGATGATGATGATGATGATGAAGATGATGATGATGATGATGATGATGATGATGATGATGATGATGATGATGATGATGATGATGGTCATGATGATGAGTTGGATGAAGAAGAAGATCAATGACATGAATGAAATGTATGAGATGTGATTATTATATTATCTATTTAATATTGATATTTTGATAGAAATTGATTTGACTTATATGGTTACGTAAATAATTCATATGTTTTTAATTCTAATACCATTACTTAATTAATTCATGATGCACCTCTAGCTATGTGATAGATGGTGATTTAAAATACATATGTGATGGATTACATGCTTATCATGACACATGTGACATTTTTTGAACTTTGTGTTTATTTATGGAATGTGGACTACTTATTAGCTATGTGATGGATGGTGATTTATGATATGTATGTGATGGATTACATGTTTATGATGATACATATGTGATTCTTATGATGCTCAATTACATATATGATGATACATATGTGATGCTTATGATGCTTATGATACTGTAGTATTTATTGTTTATCAAATTAAAAATGTAATGCTTATGATGCTCAATTGTTGGTGCAGGAACCTAAACCCCTTTGACAAGGATCCTGCAAAGTCTTATGGATCAACAGGTATAAGTCAATACACCTTATAGAAATAATATATTTTTTAAAAATTACAAGAAAAACAAACTTCCTCAGTTTTTCAAACCTCAACATTAGCAGAAAATCTAATACAGTTATCAACACTTAAGGCCCCAGTTGGACTTACTCAAATTTTAATCTCAACATCAACTTTATGGCTGACTTCTTCATCAATATTACCCTCATTTGCAAAATATCTCTCTCATTACCAACTAGCTCTCTCATTTGATGGTGCATAGGTATCAGCAAATAGGTATTTGTCAGATGTGTCTTCCTCGAGTGAGGGAAATGCAGGAATAGAAGAGGAAAGTGAGACATGTAGTAGATCTCAAATAGGGAGATCAACTAGAGGTCAAAAGATTAGAATAAAATTCAATAAACGCATGGAATTTTTTCTTGCTCAAGGGGGATCATGTTCTTATGATGATGAGACCAAAGGTGACATTGAGGTGCCCTTGAGGTACAAACATCTATTGAAACAATGTGTACCCAAGGAACTTCCTCCAATAAACACTGATTTTTCTGTTAATGAGAGGATATATTGCATAGCACCTTTGTCGTTACATAGTTTGGGCCTATTTTCCATGGATAGCATAAAGGTCTGTTACAACAAAGTTGCTAAATTGATGGAGTTTGTTGGACCTTGTTACAATTATAATGATTGGATGTAGATTGTTCGATATAAAAAAAGTATGCGTAGGTATGCACTGTCAGCCAATTATATACAACAAAAAGATAATGATCAAAGTAAATGAGTGGCTATATACATTGATGGAAGGCCAAAAGCAATAGGGAATATTGCAGGTTTTATAAATAGTACACGACCTGGGTCAACTAATAAGCAACCCAATTGCATATTTGAGGCACATGAGGGAAATTGTGTGTTTGTATGTGTGATAAAATCAATAAGTGTAGGGGAAGAGCTGCTAATCAATTACAATTTGAATCGTATCGATACAAACAAAGTTACTATCGTGGGGGTGGTACGTACTATATATATACCATTTAAGCCAACTTCCAATTAATGATTCCAATAAACCATTGTATTATTAAGTTTTTTTGCTAAGTCTATTGGTTTCAATTCGCTAACATTTTTATATTTTTTCTTTGTCACAGGGCCACATGGATCCACCACATAGCACAGATAGGGGTGTAGGTCCCGACACTTCTACGGAGCAGGTAAACCTCATTGTAATTGTACAAATTAGATAGAAGCAAACTATTACATTATGATCTTTTCTTGAGTGTTTTGAAGTAATTTTGATAGTGTTAATTATATTCTTGTCACAGACGGATGTTTGGGATAAGGGAAAGGAACCTGCAGTACCTCAGCACCTCCATAGGGATGTGGGGCACTTGATAGTGTTATGCGCTGATGACATCGCACTTAGCGCAAACACTATACAATTGGTACAAAAGATTATTAGAAAAATTAGCCAAGAGATTGTTGATTTGGCAACCATAAGCCCTCAGACTAATGAGATAACAGAGAGGGTGCAACTATTATTGCCGACAGTGGAAAACTTGCAAGTAAGCAATAATGAAAGCTTTAATCATAACAAAAGTTCAAGAATGGTTTATATTTTTTTCTCTTTAATGTCATTAACTAAAATATGTATGTGTTGTTTTTACAAAAAATTATAAGGCCTCATCATCCTGGTGGCAATGATCAGGGTATTGCGGGTAGTTCAGGTGATGACCATGTTCTATATATTAAAACCACTCCTTTGGACTTGTGAACTTGATTTTTTAATGTTTTATATATTTAATGTATTACTCTTCAGGTGCTGACATGGGTCCGAGGTCGACCCCAACTATATTGTCGATTGCAATGTCGACAACACATAGCATGCAGACATCGTCTATTGCACCGACTCGTGTTGACCCGCCCATTAGTGGTAGATCCCTCTTTTCCTCTCTCTTTCGTTATGTGTTTATTACCCTTCAAGTGTTCTTTCTTGGAGGAATTTCATAGTGGATTCATTTACTATGGCAGGAGATGCACATGAGGATGCGCCAGAGGTGACTACTGGTGATAACATACCATCATTTCCTGGATCTTCCCATATTGCTATTACGGGAATGTTGCAGGCCACATTGGTGGTGGGCGACGAAGAATTGATTCCCTTGAAGATACAGAAGGTTCCAGGTACTTTAAAATTATTATTATATATAGTCTAATTGTAATTTACTTACTGATCACTCATTTTGGACTAATGATCCCATTGTTTTTTTGCAATTATAAAAATATTAATGACATTACGTTGCAGATATTTGGGCCCACCGTACGTAAAAGGTGGAACATCATACATGAACTAACCCTTATCCACTATTTTGATTTCATATCATTGCTAGAATAGTTTTCCTTTTATCCATTTCTTGAACTATATCAAAGGTAGCTTCAGTTTCTTTCTAAATCTAACAGGTTTGTTTTTGCTTTAAAGGTGGAATGACCAAGGAAAAAAGTTAAAAGATGAACTCACAAACCATATGGTAGGGTTGTTTGGAAATGACACATTCGACAAGACTAAGCTCCTGAAAAAAGCTGGCACATATCTAAAGTATGTGAGGGACCAATATAGGACACATTTAGAGAAGAACATAAAGTATGAGAGTCCCCCCATGATTCCAAAGAGGGAGTGGAAGGACTTGATTTTGGATGCAAAGGAGAGAATTGAAAGGAAAAAAGGAAATACACCACCAGACACCAGAAGAAGGTATGTGATACTATTAAGAATGTGAATATGTACTAATTATTCATTATATTTATATAATCTAACATATTTCAAACTTTTCATAGATTGAGTGACACATCAAAGGCAACCAAGGCAAGATAGGAAAAGCATGGGCAACACAAAATCGACTCTGGTGGTTATATGAAACTTGCCGCACGAATTGTAAGAATCAGTAAATTAAGTATCACATCAAAATATTTATAAATTGTAAACAATTTTTTTTTATCAAACAATACAAGCAAAATTCACAATACTAAGCAAAAATGCAGGGCTCTGAATTCAATAGAGCACCCACAGAAGATGACAAGAGAATTGGCTACCAGCAAGGCTATATAGCTGTGGCTAAACAGCTACAAGAATTGAGTGGGAAAACATGAGATTCTGATGCATTTGTCACAATGGTAAATAAGCTAAATGAAAATTATTTCAATTTGAATACTTAACCAATAATCTATTTGATGTTAAGTTTCAACATAAAGTGACTATATTTTTTTTAAATAAGCAAGCAATGATAACACTGCACGTGACATTGGAATGCAACATGATAATCATGGAACAGAACCTGTACATGAAGGTCCAGATGTGCATCCTAGTAGTGGAGGTATTCATTTTCTATTCAATTTTTTTTATGTAATTATTAATACAATTAAACATCTTAAATTGAAAATTAGTGTAGTAATTAATGTAACCTTTAATGTTAATATTTTAGAGCATGTAGTCAGTGGTGACCAAGTGGAGCATGATCCGGGTAGACAACATCAGGAACATGATGTTCCCCAATCAGGTAAAGAGGACCATTGTTATTGCTTTAAACAAATTTAATTGCAATTGGTGTATTGATTAATGTAACGTTTTGTATTTCAACTCCAGAGGATCTAGAGGGTATTCAGCATGTCGAGGTTGAGGCTAGACAAAATGATGTGGAAGATGATGTGGCCCCATCAGGTAAAGAGTGTAATGGTTGTGTTCTTTAAATTAATGAAATACTTGTAACAATAATAAAAAAATGTTTTGAATTTAACCCAATTCTTTGTTATTGCAGAGGACCCCCGTTTGGTTCAGCATCCTCATCCTTTGTATAGGACTAGGCATACATCAAGAGCATGAGAAGAGGGCAGAACATCTGAAGATGGGGGAAATGATGAAGAAGATGATGCTCCACTTAGACTTTACATAGCTTCAAAAAAAAAACAAAGAACAAAATGATTGTAATCTACCTTATTTGATAATGACTGATTTTTAGGTGTTAATGAATGTAATTATGTGCTAATGAATGTTCATGAATGATATGTGTTGATGATTATTGATGAATGTTGCGTGTTAATGAAAGTTAATGAATTTTATGTGTTAATGAGCATTATGTGATAATGAATGAATGTTATATTTTAATAATGGATGAAAGAATGAATGAATGTTAGATGTTAACGGGGAATTTAGAGTGATGTTAGGGGGGGGGGGCAAATGAGCTTCCACCTTCACGTGGTTGGCCCTATTAAGTAGAGAATATTAAACTATTCTCAAAACAAAGCGAAGCTCAATAAGATAACACACTTTTCAATATTTCATTATGTTGCACAGTTAATCTTATTGAATAATGTACGTATATTGAATCTTAATTGTAGGGTCCAATAGAGCCAACACGAACAACACCATGTGCGACTGCAAAAGTTGTGAATATGCCTCATCATGAATAAAGATGAATTAGCGCATTCTCTGTAAAATCTCAAATGCTCTATACTTTGGAAGTTTTGAAATTTTTATGATCATATCGATCCCCTGTCTAAAAGCTTTTTTCCTTGATTTGTTTGTGATACACATTGAGAGATTTTTGTTTTCCTTCTATTTATGCATGTCTTAACCATTCTCCACATGCTTCCCATTCTTATTTAGATTGTTGTATTTTTACATATGTTGGAATCTGTAGTTCCACGTACATGTTTTCTATGTTCTTTGTAACTGTATGAAAAGGTGTAAAATGTGGGTATAGTCCAAAATCTTGATTACTAACAAGATATTGTTGTTTAATAGTTCTAGTGTTTGTATTAATTGAAATAGTTTAACCTTTTTAACATGTTTCATAGTAAACCTGCACTTTGTATACAATCTTATTGTTACAGTTCAACTACTGAGGTGATGTGATTTTCAAAAGTATTTCGACGAAAACAAAATTGGTTTTCATTTATATATTTTATTAAAATTATAGAGTTTCCTCATGAACATTTAAACTTAGAAGGATTTAAAAATTCAATACAAGAGTACTGGACATAATTTCTAGAGATAGAACTGAAACTCTCTCCCATGACTTCAGATTGTTTCCATGCTCTCTAGGCTAGTAGCTTTTAGACACAAAACATAGGTCTTCTAAATTCTGTCCCAACATTAATTAGTTCCTTTCTCTTCTTTTTCATCCTTTTGGAAAGAGAATTGGAAATTTTTAGGAATGAACATCTTCCTAGGTGATTTGTTAAAATACAATGAGGAACTCAATCAAATTTTAATTCACTTCGTTTTAAGTTATTATCACAATTCATTGAATTATACTTACAAAAAGCTTATATTTCCAAGGTAAAATATCAATATCTTTCTTGGGTGATATTAGATAGCAGGGTCTCTTGGCTTAGACAAAATCACCCTCTCATTGTATTCAAAGTAGATGCGTAGCAAAGCTAGATGCAACAATTGTTAAATCATAAACAAACACAAGCTCAAAAATTATGTTACCAAGTACGCTTGGAACCTAGCCTATAACTAACTAGTTCATACTAGATATTGTTTGGGTATGGTATTCAATTCTATTAGAATCTACAAAATAAATATTAACCTAGAAATTAATGTAAGTGATAACATTTTTAAAATTGTTAAATATAAATGATAATAAAATCAAAATAGCATAACATAGTTGATTTCATAAGAGAGAAAATGAAAAAGTTCACAATATCTTCACTCGATATCCATGATTTTTAATCCATGAGGATGAAGATGAGGATGAGATAGAAAACCAAAAGACAAGGAATTGTTTATCCAAGTTTCCAAATTTTTGAGGATAAGGAAAAAAACATAATCCTATGAAAGAAGGAGAATGTGCAAGTCATTATCTCAAGTTAAAAGAAATTACTTAAGTAAACTAAACAAACAAATGCAATATCATACTTGCGATAAAACATATCCACTTGGTGAATAAAATGGTACATTGGCACACCCCCTTAAGTGCAATTGAGGTAAGAAGAAATGGGTCACAAGGTTAGGTATCCATGTAAAATATGAAATAACCCCAAATTATAAAAAGAGTGCACCCTCTCGAAGTAGAGACTAGAAAATCCATAGGACAAAACTCCATCCCAAGTGACATATGTGAAGGATAATATAGACCCACCCCATCCCCTAAAGTTGGTGCCTCCACAAAGAAGAGAGA
Source organism: Cryptomeria japonica (assembly GCF_030272615.1). Taxonomy (NCBI): domain Eukaryota; kingdom Viridiplantae; phylum Streptophyta; class Pinopsida; order Cupressales; family Cupressaceae; genus Cryptomeria; species Cryptomeria japonica. The sequence goes on along the minus strand of NC_081411.1, from coordinate 45,581,464 downwards.
AAAGCAATGCAAAATGTTGAATGGTGAATGTTGTAGTAGGTTCATTTGCAACAAATGATGCACCTTCCTTTCACAATATGGAAATCTTGAGTTGTCAAATTGTTGAATTCCCATTCAAGTGGAATGTAGAAAGGAATTCAGATGTATGGTTTTTGAAGTGACTCATGTGTCTTGATGTTGATGTTAAGCTGTGATTGTTCCATAGAAGATTCAGGGACTACAATCATTGAAGTGTGAGACCTTAATTAATGTGAAATAGAATGTGTCATGTTGCATGATATGGTGGGGATAGAACAAATGAATTTACAATGGGAGACGATGTAACTCGATGGGCATTGTCATCAATGAGAAGACAAATATTCTCAATTGTTTCATCAATATTTGAAAGGTGAGAGTCCACAAACAGATGTGAAATGTTTAAGTAGGCATCCCAATGAAGTGGATCTCATAGATACAAAGAATCCTATATAGAGAATCATTGAGAGCCCTTGAAGAAGCAAATTTGAACTTCGATGAAGCAATACATGATGGAGGAATATCTTGCAAGAGGAAAACAAAGTCATTATGGTGTCATCTAGATCTGAAATGTGGTCTACTTTTCAAAAAAGTAAAGATGCTTGATAGGAATGTGTCCTAGTGGGGTGAATCTAGAAGACATATAATCCTATTGCAAAGAATCATGGAAAGTTCTAGAAGAAGAAACTTTTAATTCTAAAGTAGCAACATGTATAAGAGATGTTCTCATTTGTAGATGGAGTATCAAGAGGAGGATCACAAGTCCATGGACCATGTCATTGTTGTTAAATACCTACGCTTTTGTTCATAGTCACTTGGTGTAGGAATGAATTCAATGAGACAAGATTGGAGATCCTACATAATGTAATTTTTCACTATCCCTTGTTTCAAGTACAAATGGTTCTCTGAATTTATCTTGACAATAGAATGTCGGAATTTAATTCCATAATCCATGACGAAAACTACCAAAAATGGAAATTTATCTTAGTTCTCAATTACAAAATGCTTTTGTATAGGCCTCTCGAAGATTAAGTACATGAAATTGAGACTTTATAAATTGAGTGTATGTATTAGCAATCTCCCAAATTGTTCAATGGTCTCCAAACCTTGTCAATTTTTTATTTTTATTTTAACTCAAATATGTATGGTATAGGCATATCATTCGTTGTGTGATTTAATTTTTCCTTAAATGCTTCTACGACCAAAAGAGACAAGTTTTAGATGAAAATGGGGTCTTATGGGCCTTTTTGACACAATGGTAGGTTCTTTAGACCTGAAAATGCCCCAAAAACTAGTCGATTGCCTTAAGTTACAAACAAATCCTTATTTGTGAGCATGCTTCTTGATCTCCAATTTTGGTGGAATGAAAGATAATATTGAATTTCTCAAGCCTTTTGGATGCTTTGAAACCACCAAAAAAAAGCTACTTTGATCATTGAAATATTGTAGTGACTTGGATAAAAAAAAAAACTAAGTCTAAACTTTAGAAGTTAGTTTTTTCTTATCAAGTTGTTTTCAATTTTCAAATCATCCAAGGATGCAAGAGGAGTATATTTTGTTATGACAAGATAAAAAAAAAACTTAGAATCTTTTGAAACCATTGAAACATGGGGAGCCCTTCCCCCCCTCCAAAATCCCTATTTTTTCAGGATGCAATACTTAGGGGAAACATCCCCTTGCCACACCACTTAGGGACATCCTAGGGACTCCAAGGAGTCTCTTGACCATCTTGAGGATGCCTATGAGTCTCCCATGCCCCCCAATTAGAAACTCCAATTCTAAACAAAAATGGTGAAATTATTGTGAAAATGTCATCCGTATTAAAGGTTTGGCAATGCCCCCTAACCTTGATGGGGGCTCTGCCCCAAACCCCCCAAAAGGGGCACTACCCATTGACCCCAAAGCTCTACCCACCATTCTTATTGTTAATGCTATCGTTTCCAATTTTTTTATGTTGAGTAGTTTAAACACTTAGTATGCCAAAGTTTCATTTGCAATTCTTATACTTATTCTTAGTTTGTTCCCAAAATTCCAAAACTCTACCACCATTGTTAATGTTCAAATTTCAATGCAATCATTGACATATTTTTAATGTTTATTGTAAAATTTACATAGTGTGGCAAATTTTTATTTATAGTTGTTATACTTATTCTATACACATCCTTTTATAATTAATTTTTTAAGTTGTATATATATTTGCATCCCACCCCGCCCCCTTTGTCATCCCCCTATCATCCCCAAACTTAAGCCCTTGGTATGTTAAGATATGAAAGCTCACAATAGTTTCATTTGATATTTTAATCGAGGAAAAACCTACAATATATAGCTTCCAAGATTCCAAATCCATGAGGATCATGAAGAGGTAGAAAACCAAAAAAAGAAATTGCTTATCCAAGTTTCCAAATTTGTGACAAGGAAAAAGTAGAATCTCAATCAAAGAAGGAGAATGTGCAACTCATTATGTTATTCTACCTAAGTAGAAATATTACCTAATTAAGCCTTTTAATAGTGGAATATCACACTTAGGATAAAAGATATCCAAGGTAAATAAAATATTACATTGATGGGCTTCTTTGGTTGCTCTAAAAGTGGTTCCCTATGAATTATGTTCTTGGACACTAAAGTTTCCATATTCTGGGAACTCTTGATAGCTTCTCATAGAGATTGTGATTCGAAGGCTTTAACCAAACTTTTCAATGGTTTCTGTTGATGTGTTTTTTATGCACTATGCAACACAAAATAAAATACTAAGTATTCTATCCTCTCTTGAGCAAAATCCTCCCAAGTGCTAAACTACGTGATCAAATGGGATGACTCCAAGATTCCAATAGTCAGGTCTTGAATTCATATTGATGATAGACTCAATGATCGTGATGTGATATCTGCTGGAATCACAAGGGGGACTTACGCTGCTTGGGTCAAGACCTATCCATTCTCATGTTTCATGATTGATTTACACTCCATGATTTAGGTCATCCTTGAGCAACATCTCGACTTAGCCAAATTTTGTTTTTTGTACCCTAATTCTTTAATTTTGACCCCTTACTAGCATTGCCTTAGGTTTTATTGGAATTCTTGCTTCTCTAGCATGGGCACATTTCTAGGGTTCATTCGCACAAATTGCTCTTGATGAGCAAGCTTGTATCATGACCATGACTTAAACAAAATTTTAACTTAGTCAAACTATCTCGTCCAAACTTCTATGAGTTCATCGCCTTCATCCTTCATCATTTGGATGTCTTTTGTCATTGGAAGGTAATTCTTGACCACCATACCTCAATCTTGACCTATACTATACCCTAAAACCCTAGAACCTAGTCATGTTTACAATTGAGATCTTCGTGACTTGATCACTTAATACAGCTTAATCATGCAGCTCTTATCTAACTTTGACTCCAACACTTATGCAAATCAACCCTAGCAACCAAGTACTTTGGGAAATATCTTGCAACTTGACAACATGGGTAATGATGGAGGAATGGAAGGTGAGACCTATAGAGGTGAGAGAGAGAGGGTGAGAAGAAGAGATAATGACTTGGAGAGGGTAGAGAAAGAGAAGTAGAGAGGGAGAGAAGAAGAGAGGGATGGAGAACAAGACCTAGAGAGGGGAGAGAGAAGAGAGATAGTAGAGAGGGATAGAGAAGAGAGATAGAAGAGAGATACCAATGTCAATCTTTTTCTATAAAATTTTTTTTTCTGAAAAAGCCTCCAGGAGAGTTTCGATGAGGATGTTGTGCATCCAATGACACTCCTCTATTGGAATTTTATCCTTTAGAGTCGGAATTCCGATGATAGGCCGAGATCACGACGGCATTCTTTTGGGATATGAGCATCCATGGCAGCTGTTGGAAAGGTTGGAGGTGATGTCAGAATTGTGACGACCACAAGGATAGTTGGAACTTCCGACACAAAGTTTTCGATGACTTTTTTTGTTGGTAGTGTGACGAAATTGTGTCAGAATTCTGATGATTTGCCATCAAAATTTTGACCCAAATGTACTAGTGAAGTCATGAGAAGATGTGTAAGAGAAGATGAAACATATGATATCCTGTATGCATGTCATGATGAGCCATGTGGAGGACATTTGGTTGCTAAAAGAACATCACTCAAAATACTAAATACAGGATATTATTGGCCAACATTATATAAGGATGCAACATAGTATACAAGAACATGTGATAGATGTCAGCACATGGGGAGACCTACTAAATCTAATGAGATGCCATTGTATCCAAAAATATTGGTTGCACAGTTTGATAAATGGGGATTAGATTTTGTTGGCCCGATTAATCCCCCTTCTAATGGAAAATCTTATATTTTAGTATGTACTGATTATGTAACCAAATGGGTGGAAGTTCACGCCATGACACATGTAAGGGATTATAAGGTGGCTGAGCTCCTTTATGAGGAGATATTTACAAGATATGGAGTACCAAGGGAAATTGTATTAGACCAAGGACCACAATCTACTTCAATATTGATCGCAGCCTTGGTCAATGAATACAATATAAGGCACAAAAAATCTACCCCATATCATCAACAAGCTAATGGACAAGTAGAGGTTACAAATAGAGATCTTGAGCCTTTTCTTACCAAGACAATAGCTGTTCATAAAAAAGACTGGTCTCATAGAATTTTAGAAGCAATTTGGGCATACAGAACAACTTGGAAGACACCGATTGATTTTACACCTTTTGAGATGGTGTATGGAAAAGCAACAATGATGCCTATTTAGTTTGAGTATAAAACTTTGAGGACAGCTTTACAATTAAATATAACACTTTCTGAAGCACAAAAAGATCGTATTCAACAATTGAATTCTTTGGATGAATGGAAAAAAATAGTCATCCAACAGATAGAACTGATACCAAATCAAAGAGACAAGTGACATGATAAATACATAAAAGAGAAAAAATTCAAAGCAGGTGACTGGGCACTATTGTATGACTCAAGATATAAAGATAATATGGGAAAGCTGCAAACCAGATGCTTAGGTCCATATGAGATAGAGGAAGTTTTCAACAATGGAGCTATTTATTTGACCATAATTGACCCAGTTCAGTTCAAGCTTTTGGTAAATGGTCACAAATTGCATCTTTATCATAAGCCTACCAGCAAAGAGGAGTTCCTGCAGCAATTTGCTAAAAAGGATCAAACACAAGTTCCTACAGCAACTGGTCAAGTTCCTTCTACAATTGAACAAAGTATTGGAGGTAAGGTTCCTGCAGCCTCTGTAGTGAACATACTTGCCACTTCATAATTCTCCACACATCATTTCACAATAATATTTCCATATCTTATGGAAATATTATTCTCCATAAATAAAATTTTCCATCCACATCATCCCATATCATTTCCTTATCTATCATATCATTTCATTTCACCATTCTTTTCGCATGCTTGTAGGTATGTACATATTTTATTTTAATTTAATTAGCCATTTATGATTTCATTATGATTATTGCCTTTACTAAATCCGCATACACTTCCCTAAATCCTTTCATCCTGTGTGGACACGTGCCAAAGTAAGTTGGGGGGGTGTTTTATTGTCCAGTTTCCAAAATTAGTAATTAATCATCCTTTTCAGTACCTTGAATTGCTTGCTTGCCATCATTCCTTTAATGAGATATTTTTTGGCATAAGAAAGTAATGAATTCTGCCACCAAATTTGGAAATAGGTAAGGAAGTTTCAATTCTCAGTTCGTAGAGTATTTTGGTTCTTCGTTTCTTAACTGCAGGGATTGCTACATTAATAGATTAAGAAATGGGTGGAGACCCAATCCACCATGAACCAATAATCCATGATGTGTTACTACAAGATTCCCTTTGTGAGCGTTATTTCTGGCAGCATGGTTGGATTATCTACTTTATGAAAATAATGGATTATAATGAAGAAATTTCCTCTGAGTTTATGCATTCATTCAAGGAATGAGAGGCTACTGTTAAAGGAGTAAGGGTCATTGCTACAGAGCAACAGATAGATGAGGTTACAGGGTTGGTGAAGGAAGGAGAATTGTTTCCAGAATCAAAAGACGCTAGAAGTGCTAGAGCAGAATTTACATGTCCCACAGATGGACCTCTAATAGTGGACAAGCAAGGAACCATGAGGGTTTCCCTTCTAGCAGAGTGGCCCCAGGTGGCTTTATATGTAATGAAGTACATTACTTGTGAAGGGAGGTATTCAAATTTACATTCACCCCATTTCAAATTGCTTAGTAATTTATGGCATAGTCAGAGAGTGAATGTTCCAAATTTTTTATATCACTTCATTTCCACAAGTGCCAAAGAAACACAAAAGAGTGGAAATTGTTCTATCAGCCATCATGGTTTGATAAAATTGCTGGTAGAACGTTCTCTTAGGGATGTTTTACAGACGGAATGGGGGGTATTTGAAGACATATTGCATTTTAGGATTGAAGATGCTCTTGTTGCAGATGAGTTAGCAGTTGAAAAGGAGGAAATGGAAGAACCCTCTTCTCCTATAATTTATGCGAAGAATGGGTTGCTCATCACTGAAGGAGCTATGACTATTATGGAGGAAGAGATGGTTGAGACAAACATGGAGCATCCCTCTACTTCTTTTCAAAGAGAATCGACATCTTCTAAAAGAAAAGGGAAGGAATTAGAAGGAATTAATGCAAAATATTATACTATGGTTTAGACACATGAAACTCAAGTTTCATGTGCAACCAAGAGGTGTAGGCCAAAGAGAAATACTCCTGTAGAAAAGTCACTAGTAGAAATTGTTCCTACAGCCACTCCAAAGGTTTATGCAAGAAGAACTAGGAGTACTACCAAAAAATTCCGTCCAGTAAGTGATGCAATAGAAGTTATTTCAGTAGAAGCATCAAAAGAAGAGAGCCCAATAGAGGTTGAAATTCAGAAGGAGGATGATGTTGATAGACTTTCAAGTCTGGCATATGTGGCAGGACAGCTTGAGGAATCTATTGAAGAAATTCCACGTCCAAAGGTAACAACTATTAGACCTCCATCATCTCTTAGTAGTTTATCTATTGCATTAACATTTTATAGGTAGTGGGAGATAGAAAGGGATAGATTACAAGGGATTATTGACAAACAATAGAAGGAAATTGAAAAAAGGGATGATAAAATTAAAGAATTAGAAGCCAAAGTTGATACAATCACTAGTATGGTCCTAGATTTAATGAAATGTAGGGCACCTCCAAGTGTTTATGCTTTGCATTTGAAAGAACGGTATTTAAATTTTAAATTATTTACCTCATTATCAAAGACCTTAGCCCTTCTTTAGAAACCCCTGAGGAATTTCATGATGTCTATCAGAATTCCCCAACAACTATGAAAAAATTATTGCATGAGCTTTACTTGCATAACTATGCTATACCTTCTGATAGTGAGTGGAATCCCTTGTTATACATTGGTGATATCTACATATAAGCCTTAATGTCATGGATTCAGAATGAGATCAACAAGGGAGCACAGGCGAAAACACATAGGGATGTTGAATTTGATTATCCATTACCACTAAGGAAGGAAGCAAAAGAGCCAAGAGTTCTCTATTATGAATGGCAGAAGCTATTGGTAAGGCAAGATGTGAGGAATCAAGTGTTGCCAATGAGGGAAGAAATATTCCAAGCATATGAGAATTTAGTTCAAAATGAAAGTACAACTAAAATTGAAGGCCTAACTCAGTGCTGGAATAATTTGCCAGAAGAATTGAAACAAGGAGAACCTCATTCACTGCCAAATTTTTATGCAGCTATGCAAAGAACCCCTAAATATATCCAGCTAGGCAGGATCAAAACCAATAACTGGTTACCATTGATCTTTCAGCCCCCTATACTTATGTGGCCATTGTTGGGATGTAAGGTTATAGATCACCCCTATCAAGCAGTTACAGAAGAGGCTAGATGGTCTAGATTAGAAAAGATGAAGGGGTTTTATTGGAATTTTTCTTCAGGAGGAACAGGTTAAGGAACCATTGGTGACTTAAGAGTTAGTGCCAGAATTAAGAATTTTCCTCTTGTTGGAGGATCAACAAGACCTTAAAGTTGGGGGACATGATGAGTTGAGACATTAGCATATTTTTATCCTTAGAACTCTTAAGTTTTTCTCATATTTTGATTTACATAGTAGTAATGAGGTATCGGAAGTTTACTATATGTATTTTAGATATTAGCCTGAACCTATTAAAACATGTTTTGTCTTTGCCAGTTTATTCGTGCAACCATGTTATTCATTCCTATTGCCATGCGGATTGTTTAGGCAATATCATGTGTGAAATTAATAGATTTTTTGATTAATTAAAATAGATGTGTATGTTCTTTCTTTTTGAGATTGCATGAATAAATTGATGTTGTTGGGAAGGATCCCCTGTCACGCTAGTTGCTGTAGGAGATATTTAAGGAGGAGACTGAAAGATCAAATCAATAGAAATGTTGATGAGCATAAGGAACGGAAGAGGAAAACTAATTGCGGAATGTTTACTGATGTCTTACTCAAGTAGACATTAGTGTTGAAAATACCGCCACGATGTGTTATGACTGTGGTTCGGTTTAGATCCATATTATCGGTGACTTAACTCCAGCTGTTTGATTTCTTGATTGGTTATCTGCCTCTTCTAATTGGCATGATCTGTGTAATAGGAAGTAATTGTTTTCTTTTAAATAAAGGTCTTTATCTCTTTTCGTAGGTTAGATAGAAAAGAAAAAAGACAGTAGACAATTTTAGAAATAAAGTTACAAGTGTTTTGTTTTTCTTTTGATGTTGAATCATGTAATGACTTCCAAAGAAAAATGAATAAAAATATGTTATTCTGAGCACTTAGAGTTGTTTTTCGGAAGCCTAGAATCACTCATCCAAGGGGCCCACTTGGTGAGTGTTCCTGTGCCTTTGTTAAGATTAGTTTTCTTCTTTAGTTGTAGTAGACATTCTTGCATTGACTATTCCTATAGACATTGGAAACAGATCCATTGACTATTCCCGTAGCCAAACCAAAACAAAGTAATTTTTGTTTAGTAGCATTGAACTTAGCCAGTATTGCTTGAATGAATTTATGTTAATGTAGAAGTTTTCTTGTAGCCTTTCAATAATTTCAATTCTAGCTTATCCTTTTTGTATAGATGTTAGTTGCTGCAGTAATGCAGGGTAGCTATTGCAGAAACTTAGTGGATATATAGTGCTGACCCATTTCAAGTATTACGTCCCTGGGTTGACAATCAAATGAACACTAGCTATGGAAGTAGTGACTTTACCAAGTGGATGTCCAAACTTTGGGTTGAGACTTAAACTAGAGTTATTATTCTTATTGTTGGGTTGAGCACATGCTTTGTCATCTCCAAATCTAACTTGACCGCCATTATATTCTTGCAGGGTTAGAAATTTTCTTTTATCTCGAGTCATATGATGCGAGCATCCACTATCAATTATCCACTCATCCTTGTCTTCAACTTTTTCTACCAAGGCCTTTTCTTCATTCTAGATAACCAGTTCCAATTCATCTTCCTTTAAAGCATAGAACACCCATTCCTTTTCATTGCCGGATCCACTAGAATAGTCTCCTATCGGTTCATCATCTGAGTCATCACTTACTCCTTCCTCATCCGCTATGTAGCATAGTTTTTTATTATTGAATATATATTTGTTTTGATTAGGCTTAAATGATTTATTATCTTTCTTCAAATCTTGCATTCCTTTCAGGACATCTAGATACAAAATGAACAATCTTATTACATTTAAAACATTTAAAGGGTGCTTTTCCTTCATACTTACTTCTTGATAGTCCTTTAGGTACTCTTCTAGAAAATAGGGCTTCAAGTTGCTCAAATTCTTCATCCTCTTTCCCCATATCTTCCAATTCCTTTTCATATAGGGCTTTCTAATCACTTTTGCTTGTAGATGATGATGCCTGAAAAGCAAGTTCAGATTTTGTAGCTCTAGAGGGTCCAAATTCTTCAAGCTCAAAAGCAGATAATTTCCCAATTAGAATGTCTCTATTAACTGAAGTTTTTACCATTGTTCTTAATTCATTAATTGTAGTATCCATCATCTTGTAAGCCGGTGGTAGGGCTCTCAAAACTTTAGAAACTATTTCACCTTGACCTAGAGATCCTTCATAACATTGAATTCCAATGACAATCTCAAATTTACTCTTTCCATAAATGTAGAAATTCTTTCATTATCTTCCATCTTCAAGTTCTCATATCTTACCCAGTAACCATCAAGTTTAGAAATTTTGACAGTAGGGTCACCTTCATTCAAAGTTTGCAATTTATCCCACATAACCTTTGCAGATGATTTATCTGTCAATCCCATGATTTGTTGATCAGTGAGTGTACACAAGAGGACTTCTCTAGCTCTACAATCATTTTCAATATTCTTGTCCAAGTTTGCTAGAGTAGGATTGCCAGATGTCAGATCTTAAGGTGTATATCCTTTCTCAGTGATCTCCCAAATATCCTTGCCAAGACATCTAAGATGAGTCTCCATTTAGATTTTCCATATCCCATAGTTTGTTCCATCAAGATTAGAGATTTCTCTTCTGAAAATAGTTGTTGGTGGATTTGAATTATTAGTTGCCATAGGATCTACCTCAAGCGGTTAAGCTTTAGCAAAAGAGGACCAAAGCTTTGATACCAATTGTTAGAATAACCAGTGCACAACTAAGAGGGGGGGGGGGTGAATCAGTTGTCAATAGATTATATTAATCAAACCACTTTATAACCTTTAACCGGAGAACATAAACATTAAATACCGAAATAGCAGAAACAGATACCGATAAGCAATAAAACTTAAGAATAAAATATACAACCAACATAATGCCACCATACCACATAACACAATGATTTGTACATGGAAAACCTGGTAAAGGGAAATATCATGGTGGGAAGCCTACCCATAGTCAAATGATACTTCTGTAGAAAGTATGTTATACAATAAGAGGCCTACACATGCAGGAAGGCACACTGCCTAGAGTGTACTGCTCATTACAAAAGGAGTCACACTAACTACAAAGAGGTTATAACCACCTCAATATAATTGGACAACAATATAGAATAATGAACTGCCAATGATAGCATCTACCATGCCAGATTATAGTCCCAGTTAATCTCAATACCAAAGGCCTTTTACCTCTTACATAAACCCAATTCGATCTTCAATGATTGACCAAATCTCCTTCATATATGCTATTTCATTCGATGACCACGACCATGATCTACAATGAGATCTTACATCAATTTATAGAAACCCTAAGGCCTAAACCAATTAGTTCATCCACCTAAAAGATATTACAGTAAGATCATTACATACATCCACATTACAATGCTATGCCATGTCGCCTTTAGACCAAAACGACATTAACCATTCCATAAATCATCCCGGTAATGCGTAGAGAACATGTTACATGATACCGGTCCATAACTTGGACCTAAATAGATTCACCACACAAAACCGATGTCTCCAATCAATCAAGGCACGAACAAAGACCTCCTTCTGCATCCTGAATTCCATCTAGAAGCCGCACCAACACCACTTATGCGTCATGTCAAAGATTCCTAGTAAAAGCTCTATCGGTAAAACCTTAAACCCTTACTGGTTTAGGCTTACTAGAGTGTATGATAGCATCTGATCATCAAGTCAATACCAACTGACCAAAACATACTCCAGAAACATCAAACCAAACATATTCCATTGATCCAAACATGTCAGTACTATCCAACTGATAGTACCTTCTGCTGGTAACACTAGTTCTTCTATTGGTAACCAAAATCTATCTATTGGTAACCAATCATAACATCTAGTGTTGACATCAATGACAAAACATAAATGCAACACATAATCAATTCCTTCATATTTCCAATAGAAAATTTTTTCATCCAACAATTTCAAAACAACATGGGTCCTACAATCACTTTGACTGATTTAATGCATTGTAAACAAGGTGTTAAAGAAAAAGTGACTAATTTCATTAGTAGATATAAGCATTGGTGTGCTCAAATTTCTTTTTATGTACCTGATAATGATATTCAAAGAATTTTTATTTCTAATTTGTAAAAAGATATTAGGGAAAAGCTTATTTTATCTGAGTTTACTTCCTTTCCGTAGTTGTGCACAACACTCCACAATTATCAACTGGCTATGAGTCAAATGGAGCAATCCACTCCTAGGGCTCCGAGTGATAAGGGGGAGAGTGTTAAATAATTGTTTGCCAAGTTCAAACTGACAAAAAACTTCATCAAGTTCAATGATCAAATCAACAACAACCATGTGAATGCTACAACAGGTGTGCCTTCTATTTCAAAATTATTCCAAAGAGAAAGACAATTTACTCCTTTGAATGAATCTTTACATAGTATTATATCTCATTTGTTGCACATAAATGTTATCAAACTTCCTCCTATAAAACAAATTGATCCTTCTAAACTTGCATCCCCTTATTTTGATAACAATTTCTTTTTTCAATTTCATCGTCAACCTGGTCATGATACTGATAAATGTTTCGCATTGAAGTATAAGATTCAAGACTTGATTGATAATAATACTATATTTATACTCTTTGTGATTGTTCTCCTCTATTCCTCCTCTCTTTCATCTATTTTTTCTACTTTACCGTAAGTTTGCATAGGCTCACACTCATGTTAAATTGGGGGCTAAAAGTAGCATCATAAATTGTCACCGAACTAATTTACACCTCATGTTTGTACCCCTTCTTTAGCATGTCTCTCTCTCATCTCCTATTTGGTTCCAATCAGTGCCTTAACTCCTATTTTTGGTGTCATGTACAATTGCCAATTGATTTCCTAGAGGGATGTCATTCTCTCTGGAGATAAACCATGGTCCCTGACTAAGGAGGACCTGGGCACTAGTGCCCTGGTCTTAGGCCGAGGGCTCCCAATTCCCTAGTCCCCTTAGTTGGGTCCTATTTTGAAGTGGGACATTGGCCCTATCTCTCCTATGGGAAATGAAATTTGTGGCTCTATATGACCGTTGGAGGTCAGCTTAATCGGTAATTGACCTAGATATGCCTATATAAAGACATTTGATCAACCTACTTTTATCTATCCATTCAAGCTATCAATCAAGCATCCTTGCATCATATTCTTCACTCAACCATCATGGAGGAAAATTACATCATTCATATACAAACATGTGTGTGTGATTAGGCTTTTTTCCTCTTCATGCCATTTTATACAACATATGTTATTAGATTCAAGAAGCAAAGTATCATTATCAACAATTCCAGATCTGAGGTATACCTTTCCATTATTTATTTCAATATTTGTACTTATTTATCCAAGATTAATTCCTAAGTCAACTTCTGACTTAGACAAACCCCTATTCCCAATAATTTCCCCTTTTTTATGTGTAGGAAATAGGTGCAAAGTGATGAATACTAAGAGGGGGGGGAGGGTAAATTAGTATACCCAATAACCTTGTCAAACACTTAAGAAATTTTACTACAGACCGATATAGCCCTTTAAACAACAAATCGATTAATATGAAAATAAGCCAAATAGAAAATAAAGCATTCACTCACAGTAACACAATCACCATAACACAAGATATTTTGAGGTGGAAACCCAAATGGGAAAAACCACAGTGAGTAACACTCACAAGTCTACTATCTACAGAAAAGTAACCAGACTGGTTAAGGTCAGACCGGTTAAGGCCTTACAATGTTCTTCACTAGAACAGATCCTATTAGGAATCTTGATCTCTGTTAGGAGATAAGTCTTGTTAAAGACTACCTTGTTAAAGGATTTCAGATCCACAACTTTGAACCACCTTGTTAGAGGATTTAGAATAGGATTAACTGAGCCTACCCGGTTAAGGCTTTCTGACTTGTCGAAGAGATTAGTAATCAACAAGTAAGTGATCTATAAAGTAGCACAAAATGCTTAGTTAGATCCTTGATTGCTCTCTGTTAATGCATTGCAGAATTACTTCAGTCTTTTGTCCTTTTGCACGTTCAATCTCTGTCGCAAGATACTTTTGAAAAAATGTAATCTTCTAACACAACACACTCAAAACCATAGACATGATGTCCTCATATAGGAATTTGATTTCATGTCGATCCAATGAGATTAGACTATAATTTCCTACGTATAGTGCATCTAGATACAATTTGTAACACGACACAAAATCATCACATTGGTGTCGGTGGATGATAACTCATCACACTTTACAAGTTTGTTGGTTAACAAAACAAAGTATACCGATTACTGGTTGAGAAATAAAGACTGGTAAAGTGGAACGTAGTGTTCCGATCTAAAAATGATTGGCTGTCATTTGGGGTCCTCATACAGCTTGATGTTCTTGTACACCTTGAGGTCCTTGGTCATGCTTTGGCCAGTAAGCTCCTTCTACAAACACTGATAGTCTTCTACAAACAAAGACCATGCATACATTGGCATATAATACTGGTTTGAACAATACATCACATACTACCGGTTGAGAATAACTCATACAACAAATAAGTGTTTGTCCATCAATGACAATCACAACTACATACAAACATCATCAAAATGCCAAAAATCTCCCCCTGTGGCATTGATGGCAACACTTAGGAAAAATTGACATCTAAGGGCTTACAAAAAAAAATTACTCCCCCTAAGCATATACACTACTCCCTTTGCCAAAATTACAAGCATGTACTACTTCCATTTGCATAAAATTTTCAATCAATACCACTCGCCCTTTGCCAACAATGACAAAGTAATGCAAACATGCCACAAAGATTTACCAAAATCATACTGCATAACATGAAAACAAAGTATATGTTTATGACAATAATGAGTAAAACTTTTCAAACATGAATTTAAAGTTTTTCAGAAATTCCTTCATGTCTGTAGACCAAGTATCTAGGAGTGAGGCTGCAATTTTACTTTGAGTCTTCATCTAGAATGCTAAATCCTCCATGGCATCAGTAGTGCTCAATTCCCAAGTTACAATAATGGCGTCCATGTTCTGAAAGAAATTCTAAAGAATCTGCAACTTAGGTAACAAAAGCAACTGAAGCTTCTACAGATCTTGAGTTTGCTTGCAGATCTCTGAATCAATCCTGGCAATCTGTTTCCTGTGAGTCTATATAGTCTTCCCATACACTGTGAAGGAATCATATGGCACTTTGAAGTTCTCTATATACTTCTTTATTTCTGATTGAAGTTGACATTTCTTCTTCATAACATCATCATAAAATAGATTGGGTTGGAAGATTTTTCTCAAAAGTTTATGTGCTTCAGCCATTGCCAGACTGATATCATCTCTTTGATGGATCAACTTGGCTCTATCTTCATTAAATTGCTTCATGAATGAAACTTTTAGTGCCTTTGAATGCTTTTTGTCTGTAGTATCCTAGGCAACATCACCCAATGATTGTACTTGATCAACTAGGCTAGTGAGGAATCAGTACTGGAAAGATCAGTATCAGGGACTAAGGTTGAAAGAGTATCAACATCAAGTTAAATAACATCATTTTCTTTCTTCTTTCTTAGTTCCTCCAATATTTCTTGAGCAATTTGAATACTTCTAAGTAGCTCATTTTCATCTATAGATTTGGTAAGACAGGCAAGAGTCAATTCACTGTGACCGGTGGGATCAACCTGTTTAGCTTGACTTGATCTCCAGTTGCCTTGGGAATCTTGAAAGTTTGTCCTCCTTCCTTTTCTTTGATCTCCTCTTGTCTCTTCTTCTCTTGTTCTTCTTTCTCCTTTGCCTCCTTGTCGACCTTCTCTTTCTCCTCTTTTTCCACTTTCTCCTTTTCTCCTTTCTCCTTCTCCTTCTCTGCTTTCTCCTTCTCCATTTTCTCCTTCTCTGCTTTCTCTTTCTCCTCTTTCTCCTTCTCTACTTTATCCTTCTCCACTTTCTCTTTCTCCTCTTTCTCCTTCTCCACTTTCTCCTTCTCTACTTTCTCTTTCTCTGCTTTCTCTTTTTCCTCTTTCTCCTTCTCCACTTTTTCCTTCTCTACTTTCTCCTTTTCATCTTTCTCCTTATCTTCTTTGTCCTTCTCAATAGCCTTCGGTTTAGTACCTTCAGCATCTAATGCATCCACATTGATAAGGTCATTTTTCTCAGATACTCTTTCTCCCTCATCATTGAAGGTTTCATCTGGTTTTGATTGGGTAGACACTTGCTTAGCCTGTAGATTTGCTTCAGATACCTTTTGCATCTTGACAACTTTTTGAGCCTGCAGATGAGTGTCCTTTTTTACTTCAGAGATTTTACCTTCATGTAATTGAGTCTTCTCTTTCTCATGAAAAATATCCCTTTGTATCGATCAAGAATCTCAAATAATTCAGAATTGGAAGCATCTGGGAAATATTGAGCAAGAATTTGTTCCCTAATTGTTTGTTCCTTTTCAATGACAATGTGCCATTTATTATCGAAAGAATCATACAAATAATTAGAAACTATATGTTTAATGTCGATTGGAGACCGATCTTTATCACATAAATACTTAACGAGTTCTTGCTCTACCTCTTGCTTTTCAGTATCGTTAAGATCATCAAAATAATCTTTTATATCATCAAAAAATTTCCTTTTAATATTCTTTATAATCCTTTGAAAATGTGTCATAGGCTTGTAAGAAGCAACATGTATATTTACCAGTGCAGAGGTTGCAGGTGCATTACCTCTTAGCTTGGTCTTCTTACTTGATTGCCTCATCTTCTTCATTTCAACTTCTGGTTTTGTGTCTTCTGAATCCTATGCTTCATTCTTGGTTTTCCTCTTCCTCTCAAATACCTTTGGCAGAATAGCCTCTGGTTTCTTCTTGGCTGGTGACCTTATTGGCATTCTACACTCTTATGAGAATAGTTGATGTTGTCATTGATGGAAACAAACTGACAACTCACCAGCAATTGGTTTCTACATGCCTAACATCACAAACTTCATACATCGACATAGACTGGCACTGATAGGCACTTATACCAACATTCAAATTACATAGGCAACAAAGCATACCAGCACTCCAGCCAACATGGGATGAACTTTTATTTATTTTAATATAATTATCTTTTGTAAGCCGACATGGTATATTGTAAAAGACTAGTATATGTATGAGATCTTATAGGTCATCTTGTGAGTAGATGAGATAATCTATATGGTAGAAAATAATTGTTTAGTGGTAGCCAAGGT
Source organism: Cryptomeria japonica (assembly GCF_030272615.1). Lineage (NCBI taxonomy): Eukaryota > Viridiplantae > Streptophyta > Pinopsida > Cupressales > Cupressaceae > Cryptomeria > Cryptomeria japonica. Next base: position 45,564,334 of record NC_081411.1, on the reverse strand, counting down.
TTTTGGATAAGGTATCTATCTGAGCTTAAACTGGTACTGAACCTAGCATTAGAGATGTTGTTTTGAGTAGTACACTATATTAGATTTAATTATCCATTTTGTAGTCAGTGTGACTCTTCATTGGGAAGTGAGCTCTTGGCTATTGGCCTCCCTGCTTGTGCAGGCCCCTTATTGTAAATAGTATTTATTCATTGGCTAGTGAGTAAATATTGTGGGTCACAAATCCCACCGAATTTTTTCCCACACCAGGTTTCCTCATTAAATATCTTGTGTTATGGTGTGTTTCTATGTTGTCTCTATTATTTTTGTTTACTGCAATAATTCTTATTTACCGTTATACTATTTTGGGTTACAAAGTCAGAAATAAGTTTAAATATTCTACTAATCAGTTAGACACTGAATCACCCCCCCTCTCAATGTCTTTGAGACTGTCATTGAATCTAACAATTGGTATCAGAGCCTGGTCCTCTATTTGCAAAATCCTAACAGCTTGAGGGAGATTCCGACATCGGTACAGATGGAGAACTTAAGAAAATGGTTTGAAGGAGCTCTTCAAGATTTTGATGCAGAAAAATTGAAGAATATCAAACTTGAAGATGATCTGAGGACTGCTATGGAATTCATTAATGGACTTCAAGGAAATCTGGTTATAGCACAAAATAGGAGAAAGGAACTTCATGAGAAGATGCAGATTGATGATGATGAAAAGGAAAATCTTAGAAATATTGCAAATAAGCTGAGACAAGAAAGCAATAATATGAAGAATGAAATGCAAGATATGACTATGAGGTTATGTAAGGATATTGAAGATAGGAAGAAGAATGAAGAAGACTTGACTAGGAGACTTAATGATGTTGGAAATGAAAAGTCTGAGACTTGGTCATGAAAATGATATGTTAAACATAGATCTGATTAACATGTAACATGATAAAGATGAGCTTGTGAGACAAGTTGGAATTCTAGAAAATGAGTTGGTTACTGCAAATAAACACAAAGACCAATTCAAGAAAAGTTTAGAAGAACTTGATGACATGCTTAAAAGACAAAAGCCTGATGGAGATACAAATGGACTTGGATTTGAAATTGGAGTAAGTTTCGGTACTGCAAATAATCAAGATCAGAACAAACTAGTAAGACAACCTAATGCTTATAAATTTAATGGGAAATGTTTTAATTGCAACAAATATGGTCACAGAGAAAATCAGTGTAGATTTAGAAATAATCAGAATACAAAATCACCCACCAGTCAATGTTCCAAATGCAACAAGGTTGGTCACAATTCAGAAAATTGTAGAATGAATGTAAAATGCCATGTTTGTGGAAGATTTGGGCATTTATTTAACCAATGCAGATCACAAACTAGTCAAGGATATGGAAAGGCTATTCAGAGGAATAATGTAACTTGTTATGCATGTAAAAAGATTGGACACATTGCAAAATTCTGTAGAAGCAAGAATACACCGATGAACAATAAAGGATCTAGTTTGAAGGGAAAAGAAAAGGTAGATGAAGTAAAGAAAGAATTTTCAAAACAATGGATTAAGAAGGCAAATCAAAAAGTTAATGAATCTATCTTTGCACTGGTAGAACAGAGTAACCCACCACCGATAGGATATTCTTCATCTAACTAAGGAATAATCCTTAGGTGGTATTGCAGAAAGTTGAAAATCATGCATTCTACCCTTGGTTGATGGTGAGAAGATACATTTCTTCTTTACCAGTAGATGTGTTAAGTTTTCACTTAATTGGTGAGCATTTAATGCGGTTTTAAAGAACCTTTTTGGTTATAAAGCACCGAAAAACCCTCATTTCGAACTCACCGAGCATTCAAACAATTAGAGAGCGTGAAATTGAGCAAGGGCATTCTAAGACGAAGTTGCGTAGTGATTTTTAGGCATTCAAAATTTTGGTTAAGAGGTATTTATCTTTTCAAATGGAAACCTCATCTTTTGTTCCTGAGTTTATTGCAAAACCTATCATTGTGGAAAATTTCAAATTCCCTAGACCCGTGTTTAATATTATCCCCGAGATTGAAAAACAAGATGATTCTGTCAAAGCTTTTGCGAAAATTACGAAGGGTGTAGCATTTGCAGAAGACCCTAGAATCTACATACATTGCAACATAGAAAACCTAGGGACTGAGGATTTGAAGAAAATATTTAATGAGGTTATTACTGATGGAAATGGTGTGACTAAACCTGAACATAAGATTATGGAAGACTTAGGTTTTGTAGAGATTCTGAACATTCCCGAATTTCCAAAGGAAGTTGTAAGAATTTTATTGCGCATAGTCCATGGAGAGTTCATGTGGTTAGAGTCAGTTTGCAAGATAACCAAGGAACCAATTAAGTCAGTTACTAGTTTACCTTCAACCTGTAGTAGGCCTAATAAAACCAAGAAAATACCTATCAAGGGAGTTATGGAGTTAACCGTAGCCACATCTAATAATAGATCACTTAGAGTAAATGATGTTAAGGATATAAATGTGAGATATGTGAGTATGGTACTAGGATACAAAGCAACTCATGCAAATAGACTAAATTCTCTTTCTAGCCTTTGTATTCACAGTGCATAGGAGATGGTGAAAAATAATGATAAGATTGATGTGTGTGAATGGCTTAAAGATGAACTAATTGATAACTTAAGGAAGATTAAGGGAGACAAGAAAGGTAGTTTCCATTAAATGGAAACCTACTAGTATGACTGATGCTATACTTTACCAAAGAGATATCCAATATAGGTCACAAGGATTTTGGTTATGACATTCCGGTAGGAAAACAAATACATGAAGCTTTCACCAATATGGGCGCTAACTTCAATAAGAACATTACAAACTACTTAAAAATATTTCAAACTAAGATTAGAGCAAGAGAGAGACTACCACAGAGCATAATTGATAAGTATGACAAGGAAATCTGTTTTGTCATTAAGTGAGATGAAACTTGGATGGAAGCAGTAAGCCCTAGAACTATTTGGATTACTGAGATGGGTTATGAGGTAGACCTATCTATTCTAGAGACATATGCTAAAGTTCCACTTGATGCACCAAGGGAGTCATCCATTGTTTGGTAATGTAGAAACTATTGAGAGCAATGTATCTATGCAGAAGAGGACAAAAAGAAGAGAAAAGTTAATCAAAGATGCCACCAAGAAGGTCAAAGAAATCAAAGAAAATGTCATGAATATCAGTGGTATATCAGCAAGTGAGCTTGAAGGACTGCAACCTGAAGCAAATGTTTCACCGGTTGTAACATCCTCTGATACTAACAGTGGTAAGTCTGCTGAGTTTAAGAGAGTGGAAAGGAAAAGGAAAACCTCACCGGTACCTTCTCCTACTCCTAAGAAAACTAGGACACTAAGGAAGAAGAAACAAGTAGTTAGGGAACCGCAGAAGAAGCTTACACCAAAGAAGAAGCAGACACCAGTTTAACCTACACTAGATGATCTACTGAATGAGATTACACAGGAAGGTAATCTGGTAAATATAAATAAATGGTATAACTCTTCAAATGATTCTGACAAAAACACAATTGAAGAAAGCATTATTTTACATTTAGATATTTACAAGAAAGTTTTGATAGAAGTGATTGATGAGTTACCCAGTTATTTGTACATGAGATTGGAAGCTAAAAGCCTACCTGTGATGGAACTGGACAACACGTTGAAAGTTGAAGCACTCTTGGCTGTACATCTGGTAAATTCTAAGGAAGAGATAGATGAGCTTATTTCTAAAGCTAACCAGTCAGTATTTGTTAGTGGACACTGGCAAGTGAGCCTAATGGTTGGAAGGGTTAAAGAAATTGCAGATGAGACTACAGATAAATGAGACATATTCTTTGTAGAGAAGGAAAAGAAAGAGGAAAGAAGTAGACCAAAAATGGAATAGACATTCAAGGCATATCAGAAAGACAAGGGAAAAGGTAAAGTAGGTGGTGTACCTTCTATAAAAGTAACAGAAAACATCCCTCCACCAACTTAGGACACCCCTCCATTAGCACCTTTATCATCGGTACATACAACTAATCCACTGGATATAGCTACTGAAGGTATAACTCATGATGATACTAACCTAGAGTCTAAGATACTTTTTACAATGAATGTAGATACTTAGGATATAAACTTCATTATGGGCAAAGAAACTATAGAGGTTAAGGTAGATAGTGTTGAGGATAGCAAGATTTCAGAGAAACTAGCACACACAGTTGACTCTCAGAACATTGAGATACCAGCTCAAATAGAGCAACCGAAGACTGAGAAACAAACAGAGGACAAGAAAACTAGCATAGGGCCACCAGAATCTGAGAAACTGGTAGTGGTATAGACAGAGAAACAAACCGAGGCAAGTCTATCTGACAACAACAAGTTTATGTAGAGTCTGAATCTAGTTTTGGTGGACATCTTTTAGATAGTAACCAACTAGTTACAGACTTTGAGGTAGCATTCTTTTTTACTCTTTTGATAATTTATGACATCCTTTCTCATTGATGTCAAAGGGGGAGTAGTGGAGATAAAAATGAATGTACAGAGGAGATCACTTGCTCAGGGGGAGCACATCTTTTTTGGATTGGGGAGCACATCTTTTTAGATTTCAGTTTTTGGATAACAATTTTGATTTTTACCATGAGTGTTTCCATCAATGCCAAAGGGGGAGATTATTGGCATTCTACACTCTTATGATAATAGTTTATGTTGTCATTGATGGCAACCAACTAGCAACTCACCGACAATTGCTTTCTACATGTCTCGCATCACAAACTTCATACGCTAGCAGACATCGGCACAGACAGGCACTTACACCAATATTCAGATTACATCGACAACAAAGCATGCTGGCACTCCAGTCGATATGGGATGAACTTTTGTTTATTGTAATATAATTATCTTTTATGAGCCGACATGGTATATTATAAAAGACTCATATATGTATGAGATCTTATAGGTTATCTTGTGCATAGATGAGATAATATATATGGTAGAAAATAATTGTTTAGTGGCAGCAAAGGTTTTTGGATAAGGTATCTATCTGAGCTTAAATCGATACTAAACCTGGCATTAGAGATGTTGCTTTGAGTAGTACATTGTATTAGATCTAATTATCCATTTTGTAGTCAATGTGACTCTTCATTGAGCAGTGAGATCTAGGCTGTTGGTCTCCCTGCATTTGCAGGCCCCTTATTGTAAATAGTATTAATTCATTGGCCAGTGCATAATTATTGTGGGTCACAAATCCCACCGAGGTTTTTCCCACATCGGGTTTCCTTGTTAAATATCTTTTGTTATGGTGTGTTTCTATGTTGTCTCTATTATTTCTGTTAACTGCAATAATTCTTATTTACCGGTACACTGTTTTGGGTTGCAAAGTTATAAATAAGTTTAAATATTCTACTAACCGGCTAGACACTGATTCACCCCCCCTCTCAATGTCTTTGGTACTATCATTGAACCTAACAGACCTCTTGGTCACTTTTGGACTGGCAGTAGATGTAACTGGTGTTGATGCTGATGGCACAACTTTCTTCTTCCTCCGCTTCGGTATTTTAGTAGGATTAACCCTCTGAGAGTAGGTACTGGTCCTCTTCTTCTTTGGATCAAGTGAAAAGCAAGTAGGGTAGAGGCATATAGGGTGAGTATATCGTTCACCACTTCATAGCCCATTGGCTCAACTTCATCTTATCTCCGCTCAACCGCTTCCATTATGCAATGATCCACTTTGATCGTGAAACAAATATCATCTTCATACTTCTTAACCAGGTCACCTGATAGCCTTGTTCTCTGGTTCATCTTTAATCTGAACTTATCAAAATACCTATTCAAAGTCTCTAGATAATTAGATCCCATTGCTTGCAAAGTCTCCTTGATTTTTCTTGTAACTGGTAGGTCACTTGACGATTGAACATCACCAACTCCTGGAAAATACCCTTGAAAGTAGAAAACAACCTAATAAGTAGTTGACCGAACTTGAACCTTAGTGCCTTGTCCTGTTTGATGGATTTCAAATTCTTCATGAGTTATTTTTGCATGCAGGTACACAAGTCACACTCTGCGTCTTCCTTGATCATTCGATAAGTGACATGCACCGTAGTTATAGGAACATAATTCATCCTGCTAGCATAGAATACTCTATATCCAATCACCATGCATGCATACTTCACCAAGTCATCTCTTATGGTGTTTATAGTAATTTCTCACTTGTCAGTCATAGAACCAGTGAGCTTTTCCACTTTGGCTTTTGTAATCTTACAAATAATAGGGACTTCTCTAATATTGCAGAAACTGGTCACGACATGGATTGCCTTCGGTGTGATATCATGGGTTCGCTCAAGATACATCTTGTCACCATGAACTCTACTAAGAATAATTCTTATATGATCTTCTATGAATTCCTCAAGAAAATATACGGCATTGTGGAATTTCTTCTTCTTGATCATGCTGTATTCTTGTTTAATCTTCTTATCTTCTCCACAGAACAATTTCAACTGGGAATGAATCATTAGAAACCCTAGGTCTTCTAGTCTGCAATCAATATAACTAGAAACACCCCTTCAACAATGACTCTAGTGGGAATTTGAGATAGGGCATTGTATTTCAACTTCTTCCTAAGAGATTTGGATGACTCCTTAGGTGTGGAAGAAGTAGAAGAGACTTTGGATGTAGAGGCCATTTCTAAATAATTTGGAATGATAAGAGTGATTCGATGATGTTGAGCATAAAACACTTCTCCAAAAGCTTTCTTTACCACTCTAACCTCCACTTTGGATAACTTGAAATGACTGCTGGGTCTTGCACAAGATTTCTTTCTGGATTTCTTCGAATGCAAGATTGATCTCTTTTGTTACGTTGCTCAAGTTAGACAAATGCTTCTTCAAAAATAGGCAAGTAAAAAATGACTACAAACGTCGCCTTTATACATGCTCCTACCTACCATAATAAATGCATTACCATTAGGGTACAAACCTTAATTTTACCTTTTACCACTTTATTTCTTCTATCGGTCAATAGGTAATGTAGCGTCCTAAAATGGTGACACTTGCAATTTCAACCGCATTTGGGTCTTCACGATGGCGACACAACAATGAACCTGAATGGAGACCCCGAAACTTGCTCACGACACCAAAAACTGCATTTTTCCAGCACCCTGGCCTGATCCTCCTTGCACCCCGTTGTCCCGGGAGGTGGGACTAGAGCGCCCAGCATGCTGGTCCCCTAGGACCATGGCGCCTAGTGCCCTGGTCTCTGGCCCTATTTTGGGCCTAGTCTCCTATGGGACTTCGGGCCTTTTTGTTTGCAAATTGGAAAATAACATTTCCTGGTCGGCCTAAGGTCGGGAAAATCAGTCTTTTAACCCTAATTGGCAAGTATAAAAACTACTTTTCCTCTCCCATTTTGGAGGTCAAAAAAAAAGGAAGGACATATGTGTACAAGACGTGGAAACGACATTCAAGCATTCAAGCATTCAAGCATTCCTTCAAGCAATTGATCATTCTATGTCTCCATTCAAGGCTAAGTGTTGCATTCAAGACAAGGATTCAACCATTGAAGAGGAGATCACTTATTACATGCTACAACATACAACATACAACAAACAACAACATCTATACCTTCACATATAAGGATACAAACATCCTTACAACAAGGTATTAGTACTTGTTTTACATTACATTTACAGCATTTCTCATTTCTTGGTTAATTCCAAATCCAGGGTTTGACCTAAGGGCAAACCCCTAATCCCTAACCCCCCAATCATCTTCACTTTTCTGTGTGTAGGTTGCAGGTAGGTGGCTGAAATTGAAGATCTGGAATCCTTGTGCAGAGACGAACAGATCCCCCTTCGTTTCGCAGATTTTTCGGAGGACCGTGTGCACGCCGGGTGCCATCGTCCCGTCAACTTTCGCTCAAATTTGTAGAACAGCGCCGTTTCGACATTTTACTGCTAATTCCAGGTCCACAGCTTCATATCATATTCCTATCTCTATTTATAAGTGAATCTTTCCTACTTTGCATGCATTTCTAGTTCAATCTTTCTATCTACATTCTTTACAAAAGAGGGTATCCTTGCTATCACAACCCTTGAAACTCATATAGAACCCAATCTTTCATTGCGTGGGATTGGATCTTGTGGGTTTCAACCCCTCTTTTGAATGTAAAGTCCCTCTTAAGTGAAAACCATCAACCCTAGTGACTCTCCCTTCTCTCTCCTCGGAGTTGGGGAGGGGAGAACAACTAGGGTTCGATTTTTCCGCTTTACATTTTGGTGAACCTGATGTGAACATCCTTTCTGATTATTCATAGTTAGATCTGAAAATTGGATTCCTTGATTACATTTCCATGTTTGATCTTTTGCAAAATTTTAGAGGTTAATTGCATAAAAACCCTAAATTTTCTTTTTAAGTAATTAAACTTGTGAAATGTTTAATTGTTAAATGCTTGTTTCAGATCTACCCTTCTATTACAAATTGTCAATTCATATTTGTGCATTAATTTTGAAAATTAAGTGGTTAAGTGTCAAAACCCTAATTTTTGAAACCCTCTTGATTCAACCTTTGTCCGACAATTTCACTGATCAAAACATTTCCAAATCAGCTGTAACTTTGGATTCCGCAATAAAATCATAATATCTTTCATCCCTGAAAATTTGGAAAAAAGTTGCGAGGACCGTGTGCACTCCGAGCGCCATCGTCCCCGACATTTTTTCTGAAATTTCGGGAGCTAGATCTTACTGTATTTTTCTGCTAAAATCCAGAATTTTGGCTGATTTTATCAATTTTAACACCTTCAAAATTATAGTTAAAGTTGGTCTAGCGATTGCTTGGATTGAGGCTTCTAATCATTCAAAAATTTTTGAAATTAAAATTCATATCAAAATTGTGTTTCTTACTGTCCTAAATCTGAAAAGTGTGTTAGCATTCATTCGAAATTTCAATGCTTTATTCAAATTTTTGCAATTTGTGACTTTTGAAATTAAGTGCTTAATTACAACAACTTTGATTTCCGCTTTCAAAATTGAATTTTGCGTGAAATTGAGTCAACCTTCAAATTTCAAAACTTGCATTGCTTTTGGTATTCCCTCTAAAATCATAAAATTCAAAATTTTAGTTTCCCTCTCTTTTTCAAAATTCAAATTTTGCATTTTTCGACAATCTTGGTAGGGTTCAATTTTGAAATTGCAACTTTAATTTGGCCTATCTATAGATCGTAAAATCACTCAATTTTTTTAGGTTAGCTGTAAAATCATCATAACTTTCATCCCTACAAATTTCAAAAAAATTTGCGAGGACCGTGTGCACTCCGAGCGCCACGGTCCCGGACATTTTTTCCGAAACTTCGGGAGATTGTCCTGATTGTATTTAACAGCTTAAATCTAGAAGATTGGTTGGTTTTACTGAAATTTGCTACCTCTAAAATTCAAAATCTTCTCTCTTTCTTTAGTGCATGAGTTTTACAACAATAAGCCCTACTTACACTATTCCCGTTAGACGAAGCCTTAGAATTAAGTCCTTCCAAGGTTTAATTACTGAGGAGATGAAACCTAATTTGAATGGTCTTTTTAACGAGGACATGGGTAATTCCTCTAATCCTCTTAATGATGAAGAAGCTCTCCATGAGGTTTCTGTAGAACAACTTTCAAAATTGGATAACCAATTTGATGATTTTCGACAGTGGATGTCTCAAGAATACCCTGATAGTCGAGCTCTTCCTTTAATTGAGGGTCTAAAACGTATGCTTCAAAGTGATAAGAATGGAATTGATATTTTTCATGGTATTGCACACATTGTGGATTCGAATGTGATGCCTATGCAGAGTTGTGCTGAAACCTTAGGTTATACACAACCTCCTACTCAAGACAATCGTTCTATTCCTTTGACGACTCCTATTGCTAGTATACCTACTTTTACATCAAACATAATGACTACTTCAATACAAGACATTCCGCCTATGATCACCAGTCATGGGGGCAATCCTTCTTCTCCAATCAACCCTCTTCCTTCATTCAATCCGATTTCTTCATTCATTCCTTCAATAAGTGTGCCTATTATATCACCACAAATGAACATGACGCAAGGGGGCAATTCATTTAACCATTCCATTCCTCCTTGTAGTGTTCCTCCTGTCCAATCATCTCCTATGACTAACTATCATAGTGTCCCACCACCTTACTCTCTACCTTCTTTCAGTAACATAACACCTCCATCACAATCTAACACGTCTAATATATATGAACTCTTCGACTGAAGTGACCATTAACAATCTTGCACAAACTGTCTCTTCTTTACAGCAACAAATTGCCTCTATGAATCAATCTAAGTTTAGTGTGCCCACATTTGATGTTGCGAGTCCACTTTTTCTTGACATTGTTCGAGCTATCCCCCCTAAACATGTTGAAATTCTGCATTTGGAGCTTTATAATGGTAAGGGTGATCCTCTAACACATGTTAAGACCTTTCAAACAATATGTACTGATTTTGCTTATGACCAAAGGTTGCTTACAAAACTGTTTACTAAAACATTAAGAGACAAAGCCCTACAATGGTATTGCTCGTTGCCTTCCTATTCTATTACTTCTTTCGAACAACTTGCAAATGCTTTCATTCAACAATTTCAAAACAATATAAGTCCTAAAGTTACTTTGATTGATTTAATGCATTGTAAACAAGGTGTTAAAGAAAAAGTGACTGATTTCATTGGTAGATATAAGCATTTGTATGCTCAAATTTCTTTTCCAGTGCCTGACAATGATATTCAAAGAATCTTTATTTCTAATTTACAAAAAGACATTAGAGAAAAACTCCTGTTTTCTGAGTTTACTTCTTTCCAACAGTTGTGCGCAACTCTTCACAATTATCAACTGACTATGAGTCAAATGGAACAATCACATCCTATGGCTCCGAGTGATAAGGGTGATAGTAGTCAACAACCATTTGGGAAGTTTAAATCGAACAGAGAGTCCATTAAATTCAATGAAAACATCATCAACAACAATGTGAATACAGCATCAGGTGTGTCTCCTATTTCTAAGTTTTTCAAGAAAGAAAGAAAGTCTACTCCTTTGAATGAATCATTGCATAGTATTATGAATGAGTTATTGGAACAAAATGTGCTTACTCTTCCTCCTATAAGGAAAATTGATCCTGCAAAGATTAATTCACCCTATTTTGATAACAAATCTTTTTGTCAATTTCATTGTCAACCTGGGCATGATACTGAAAAATGTTTTGCTTTAAAGGGGAAAATTCAAGATTTGATTGATAATAATACTATCTCTATTTCTGGTGTGAATGATAAAGGCAACAAATCTGTAGCTCTTCCTAACCAAAATCTTCATATTTTTACTGATCCATTGCCTTCTCATACCTCTAATGCGATTGATACTACTGATTCCTCTATCTCACCTGATGATCTCGTGTCTATGACTCCGAATGTGATTAATTTTGTGGAGCAACAGAAAATCCCTAAAGAACCTTCCATCACATTTGATTCCAGTGAAACTATCAGGGCACCTGATGGTCCTTTATATATAGTTGCAAAATTAAAGAACACACCTTGCCGTGGAGTGCTTATTGATCCTTCTTGTATGGTTAATGTCATTACTAAAAAAATTCTTTTTACTTTGCAATTGAATCAAGTGATCTATGACAAAACAAATGTGATTGTGAAATTATTTGATGCATTTTCTTCTCCTGCAATTGGTTCTATTACATTACCTATTGAGGTCCGTAACAAATCCCTTGATGTGAACTTTGCTATTATTCCATCTTCCGAACAATTTCGTGTGAAGCTTGGCTATCCTTGGCTATCTTCCATGAAAGCTATTGCTTCTCCTATTCACAAGTGTTTGAAATTTCCCCATAATGGTGAAGTTGTTACTGTCAATCATAGTCTCTTTAAACTAGCTGAAAGAACCTCTAGCGTTTCTATTGATTATTTTTGGCCTAAACAATTCCAATCTCTTCCTCTGCGAAGTGATCATCTTTTCAAATCTTATCAAAAGTGGAAAAAAGATATGATCCTATCTCTAAGTGAACCTAGAACACCCAAACTTGACATTCCTATCATTCTTGAGAAGGAAGTTCTTCCATTGAAAGATAAAACTAATGTCTTTCCTCAAGAAGATTCCCAACCCATTCCTATGGATGTGACTATGCCTATATCTAATAAACTTCCTAAGAGTAGACCTATACCTCCTCATCATGATGGACTTGGTCTCCTTCCTAAACCAAATATTCCTCCTTTATATGGAGCAGTTCCTCCTCCTTCCTCTTATGGAGAGAAGAGACCTTCCTCTTCTCCTATTGTTCAACCTAAGAGACCACAACCTAAACACCCAAGTGATAAGGATGAGAACATTCCTCCTCCTCAATCTTCTCAACTTCCTACTAAGACTAGATGAAATCATTCTGCATGTGAACGCCGACGAAAGCATCGTCTTAGAGCTCAGGTAGCTGCTTCTCAAACTTTGCAATCCCCAAAAACACCTTCAACAAGCATTATTCCATTTTCTCCTCAGCCGACGATTGAGCCGAAATCTCCTAAACATAAGATGCATGATGGTCTTGATCCCGTGCGAGTTAAAGATCCTATTTTTATAAATCTTGATGATGATATAGATGAAAATGTTATTCATGATGCAAATGTTACTCCTGTTCATTCTAATAGTGAATATGAATATGTTGATGTTGATAACCATTTATCTAACGCATTTTCTAAAGCACTTATCCTAGCTCCCAGACAAGAACACCACGGCTTGGGATATGAACATAGCCCTTGTTTGGATCTTGTGATAGCTCCATCTGCTGTGTTGGATGTTCCTCCTCTAGCGTGTTCCCTACCTTCCCGAAACATTGATCAGCAAGATCGGGGGGTAGATGACGTGCTACACTAGTTTCATTAGCATAGCAGATTCTCTCCTCCTCTCTTTTGTTACTTCTTCTATATGTTACTCTCATTCTTCTATTTGTTGTCCTTAGTGTTGTCTACTTGAGGACGATGCAAAGCATTGAGATCTCTCGATCTCTCTCATGTTGACTCAAAAGACACATGTGTTCCCTTCTTCTAGGTGACCTTCCTTGATGGGGGAATGAAGAACAATTATGCATACATACATATGATATACATGAATTATCATACGACATACTGACCCCAAGGAAAGCGAAGTCACCTTGTGCTTTGTGTTTTGTGTCTATTATCCTTGGGCTTATCTCACACTTGGGGGCTAAATCCTTGTGATAACGTGCTCCTTCTCATTTCTTATATGTATCACTACCTTAAAGCAATCACCCCGGACGAGGCGTGTGCGATCGCTTTAACGTAGGGGGGCATACATCCCGTTCATATCTTTTCAAGATACTTGAAAATTTCTTGACATATTTAGCCTTGCCTTGAAAAATTTTTATATCTTTCTTGCATGACTCATAGTGAGGGAACCTTACTACTGAAAGTCATGGTTCTCCCTCGTGATCTTCCCTTTTACTTTGTCAATCGAAGTCGTAAGATCCTTATTCCACTGGGGGCTTGGTGTATCTTGCCTCCTTGACGTGGTGAAAGTTTTTCAATGTTGTTTTCTTGTACTTTACCGGAAGTATGAACGTACGCTTATACTCCCGCTAAAGTGGGGGCTAAATGTAGCATCATAAAATGGCGACACTTGCAATTTCAACCGCATTTGGGTCTTCACGATGGCGACACAACACTGAACCTAAATGGAGACCCCGAAACTTGCTCATGACACCAAAAACTGCATTTTTCCAGCACCCTGGCCTGATCCTCCTTGCACCCCGTTGTCCTGGGAGGTGGGACCAGAGCACCTAGCACCTTGGTCCTTCAAGACCAGGGCGCCCAGCGCCCTAGTCCCTGGCCCTATTTTGGGCTCGGTCTCCTATGGGACTTCGGGCCTTTTTGTTTGCAAATTGGAAAATAACATTTCCTGGTCGGCCTAAGGTCGAGAAAATCAGTCTTTTAACCCTAATTGGCAAGTATAAAAACTACTTTTCCTCTCCCATTTTGGAGGTCGAAAAAAGAGAAAGGACATATGTGTACAAGACGTGGAAACGACATTCAAGCATTCAAGTATTCAAGCATTCCTTCAAGCAATTGATCATTCTAAGTCTCCATTCAAGGCTAAGTGTTGCATTCAAGACAAGGATTCAACCATTGAAGAGGAGATCACTTATTACATGCTACAACATACAACATACAACAAACAACAACATCTATACCTTCGCATATAAGGATACAAACATCCTTACAACAAGGTATTAGTACTTGTTTTACATTACATTTACAGCATTTCTCATTTCTTGGTTAATTCCAAAACTGGGGTTTGACCTAAGGGCAAACCCCTAATCCCTAACCCCCCAATCGTCTTCGCTTTTCTGTGTGTAGGTTGCAGGTACGCGGCTGAAATTGAAGATCTGGAATCCTTGTGCAGAGACGAACAGATCCCCCTTCGTTTCGCGGATTTTTCGGAGGACCGTGTGCACGCTGGGCGCCATCGTCCCGTCAACTTTCACTCAAATTTGCAGAACAGCGCCGTTTTGCTATTTTACTGCTAATTCCAGGTCCGTAGCTTCATATCATATTCCTATCTCTGTTTATAAGTGAATCTTTCCTACTTTGCATGCATTCCTAGTTCAATCTTTCTATCTACATTCTGTACAAAAGAGGGTATCCTTGCTATCACAACCCTTGAAACTCATATAGAATCCAATCTTGCATTGCGTGGGATTGGATCTTGTGGGTTTCAACCCCTCTTTTGAATGTAAAGTCCCTCTTAAGTGAAAACCATCAACCCTAGTGACTCTCCCTTCTCTCTCCTCGGAGTTGGGGAGGGGAGAATGACTAGGGTTTGATTTTTCCGCTTTACAGGTAACCAATACTAATAAAAGCACTTTACTAATATACTCTAGGGGTCCAAAACATTGTTACCGATATGTTCCCCCTTAAGCTTTTCAAAGCTCAATTTGCCAATTCAGGGGTCTCCACACAGGGTGAGGAAATTGGTACATCTTGTGGCTTCTCTTCAGATTTATTTTACCAAGTTTTATTCATATCTTCTTGAACAGTTTCAACATTGATCTTTCCTTTGCCTTTTGGGTCAACCGGTTTGTCTTTCGATGGATTCTGTCTCAGTCTGCATTCTCTGGCAAGATGTCCTGGTTTTTGACAATGATAGCATACCATACTAGGTGCTCTCCATGGTCTAGTGTTCACCTTTCCATTCTTTCTCCTACATGTTGCAGCAGTGTGACCACTACCATGATAGATCACACAGTTTTCACACCAACTGTTTGTCGCTCCATAAGCATTTGACCATTGGTCATAGGTTCTATACCGGTCTGGGTTTTGGTTCATAAGAGGTTCTTGGACAACTCCTTTTGATCTCGATGTATAAACTCCAGGGTTGTTCATAACCGATCTGCACTCAAAAGATCTATGCCCAAACTTGTTGTAAGCATAACAATGACCATTAAATCTACCAGTTCTAGCCTTGTGGTCATACACATTGTTTTGCATGTAAGGGAAATTATTATGTCTTTCTCCTACATACATTGGCAGTATGTCCTTCCTTATGACAATTAAAGTATATAGGTTTGAACTTTGACATACCTTTGCTTTTGCCATTGTTCTCAGGTACTAGTTGCTCTTTTGGTGCATCAATCTTGGTTCCAGAGGATTCACCTTTCTCATGTGCAGAGAAACCAAGTCCATTGGTATTCCTTGATGGATTCATTGATTCCAGTTGTTGGTCTAGTTTTGTAGAGCTCAGGTTGAACTTTGCAAGTATCTCCTTCATCTCAGCAAGTTCTTTGAAAAGATCTTCATTGGTCTTCGTTAGGGTTTCATTCTAAGAGATGGTTGCACTGAATTTTGCTTGCATTTCTTCTTTCTCTTCCTCACCTTATTGTAGATAAGCAATAATGGTATCAATTTCTTGATTCAACTTAAAGATCTCGTGCTCTTTGTCCTTCACTAGATCCTCAACTTTTCTTTGGTTTTCCAATTCCTGACTCATCCTCATAGTCAGTCCTTGTAGCTCCTTCCTCAGGTTATTTTTGGACTCATTCAGTTTCTCAACTTCTTCGACTAGGGCATCCATGTCTACTTCATCAAAAGAGCTGTTTTCAGTAATTTCCAGCATTTGCTTAGCAAGTTCTCTTCTTTTTGATAAAGAGGATTTATACTTGACCTTAAGTTCATCATAGGCTCTATCAGATTCAGCCAGATGGTGAGTGAGTTCCCTCATGCTATATTCCCCCATATCTCCTTTGAAGCGGTTAGACTTAAAGAAAGGTTGGCATTTGATACCAATCATTGATGAATACTAAGAGTGGGGGGTGAATTATTATACCCAATAACCTTATCAAGCACTTAAGCAATTTTACTATAGACCAGTATATCCCTTTCAATAACAAACTAGTTAATATGTCAACAAGCCAAATAACAAATAAAGAATTCACCCACAATAACACAATCACCATAACACGAGATATTTTGATGTGGAAACCCTAATGGGAAAAAACATGGTGAGTAAAACTCACAAGTCTACTATCTATAGAATAGCAACCAAACTAGTTAAGGTCAGACCGGTTAAGGCCCTACAATTTTCTTCACCAGAACAGATCATGTTAGGAATCTTGATCTTTGTTAGGAGATAAGTCCTATTAATGACTACCCTGTTAAAGGATTTCAGATCCACAACTCTGAACCACCTTGTTAGAGAATTTAGAACAAGCTTAACTGAGCCTACTCGATTAAGGCTTTCTGACTTGTCGAAGAGATTAGTAATCAACAAGTAAGTGATCTATAAAGTAGCACAAAATGCTTAGTTAGATCCTTGATTGCTCTCTGTTAATGCATTACAGCATTACTTCAGTCTTCTGTCCTTCACACATTCAATCTTTATCACAAGATACTTTTGTAGAAACCTAATCTTCAAACACAACACACTCAAAACCATAGACATGATGTCCTCATATAGGAATCTGATTTCATGTCGGTCCAATGAGATTATACTAGAATTTCCTAGGTACAGTGCATCTAGACACAATTTATAACACACCATAGAATCAGTACACCAATGTCAGTAGATGATAACTCATCACACTTTACAAGTTTGTCGGCTAACAAAACAAAGTATACCAATTACCGGTTTACAAACAAAAAATGGTAAACTTGAACATAGTATTTCGATCTAAAAAAGATTGTCTGCCACTTGGGGTCCTTGTACCGCTTGAAGTCCCTGTACCACTTGAGTTCCTCAGTCATGCTTTGACTAGTAATCTCCTTTTGCAAACACCGATAGTCTTCTACAAACAAAGACTATGCATACATTGGCATATAATACTAGTTTGAACAATACATCACATACTACCGGTTGACAATAACTCATACAAAAAATAAGTGTGTGTCCATGAATGACAATCACAACTATGTACAAACATCATCAAAATGCCAACACAAAGTTGTGATTCCTAGGATTGACATTATTCACAAACACAAACAGGTTCCGCTTTGGATGTTGAAAAGTGTAGAGGACCAAAGCAACGGGTGTTCTGGCTCCAACATTTTAGGACAACCTTATGGGAATAGAACTGACTACTCATATATTACTTAGATCCAGGTTCGTATCTCCGTTTAGAAATCGTAGCTCAGAGTTCATGCATTTTTACCTGAATTTTAACACATTTGCCCTAATTTCAGAATTTCAAAAATTCAACTAAAAAGAGGGTATGAATTTCTGATCCTGTGAATCTAATAAGAATTCTTAGCCCTATCCTTGATGATTTTATGCTAGATCTATTAGGGTCACCCCTCTTTAATGTGATTAGTCCCTAAGAAACATATTGGTGGTATTAATACATCTTGTTTATGGTAAAAATGGAAACACCAATATTGAAAGACTAAATGAATTCAACCACGAAACCCTAGCCTAAGAACAACAAAGATCCACCATAACATATGAAGATTACCTAAGACAATGCAAATAAAAAAAATCACAAAATTTATACCATCACATGTTCACTAGGGTTTGAATCTCCATTCTTCCTATCTCCATTGATCTTGCTTGGTATATTTTCTCTCAAATTTTATGTGTGCACAAGAGCTCAACAAAGAATGGAATTGTGGTTGCAAGTAGGCTTGATTGCATATGAAAGTTTGAAAGCGTAGTTGAGGGTTGATAATGAAGGAAGTATCTCCTTATATAGAAGACACTGTAAGAAATGGAGGGATAAGATTAAGAGGCGTAAAAGATAGATGGTCGACTAGGATTAGAGGGTAGGTAGAAGAAATAAGAAAATAATGAGAGGGTAGGTAGTGTAGGAATTAAGAGATGAATGACATGTGTCATGGGTAGAAAAGGATAATGAATTAATTAAATAACTAAAGATTTATTTAATTAATAGAGGAAGTGAGATCAATTAAATATTTATTTAATTTAGAAATAGGACAATTTAAATAAATAAAAGTATTTATTTAAATGAGAAATAAGACTTAGAAGAGGATTAATGAATTAATTAAATAAATAAAGATTTATTTAATTAATAGAAGAACTAGGCTTAAATAATTAAATAAATAAAAAAAATTATTTAATTAGACAGGACAATTTTAGGTGTCTACATTTTGCCCCTCTTTGAGACAATGTAGCTTGTCGCGTTGTTTCAAAGAAGATAAGATAAATTGATATAAAGTTTCCCCGAGATGGGAATGATATGCTTCCTCGAGAGATTGGATAAAAATTTCTAAAATGATCATAGACAACCTCTCGATAAGAAAGAAACGCTAGAAACGACTAACAAGATAGGATAAAGTGACAAAGTCACGTGATAAAGAAGATTGACTCAGGAGACTAGAGCTAGGGTAGTCTATAAGATATACTATGAGGGAAAACATCCTCATTTTAATCCACACACCTAAGAGATCAGAGTGCATGGAGAGCACAGAGCAGTCAACAATTCACAGCGATGGCATTGGTGCATAGATTCGATCGCGTTCATCGATATCAGAGGCCAGGAGATGCAGGAGAGCCAGTGAATACCACAAAACCTTCTTGTACCTTGTTGCATTAATTGTTGTCATAAATTCATGTTAGGTAGGTCAATAAATGCACATTAGGTATGTCGCAAAAAATGTCAAGCGGGTCAAAAGATGGAAAGATGCATCTGCATTGGTGTTAGGCACATCTGCATAAAATGTAACCACGTCTATGGTTCTAAAAGCGTCTATGTCAAATGCACATGAGTTTGTGAAATACAGGGGCATCTATGCAACGCAGGCACATCTGTGCAGAACAGAGGCACGTTTGTATGTTGCAAGCACGTCTGTGAAATGCAGAAATGCCTATAAAGTATGTAAGCGTGTTTGTGTCGTAAAAGAGTGTTTATGTCTTCAAGGTCGAATCAATAGTTCTCTGATAAACATATGTTGTTGATTAGATAAGCTTCTGAGAGGATACACTCAAGCAGGTCCTCTAGGGAAGACTAGGATAACAGATAGGGTTGGGATTGAGAATTCTGTGATAGAACATACATTGTGAATTAGGAAACTACTCAAGAGGATACACTCAAGCAAAGTCCCTAGGGTAGGATAGAGCGAGGCACTTTGTGATGAATAGCGAGTACCATAAAAATAGATAATTTCGTGATAGAACATACGTTGTCAATTAGATTAGGCTAAAATTGATAATTCTGTGATAGAACATACATTATCAAGTGGATAAGCTTCTCAAGAGGATACACTCAATTAGGTGCCCTAAAAGATAAGATAAAAGTAGTGCTTTGTGATGAACAGGGAGCACTACTAGGATAGAGTTCCATATGATAGATATAAGAACTAGGATAAAAAAGTAGCACTTTGTGATGAATAGGGAGTACCACTAGGATTGACAGTTGACTTGCTTGACTGCAGGAGGACATATCTATGCTAGAGTCACATGAGAGATACCCTTCGACTAAGGGATTATGAGTAGAGCTGACATTTGAGGATAGAGTGGCAGTGGAAGCCATCAACTTGCGATACATTATGTATATTCTTGAGTTTCGAGTGAATATGGGATTGCTGACTACATTAGCTGAGAGATGGCACTCAAAGACATGCATGTTTCATTTGTTGATGGGTGAGATGACAATCACCTTGGAGGATGTATTCAGAATACTAAGGATACCAATTGTTGGGGAGTTTGTTCCTTATGATCGAGAGGGAGATAGGGATGCACTAAGACAAGTGTTTCAGGATCTAGGACTGGAGATGAGGGCAAGACATGTGGCTTGGGATACCATGACAATGATAGGATTGTCACTACATCTAGTGCTGGCAAGAGTGATCAGTGGGTTCCACTATTCGGATAGGGTGACATGAGGGTTGGTTGTGGGGTGGGGGAGGACATTAGAGATATTGGAGAAAAAGCACACTAGGTTCTCATGGGGTTTGTGTCTGTTGGCACACTTGTATTATGATCTACATCAGTTTGTGTATCATGGATTAGTAGGATTGGGATGCAGAGTGACATTATTGCAGGTATGGGCATATGAGCATCTTTCCGTTACACGACTGATACACTTTAGATGCAGGGGACATGGGCACTGTTAAGTGCATCTGTATGATATGATTACTTCTCAGCCATGGATTGGGAGGCTGGAGTATTGGCGCTAAGTGATCGATGAGGTAGACAATGTAGTATGGAGGCCTTATCAAGATTGTGAGGAGTGGGAGGATGATGCAGTCGAGCTTTCATATTTGTTCAGGAGTAGGTATTTGATTGGGCGGATACCATATGTTATTGAGTGGCAGTTGATTGAAAGAGTATGAAAGCAGTTCAATAGTATATAACAAATGCCACAGGGGTAAGGGATGTATGTGCAGACAGTGAGGGATCGGGCTCATTTAGGTCCGCTATTGTCTTATGATCAGTCGGTGACATAGATGCTGGAGATGGTTCCCATTCCTTGGGATATTTGGGCAGATGTGGAGGATGTAGGGATGGATGCGAAGTATAGTGCATATTAGGCAGAGCATTCATTTCCATGGTTGACAGATCCAGAGGAGCCGATAGAGGGTGGCGGTGGAGAGGATGGAGATGATAGTGGGGATGGTGGAGGCAGAGGTAGATGATGGACGTGAGGTGGACTAGCAGAGAGGAGAGTGGCTCAGAGGAGAGATGGAGGATAGGAGAGGAAGGCTCATGTAGTCAGGGGTAGAGGTGGATTGCCTTTACAGGTGCCAAGAACACAGGTTCCCTGATAGGGATAGGGACAAGGATAGGGATAGCCATAGGAGCAGCAACAGGGATAGGGGGAGGAGGGAGGAGAGGAGGAGGATGAGCTATTATCCTTACGAGAGATCTACTAGGGATAGGCAGATGAGATTCATGACTTAGAGAGGGATGGGGCTATGCTTAGGATATAGCTGAGGGAAACTGAGCGAGAGAGAGATTGGGCTATTCAATGCTACATGGAGGCTGAGACAACATTGAGGGCAGGCAGGTAAGTAGCAGAGGATACAGGGGATGGGCATGCCAAAATGTTTATGGTAAAAATGGAAACAACAATATTGAAAGACTAAATGAATTCAACCACGAAACCCTAGTCTAACAACAACAAAGATCCACCATAACATATGAAGATTACCTAAGACAATGCAAATCAACAAAATCACAAAGATTATACCATCACATGTCCAGTAGGGTTTGAATCTCCATTCTTCCTATCTCCATTGATCTTGCTTGATATATTTGCTCTCAGATTTTATGTGTGCACAAGAGCTCAACAAAGAACAGAAATGTGGTTGCAGGTAGGCTTGATCACATATGAAAGTGTGAAAGTGTAGTTGAGGGTTGATAATGAAGGAAGTATCTCCTTATATAGAAGACACTATAAGAAATGGAGGGACAATATTAAGAGGTGTAAAAGATAGATGGTCAGCTAGGACTAGAGGGTAGGTAGAAGAAATAAGAAAATAATGAGAGGGTAGGTAGTGTAGGAATTAAGAGATGAATGACATGTGTCATGGGTAGAAAAGGCTAATGAATTAATTAAATAAATAAAGATTTATTTAATTGATAGAGGAAGTGGGATCAATTAAATAAATGAAATATTTATTTAGGACAATTCAAATAAATAAAATTATTTATTTAAATGAGAAATAAGGCTTAGAAGAGGATTAATGAATTAATTAAATAAATAAAGATTTATTTAATTAATAGAAGAATTAGGCTTAAATAATTAAATAAATAAAAATATTTATTTAATTAGACAAGATAATATAGGTGTCTACACATCTAATGGTGGAAACCCTAATATTTTCACCAGCATAGGCTCATACTCCCATTATAGTGGAATCTAAATGTAGCATCGAAAATTGTCACTGGGCCAATTTGCACCTCATCTTTGTGCCCCCACTTTAGCATTCTATTCTCATCACCTTTTTGGGTTTGTTTGTGCTAATTCTCCAACTTTGAGGTCACAAACAACCTTTTGTGGATCTTATAATGGGATACCCTCCCTCTTTTATCTTTGTTTTGGTCCTGATTGAGGCAAGACTAGTGCATGGAATGTCCTGGTCTGGATGACGACACACTGAAACACTAGTCTTACTTAAGTAGGACCTAATTTGAAATGGGGTTGGGGATTTGTCTCAACGATAAGATTTGATCTTCAGTGCTTTGTATGACTGTTGGAGGTTGGCCTAATTGGCAATTTACCTACAACCCCCTATATAAAGACATTAATCAATTCATTTTAGATATAATTCTCCATTAATTATCTACCTAAATCACTCATGCATCCATTAAGCATTCATCATCGAGCATTTTCAGAGATCTTCAAAGTTGTATATTCATCATTCAACCATTGTGGAGAAAATTCATGTCAATTTTAATGCAAACATGTGTGTATGATAAGGGTTTTGTCATGTTCATGCAATATCTTATGACATGTATGATTACATTCAAAGAGCAAAGCATTATCATCAGTAATTGCAGATCTAAGATATATCTTTCTAGCATTTATCTTAGTATTTGCATTAATTCATTCACTTGAGGATAATTCCTAAATCGGGGCTTGACTTAGGTGAATCCCTATTCCCAACAATTTCCCATTTTTATTTTGTGTGTAGGAAACAAGTACAAAGTTGCATTTAGGAGGATTGACAATATTCATAGTGATAAATAAGTTCACCTTTTGATGGTGACAAACTTAAAGGACCATGGTGAATTGATACTACCTGGTCTCAAGGAATCAAGCTAAACTTTTGGGAACAGATTCTAAACATCTTCTTTAGCCCAAATCCAGGTTATTGTCTCCATATGATGGTTTTAGCTCGCTCTTTATGCTCAATTTCTTCAATAATCACCTATTTACCCTAATATCAATATTTTCACAATTCAATTTAGAAAGAGGATTAAGCCATAATGAAGTGAACCTAATCAAAATTTAAGACTTTTTCCCAAAAGGATTAAGCTTAGATCTAGCAGGTCCATCCCTCTTTCAATGTGATGGTCTTTTAAGAAATATTGGTGGTTTTATTACCTTAATTGGTAAAACCATAATTTTCACCATCACAAAATATTGGATAAGTATTTATCCCAACATAATTTTAAGAGAGGTACAATAGATAGTAATCTTTATTATTAAGTAAAGGGTGATAAACTATTAATAGTTGTTGCATAGGTTAATGATATCATTTTTGGAGGAGATGATAGTGTTTGTAAGAGATTTGTAGAAGAAATGAATAAAGAATTTGGGATGTCAATGATTGGTGAATTATCATTTTTCCTTGGTCTTCAAGTGACTCAGTCAGAAGATGGTATTTTCATTTCTTAGACCAAGTATCAAGGACATGCTAAGAAAATTTGGTATTGAGAATTCCAAACCAATTGGAACCCCTATGATTACTAGTTGCAAGCTAAGGATGATGGATCTTTAGAAGTTGGTCAAAAATAGTATAGGTCTATGATTGGAGGATTACTATATTTGATTTCTTCAAGACAAGATATTATTCATGTTGTCTATTTAGTTTCCAGATATCAAGCTAATCCAAAGTAGTCACATGATCAAGCAATGAAAATGATATTTACATATTTGAGAGGGACTATTGATTTTGTAGTGCAAGAAGAATGATGATTTTATTTTCAAATCATACACAAATACTAATTCAGTTCGATGTGCTTGTGATAGAAGAAGTACAAGTGGTGGTGCACTTTTGTTGGGAGACATATTGGTCTTTGGTTGAGAAAAAAATAGGATTCAATATCGTTATCTACTACAAAGGAAAAGTATATTGCAAAAACATCTTATTGCACTAAAGTCATGTGGATAAAGGAATCTCTTAGAGATAACAAGGTGACATGTGATGTTGCAATTCCTATTATGTGTGGCAATACATGCCTAATTAATATTTTAAAGAATCCACTAATGCACCCAAGGAATAAACAAATATCTATTCAGCATCATTTCTTAAGAGAGAAAGAAGTCAGATTGGAATATGTGTATAGAAAGGATTATATTAAATTAGGGCTTCTTTCCTAATGCGCTTAGGGAATAAACATATATCTATTCAACATCATTTCTTAAGAGAGAAGGTTGCAGTGAAAGAAGTCAAATTGGGATATGTGCCTACAAAGTATCAGTTTGCATACATCTTTCCCAAGGTACTAGCAAAAGATACCTTTGAGTATCTCTGGAAAAAATGAGGGGTTTTTGTCCCTCCTTCAAACTAGACATCTTTATAGAACTTGAGTGCATTAAATACATTTCAAGTGGTAGGTAACGAGCCTAGCCACTATTGGGAGTCAAGGGTATTGCATGCACATGGAGGTACATGCACATAATACCCTCCATGCTTGATCCCTAAATGAGGGCATTGATACCCCCATGCTTGATCCCTAAATGAGGGCTCTTAGAAGGGAACAAGCAACAACTAACATGAATCCTTGAATTCCTGAAATGGGTCAGAAGAAATGAGAAAGAGGGTAGAAAAAGAAGGAAATAAAGAATGAAAGAAAATAAAAGGAGATAAAAAATCAAGGTCAAAAGAGGAAAAGGGGGCCCCCATTCTTTTGATTGAGAAAATTGGGGTTGAGTTGAAAGGTACTAGGTACCTAAACATACTTTTACAATTAAAGACCTCTTAACATTTATTAGTGGCTTTCCCTTATCTCTCTATGGTCAGTGCTGATTTCAATCTTCTGTTGGCACTTAGAATCATAAATTATAGTATATTTAGAGTGCAATTATGGTACCTAAATTAGCGTACTTTGTTTGGTGCATTTGATATCAAGGCCAGAAGTGTGACACAATTTTGTGTCTTTACTATAAAGTGACGATCTATTCTGATGTTCTTATGTGGATCCAAATGGACCATTGTAAATTTGCATTTGAGGTTTCTCATCTAGGAGCTATCATATTATTCGGGGAATACACCCTATACTATTGCTAGAGTCCTTTGTAACCATCCTCTCCTTAATGTGGGCATAAGAGTAGATTTAGCTAGTCTTCAGGGTACAATAAAAATGAGCAATGTTTGAGAGTTGATTCCTCTTCCTCTTTTTGTGGGAGGGAATATATTTTTGTGGGTTGAATTACACAAGTTACCATGACTAGTTGTACTATCCCTCAATTATCCACTTGGTAGCTCATGGGCAATCCTCTTGAAAAATAAGGTCCACTCACTAGCTTGGAGTCAAATGATTATGTCAACATTGGTAATGTTTGCGGAAAACTAGATGATAAATATCCCGTTCTTTTAGAATCATATTACCTTCTCACACTTTGATTGAACTTAGTTTTATGTTTAGACATTGTGTAATTAAACTATATAAATATGCCTCTCTACCACTCTCCCCTTTTACTTGAATATTAAACTATTTTTATCTTGACAAAATTAAATAAATAATATTTATTACAAAGTTAAAAAATAAAAATATAAACCAAAACTTTAGGTGCTTTCTGTATGTGTGGAGAGACTAGTCAGTCGAATCATTTTTGTCAAGTCAAAATCATATTTTTAATATATTATACAAAAGAATTGGAAGAATAAAAGGTACGAAGAAAAATAGCCGAAAGTAAAATAGGTTGCAAGTCAAAATCATGTTTTTGATATAGCTGAAAGGAATATAGGTAGCAATTCGAAATCATATTACTTCGATTAAGAAACTTAATATCTTTCACCAAACTACATACATTTAGGGGCCTATAACAACTGTCACCCGGTGTTAAAGGCCACTCTGAGCACATCTAATTGAACCTCAAAGACAGCGACCTCGTCTCTTCCAATCACACTTACTCATTGTAACTTCAATTTTAATGACAATGATTATTTCATGTTACATGGCTTTTGAAGCTGGTTAAGGTAACATCACCAAATTTGTAACGCATGAGCTGGACAATATGGAAATCCAGACAAATTTGTCCTTTGAGCCCACTGCCATTCTATTCATTCATGCAAATGAGTTGGCAGAAAGTAAAGGTTTCCACTTTTTAGGGTATTATATATGAGACCCACCTCTCATACATTTTCTCCAAAGCAAAACTGTCTAGTTTTGACGATTCTGTAATTTGTTTTAGTTGTAGTTAAAATGTTTTCTCACCGGGCTTTTTTAGTGTTAGCTACTGTTTTGTTGGTGATGGAGTTCAGCGCCTGTGTGTGTGCGAGAGATATACAGAAAAGCCGTCATCTTTTGTAGGCTCCTCCTTCTCGTCCTCCTTTTTTCACCCTCCCACGCACTTTGTCTCCTTCTCGTCCTCCTTTTTTCACCTTCCCACGCACTTCGTCTCCTTCTCGTCCTCCTTTTTTCACCTTCCCACGCACTTCGTCTTCTCCCCGCCCTTTTCCCTTCATTCCATTTCCTCCACCCGCAAAGTGAAAAACAAGCAGCCTTAGCGCACGCACTATTACTTGCTTTATATTATCAGCAATAAATGGGTATACAGACTTCCATTTTGTCTATTGCTCTATTGTGTATGTTTGGATGCATATTATAGTGTTTTCTCTATACAGTTCTTATGTTGTAGTTAAGGTTTCTCTATGTAGATGGGAATGGCCTATGTTCAAATGGAATATTTTAAGTTTTCACTTGTTTAGTGATTTATCTGAAATCATCTATGTCTTAATGTGATTTCATATAATCCTCTAAATAAGCAAGGAATATGACGAATATATTAACTCCAACAGATCAGTGTATAATGTTTTCCATGATGATGCTAAATAAACATAGAAATTTATGTGCTTCCTATTATATATACACCTTTTAATTGTGTATGCTGTATATAAATGCTCAAGCACTGAATGTACTGGTTGTCTCTGTGGTGAGTGATTCTAAGTTATATTACTATTTAGCACGTCTTTGGTGGTTCTTCGTGCATCATTTTGTCTAAGATATGTACCACCTGATAAACTTCATTACCGTAATAATGTCATCAATGGAATGTTGTTAATTGACATGGCTATGTGTGTAAATGGTATGAAAAATATTTTTTATAATTTGAAAAATGATTATATTAAATATATTTAAAATTGGTGGGTAGAAATAGATATATAACAACAATTTCAGAATAATATGTGAGATGTGAAAGTTGACCATATAAATAGAGATAAGTCAGAATACTTAACGGATTTATATATAATTGTTCATAAATCATTATATATATTTCTTTTCCGACTCTTTTTTTCATATGAAAAACATTATTTCTAAAATAACGAGAAAAAATATAATTTACAACAAATTTGTTTGTGTATGTAAAATTGAAGTTAAAGAAAAGAATCTAAAAATGATCATTAACACAAAGAGTTCTATTTATGCTTCTTTAAGAATAAAAAAATAATTACTTATCTTTCAACTTTATAATAATTAAGATTTCATAAAGAGCCAATTTGAAGACATAAAAAACTAATGAATAGTCTCATAATGAATTTTATGTCTTATTAAATAAAAATGCAATAATCATAATTTCAAATAGAATAAATGAGCATAATATTGAATCAACGACACGGTCATGTTTTATGTTCTACAACTTAATCACATTTTTTAAATAATAAAAAGGAAAAGATAATGTGATTGTTTTAAAAACAAAGATATGTTATGTAACTAACACATTCTTTAGTCCCTTCATTTTCTCTTTTGGAATAGCTTTGGATAATGACCTAAAGAGATAGACTTATATTTTGTTCTCATTTGACATGTTTTTTTAATTTTTATTTGTATTTTTTAACTTAAACATATTCAAATTTCATTCATTTTAAAATAATATTTGACAAATTGACTATTTAAATATTAAATATCTTTTATTTTTCTAGTTGTAAAATTTATACTTGTATTTTAGTTTAGTAACTTTTCTCTTTACTATAGAAGGTTTAATATCTAGTACAATTTCCTAAAATATCTACTATTTGAACTAGGCCCAAATTTGAACCTCTGATAGTTGAAGAGAAATGGATCAGATTAGAATATGCAATAATACAATTTCATACTAGTCTATTTCCTTATTTTATGTGAAGCTTTATATTAGCACAATTTCCAATAGTTGGTGTTGAACAATTTTTATATTAAAATACATAACCAATATAACAAAGAATAATCAAAATAAACACAAGTCTAGATCAAATGTTCTTCATTATTCTTCTACAACTCCAACCATTCTACCATTATAATGAAAAAGTCCCTATTTTAAACAATCACCAAAAATTTCCTTTTTGGGTAGATTTTTACAAAATCCAAAAATTGCCATTTAGGAAAATTTTCAAATCTATCCCAAAAATCATGAAATCTTCTTGAAATATAAAAAACATTCCTATGACACAAAAAACCAACTTTCTAATCTCAAAAAGATTACGAGCTCAAAATTAACTAAAAAACCGAAAAATAAATTAAAAGCCAATTTTGAGGCCTTAGATGAAGGAATCCGGCCCTGAAAATTTGAATTTTTGGAGGCCCTACCAAACTAGGTTTGGTTGGCAATCCAATCAACTCCTCAAGATCTACGTCCATGTAGAATTTTAGCCCAATTGGACAACCGAATCAAAAGTTATGACCTCACGAAGTCCCTACATCATTCTCCTCTGGTTGAAAAGAATGCAACTCTTGCAAGTGGGTGTCCTCAAATAGCTGCCACTGAACTTGATCCAACTACTTCAATTCCCACTCTATAATCCATGTTATCTCTACTAGTGCTAATCCACCCCACTATGCCAAGTATCTATGGTATTCTCCTTGCTAAGTGCGAACAGTCTTCTTGTCGAGAATCTGTGCAATCTTCTCCCGTTTCTTACTAGGGAGTGTCTGTTGCCAATCTCCTTCCTCCTAACTGCCATCATCATGAATATCACCATGAAATGTGTATAGATCAGAAATATTAAATACAGGAGAGATATCAAGAGCAGGTGGTAAATCAACCTGATAAGCATTGTCATTAATCTTCTTGAGAACCTTGCAAGGACCAACTTTCTTATATTTTAACTTGTGGTATGTGCCTGTAGGAAACCTCTCTTTCCGCAGATAAACTATCACTAGATCACCTTCCTTAAAGACTTGATGTCATCAACCAACATTGACTATAGATTTGTACTTCACATTACTTTCCTGCAACTTCTGTCTCACCTCTTCCTACAATTGGTGAAGGTGTTCTGCAAATTCTACTGCATCATCACTGATTCTTTCGCCAAGGGGCAACTGCACCAAATCTAGAACACCCTTAGGATTCCTACCATAAACAATTTGAAATGGGGATTTACTTGTAGATCTCTTCACTGAGCTATTGTAAGAAAACTCTCCTTGGGGCAATGCCAAATTCCACTGCTTGGGCTTCTCTCCAACAATGCACCTTAACAGGTTTCCCAAACTACGATTGACTACCTCTGTTTTCCCATCAGTTTGAGGGTGATAGGCATTGCTAAACTACAACTTAGTCCCCATCTTCTTCCATAAAGTTCACCAAAAATGACTTAAGAACTTTGTATCTCTATCAGAGACAATGGTTTTTGGTACACCATGCAACCTAACAACTTCTGATAAAAATAATTTGGCCACTCATGTTTCATTACTAGTTATTTTACAAGCAATAAAATGAACCATTTTACTGAATCTGTCAAAAACCACAAAAATAGAATCATTACGTCATTGTGTATTTGGCAATCCCAAAACAAAGTCCATGCTCAAATCTGTCCATGGTTCTAGAGGTACAAGAAGTGGCATGTACAACTCTGTATTCTGTGAGTGTCCTTTAGCAACCTGACAGATCCTACACCTTGCCACATATCTAGTTACATCTTGTTTCATCTTTGGCTAGTAGTATTTATCTTCGATTAAGGCTATTGTCTTATCCTTGCCAAAATGTCCAGCCAAACCACTACTATGAAATTCCCTGATGATATTCTCCCTCATGGAACCAACTGGAATGCATAATTGTTTCCCTTTGAAGAGATAGACATCTTGTATAAAGTATTCACCTTGAATATTAGACATATGTCCAGCTATTGGGTTCTTCAATTGTTCCACAATCTCTCAGAAGTCATTGTCAGACTCATACAAATCTTTGATTGCATCAAAACCAACTACCTCATTCTCCATTGTTGTTAGAAGCACAACACGTCTACTCAATGCATCTGCACCTTGGTTTTTATTTCCTGTTTTGTGTTTCAAAACAAATGTATAGCCTTGTATGAATGAAATCCATTTCGCATGTCTACTACTCAACTTATTTTGTGTGTTCAAATATTTTAATGCAATGTGGTTTGTGAACAAGACAAACTCCTTTGGCACTAAATAATTCCTCCAGTGTCGCAAGGCTTGCAGAAGTGCATAAAACTCTAGATTATATGTGGAATAGTTCTTCCTTGCCTCATTCAAATTTTCACTAAAAAAGGTGATCAGTTTACCTGATTGGCTAAGAACAACTCCAATACCTACATGTGAGGTATCACAATCAACTTCAAACACTTTTTCAAAGTTTGGTAATGCTAATATGGGAGCTTCAATTACCTTCTTCTTTAGAAACTTGAAACTTTCTTCAGGCTCATTGGTCCACATGAATTCCTTTCCTTTGGTACAATTTGTTATGGGTGCAACAATACTGCTAAAATTTTGAATAAACTTTCAATGAAATGTGCCCAGACCATGAAAACTTCTTACCTCTATTATGCTCTTAGGACTAGGCCATTCCATAATTACTCTAACCTTCTCTAAATCCATTTTGATACCTTCTGCAGAAACAATAAATCCCAAAAACACCAGACTCTCTTGCATAAAACTTCACTTTTTTAGGTTTGCATAAAGTTTCTCTTTCCTCAACACATCCAATATGATCCGCAAATGCTACAAGTGCTCCTCTTTCCTCTTGCTAAAAATTAAAATGTCATCAAAATAAACTACAACCAACTTACCAATGTAAGGTAGAAGCACCGTATTCATCAATCGCATGAAGGTACTAGGTGCATTAGACAACCCAAATGGTATCACCATCCACTCATATAATCCATCTCTACTCTTGAAAGCATTCTTCCATTCATCCCCTTCTTGGATCCGAATTTGGTGATATGCACTTCTCAAATCAATTTTACTGAAATACTGGGCCCCTACAAGAACATCCATCATGTCATCCAAGTGAGGCATAGGGAACCGATATTTGATGGTAATTATATTGATTGCATGGCTATTTGTGCACATCCTCCATGTATCATCTTTCTTTGGTGTTAAGAATGTTGGTACAACACATGGACTTATGCTTTCTTGCACAACACCTTTCTTCATAAGCTCAATCACCTACTTGTTGAGTTTTGCATGTTGTGTAGGGCTCATCCTATATGCTTCCTAATTAGGTAAATATTCTCCCGGAATTAGATCAAGATGATGTTGAATATCTCGCTTTGGTAGAAGACCATCAGGTAGCTCATCAGCTATAACATCACTATATTCTTTGATTACCTTTTCTACTTCAGTAGGTATTGGTATCCCTCCTCCTTCCTCCTTTTGTACCATTATTGCATAACAGAATCCTATCACCTTCATATCCTTAGCAAGCTCTCTTTCAGACAACATATTCTTAGCTTCCCCTACATCCTTAAGGGGTAATAAGATGACTTTTGATCCCTCCTTCCAAAATGTATATGTATTCATTTCCCCACCATGCATGACCTTTCTGTCATATTGCCAAGGCCTCCCCAATAATACATGACATGCATCCATTGGGATGACATCACACTAGACCTCATCTTTGTAAGTTTTGCCTATAGAAAACTTGATCAGGCACCTCTTATCAATAGTAACAGCATTCCCCTTCTTAAACCATGCAATACGGTAAGGGTGAGGATGTTTCTCACACTGTAAATTCAATTTATCTACCATCTGTATGGAAACCATATTCTCACAATTACCGCTATCAATAATAACTTGACATACCTTTCCTTGTGAGGTGCATCTAGTTCAAAAAATATTGCTTTGAATCCATGAGTCATCAGAGCTTTGAATCTGTGTTTTCTCCTTCTCTGGGATTATCAAGGTTCTCCTTATCATGACATTTTCTCCTATGTCTGGGAGAACATTTAAATATGCTCCATCATTTTTAGATTTAGCTAAAATTACCCTAGATGGTCCTCCTTGATTTCTATCTTGCAAGTTAAAGTTTGAGCACTCAAATGCTCTGTGGCCTTCTTCCCCACACCTAAAACAAGTGAATGGTCTCCTTTGGATTTCCCATCCTGTACTACCACCATAACCTCTTCCTCTTTGAAACCCTCGTTATTGTTGTATATTAGAGGACTCTGGGCGGGTATCATCTTGCTTCTCTACTCCTTGGGATGAATCTCCCCTACCATAACTTGAACCACCACGTGAAGGAGATGAAGTACCCCTTCTTCCTCCTCTATTCCTTTGAAAATACTGTCAGTTTTTCTTTTCTTCTGCCTTTAGAGTTAGCTGATAGGCCTCTTCCATACTGTCGATCCGGTGCATGCTTAATTCATCCTGAATTGAAAACTTTAATCCATTTACATACCTAGCAGCCATTTTTTGATCAGATTCTTGATGCTCAACCCGAATGGACAACTGGTAAAATTCATCTATGTAATCTTGTACAATAGATAAGTTTTGCTTCATATTTTGAAATCTGCAAAACACAGTTTGTGCATAGTCTAAAGGCAAAAACTTTTCTCTTAATTTCTTCTCCATCTTACTCCAGGTTTTGATATTCTCTTTTATTTTCCTTGTTCGCTCCTTTTGTAGATGATCCCACCAGATCATTGCATGACCCTTTAACTTAGTGCATGCAAAATTAACTTTTTTTTCCTCTGTCATAAATTTCCACTCCAAAAAATTCTCCATCTCATTCAACTAATCAATCAACTCCTTTGGTTTAAGAATACCTGCATATTCTGAAACTTCAACTTTAATTCCTTAATTCTTCCCTTCTAATGCCCTAAGTATCCTCTCTTCAAAATTTCCATGATTTACTAGCTCTTCTTCAAACTCTTCAGACTACACTATATCTCCTTCATCTGAACCTTCATCAGAACTCTCTTCCCTTTGCCTCAGTCTCTAATTTTCCATTATATTCATGAGCTCTGCAGCCTGCCTTTGGAGGTTTTTCACGTCTCTATACATTGGAGCAAGACCTCTTCCTCTTCCTCTCCCAACCATCTTTCTGCTCTAATACTTGATGATGTAGCTAGTTACAACATAACCAATATAACAAAGAATAATCAATATAAACACAAGTCTAGATCAAATGTTCTTCATTATTCTTATGCAACTCCAACCATTCTGCCATTACAATGAAAAACTCCCTATTTTAAACAATCACCAAAAATTTCCTTTTTGGGCAGATTTTTACAAAATCCGAAAATTGCTAAGACACAAAAAAACCAACTTTCTAATCTCAAAATATTACGAGCTCAAAATTAACTAAAAAACTATCTTTCTAAAAAAATGAAAAAGAAAGTAAAAGCCAATTTTAAGGCCTTAGATGAAGGAATCTGGCCCTGAAAATTTGAATTTTTGGAGGCTCTACCGAACTAGGTTTAATTGGAAATCTAATCAACTCCTCAATATTTACTTCCACATAAAATTTCAGCCCAATCAGACAACCGAGTCAAAAGTTATGACCCCGCGAAGTCCCTGCATCAAAAAACTATTGGATACAATTATATCTACTATTGTGTTATTAGGAAGGAATAGATTTGATGAGAATATGCTAGTTTTTCTCATCTGTCCACCACTAAATCAACTTCCTTCTCATAGTAACATCATCATTGATGAGCATGGTGTAGATGTTGTATACACCAATATAGCTCACATGATGAATAACAACACTATGAAATTGGATAGTTAGAGTGGAAGTTCTTGGACATTTGACTTCTCCAACCCAAGTTGAGATATCTATGCCTTTTCTTACATAAATAGTGAATGTTCCTACATACACATATTCTATCATGCCTATGGCTACACAAAACGGTTATTTCATTGATGTTAGTGGTGAGAATCCTACCAATCAATATGCTTATATTCCACCTTCAACCAATATCCCCTTCATTTCTCAACCATTTCCTCCATCCATAAACCATAATGTTTGACCTACAAGTATCGTACTACACCTTCTAGTCACCCTTCACAATCTAATGCATCCATTGAAGCCACCATAAATCACTTGTTGCAAAATATTTCATCTTTACTAAAATAAATGGCTAGAGTAACCCAATACTTGAATCCACTATCCTTACATATTTAGTAGGTAGGCCACTTTCCATTCATATCCTTTTCACCCCACTTCCACAATATATTGAGGTTCCTTATTTGGAGAAATATTATGGACATGGTTACCTCCGCACTAATGCAAAAAAAATCTAATTTATGTAGTGAATTCTCTTATAGCCAAAAGCTTCATGCAAATATTTTCCCTCGATCTTTAAAAGAAATGTTTTTGGACTCGCTTTTCTCCATTCCAATTTATTCAATTGTTAATTTTAAACAATGGGTAGATGTATTCTTTCAACATTTTCATTGGCCACTAGTTAATTTAATTAATTTCCTATATTACGAACAAGGTCTTAAGAAAAAAGAAACTTCTTTTTTATTGGTAGATACTATAAAGGTAAAGTTTGGAATTCAGGTTTCACTAATTAGGATAGTAAGACCACCAATTTCACAAGATCAACCTTACATTTAAAATTGGATTGAAACCTTATAGGTCTATCCATAATTTAATTAGAGAAGAGGGCTATGATGTTGATTGGAGTTTCCTATTTGTCGTTTCCCCTTTTATAAAGTTGAAGTTGAATTTGAATTGTGATGTTCTTGGGAAAAAGAATAGATAATTAGAGAAAAACAATAATAAAAAAATATTTCATACTTCACATAAATCCATAGAGAAAATGTAAATAGGGAAAATAAATCATAACTCGTAGCTGAAAATTCAGGCCAAACTATCAGGACTAGGAGGGAAGGGTGACCTGGTCTAGCAACTTCTGAGTGGGAAAGTAGGATCTTTTCTTGATTAGAGAGATGAATAGGATCAACTATCATAAGGTCAAACAAAAAAATCAAGACTAAGGTGGTGGTTCTACCTAGTCCTTCAATTTTCATGTTTGTAAAAGCTTAAACTATTCATCATGATCTATTCTATTGAAATCTTTGATCACACTACTAGAATCAATTCCCTGCACACATAGAGAGAGAGAGAGAGAGAGAGAGAGAGAGAGAGAGAGAGAGAGAGATAGAGAGAGAGAGAGAGATAGAGAGAGAGAGAGAGAGAAAACTGACATCAATAGGGGTTTTCCTTGGGTCAAAACCCAGTTTAGTAATTAATATTGAAACTAAAATGATAATTAAAATTAAATTAAATTGGATTGCAATATAATACTTTCCTTATGAGGGAAAAGCGAGATCTAAATTTGAATCCTTGTAATTGAAGTTGACACCTTGATAAAGATTGCAAGAAGCCTCGTGCCAAAGGTTTATCATGGATATCATCTTAAACACTTGAACTTGACATGACTTCTCCTTCAATGCATAAGAAATTATTGATTGATTGCTCACTTGAATTGAATTTCACTAGAGTGTAATTGAAAGACATCCATGCATCTCAAACTTCAAATGAGAGGGGTAGGCCTCCTTTTATACTTAACTATCCAAAAATTATTTGAATTCATGGATCAAGCCAACATAGGACCTAAATTCCCATCCATTTGAAGTACGACTGTTGATGTTACCAAATTCAGGTTTTGATTAGGAGGACCAAGGTAGTAGGGTAATGCTAGTCCAGAGCTAGGAACCGAGTGTTCCCAATGGCCTCATCTTGTTAAACGAGACTCAGATTTGAATAACAGTTAGGAAGGGGGTCAAAAATATAGATTTTGGAAGGTGTGAGAAGAATCAAGGTAGACATCAAAGACTAAAAAATAAAAGGCCAAGGTGAGGTATAGGTGAGGAAAAAAATGTATGCAAATATAATTTACAACACTACATTTAGCCCCTAGTCTAGTGCAAGTGTGAGACTACACCCATACTCATTGTAAAGTACAAAGTTGCATTGAAAAACTTTCACCAAGATACCAAAGAGACAAGACACAAAAAAAACCCCCATTGACTTTAGGATATTACTACTATGATATCAAGATAAATCATACAACATCTAAAGGAGAAAGAGCATGACTACACTAGCCTAGTAATCTTTGTGTTTACTATGAATCATAGAAAGAAATATTTTGAAATACCAAATTCAAAAGAAAAAGGCTAAATTTTTAAAGTAACTTAAATATTGAATTAAATTGCAAAGACATCATTGGAGTGTTCATAAAGTGTAAAATTGAGTGGTGTATGCCCCCATGTTAAAGTTATTGGGTATACCTTATTGAGAGAAATAGCTTTAAGGTAGCATGCATCCAAAATACAAGCACATTACCACAAGAAGATGCCCCACCAGAAAACGCAAATCAAAGGATAATGGACACAAAGCATATAGAAGAAAGAACATAAGGGATACATTAACTTTGGGGTCAATAATGCACTTGTGATAGATAACTTATATCAAGAATAATTGTATTTAATTGACCCCATCCATTAAAGGTAGTGGAACTATGAACATAGTGGAGGAAGAGCACACAGGATAACAAACAAATGCCTTTTTGAGTCAACATGGAAGATACCAAAAAGGAGATCTCAATGCAGCATTGTCTACAAGTAGACAACACAAAGGAACATTTATAAACAAGAACAAAAGTACAAAATAAGATGAATACAACATATAAAAGAATTAAGATATAAAATCAGAAGTGTTACAATGGATTTGGCCTTTTTATTACCTTGAATTAATAGAGTAATAGAGTAACAAGTGTCATCCAAAGAGAACCTAATATAACACAAAAACATATCAAGAAATACATCATATGGGGCACCACATTACAAACAAGCAAACGGAAGATCTGAATTTTCAAGGCTAGGAGGGTAAGGAGACCTAGTCTTGCAAATTCTAAGCACACAAGAAAGATGCTTTCTAGATCAAATAGATGCACAAGATCCATTATTAGAAGATTGAGATAAATTCTCATGACCATGGTGGTGGGGTGATAGGGAGGCTACCTAGTTTACCATCAATTAGGATTCTTTGATGGTTGCTTCTATCCCTTTAGACTTATAAGGGCTTCCCTAACATTTGTTTACTTATCTCAACTTCCTCAAGCTCACAAAGTAAGCTTGCTCACTATATCCTTGCACGGGTGTAGGACACACACACACACACACACACACGTTATCTCTTTGGAAAACCACCCATCCTGTTTGATTTGCCAAATACACTCCTTTCAGTTACACAATGTCTAAGTTCCACGCATATAGCCTTCTGGATCTTCTTCAAGTTCTCATCAAATTCCTTCCCCCTGCAAGTTATCTCCTTCAAGTTACTGACACCTAGTCGAACTATCACCAAGCTTGTCTAGGGCCAGTTTGTAGGAATAGCTTATGCCATCTCTTGGACTCTTACCAATAAAACCCTACTATACATAATTGGCTCGGCTTGAAAATCTCCAATGATCATGTGGAGTCTCAAGTCAGATCCATGTGTTTATTGCAAACAAAGAACAAAAACTGAAAAGGAAAATTTTATTTACAGATTCTGAGCTTATGCACGGGTTCAAGCCAGCAACTCACAAAACAGAGAAAATAAGCTTTACATTAACAACATACGAGAACTTCAAATATTTTTAACACATTATTGCAAATCACAAACATAAAGTAAACTCTGATTGGAAACCAGAAAATAGAATTCTCTATTGCATTTCAGAAAAATAAACAATCATTTTCTCCAAGGCAATCAACAATCAATGTCTCAACCATCGATCTCTTATAGATGCCCACTGGGTCTTTTTATACATTTTCTCTTCCATTATGAACTTCTCCTAATAAATGAGATAAATCTTGTTACCAATGGTTTCTAATTGCAACTGGCTCACAGGTTCCGCTCCGCACTTTCGATCA
The DNA here is from genome assembly GCF_030272615.1 of Cryptomeria japonica. Taxonomy (NCBI): domain Eukaryota; kingdom Viridiplantae; phylum Streptophyta; class Pinopsida; order Cupressales; family Cupressaceae; genus Cryptomeria; species Cryptomeria japonica. Next base: position 45,525,891 of record NC_081411.1, on the reverse strand, counting down.
GGTTATCGGTGTAACATTAGAACCAAGTTACTAATGTCTAATGGTGACACACACCACTTTGCACTTTTCCATCAGGCATCAGGATAGCATGAAATCCCTTCATCTAATGGCCAATGCTTTCCTCCACTCCCTGGGTGTTTCCATCGAGTCATTGGCAAGACAACCAAACAACTATCCCGCTCATCTGATCTTGCTCGATCTCTCTTTTTGCGCTCCGCCATGTGGCACCCTTTGATTGGCTTCGAGGTCTCGACCCTACCACCTTAGCACGGCCTCACTAACCGCCCAGAATGAAACTCTTATTTATTGGTGGGTCCAACCATGGTCACCAAGTCGTGAGGAATAAACTTTGTGCATCTCGTCGTAGTGATATAGGGACAATCGTCCGATCTTCCTGGACTTTCTCACTCGTTAACTTGCCTAAGATTCTCTCATGCCAGATCCCACCTTGGTCGCCAATTTGTTGGAGATAAACTTCTTTCATCTTTCCATAGCGGTATAGAGACAATCGTTCAATCTTCCCGGACTCACTCACTTGTTAACCGATCACAAGAAAATGGTTCCATCAATGTAACACTAAATATATCCTTCTGATACCCGATGACACCTTAGCAAGCGAAGGTAGTCTCATCGGTTTATCGGTGTAGGGTGAAACTACTCTCGCCGATCTCCGATACTTCATCCAGCGAACACGCTCCAAGCTAATGCTTTCCCATTGGGTTATTAGGGTAACATGAAAATACTCCCGCCAATACTCGATAACAATACTCTGAGCCTATGCTTTCACATTAGGTCATCCGGGTAGCTTGAAACCACTTTCGTCAATACCCAATACAACTACTCCAAATGCAGATGACCTCATCAGGGTAAGGCTTTCCAATTGGGGTAGGTCTTGCCGATAAGAGAAATTCTAAAACAACAACTAACCACTCAAATGGACTGGAGACAGTCCTTATATCTGTACATGACCACTGGAGGGTCTCAAAAGCCAAAACTAGTTAAGGGCATTCCAACCCTTAGGTGCTCCTACAACATAATCCCCCCCAAAAAAAGAAGTCAAGTGACTGTGCGTGACAATAAGGAGAGATCAATTCCCAGCTTGACAAAGTCTGATTCAGGGACCCAGGTCACCTCAGAATTAGGTTTATGCATCCATTTGATCAAATGTTCCATGTAGACCTGGTGTTGAGTTTTCTTGAGAACACGGGAATCCAACACTTTCTCAACCTGAGGCATGGAAGAAGAAAGTAAGGGTAGGTCGGGAAGTGATTGTTGAACTTCTAAAACTCGCACATCCTCCTTGGGAAGTTGTCCCTTGTAGACAACCAAATCTGTGACATTGAAAATGGGAGACAAAGGAATATTAGATGGCAAATAATTCTTATAGGCATTAGAGCCATACTTGGCTAAATCTTTACATGGGCCTATTCTCCTAATTTATAGCTTGCTGAGAACCCCTTTCTGAAGTTGAGCCTTGTTCAAATGTACCATCATCGAATTTCCAACTAAAAATTGCACATCTCTCCGTTTGGCATCAACTTTGGCTTTAACTTTTTGTGAAGAATCTTGGAGAGCTCTCCTGACTTGTTCATGAACCTACTTCATAGATTAAGTGACATCATCAATTTGACCATAGTCGTGCGATAGATTACCAAGATCTCGTAACTCCATAACACCTCATGGGTACATACCATACACTATCTCAAAAGGACTCTTCCCAGTAGACCTGTTGACACTGTCATTGCACGCAAACTTTGCCTGGTGAAGAACCTAATCCCAACTCTGTTGATATTATTTTGTCAAACAACTTAAAAGGTTTCCAAGTGTCTTATTCACCACCTCTGTTTGACCATCCATTTGGGGATGATAGGCTGAACCAAAAGACAAATTAGTTCCCAATCTTTTCCAAAGAGTTTTCCAAAAATGTCTAAGGAATTTGACATCTCTATCTGAAACAATACTAACCGGAAAGCCATGGATTCTTATAACCTCTTTGAAAAACAAGTGTACAATGTGACTGGCATCATGAGTAATTTTACAAGGAACAAAATGTGCCATCTTACTAAATCTGTCAACAACAACAAAAATGCTATCACAACCAAGCTTAGTTTTGGGTAATCCAACCACAAAATCCATACTCATACATTCCCATGGCCCTGTAGGAATAGGTAATGGCTGATAAAGACTAGCATTAATAGCTATTCCTTTAGCTTTCTGACAAACCATACACTTCTCAACATACCTTCTGATATCCTTCTGCATTCCTTCTGCATTCTAGGCCAATAGTAGAACCTTTGAACAAGCTCCAATGTCTTATTAAGGCCAAAATGACCACTCAAACATCCATTGTGCTTTTATTGGATCAAATTTTCCCTCATCGATCCTTTGGGAACACACAACTGTGGACCTTTAAACAACAAACCATTCTGCAAAGTAAAGTCAGCATATTCACTATGAAAGTTATTCTAAAATTCTTCACAAACCTAGTAAATGGCTATGAAATCTTCATCATTGGGGTACAAATCCTTGAAGTAATCCACTCCAATACTCTGAATTTGCACTTCTTGCACTATTAGTATCCTTCTACTTAAAGCATCTGTTACTTTATTACACTGTCCTTTCTTATGCTTAATAGAAAAAGTATATGACTGCAAATACTCAACCCATTTAACATGCCTATGACTCAACTTATCTTGTGAATTTAGAAAGCTTAAAGCTTGATTATCTATGTAAACAACAAGATCCTTAGGTAACAAGTAGTGCCTCCACTTCCTAAGAGCTTGGACAAGAGCATATAGCTTGAGATCATAGGATGAATACCTCTTCTTGGCATCATTGAGCTTCTCACTAAAGAAAGCTATAGGTCTATTCTCTTGACTCAAAACAACACCAACTGCTATATTACTTGCATCACATTCAATTGTGAACAACTTATCAAAACTAGGAAGAATGAGTACTGGTTGTGTAGCTAAATTTTGTTTCAAAAGTTCAAACCCTTTGTTACTTTCATTGGTCCACTGAAACTTAGTTTTAACTCCTTCTCTGAAGGTATCCAACATGGGTGCACAAATCTCACTGAACCCTCCAATAAACTTCCTGTAGAACTGTGCCAAACCATGAAAACTTCTTACTGCATTTGCTATCTTTGGTGTTGGCCAATTTGTGATGGCTTCCACCTTTGATGTGTCCATCTTCAAATCTCCTCCTGAAACTACAAATCAAAGATAAACAGGTTCATGCTTCATAACTCATACTTTTCCAAGTTTATTGTTAGTTGTTCATCAGAAAATTTTTGCAATACAATACTAAGATGCTCTAGATGTTCCTCTTTAACTCTACTTAAAATCAAGATATCATCTAGGTATACAACAACAAATTTACCAGTAAAATATTTCAGCACTTCATTCATGAGTCTCATGAATGTATTGGGAGCATTACTAAGACCAAGTGGCATAACTAGCCACTCGTAAAGTCCTTCATTGGTTTTGAAGGCTATTTTCCATTCATCACCTTCCTTAATCTTCATCTGGTGGTATCCACTCTTGAGATCAATCTTAGTGAAGTAGTTTGCACCTCCCAAGAAATCCATCAAGTCTTCAATTCTTGGAATAGGAAATCTATACTTGATAGTGATTCTATTTATGGCTATTGAATCTATGCATAGCCTCCATGTTCCTCCTTTATTGGGTGCTAACACTGTAGGTATGACACGAGGACTTATGCGCTTCTTTATCAACCCTTGGTCCAACAATTCTTGGACTTGTCTAGCCACTTCCTTGTTCTATTTGAGAGTCATCTTATAGGCTACTTTGTTGGGTAATGATGCTCCTAGAATAAAATCAATTTGATGGCTTATTTCTCTAATGGGAGGTAGGGTTGTTAGTGCTCCATCACTTATGATTGCTTTGAAGTTGTCTAGTATCTGCTGCACTTCATGAGGTATTTGAACCTTCTTTCCTTGCTTTGCTTCTTTTGGTTTCACTATAAGAGCAAACCCCACTCCTTCTCCTTCCTTGAGAGTGTTAATGAACTCTTTTTCACCTACTAGTAATGCCTTTGGGCCTTTAGTTTTTCTGCTCTCTCCTTCATCACTTAAGGATTGAATATGGTATGCAACTCCATCCTTTTGAAAAGAATAAGAGTTCTTCTCTCCATTGTGAATGGCCTTTGTGTCAAACTGCCATGGTCTACCAAGAAGTAGATGGCAACCATCCATAGGCAAGATGTCACATAAGACTTTATCCTTATAACTACCTATGTTTAACTCAACCCATGTTTGTTCATTTACTACCACATGCTGCTCCTTGTTGAGCCAAGTGACCCTATATGGATTACTATTTGGAATTATTTTCAACTTCAGTTTACTTACTACTTCCTCTGACATAATGTTGTCAGTAGATCTTGAGTCTATCACCACTCTACAAACCTTACCAAGGACCTTGCATTTGATTCTAAATAAATCTCTTCTTTGAGTTGGTTCTTCTTTGATTGGCTCCTTAATCAAGGCTCTTCTCATCATTAAATTTTCTCCATCTTCAGGAGCTAAGCTCACATCTTGTGTCTTGCTTCTTTCTACATCTTCTTGCGCATATGTCACTCTTCTTTCACTTCCTTGAGATGAAGAGGATTTCTCTAGACATCTATAGGCAGAGTGACCCAACTTTTGGCAATTTTAACACTTCATGGCAGAGAAGTAGGACCCTCTTCCTGGTCCACTAGATCTACCTCTTCCTAGGTTCCTAGATGATCCCCTTCCTCAATAACTTCTCTTGCTATGTGAATCCTCACTTTTCTCTATAATTTTGGACTCTCCTTGGGACTTTTGATCTACTCCTCTTCCACCAAAACTGCCTCTTCGGCCTCTACCATCTTTTCCTCTGCCTCTTCCTCTACTGCTTTGTTCTTGCTTCTTTTTACTCTTTTCCTCCACATTCAGTACCAATTGATAGCACTTATGCACAGTCTTGGGACATAACAAACTCAACTCCTCTTGAATATTCCATCTCAAGCCATTCAAGTATCTGGCTACCTTGATGCTCTCATCCTCTACCACCTTGGATCTAAGACACAACTTCTAAAATTCCAGAGTGTAGCTGCTCACATCCAAATCCTGCTCACATCCAAATCTCTTTGCCTCAAGTTCTGTCTCCTCTTGTGCAATTGTATTTCATAATATTTAGGGATGTATGCCTCTTTCACCTTGGCTAACATGCCCTTCCAAGTGGCTATGGGGTTCTTGCCCTCTTTTTGCCTCTCTTCTTGTATAAACTTCCACCAAGTTAAAGTTGCCCCTCTCAATCTAGACTTAGCTACCTTCACCTTTTGGGCCTCACTGATTTCATCACACTCAAAGTGATTCTCCAAGTCCTCTATCCATTCCAGGACTACCTCTAGCTCCATTTTTCCACAAAAAAGTGGCACTCCTTCTAAAGATTTTCCTCCTAAGGCTTTAATTTCTTCAAGGAAAGGTTCTTCAGGTAGAATATGGTCTAGTTCAGGAGTCCTATCCTCTTCTACAACTTCTTTGCCTTTCCCCTCATTGACCTTGATAGTCACTTTCTTAGTCTTGTCTTTAACTACATCTAGTATTCTCTCCAATTGTAGCAATCTTTCTTTCAAGAGTCTGTTTTCTTCATCTTGGTCTTCTACCTTCTTGGCTAACTCTGCATTAGTCACCATTCTGAGACTATTTTCTCCTACTAATTCAGCATCTGACATCAACTACTTTCTTCCCAAGTCTAAACTTTCTCTAATACCAATATGATAGGGAGGCTACCTGGTTTACCATCAATTAGGATTCTTTGATGGTTTCTTCTATCCCCTCCTGGGTTCCAAGTCTATCCCTTTAGACTTCTAAGGGCTTCCCTAACATTTTTTAACTTATCTCACCTTCCTCAAGCTCACAAAGTAAACTTGCTCACTATATCCTTGTAGGGGTGCTACACACACACACACACACACACACACACACACACACACACACACACACACACACATGTTCTCTATTTGTAAAACCACCCATCTTGTTTGGTTTGGCAAATACACTCCTTTCAGTTACACAATGTCTAAGTTTCAAGAGTATAGCCTTCTGGATCTTCTTCCAGTTCTCGGTAAATTCCTTCCCCCTGCAAGTTATCTCCTTCAAGTTACTAACACCTAGCCAGATGATCACCAAGCTCGCCTAGAGTAGTTTATAGGAATAGCTAATGCTATCTTCTGGACTCTTACCAATAAAACCCTACTGTACATAATTGGCTCTACTTGACAATCTCCAATGATCATGTGGAGTCTCAAGTCAGAGCCATGTGTTTATTGCAAACAAAGAACAAAAACTGAAAAGGAAAACTTTATTTACATATTTCGATCTTATGCATGGGTTCAAACCAGCAACGGACAAAATAGAGAAAAGAAGCTTTACATTAATAGAATATGAGAACTTCAGAGATTTTTAACACATTATTCCAAATCACGAACAAAAAGTAAACTCTGATTGGAAACCAGAAAATGGAATTCACTATTGCATTTCAGAAACATAAACAATAGTTTTCTCTGAGGCAATCGACAATCAATGTCTCAGCCATCAACCTCTTATAGATGCCCGTTGGGTATTTTTATACATTTTCTCTTCCATTATGAACTTCTCATATTGGATGAGATAAATCTCGTTACAAATGGTTTCCAATTGCAACTGTCTCACAGGTTCCGCTGTGCACATTCCATTGGGTTATCGATGTAACATTAGAACTGAGTTACCGATGTCCAATGGTGACACACACCGCTTTGCACTTTTCCATCGGGCATCCGGATAGAAAGAAATATCTTCGTTTGATGGCTGATGCTTTCCTCCACTTCCTAGGAATTTCCATCGGGTCGTCGGCAAGACAACCAAATAGCTATCCCACTCGTCCGATCTTGCTCGATCTCTCTTTTGTGCTCCGCCACGTGACACCCCCTAATTGGCTTTGGGATCCCTGTCCTTCCACCTTAGCACAACCTCTCTAACTGCTCAAAATGAAACTCTTCTTTGTCACTGGGTCCCACCATGGTCGCCAAGTTGTGGGGAATAAACTTCATGCATCTCGCGATAGCGGTATAGCGAGAATCCTCTGATCTTCCTGGACTTGCTCACTTGTTAACTTGCCTGAGCTTCTATCTTGTCGGGTCCCACCTTTGTCGCTAAGTCACGGGAGATAAACTTTGTGCATCTTGCCACAACGGTATAGAGACAATCATCTGATCTTCCCAGACTCGCTCACCTATTAACTAATCATCAGAAAATAGTTCCATCGATGTAACACTAAATATCTCCTTCTGATATCTAATGACAACTTGGCAAGAAAAGGCGGTCTCATCAGGTTATCGGTGTAGGGTGAAACCACTCTTGCCAATCTCTAATACTTCATCTAGCGAACGTGCTCCAAGCCAATGTTTTCCCATCGGGTTATCGAGCTAACATAAAAATACTCCCGCTGATACCCGATAACAATACTCTGAGCCTATGCTTTCGCATCAGGTCATCGGAGTAGCTTGAAACCACTTCTACTGATACCCGATACAACTACTCCAAATGCAGATGACCTCATTGTGGTAAGGCTTGCCGATCAGGGTAGGTCTTGCCAATAAGAGAAATTCTAAAAACAACAACTAAACAACCACTCAGATAGACTAGAGCCAGTCCTTATATCTGTACATGACCACTGGAAGGTCTCAAAAGCCAAAACTAGTTAAGGGCATTCCAACCCTTAGGTGCTCTTGCACCATGAGGCTACCTAGTCCTTCACATTTTGCATTTGTAAAAGATAAACCTTTTTATTGTCATCACTCCTATCAGAATCTTCAATCGCAACACCTAAATAAAAAGGGGTTGTGGATAGGTGTTTTCCTCGAGTCAAACCCCAATATAGGAATTAACCCAGAAATTGAAATGCAATTGAATTTAGTTGTAGTAGATACTTTCCTTTCAAAGGAAAGGATACATCTTAATTTGAATACTTCTAATTAAAGATGATACCTTGATGAAACTTGCTTGAATCCTCATGCCAAAGGTTTAGGATCTCATGTAGAATATCTTCATGGAAGGTTGGTCATGTATACCATCTTGAATACTTGAACTTTACTTGACTTCTCCTTCAATTCTTGAAAAATGCTTGATTTCTTTCTCACTTGAATTTAATTTCACTAGAGTGTGATTGAGAGAGATCAATCCATTCATATTAGACTTTAAATGAGAGGGGTATGCCTTCTTTTAAACCTAAGCATTCAAAAAATAACTAAATTTTTAGAGAAAGCTAACATGGAACCTAAATTATTTCCAACTTGATGTGACCATTGGTGGAATCAAATTTGGGTTCTTATTAGGACCAAGCTGGCGTGGGTGCTCTATCCTTAATCTAGGACTAAGGAAATGCCAACACCCCAGTCTTGTCAATCAGGACTCAAATTTGACCACGAGTTAGAAATGCGGTTAAAAATGTAGATTTTTGGAAGGTATGAGTAGAATCAATGTAGACATCAAGCACTAAAATATTGAACACAAACATGAGGTTTAGGTGATGATAAAATTTGATGCAGATATTTATATGATAAAATTCCTTATCATGTTCCTAATGTTGATATTCAGAGGATAGTCATTAATAATTTATGAATAAAATAAGAGATAATATTTTGTTTTACGAATTTGCATCTTTCACACAATTGTGTGAAAGTCCTAATTGTGAACATCATGTTATTTAATATGAATCCTATTCATCTTTGACTCCAATTGATAGGAATGAATAATCTCATGAGATATTTCAAAATATTAAGATATACAACAAAATATTAATTAAATTTAATAAGAAAAAATCTTCCAACCATATTAATACCCAAGTTATAGCGACAAAAACCCTTATTGTTACTTACTTTTCATCTAAGTTTAAGGTTGAAAACATCACTCCCCTCTTTGAGTCCTTGTATAGTATCATTCTTCAGTTGATTAAAAATAATATGATTAAGCTTCCTCTTGTCCATCCTACTGACACTTTCAATACCACCTTCTTTAAGTCGAGCTATTTTTCACTACCATTGTCAACCTATGCATGACATGGATAAATATACGCATTTCAAGCATGAAATTCAAGATCATGTTGATTCTAATGCTATAGTGGTGGATGGTGTGAATGATAAAGGTAATAAATCAAGAGGGCCACCTAATTAAAAGTTGAAAATCTTTACTAATTCTTTGCCTTCCAATGTAGCATTCTTTGTTGATTATTAATGAAGGCAACAATATTGTGAACTTGATTGACCAAGTTATACCTAATCCTAAGTAGCTTTACTCTAAGTGATATCACAAAAGCACCAAATAGTGCATTAAACATTAGTACAAAATTAAAGTTACACTCTAAAGAGGAGTGCTTATTAATCTAGTATGACTGGTGAATGTTATTAGGGAGGAACATATTTATACATAATGATTTCATCAAGGAACATATGATAAATCCAACATGTTCACAATGGTACATGATAGTTTTATTTGTCCCACCATAGTTTCCTTTTCCCTCCCCATATAAATTGGTACTAACTGCTTAGATGTTAAATTTTCCATTATCCCTACCTTAGACCAATTTCATTTTTAAATGGTTCGTCCTTGGCTCACATCCATGAAAGTGACCCCTTTTATCATACAAAGTGTTTGAAGTTACCTCGCAATCTGCAAGTTGTAATGATCCATGATATTAATTTTTCATCCCTTAGATAATCATGGAAACTTTACCCTTGATTTCTTTTAGCCTAAAAATCTCTCAATCACTCAAACCTTGATCAAGGTATCCTATACATTTATTATCAAAAGTATTAAATGAATAGGATATCTTATATAGAGGTAACCATTTGGGGTCCGATTTGATTGTTCTCCCTATAGATCCTTTGTAATAAATTAATATGAAAGTATCTCATCCCACTCAACATCTTATATTGATAGTACTTCCTACTCCTATCATTCTTCCTATATATGAGAGAAAATGTGATAACTATACTAGTTAAAGAAAGAAAGAAGGACTCAATGTGACCCCCCAAGGATTTCTTCTACAATAATTGTACAATGAATATCCCGCACACAAGATAGATAAAACCATGGATCCTTTGTCATAAATTAATATGGAAGTATGTCATCCTACTCCACATCTTATATTGATAATCTTTCCTACTCCTATCATTCTTCCTATATATGAGAGGAAATACAATAACTATATTAGTGAAAGAAAGAAAGAAAGAAGGATTGAATGTGGCCCCCAAAGGATTTCCTCCATAATTTTTGTACAATGAATATCCCCCACACAAGATAGATAAAAATGAGGATAGGAATTCACCAAATGAAGAGGTAGCTCCCATGCCAATGATGAATTCTTAAACATAGAGCTTAATCCAATGCATATAAAAGACACTTCTACCATTCATAAGAAACAAATCTACTACAGATAGGAGAAACCACACCCATAAACTGAAAGATGTACAAATCAAAATCCAAACTACATGTGCCTCTGAAAACTTCTCAAATGTTGTTGTCTATGATAGTTGATGATGATACACACCAATGAAGTACATCCACAATCAATGTAGGAGGTGACAAATTAGGAATCTGTAAGAATTGATGAAGAAAAAACTCCATGGGTAATGAAAATAGGTTGACAACACCAATGATCCTATCAAGTAAGCGGAGATGAATGACCTCAAGATAGTCCTCCAGATCTACAACATGAGACTCCATAACCAAGGATTATATGTTTTCAAGATATGAATCCCAAGTAGCTATGTCTTCAAGAATAATGTCTTGTTGCACTAAATCAATGGAGACTATTCATTCAAGTTAGTGCCAATCTAACCAGAAACAATAAAAGATGAAAGTGACTAGGATGGGGTCTGAATGCATGGACTAGGAACATGAGCATAGGCCTCTGATCCATAAAAATATAAAATCCCACTGATATACTTAAGCTCCTCTAAAGTATCATTATCAAAGGGTATGGAATCTACATATGCAAGGGGAAGAAGACATTTTTTTGTAGGATCCTTTGAGAATGGAGATATACGAGGGTCCTCAAGCATCTCCCAAAGTTGGGTCCAAAGTGCCCGAGGACACTCAAGGTCTGATATAGCACACATAGTGTCATAATCAACCTTAGAAGAAATCATACCTACAATATGTCCTATGAGATTACCCTTAGTTGATTTACCTCTTGGATTAAATGGTTCAGTTATGAGCCTATATAAATAAGGAAACATATCTAGCAACCTGACCTTTGCTAGGTGGACAAATGAAAGATGAATAGAGAAAACCATGATAGATATTTAAATAAAATAATCAAACCCCAAAAATCTCAACACATGTAAATAACATTAAATACAACCCTTTCCAACAAGAAGATCCATCCCAAGTACCAAAATGTTCAATTAATTAAGCAGATGGTGAAAACACTAAAATATGAATAAAATATACAAAAGGAAAAATATGGAAAAAATAGTAAAATAGATCATTGAGCTAGCTCTCCAATAATGCCTAACTTTTTGAAAAACAAAGGTTGGATCAATGAGCTATGTCCCAATAAGCACAAAAGTGAAGACTAGATTTGGTGGTTTGGCACAAAAAAAATCAATAGAATTTGGTAAAAACACCTCACAATTTGGATCAATGCTAGAACTATTATTTTGATGAAATCTTGTTTTCAAAATTTTGACTTCCTATGACTGAGTTATGACAAAAAAACCAATTGCATGTTAATTACAATTTGGAGGGATAAAGGGGTTTTGGAAAATAGAAACGTTTAGAAAATAGAACCTTTCTAAAAATAGAAACTTTTTGAAGATAAGAAATTTTTGAAAAATAGAAACTTTCTAAAAAATAGAAACTTTCCATAAATGGAAAAAAATGAAGAGGTAAACTAGGCTCTATTAGAGCTTAATGTGTATAGAAAATCACTCCAAGGTGGATTCCTAAAGCATATAGAAATTAACTTGATATATTTTCTTTAAAACCATGTAGGAGTTGATGAGCTAAGATTCATCTACAAGAAAAATACCTCTCACACAAAAGAGATTAGGCAAAGATAATATGTTCTATAACAATCAGAGAATTTTGTGTTAATTCAAAAAACAATATTGGGGATAAAATTACAATGATCGAAAGAATCAATTTTATAGAGAGAAATAGATGCTCTAGGTACTAAACTCTAATGCTAAAATTATGAGATTTAAAGTAATGAAAATTAAGAGCTAAATCAAACTCAACTACAATAGAAAAGAAAACTGTGAATAACAAAAAACACCTAAGTTTACCTTAATTGAAAAGGTAATAAAGGAACTCATTATAAGTAATTAGATAAATGTGTCCTAATTACTCCAACACCTAGATGCTTCACAAATTAGCATTTAGGATTGTTAAGCCTAGGTTAAAGGTTTGGAAACAGTACTACCTAAACATACTTTTTCATAATTATAGACCTTGTTAAGGTTATTAGTGCCTTTTCCGCCATTTTCCTATGCTGAATTAGCTTAATCTATAGTGGTAACTTCATTCCTTTGTTATGACTTGGCATCACAAATTCCAATGCATTTGGTCTGCAATTATGGTATCTAAATTAACTTACTTTGCTCGGTGCATTTTAATATCATGGCAAAAGTTTGACACAACTTTGTATGTTTACCAGAAAGCCATAGTATTTTCTAATGTTCATATGTGGATCCAAACACACTCTCTTAAATATGCATTTGGTTTTTCTCATCTAGGAGCTACTAGATCATTAGGGGAGTACCCACTAAACTATTGCTAGAGTCCTTTGTAACCGTCCTCTCTTTAATGTCTGCATAAACATGGAGGTAGCTATTTGTCAATGTCCAATTATAACTACTAGTGCTTGGGAGTAAATTCCCTATTCTAGTTTTTGTAGGAGACGAGGTGGGTTTGTCAATTTCTAGCATTGCTAGTTTTCGGGGAAAACGTGATGATTAATATCCCCCTCCTTTTGGAATAATCTTTATTTGGACCTTGTCTAATTAAACTTTGTGTTTGTGCATCTCTACCACCCTCCCCTGTTTCTTGAATATTGCATCTTTTTATCTTAATGAAACTAAAATAATATTTATTAAAAATTTAACAAAAACTTTGGGTGCTTTATATGAGTGTGGGAGGTCGAACAGGGTAAAATACTTATTGCAAAATAATAATTTTTCAATCAAATCTAAATACTTCACTTACAACTCTCAATCGGGAAATCGGTCGAAACATTTTTTTAATATTTAATAATACAATCATGAGAATTAAAGCTACCAAGAAAAGCAGTCTAAAGAAAAATACGTGACAAGTCGAAATCATATTTTTGATATCGCTGAAAGAGAAATAGGTCACAAGTCAAAATCATATAACTTCGATTGAAAACCCTTCATATCTTTTGCTAAACTTTGTACATTTAGTCTCATGAAAGGACCTAGGTATCTCATGGACAACCCTCCAGAAGGAGAGTGTAGGAGTCGAATGATTATGTTGGTATTGCTAATGTTTGGAAAAAAGAAGATGATAAATATTCTCTTCTTTTTGAATCATAGTAGCTTCGTAGGCTTTGATTGAATTTAATCTTTTCTTTGGACATTGTCCAATTAAACTTTGTAAGTGTGGCTCTCTACCACCATCCCCTCTTACTTGAATATTGTACTATTTTTATCTCAATGAAATTAAATAGATAATATATGAAAAAATTAAACATTAAAAAAACAACAACAACTTTAGATGCTTTATGTACATGTCTGAAGACTAATTAGTTGCATCATTTATGTGAATATCAAATCTAAGTACTTCACTTACAACTCCTAATATGAAAACAACTCGAATTCATTGCTTTTATATTCAACAAAATAATTACAAGAATGAAAGCTACATAAAAAAATAGCCGGAAAGAAAATAGGTAGCAAGTCGAAATCACATTTTTTATATAGCTGAAAGGAATATAGGTAGCATGTCGAAATCATAATACTTCGCTTGAGAAAACTTAATATCTTTCACTAAACTACGTACATTTAGTTTCATGACAGAACCTAGGACATAAAGGGGCGAATAACAGCTGTCACGCGATGTTAAACGACGCTCTGAGCACATCTAATTCCACCTCTTATATGATCAACGAGCACTGTCAAAGACAACGACCTCTCCTCTTTCAATCATAGTAACTTCAATTTTAATGATAAGGATTATTTCATGTTACATGGCTCTTGAAGCTGGTTAGGGTAACACCACCAAATTTTTATCGTATCAACCAGACAATATTTAAATCCAGACAAATTGGTCATGTGAGCCAACGCCATTCTATTAATTCGTGCAAATGAGCTGGCATAAATTAAAGGTTTCCACATTTTAGGCTATTATATATCAGAGCCACCTCTCATACATTTTCTCCAAAGCAAAACAGTCTGGTTTTGACGATTCTGTAATTTGTTTTAGTTGCAGTCAAAATGTTTTCTCGCCGGGCTTGTTTGGTGTTGGCTACTGTTTTGTTGGTGATGCAGTTCAGAGCCTGTGTGTGTGCGAGAGATATACAGAAAAGCCGTCATCTTTTGCAGGCTCCTCCCTCTCGTCCTCCTTTTTTCACCTTCCCACGAACTCCGTCTGCTTCTCGTCCTCCTTTTTTCACCTTCCCATGAACTCTGTCTGCTCCTCATCCTCCTTTATTCGGCCTCCCACGCACTCCGTCTACTCCTCGCCCGTTTCCCTTCATTCCATTTCCTCCACCAGCAAAGTAAAAGCCAAGCAGCCTTAGCCCATGTACTACTACTTGCTTTAAATATAACATACTTTCTTTATATTAGAGCTTTATTGCTTTATTATCAGCAATAAATGGCTATACAGACTTCCTTATTGTCTGTTGCTCTATTGTGTATGTTTGAATTCATATTATAGTGTTTTCTCTAAAAAGTTGATAAGTTGTCGTTATGGTGTCTCTATGTAGATGGGGAATGGCCTATGTTCAAATAGAATATTTTAAGTTTTGATTTGTTTAGTGATTTATCTGAAATCATCTATGTTTTAATGCGATTTCATATAAACCATCTAAATAAATCAGAAATATGACGAATATATTCACTCCAACACATCAACTGTATAATCTTTTTCATGACGATGCTAAATAAACAGGGAAATTTATGTGACTACCAGTATATTTACATCTTTTTATTATGTATGCTGTGTATAAATGCTCAAGCACTCAATCTACTGGTTGGAACTGTGGTAAGCGATTCTATATTATATTATTGTTTATCAAGTCTTTGTTTGTTACATTTTATTCATTTAAATTAAACGAAACGAAAAATGAAAACCCTTTATCCGTTGAAATTGCTATCCATTTGCAAGATGTTGCATGTCTGTAATCCCATTTTTGGTATAAGAGTGTTGTATTCAGTACATTTTCCCAAGTTGTTTACATTCATAAGTCATCTACCAAGGCTCTATATATGACCACACTTTAGAATGGTCGTATCAACATTGCCGTCTGATTGGGAGGAAATGACTCTGATTGAAACATGAAATTTTGTGTAAGATATGTACCATCTAATGAACTTCATTCCCGTAATAATGTCATCAATGGAATGTTGCTATTGGTCATGGCCATGTCTAAATAATTTGAATAATGGTAAATTTTAAATATTTAAAAGTGGTGGGTAGAAATAGATATATAACAACAATTTCAAAATAATAATAAATGAGATGGGAAAGTTAACGATATAAATAGAGATGGTTGCATGATTAAACGGATGTATATGATATTGTTCATAAAAAATTCTATTAGATTAATAATTTTTTGAAAAATATTATTTTTAAAAAAGAAAGGAATATGATTTACAATAAATTTGTTTGTACATCTAAAATTGAAGTTGAAGAAAAGAATCTAAAGATGAACATTAGCGCAAAGAGTTGTATTAATTCCATGATGATTGATTATAGAACTAGGACCATCGCCAGTGACCCTATCATGGGACAAAAGTAGAAAAAGATTGCTTTGGAGGGTGGACAGAGTGGTGCTAGTGGGAAGATTACTTTGGGTCTGTGTACTAGAACCAGGAGCTGGAGCTAGGACCAGGGAACCTCCAGATTCATCATGGAGGACTTGGAGAACATTAATAGGAGTATTATTTAGAAAAATACTAAATTGATGCACTCTCTTCACTGAGTGTGTGGCCCTATTTTTTTGGTTCAGCTTTTTTTATTTGTTTTTTGGTTGTCGGTCTGTGTGGGTTTTCTCCCTTGATCTGCTTAGTTTTTCGGTCAAGTTGGCTACTGGCCTTGGTCTATAATACTTTGGGTTTTAGGTCCCTGTAAAACCTGTTTATCTTTATCAAAAGTGTAAAGAGTTGTATTGGTAATCCTTTCAGAATACAAAATTTATTACCTATTTTTCAACTCTATAATAAATAAGATTTGATAGAGAGTTACATTTGAAGACATAGTAAAACTTCCTATGAGTCTCATAATAAATTTCTTATCTTATTCGAGTACAACTACAATAATCATAATTTTCAAATAGAATATAGGTATAATATTAGGAACATGACCATGTTTTAAGTTATACAACTTGATCATATTTTTTAAATAATAGAAAGAAAAAAATAATGTGATCTTGGTTTGAAAACAAGCAAATATTATGCAACAAAAAAATTTTTAGTCCCTTCTTTTGCTCCTTTTACTTTGGAATAGCTTTGGATAATGACCTATAGGGGTCGACTTCTCATTTATTCTCATTTGATATATGTTTTTTAATTTTTATTAGTATTGTTAACTTAAACAAAACAAGATTTTACTCACTTTAAAATAATATTTGACAAATTGTTTGCCAATAGATTAAATGTCTTCTTATTTTTCTAATTTTAACATATTTATTTGTATTTTCTTTTAATAACTTTTTTTTTTTAGATAGAAATTTTATATCTAATGTAATTTTCTAAAATATCT
The DNA here is from genome assembly GCF_030272615.1 of Cryptomeria japonica. Taxonomy (NCBI): domain Eukaryota; kingdom Viridiplantae; phylum Streptophyta; class Pinopsida; order Cupressales; family Cupressaceae; genus Cryptomeria; species Cryptomeria japonica. The sequence goes on along the minus strand of NC_081411.1, from coordinate 45,508,922 downwards.
ACAATTTGAACCATACCCAAATTTCAACCTCCAATTGTTTGGATGAAATGGATCTGATAAAAGTTTGCAATAATACAATTTTATACTAGTCAATTTCCCATGTTTATGTTGAGTTTTATATTAGAACAATTACCAATTGTTTGTGTTGAACAATTTGTTGGAAACTTGAGTTGTGTTGTCATTGGTGTCAAAGTTGTTCACTTTGTTGGCAAGAGACACTACATAGATAATCAAATATTGTGATTAATGGAAACTCATGTCAGAAATCCCATCCATAGTTCATGATTTGTTCATACCGGAAGTGTGATTGAGCTTAGGTGAGGTCCAGTGAGATAAGACAGGACATTTGGTAGTATGCAATATCTTGGTTGGCATTTCATCTGTGTTGAATATATTGTGTTGTAAATATTTGGGAAGCATCGATGATGTGTTATCTACCATGTTACAGGTATGTGACATATGGTGAAAATTATTGAGTGAGTTGGAAGGTCCGGTATATAGGTTTTTGAGTAGAACAGTGTTCATCAGCAATCTCACATGGTTAATCATTGTGTGAAATATGTGGATTGGTTTTGTTGGATGTAATTGTGTTTGAGGATGATTTCTAACATGTGGGAAGCATGTGGACAACTCTTTTTGGTTTTCTTAGGTAAATTTAAGTTTGAATTGAGTGGACTTGGTATAAAGGTTTCATTTGTGTGTTATGCGTTTTTGGGCGGACACATAAAAGATCTAATTTGATGTTGTAGATATATAAGAGTGATTGATATTTTCATTTTTGATATCGATGGTTGTGTGAAAAAGTATTTGTGAGTGATTGTGTGCAATTTCAAATACTCAAGAAATATTTGTGCTATGAAATATATCAGAATATTAGAACAGAGCAGCCTAGCAGAGGAGAGTAAGATTGAATATTTTGAGCTTAACTGGAACTATTTCGAGGAATTTGTAGATTCTATTCATTACTTCATTACCTCTTGTAACTATTATAAATAATTGTAGGGCAATATTCCTTTTGAGGTTGTAGCCCTTATTGTAATTTGAGCAGTGAGCTCTAGGTAGTATGCCTGAATGCATTTGCATTCCCTTCATGGGATATTTCTATATTTCTAACAAAGTATATTAATATTGTGCATCTGAATCCCACCATGGTTTTTCCCTTAACCAGGTTTTCTATGTATAAACCTAGTGTTATGGTGTTGTGGATATTTACTTTATGTGTTTGCATCTTTCCTCTATTGATTTGTATTAGATGGTTGAAAAATCATATTAATAATGTTAATTGCAAAACACTAATTCACCCCCGCTCTTAGTGTTCCTTGATTCAAATACACTTGTAGAGATGTATATAGTTTGGAAATCAGTTTTTCAGATGTAGTTATGTTTTCTAGTGGTTATATTGAGTAAGTATGAGGTGTTTCCAAAGAGCTACAACAATGGAATGAGAGCAACAATCAAGAGGGAAAACTGAGAGAGGGGGGGGAGGGAGGAATCAGCCTTCACCCAAAATCAGATAATCAAACACCAAAGCATAAACTGATAAACTACATCAACTTAAAGATAATAAAATGAACAACACAACACACAACACCATAAAATTTGACATGGAAAACCCAGTTAAGGGAAAAAACATGGTGGGAACCTACCCACAATAAAATGATCCTCTGCAGTAGTATGTGAAAAATTACAATGTGGAATGTACATGCATTCAAGCACACTGCCCAGGCTCATTGCTAAAAGATATATACCTAGAAGGCTCCAACCCTTAGGGAAGTCTCACTAACTTACAAAAATGAATCAGACTACAATCTGGAAGAAGTGAACTAAAATAGTAGCATCTACAAATGCTTGATAACAGTTCTGATTAAGCACAGCTGTCTGTCGTGCAATATTGATCTCACCACAACACTTCACTAAATGATATATCTCTTTTTCATGTATACAAATCTCTCTGATAATGCATACATCACATCAAATCCTAAATTACACAAGTATTGCTAGTATTTCAATTACAATGAGAGATTGTTGACATTTCAATAAGGATATTGAGAAGGTTGTTGATGATTATGGATAAAATTGATTAAGGATGTTTACTGTCTTAATAATATTATTTTGTCATTGATGTCAAGAAATTGATTTTCTGACTTAGTATGATGTTGTCATATCTTAAGAAGTATGATTTGATGATTATAAAGATGTTAGTAAGTGACACAGAAAGAATGTGAAGAGTAAGGGGAGAAATAAAGTTATTCAATGGGAAACTATTACCGAGTTAGATAATGATGAGATCATGTTGTTTAGATTGTTTTGATATCCTACATATGTTGTTGATTGTAAGGTTTATACTATACTGTGTTACCCTAAAGAACCTAGTCAGTAAACCCTAAGGAACCTAGTTGGTAAACCCTAAGGTTATCGCTATCGGTTAATGAAGGCAGAATGTCTACCGAGTGAAGTTTAGTATTTACCTAGTTGCAACCGAGCTGTAACATAATGCATTAAATGATTAAAAGCATTATTTAATGAAGGAAGCTAATGAGCTGGAATTGATTAAATGATTGGTATGCCGTGCATGAAGTTTTTTAAGGATCTACAGCAATGGAAGATCGACAGGAAGATCTACAGCTCAGATTGAATCGCATAACCTAGCACAAGTTCCAAGAAATGTATGCAAGTTCCAAGGCAAGGTAAAACATTTTTCAGATTGAAGGATACATTGAACCTAGTCAAGTTTGAAGATTTGATGGCTATGATTGATCATGGGAAATGTGATCAAGGAGATTAAGCGATTGGCAAATTGTTTATAAATAGGGAACTATTGATAAACAATGGATGTGGGCAAGTGTAAGCATAGGGATGCTACATAGTGATTACCGAACACAGAAGCTTGAAGATCTGTTTGAATAACAGAGTAGGGAGCCCAACAGAGGGACAAGATAAGTCCTATGACTTGATTGTATTGAGCAAATAAGAATCTTCTTTAACATTTTAGATGTGAAGTTGCAGATATATTTTATTACTGTTATTTTGTAAAGTGATAGAAAATCTCTTAACCGAGTGGACTTAACAGTCTTATTTGTAAATCCTCTAGCAAGGTGATATTCTAATTGAGTGTTTGAAATCCTTTGACAAGGTCACTTGTAACAAAGTGAAGATCCTAATAGATCTGAGGGAAATCCCTTAACCGGGTCACATCTAGCAATGTGTTTGTAATCTTTAATAGGATTTGCTTTTAACTGAGCATACTTTAGAAGAGTATATTTCTTAGTGGGTCCAAAATCCCACAGTGGTTTTTCCCTATTTGGGTTTCCATGTTAAATCTAGTGTTATATGTTATGATGATTATGTGTTTATGAGTTTGCATGTTTTACAGTTTTTGGTTACATATTTTTGATAAGGCTACCAAGGTTGAATCTATTGAGTTTATGGATGATTAAGTTTGTATGATTCACCCCCCCCCTCTCATCTTATTTACATTCAGTATCAGAGATTAACAAGTATATCACCTATACATGCAAATCATCAACCTTGATAGCAAGGTGAGCTAAACCCTCAACCCTCAACTTATAAGTACAAAAATTATAAAACACGATACAAAGATCTACCACCAGAAAAATATAATGATTTATATTATATAACATGGACCTAATTCAAATTTTCAAACAATCCTATCCACCAGAAAGTGTGCCAAGATCAACTACAACTCGCTACACCATCAAAAACACTCAAATCACCACCGATGGATGGAAATCACCAAAAATCACTCAATGATCAATGCAGATCATCAAAACAAATAGGAAATGATTAGGAGACATCATAAAACATGTAAGAATCATCCAAAACAATTGCACAATCATGTATTTTAAAATCTTCATCTATCAATGTCTCAAAGCTCAAGAACACAACCAAACAACAACTGTCACAAAGAAAGATAACTTGTGGGTCACCAAGTCATGAACCATAAGAAATGAAGATACACAAGATTATTGCAAGAAACATCACAAAGTCTCAGCACAAGATCTGATCATATTGAAATATACTAGAGGGAATACTGATAGGAACACCAATAGGAACACCAGGAACCGGTAACCAAAGAACAACAAAACCAGATGAGAAAATCTTCACAAGATCACCGGAAAAACTCACAGGAATATGTTGACATTACAACAACATATCCAAGTCCAACAACCAAATCCAAAAGACTAAACACTTTCCCCCTTTGGCATTGATGACAACATAGGAGTGTGAAAAACAGTCAATGCAAACAAAGAAGATATCACCAACAAACTCCCCCTAAGATAAGGATAGATAATGCAGTTTTTCACATGATCTCTCCCCCTTTGATAGAAATGCCAAATGTCACCAAAAATAGAAAACCAAACACATATCTCCACCACAAAACATTAATTTGTCACAACAAAATCAACAAACTACTCCAGCAGAGGAGCAACAATAATACATCAATTTAGATAAGAAAAATAAGGCTCTGAAATCCACTAGATCGATGCAACTCAATGCATCTAGTTCTCATCGGGAGGGGTGGTTACCCCTACCTTATTTATCAAATAGACAAACGTGTCTGTAGGCAAAGGCTTAGTAAAAATATTAGCAATTTATTCATTTATTGATACATATTCCAACTTTATCTTTTGTTCATTAACTTGCTCCTTCAAGTAAATGTATTTGATTTATATATGCTTGGTATTTAAATGTTGTTCTGGATTCTTTGACATGTTTATAGCACTAGAGTTATCATAGTATATAATAGTAGGCTCATCATAGATAATTCTGATATCTTTCAATATTTTATTCATCCAAACTATCTGAGTGCACAGTTACTAGCAACAACAATGTACTCAGCTTGAGTTGTAGATAGAGATACTGAGTCTTGTTTCTTGGTAGCCCATGAAACCAACTTCTTACCTAAAAAGAATGCTCCACCCGCAGTACTCTTCCGGTCATCTACATCACCTGCCCAGTCTGCATCAGTTTAAGCACATAACATGAAATCATATTTCTTAGGATACCATAAACCATAATCCAAAGTTCCCTTTAAATATCTGAATATTCTTTTAACATCAGTAACATGACTTTCCTTCAGATCAACTTGATATCTAGCAGCCATACATACATCATGCATAATGTTAGGCCTAGTCTGATTAAGATATAATAGTCCACCAACCATATATTTGTACAAACTCTGATTAGCTTTAGGAGATTCATCTTTTTTAGACAATTTACAACTAGTCACCACAGGAGTTCCAACTAGTTTGGAATTATCTAGTCCAAACTTCTACAAAAATTCTTTCACATACTTAGTTTGAGATATAAAGATACCTTTCTCTGTCTATGCAAACTGCAAATGTAAGAAAAATTTCATCTCACCAATCATAGACATTTCAAATTCCTTTTGCATATCACTAGCAAACTTCATACTCATATCATCATCACCACCAAAAATAATATCATCAACAAAGACTTCAACAATCAAGATGTTATCATTTTTAACTTTAAAGTACAAATTACTATCAGCAACACCTTTAGTGAATCATAATTTCAACAAGTATTTATCCAATCTAGCATGCTAGGCTCTAGGAGCTTGTTTTAGTCCATAAAGTGCTTTCTTCAACTTGCATACCATATCAACATCAACTAACAATGAAAATCCATCAGGTTGTTTAATGTAGACTTCTTCTTCTAGATCACCTTAAAAAAATACAGATTTGACATCTATCTAATATACCTTGAAATTTTTATAAGTATCATAACCTATTAATAACCTAACAACTTCAATTCTGGCAACCGAAGAAAAAGTTTGTTCATAATCAATTCCTTCTTGCTGTGAATACCCTTTCCAGACCAATCTAGCTCTATTTCTAACTACTTCACTGGCTTCATTCAATTTATTTCTAAAAACCCATTTAGTACCAATAACATTTTTATTTTTAGGTCTAGGCAAAAGTTCCCAAGTATTATTTTTCTCAATTTTATCTAATTCTTCTTCCATGGCCCTTATCCAATTTTCATCTTTACAAGCTTCAACAACATATTTAGGTTTAACTTTGGATATCAAATGTACCTCTTCTGCAACAAACCTTCTTCTAGTCATCGCACCTTTATTCTCATAACTAATAATTTGATTTTCAGAGTGATTTAATCTAACATACCTTGGAGCCTTCTGATTCTCAAATTTTTGCACATCATCACCAACAAAAACAACACCCGTATTAATTGTCTCTATCTCTACCAGATCATTCTTCTTAGGTCCTTCAGGTTGAATAAGGGCTAAAACAACATGTTGACCTTCATCATAAGCTCTCACCTCCTTTCCAAGGTTCTCATCCACCTTCACACATGCACTCTCAACAATCTTTCTCAGTCTCTTGTTATAGAACTAGTAGGCTTTACTCTTTGTGGAATAACCCAAAAATATACCTTCATCACTTCTAGTATCAAACTTTTCAATATCTTCATCTCTCTTGATATAACATTTTCTACCAAAAACTTTGAAATATTTCACAGTAGGAACATGACCAAACCAAAGCTCATAAGGGGTCTTACCGATATCACCTTTGATATGAACTCTGTTAAATGTGTAGACTGTAGTGCTAATGGCTTCTCTCTAGTAGATCTTTGAAACATTTCTCTCAATAAAAATAGTCCTTGAAACATCCAAAATAGTATGGTTCTTCCTTTCAACAACTGCTTTCTGATGTGGGGTTCTAGGAGCAAAAAATTGTCTTCTGATTCCATACATCTCATTGAAAGAATTGAACTCACCAGAACAAAATTCTCTACCTCTATTAGATCTCAGACACTTTACCTTAAATTTGGACTCTGTTTCAACTTTATCTTTGAATATCTTGAATTTCTCAAGTGCTTCTGATTTCTCCTTCAAAAAGACAACCCACATCATCCTGTAATAATCATCAATTAGAAACATAAAGTATTTGTCACCCTACACACTTCTAACTTCCTTAACTTCATGAGGAGTGGATGGTCCAATCTAAGGAACAACATTGGCATTATTAGTAATCTTCTCCAAGACATTTCAGTTGCACCTCCATGTGGTTCTTCCATACATTATAGCTGCTTCCATCAAATCTCAGACTGTCCTTCTTGAAAAGAATACCTTGAGCTGCCATCCCAAATATCCTCAAGCAATTAAGCTTCTACCAGAGGATCTAGCTCTGATACCAATTGTTAGCAGCAATCAAGAGGTAAGAGTGAGAGGAGGGGGGTGAATCAGTCTTCACCAGAAATCAGATAATCAAACACCAAAGCATAAACTGATAAACTACAACAATCAAAAGATAAGAAAATGAACAACACAACATACAACACCAAAAAATTTGACATAGAAAACCCGGTTAAGGGAAAAACCATAGTGGGAACCTACCCACAATAAGATGATACTCTGTAGTAGTATGTGAAAATATTACAGTGGGGAACACACATGCATTTAGGCACAGTGCCAAAAGATATATACTCGAAAGACTCCAACCCTCAAGAAAGTCTCATTGACTTATAAAAGTGAATTAGACTACAATCCAAAAGAAGTTAGCTGCAATACTATCATCTACAAATACCTGATAATAGTTCCGATTAAGCACAGTTGTTTACCCTGCAACACCGATCTCATCACAACACTTCACCAAATGACATATCTCTTTTTTGCATATATAACTCTCTCTAATAATGCAGACATCATATTAACTCCTAAATTACACAAGTATATCACCTATATATGTAAATCATCAAATTTGATAGCTAGGTCGTCTAAACCCTCAAACCTAAACTTATAAATACAAAAATTACATTACACGATACAAAGATTGACCATAGAAGTAATATAATGATTTCTACTACATAAATGAACCTAATTCAAATTTCCAAACAATCATATCCACCGAAAAGCACTCCAAGATTAACCACAACATGCTACACCACCAAAAAAAACTCAAATCACCATCAGTTGATAGAAATCACCAAATCTCGCACAATGATCAATGTGGATCATCAAAACAAATAGCACATGACTAGGAGACACCAACAAACATGCAAGAATCATCTAGAATAGTTTGTTGGTATTATGGATATGTTGCACTCATTTTATCATTGATGTCAACACTTATCAACACTTATCCTTTTGCAGATCTTTGGTTATGTTCACCGGCAAGTTCAATGACTTATGCACAGTCACCGATATTTGGTTCACCGACAAGTTATATTGTTCACCGACACTGAGGATGACTTGTTATCATCTAGAGATCACTCAGTTATGTTGAAGACATGGTTTTGGTGACTTGGTTATTGGTGTAATTGGGTTGACATATTTGTTGTTACTAGAAAATTGGTCTAGGTTATGGACCGACACGCGTTATCTATTCCAGATCAACATGACATGTTATGGAGATGATTTAATCAATTGGTATTGTTGTAATTACATTGAGCCGACATGATGCATCACATATTGACTTCTTCTAATTAATTTTATTGTAATATTCTTAGTGAGTTGAACTACACATTTGGTCTTAGGTTCTGGTATATATGGAAGATCTCAATTAAGAGATGAATATAGACATGTAAGGTTATGGTATTGCAACATGGTATGTGTGAATATTGAAGATCATATGAGAAAACCATAGAGAAGGTCCAAGGAAGGTTTGAAGGACATAATACGAGCTTAACCGATACTAAATCCAGCATTGGAGATCCTACTTTGAGTAGTATATTATCATTGGATTTAATCATCCAATTGTATTCAGTGTGACTCCCATCTTGTGATTAAGCAGTGAGCTCTAGGAAGCTAGCCTTTCTATGTGTGCAGACCTCATTTGTATACACATATTATCTGTAGTAGTATCATCTGATTGTGGGTAAGGATTCCCACCGTGGGTTTCTGGTGCAGGAGCACCCTTCAAAGGGATCCCACCATTTTATTCTGTTGTGTTCTTGCTTCTTTAAGAAGCCATTGTAAATGTAATAAGAGCCATGAGCTCATTGGTCTTCTTTAGGTCCTAGTTTAGGTCCTAGTTCATAATTCTAGGTTGAATTTTCTTGTGCAGGAGAGGGTATGTGTGCCTTTGATGTGTTTGGGGTCCTTCTTAGCATGGTGGTGTCCATAGGATATCCCAATGTTGGCCTAGGAGTTAGGAAAAGCAACATTGAGAAAGTTGCAAAAAAGTTGCAAAAGTTGCATGACAACTTTTCAAAGTTGTCAAGCAACTTTTTCCACCTAAAGGGTCAAAAACCTTAGTTTAGTGTGGAGAACCCTAATTTTGGTACACAGACTGAGGAAAGGATTCCATATATTGTTCCAAACCCTAAAATGATGGGTTGGGGGGTGTGAGATTGTACGGCCTAAGGAAAAACTCCTTAACTGTGACTGTGTTTTTGTTGCCAGTCAACAAAACTGGAGCAATGAAGGATTGTTAATGGATTTATCTTCAAGACAAAGTGTGTTGAGAGTCTTGTATGGTGTACACACCTTCATTTTGAGCATTTAAATTAGGTTTTTTTTTGTAGGTGTTGTGTGTTTGTAAATATTTTGTAAACTTCTTCCTTACTGTCCAGTTTTGGATTGTCATGTGGAAATGGGTTGACAACTCCTATCCCCATTGTGGAATAACCATGAAACCATGGGGAATAGGAGTGCAGACCCTATACATTAGCTCAGAGAAAGTGGGGCCCTTGAAGATGCAGGGAAGCCATCCAAAGACCCACTCCTAGGTGAGACTTGACAGTGCCCGACTAGGAAGGGTTGAGTTGCAGAGGTTCGTGAGAGCAAGGAAGGTCAGAGGAGGATGCACCCTTTGGAGGAGTTGTAGAGGGGTGTGTGGAGAATCATTGGTGAGAAGGAGGAGCCTCCACCAATCTTGACAAGGTGGTAAAAACACCAAACCATCACTATGACCCTGGCAAGCCCAAAAAAACCCTCTTGAAAACCCTTAAAAACCCCAAAATTCACCTAGGGCAGTGTAAAAACACTTGGAGGCCCAAAACCTAGAAAATATTTGAGCTTTTTCCAATTGAATATTAATCCTTTTGGGGAGTTTCACAATTTTGGTCATCGTTTGCAAGAGGGAGCCCTAAAAGTCCAGAATGGAGGCCTAATTGGGCACTTTCCTTGTAGCCCTATTTTGTAGGAAAGAAGCCAAATAGTGTGATTGGTAACAAATAGGAAGGTCTAAACCTCCTAGGGACACATGAATGGATGGAAAACTAAGTCTAAGACTTGTCCTACCCTTGCTAGGACCTAAGAAAGTGTAGGAGAAGCTAAACCCTTATTTGCCTAAGTAAGGGTTCTTTTGAATCTCATGAGTAGGTGAGACCTTAGGAGAAGTACTACAAGTTGTTGGTGGGTGGATTGGGAAAGGTCAGGGGATTACATAAGAAAAGGAAGTCCTAGAGACCCTAGGGTGTGATTGGAACACTTGGTGATCCAAGGAGAGGATCAAAGAGCATAGACTAGGATAGTCTATCCCATACCCATTCCCATCAGATTGGTATCAGAGCGGGTTAAAGATTTGGTGGACTGTGCATGTCTCTATATTCTGGTGAATCAGTAGGGGAGAACATAATGGTCACTAATGCAGAGCTGGCTAGGGAGGTGGAAGAGTAAAAGGAGAAAAATAGACTCCTTGAAGATGCTATGAGTGAGATAAGGAACAAGCTGCAAGAAGTGGTTGATCAGAGGGCACATGAACTTTGGGGTTCAATCAACCATGATAGAGGCAAGAAGACTATAGACCTTGATGACATCATACCTGAACTAGACCCCTTAATCATTGAAGAACCTTTTGTAAAGGCTATCAATGCCTTGAATACAAAAGCTTTTGAAGGATTGCCACATTTCAGTGGAAGGATGGACATTGACACCGTCATGGAATGGATTAAGGGTATGGAGAACCACTTTTAGTGTGAAGGTGTTTGCCAAATCAAGACTAAGGGGAGTAGCCTTGACATGGTGGAAGTACTTGTAAGAGGAGAGGATTAGCATGGGGAAACTACCTATTGCAAATTGGAAGGCCATGGTGAGTAAGATCAAAGAGAGCTACTTGCCAGAGGATTATGAAGTCAAACTTCATAAGAAGAGACAGGGATTGAAGCAGAAAGATCTTGATGTGGCCTCCTACATAGAGGAGTTTCAAAAGCTTTGTCTTAGGTCCAAAGTTAAAGAAGAAGAATCCATCAAGGTGGCTAGGTATCTAAGTGGCCTAAAGTGGAACATTCAAGAGGAGATAAGCCTATGGACCCCTACCACTGTCCAAAAATGCCATCAACTTGCTGCTAAGGTGGAAGAGAGGAACAAAAGGAAGGGAGACTCCAACAATACCGGTAGAGGTAGAGGTAGAGATCAAATGAATCACCAAGGTGGTTACCAAAGCAAGACAAGTGAGCAAAGGAATCAAGGAGAGTCCAAGTTGATTGAGCATAACAATGAAACCACTCTTAGAGGAGGTCGTTCTCGAGGTAGAGGTGCACAAGGAGGTCCAAATAGGGGCAGAGGTACCAGCAGGAGTAGTTCCTACTTTGCAACCATGAAATGCTACAATTGTGGACAATTGGGACACCCGCCCTACAGATGCCCTGACAAGCCTACCTCATCAAACAGTGGAAAGAGGGGTGCTTATGCCCATGAAGACACATCAAGCAGAAAGAGACCAAAGGTGGACCATATTGAATTAGAGATTGGAGAAAATTTGATGTTCAATAGAGTCTTGATAAGACAGCCAGTTAAGGATGAACCTAAGCATAGGAGAGCATTGTTTAGGGTGAGATGCAAGATCCTTGGTAAAGTTTGCAAGGTGATAGTTGACTCAGGGTCAACTGATAACATCATATCAGATGAGGTAGCCAAGAAGTTGAAAATCACAAGGATACCCCACACTAGCCCTTACAAGGTGACATGGTTGAATCAAGAGCAGAGTGTGCTTGTCAATAAACAGACTTGGGTAGAGTTTTCCATTGGAGGGTACAAGGACAATATCCTTTGTGATGTGCTACCCATGGATGCTTGTCATCTATTGCTAGGTAGGCCCTTGCAATTTGATAGGAAGGTGATCCATGATGGAGAGGAGAACTCCATTTCCTTCAAGAAGGACAGTAGGACCTTTAAGATTCAGTCAATGATAGAGAATGATGAGGGAACCTCAAGAGCACCTAGTGTCTTACTAAATATTGGTAAAAAGTTCTTACACCTGCTACATGAGAAGGAGATGGTGAGATGTGCCATCTTTGTGAAGCCAAAGGAGGAGGAAGATAAGTTGCAGACAGAGGTACCCAAGGAGGTGAAGCAAATCTTGCAAGAGTATAAGGACATAGTGAGTGATGGAGCACCTACAACACTTCCACCAAGAAGGTCAATAAGCCATCAAATAGACTTTGTTCCTAGTGCATCCCTACCCAATAAAGCTGCATATAAGCTCACACCTGATAAAAACAAGGAGGTGGCAAGGAAAGTGCAGAAGTTGTTGGATCAAGGACCGATCAATAAGAGCATCAGCTCATGTACAGTCCCGGTAGTGCTAGCATCAAAGAAGGGAGGCAAGTGGAGACTTTGCACTGATTCAAGGGCAATAAATAGGATCACCATAAGGTACAGATTCCCTATTCCTAGAACAAAGGACTTGATGGACTATTTAGGAGGTGCCATGTATTTTACCAAGTTGGATCTTAAAAGTGGTTATCATCAGATTAGGATCAAGGAGGGTGATGAGTGGAAGACCCCTTTTAAGACCACAGAAGGGTTGTATGAATGACTTGTGATGTCATTTGGACTCACCAATGCCCCAAGCACCATCATGAGGTTGATGAATGAGGTGTTAAAGGACTTCATTGGTAGATTTGTGGTGGCATACTTAGATGACATACTCATCTATAACAGAACCAAAGAGGAGCACCTAGAACATTTGAGGTTAGTCCTAGAGAGGTTGCATGAAGAGAAGTTGGCAATCAACTTAGAGAAGTGTGACTTTTTGAAGCAAGAGCTGATCTACTTGGGATTTGTGGTGTCTAAGGGAACCTTGAAGATGGATCCAAGCAAAGTGGAGGCTATCTTGAATTGGCTTGCCCCTAAAATAGGGACTGAGGTTAGGAGTTTCCATGGTTTAGCTCAATTCTATAGGAAGTTTGTGAGGAACTTCAGTGGCATATGTGCACCAATACTTGACACCATAAAAGGAGGCCTTAAAACTAAATTCAAATGGACTAAACAAGCTGATAAAGCATTCCAATTATTGAAGCAAGAAGTAGCCACAAAACCCATCCTACTCTTACCTACTTTTGACAAGTTATTCACATTGGAGTGTGATGCAAGTGGAATTGTAGTAGGGGGTGTATTGAGTCAAGAGGGAAGACCTATGGAATTTTTTAGTGAGAAGCTTAATGAGGTAAACAAGAGGTATTCAACCTATGATCTAGAGTTATATGCACTAGTTTAGTCTCTCAAGAAGTGGAGTCATTACCTACTCCCAAAGGAATTTTTGGTGTTCACAGATAACCAAGCTTTGAGTTACATTAACACTCAAGAGAAGCTTAGCAATAGACATTTGAAGTGGATGGAGTACCTCCAATCCTTTACCTTTACCATCAAGCATAAAAAGGGGCAACTCAACAAGGTGGCAAATGCTTTAAGCAAGAAGTTGTTGACTGTCCAAGAGTTACAATTGTAGAGCATAGGAATAGAAGGTTTCAAGGATCTCTATGAAGAAGATGAAGACTTCTCATCAGCCTAAAAGGTCTGCAAGGAGTTTGAGAATCATTTTCATGGTGAGTATGCAGAATACACTCTTCAAAGTGGTCTCTTGTTCAAAGGTAATCAGTTATGTGTGCCTAGAGGATCCATGAGAGAAAATCTCATACAAGAGAAACATAATGGTATTCTAAGTGGACACTTTGGGATTAATAAAACTTTAGATCTAGTACAAAGGTACTACTATTGGCCTAGGTTGCCAAGGGATGTGAAAAGGTATGTGGAGCAGTGTGGTGTGTGTCAAAGAGCCAAAGGAGGATCAAGCAATGTAGGCCTTTATCAGCCATTACCGGTCCCAAATAGGCCCTGGGAGTGTGTGAGCATGGACTTTGTGGTAGGACTCCCCAAGACAAAGATAGGTATGGATAGCATCTATGTGGTAGTAGACAGGTTTTCTAAGATGAGCCATTTTATTCCATGTAAAACTACTCATGATGCCAGCTATGTTGCACATCTCTTCTTTAAGGAGATTGTGAGAATTAATGGACTCCCATTAAGTATTGTTTCAGATAGGGATAGCAAGTTCATGGGCCATTTTTGGCAAACCTTGTGGAGGAGACTAGGAACTAATTTATCATTTAGCTCAGCTTACCATCCACAAACTGATGGTCAAACTGAAGTCATTAATAGGGTGTTAGGCAACTTGTTGAGGTGTCTAACCAAGGAGTATGGGTAGACATGGGATCTAGTCATTCCACAAGTGGAGTATGCCTACAATGATAGTGTAAATAGGACCACTGGAAGGAGTCCTTTTGAGGTTGTCTATGGCAGACATCCAAGAGGAGTATGTGAACTAAGAGAACTTGGTTCCATGGAGATGAAGAGTGGGCAAGCAAAGGACTTCACTCAAACCATCAAGGAAGTCCAAGAGCAGGTCAAGAGAGAAATCCTAGAGTCTACTCAAAAATCGAAAGCTAAAGTGGATGAGAAAAGGAGAGAAGTTCAATTCAAAGTGGGTGACTATGTGATGGTCCATCTAAGGAAAGCTAGAATGTAAAGTGGCAAGCCTACCAAACTGCAAATGAAGAGGGTAGGACCTTGTAGAATTCTATCCAAATATGGTGAGAATGCCTACAAAGTGGATCTTCCTTCAGATTTGGTGATATCACCAGTCTTCAATGTTGCTGATCCGATAATGTACAAGGGTGAAATAGCAGGGCAGACTGAGAATCAAGCCAAGGTACTGCAAGACTTGGATGTGAATGCCTTACCTCAAGTGAAGTAGCCCATAGTACAGGAGATCTTGGAGTCAAGGGTGAAGAAGTCTACTAGACACCAATTCTACATGGAGCACTTGGTGAAGTGGGCAGGTCAACCTATGTCTAAAGTTACTTGGGTTGAAGAGAGTAGGTTCAAGAAGCTTGGCATTGATCCGGCTCTTCTCACTCCCCTAGTTCCTTAGTTTGTTGTAGAGGGGGAGTGTGGTGTAGGAGCAGCCTTCAAAGGGCTCCCACCATTTGATTTTGTTGTGTTCTTGCTTCTTTAAGAAGCCATTTTAAATGTAATAAGAGCCATGAGTTCATTGGTCTTCTTTAGGTCCTACGTTCATAAGTCTAGGTTGAGTTTTCTTGTGGAGGAGAGGGTATGTGTGCCTTTGATGTGTTTGGAGTCCTTCTTAGCATGGTGGTGTCCATAAGATAGCCCAATGTAGGCCTAGGAGTCAAGAAAAGCAACATTGAGAAAGTTGCAAAAGTTGCATGACAACTTTTCAAAGTTGTCAAGCAACTTTTTTGACCTAAAGGGTCAAAAACCTTAGTTTAGTGTGGAGAACCCTAATTTTGGCACACAAACCAAGGAAAGGATGCCACATATTGTTCCAAACCCTAAAATGATGGGTTGGGGGGTGTGAGATTGTACAGCCTAAGGAAAAACTCCTTGACTGTGACTGTGTTTTTGTTGCCAGTCAACAAAAATGGAGCAATGAAGAATTATTAATGGATTGATATTCAAGACAAAGTGTGTTGAGAGTCTTGTATGGTGTACACACCTTCATTTTCAGCATTTAAATTAGGTTTTGTTTTGCAGGTGTTGTGTGTTTGTAAATATTTTGTAAACTTGTTCCTCACTGTCCAGTTTTGGACTGTCTTGAGGAAATGGGTTGACAACTCCTATCCCCATTGTGGAATCACCATGAAACCATGGGGAATAGGAGTGAAAACCTTGTACATTACCTTAGAGAAAGCAGGGCCCTTGAAGATGTAGGGAAGCCATCCAAAGACCCACTCCTAGGCGAGACTTGACAGTGCCCAGCTAGGAAGGGCTTAGTTGCAGAGGTCCGTGAGAGCAAGGAAGGTCAGAGGAGGATGCACCCTTTGGAGGAGTTGTAGAGGGGTGTGTGGAGCATCATTGGTGACCCTGATAGACCCAAAAAAACCCTCTTGAAAACCCTTAAAAACCCCAAAATTCACCTAGGGCAGTGTATGGACACTTGGAGGCCCAAAACCTGGAAAATATTTGAGATTTTTCCAATTGAACATCAGTCTTTTTGGGGAGTTTCACAATTTTGGTCATCGTTTGCAAGAGGGAGCCCTAAAAGTCCGAAATGGAGGCCTAATTGGGCACTTTCCTTGTAGCCCTATTTTGTAGGAAAGAAGCAAAATAGCGAGATTGGTAACAAATAGGAAGGTCTTAATCTCATGAGGACACATGAATGGATGGAAAACTATGTCTAAGAGCTATCCTACCCTTGCTACGACCTAAGAAGGTGTAGGAGAAGCCAAACCCTTATTTGCCTAAGTAAGGGTTTTTTTGAATCTCATGAGTAGGTGAGACCTTAGGAGAAGTACTACAAGTTGTTGGTGGGTGGATTGGGAAAGGTTAGTTGATTCCAGAAGCAAAGGAAGTCCTAGAGACCCTAGGGTGTGATTGGAACACCTGGTGATCCAACAAGAGGATCAAAGAGCAAAGACTAGGCTAGTCTATCCCATACCCATTCCCATCATTTTCCCCCTATACTATCTACAGTAGTAAGATCTGATTATGGGTAAGGTTTCCCATCATGGTTTTTCCCCTTATAGGGTTTCCACATACAAATCTTTGTGTTATATGTTGTGGATGTTGTTTCTCTTTCCATTTCATGCATTAAGTTTCACTGGTATTGATATTAATTGTTAATCTGTTTACCATTATTAAGTATCAAGTTTGATTATGTTATATTTGGATGAAATTATTTGACAACTGATTCACCCCCCCCTCTTAGTTGCCTTTAGGTCCTAACAATTGGTATCAAAGCTAAGTCCTCTTTTTGTAGAAGTTTAACTACTTGAGGAGATTCTATGGCAACTAACTTTTTCAAGAAGGACAGTCTCAAACTTGATTGAACTAACTATGGTATATGGAAGATCAGAATGGAGACACATCTGAACTGCATTGGAAGAGACATATGGGATGTGATAAAGAATGGCTATGTTGGTCCTACACAGATTCAACCTAATCCACCTACATTGGGTAAGGATCAAGAGAATGATTGCAAAGCAAGAGAAGCACTTTTGAGCGCCTTCTCAGATCAGCAAATCATGGGATTATCAGACCAATCTACTGCTAAATCCATTTGGAATAAATTAGAGACATTGAATGAAGAAGATACCATTGTCAAAATTGCAAAACTGGAGTGCTTCCGGGTCAAGTATGAAAATCTGAAAATGGAAGAAGATGAAATAATATTTGCTTTTATGGAAAGGGTTAATGAAATTGTTTTGGGAATACAATGCTATGAAGGTTCCTTAAGTGAAGATGAAATTGTTTCTAAATTTTTGAGAGCATTTCCACCAGCATACAAAATGAAAGTAACTACTATTAATGAGTTAAGAACTATGCCTAATACAACAGTATCTAGAGATACCTT
Organism: Cryptomeria japonica; assembly: GCF_030272615.1. Classification (NCBI taxonomy): domain Eukaryota; kingdom Viridiplantae; phylum Streptophyta; class Pinopsida; order Cupressales; family Cupressaceae; genus Cryptomeria; species Cryptomeria japonica. The sequence goes on along the minus strand of NC_081411.1, from coordinate 45,491,322 downwards.
GGTTGGAAAAATTTCAGCATTTAAGCTTGAGGAATTTCATCATGTTGCTACAATTAAGACATATTTAGCCTTCAAAGCATCATCATCTGCAGCATCTTTATCATCAGCTACTAAATCTGATTGGAAAACACTTTATGCAAGAGAACTTGAAGACATCAGAAGGGAAAATGCAAGGAAAATACCTAAAGGTCCTGTTGGAAGTAAGTATGAAGGTAAAGCACCCTTTAAATGTTTTAACTGCAATAAAATTGGTCATATGGCATCTAGATGTCCTAATAGACATGCAAGATTGAGAGAAGAAGCTAAGAGAATATATAAGCCTAATCCTGAATATCAGAGATACAAATTTAAGAAGAATAGAGACAAATCATGTTATTATGCTGACGAAGGAGTTACTGATGATTTTGATGAAGAACCGATAGACAATGGATGGGATTTTGTTGCAATAACAAAAGATCAACTGAAACCTACTATTCCACTGGTAGAGCAGGCCCTGGAAGCTAAAATTGAAGAAAATGATGAATGGATTATAGATTTCGGATGTTCACATCATATGACTGGTAAGAAAAACTAAATTCTTATCTTTTTAGGAATATAATGGAGGTCTAGTAAGATTTAGAGATCACAAAGCTTGTCTAATCCGAGGAAAAGGCACTATATCTTTTGATGGTAAGCACAATACTGACAACGTCTATTATGTTGAAGGTTTGAAGTATAATCTTTTGAGTGTTGGTCAATTAGTTGAAAAAGGGTTTCAGCTAAAATTCAAGAATGGTAAATGCAAAATCATGAATATAACTGGTTTGGAGATTGCAACCGGTAACCAGACTAGAGGCAATATCTTTCATTTGAATAACAATGAAAAAATATGCTTGATTGCACATATTTATGAAAGTTGGTTATGGCATAAAAGACTCTGTCATGTGAATTTTGATTGCATTGTAAAGATTAGTTCATCTAAGGCAGTAAAGGATTTACCTAAGATTGTAAATCCTCATAATCCGGTATGTAAGGAATGTCAAATGGGAAAGTAAGTTAGAACAACTTTTAAGAGTATTTCTGAGAAAACCAATGATGTCCTTGATTTAATTCATACTGACTTATGTGGTCCGACAAGAACAAGAAGCCTATAGGGAGATAGATACTTTATACTAATTATTGATGATTATTCTAGAATGTGTTGGGTTACTTTTCTCAGGGAGAAATGAGAAGCTCTTGGGAATTCAAATTATTCAAGGCACTTGTAAGAATGAAACTGGTAAGAAAATCAAATGTTTAAGATCAGATCAAGGAGGTGAATTTACATCTAAGGAGTTCAATACATTTTATGAAGTGAATGGAATTAGAAGACAACTATCAGCACCCCGGACAGCTCAGCAAAATGGAGTTGTGGAAAAGAAGAACAAAACTATTCTGGATGCAGCTATAAGCATAATATCAAAAGTAAATATACCTCATGTATATTGGAGAGAAGTAGTAAATACAACAGTTTACACTTTGAACAGAGTTCACATCAAAGGTGAAACTGATAAGACACCCGATGAATTATGGTTTGGTAATATTCCTACTCTTAAGTACTTCAGAATATTTGGAAGCAAATGTTACATTAGGAGAGATGAGTATATTGGTTTGATCCTAGAAGTGATGAAGGAATATTTCTTGGTTATTCATCTAAGAGAAAAGTATATAGATGTTTTAATAAAAGATTGCAGAAAATCATTGAGAGTGCAAATGTGAAGATAGATGAACACTTTAGAAGAAATTCAAGGTCTATGGATTCTGAACTGGCAGTTGAAATAATCACAAATGAACCTTTACAAAGTGCACTAGTATAAAATTTTGATCCAGTCACACCAACATCATTAGAAAATTCCACAATGACTGAAGAACAACAGCAAGTGAACACACCCAAGTATGTAGGACTAAATCACTCTGAAAGTTGGATAATTGGGAATAAGTATCAAGGAGTTATGACAAGAGGATTATTGGAAAATGAAGAGGTATTTTTAATTTCTCAAATTGAACCAGCATCTGTCATTGAGGCATGTGAAGATAAACATTGGATTAAAGCTATGGAAGATGAATTGGAACAAATTGAAAAGAACAATACATGGACATTGGTTCCCCAACCTAAAATAAAAGTGTAATTGGAACTAAATGGTATTCAAAAATAAACTCAATAAAGATGGTAAGGTAATCAGAAACAAAGAAAGATTAGTGTGTAAAGGATATTCACAGAAAGAGGGAATTGATTACACTGAAACCTTTGTACCGATAGCTAGAATTGAGGCAGTCAGATTATTTCTTGCATTTGCAGCACACAAGAACTACAAAGTATATCAAATGGATGCTAAATGTGCATTTTTTAATGGTGATCTTGAAGAGGAAGTTTACATTGAAAAACCTAATGCATTTTCATTGACAAATGATAAAGATATGGTTTGCAGATTAAGGAAAGCTTTATATGGATTGAAGCAAGCTCCTAGAGATTGGTATGCTAGATTGGACAAATATCTTTTGAAGCTTGGTTACACTAAAGCTAATGATGACAAAAACTTATATTTCAAAGTGACTAATGAAGACATTTTTGTTATTGAAGTTTTTGTTGATGACATCATTTTTGGAGGAGAAGATGGATTGTGTAAAGACTTTTCTAATAAGATGGAGGAAGAATTTGAAATGTCAATGATTGGGGAGATAAAATTCCTTTTAGGATTGTAGATTTTATAGACTAATAAAGGTATTTTCATATGTAAATCAAAGTACTTGAAGGAATTACTGAAGAAATTTGGCATGGAAAACTCTAAACCGATAAGTACTCCTATAGATATAAATGATAAACTGTCATTGAAGGATGACTCAGTTCCTATCAATTTGACAAGATACAAATCTATGATTGGAGGTTTATTGTATCTGACACAAACAAGACCTGATATAATGAATGTAGTATGTATTGTTTCAAGATTTTAGAGTAATCCTAGAGAAAATCATGAATTAGTAGTGAAAAGAATTTTTTGGTATTTACAAGGCACAACAAATCTTGGTCTATGGTATCCTAAAGATGAAAATTTTGATTTATGAGCATGGACCGATGCAAATTGGGTAGGAGATGTAGATGATAGAAAGAGCACCACCGGTGGGGCATTCTTTCTTGGTAGCAGATTGATTTCATGGTTGAGCAAGAAACAAAATTGCACATCATTATCAACAGCAGAATCAAAATATATTGCAGCAACAACTAATTATACTCAGGTATTATGGATTAAGAAAATGTTGAAGGACATAAAGGTAAAATGCAAAGAACCTATAATCATCTATTGTGGTAATTCAGCAGCAATTGATATGTCTAAGAATCTGGTATTTCACTCTAAAACTAAACATGTTTCTATCAAATACAATTTTCTAAAAGAAAATGTTGAAGCAAAAGAAATGAGATTGGTTTATGTGAATACTAAAGAGAAAATTGTAGATATCTTTAATAAGCCTTTGCCTAAGGAAACTTTTGAATATCTCAGAGAGCATCAAACTGGTAGAATTCACAAAGAAACTTTTTTCCCGCTTTGATGAAGGAGAGCTAGTTCTTAGGGGGAGTAGTTGGAGTAACAGTTGGTATTTGTAATTAGTTCTATAAACTGGTTGTATCTGGTATTTGTATTGCCTTGAAATTTGATGTCAAAGGGGGAGAGATATCTATGGAAAAACATTATCCTTTGGGGAGAGATTACTCATTCGGGGAGGGAATTTTAATCTCTACATTTGTATTTTGATTTCTGGTAGTTAACTATTCTGAAGATTGTTGGCTTTTGGTTTCTGGCATTTCTACTTTGGCACTTAGATGGTTTTCCATCTTGTGTCTCCATCAATGCCAAAGGGGGAGATTGTTGGTATTATGGAAATGTTGTAATGGTTTTGTCATTGATGTCAACACTTACCAACACTTATCCTTCTGGAGATCTTTGGTTATGTTCACCGACAAGTTCAGTGACTTATGCACATTCACCGGTATTTAATTCACCGACACTAAGGATGACTTGTTATCATCTAGAGATCACTAGGTTATGTCGAAGACATGGTTTGGACACTTGGTTTTGGTGATTTGGTTATTGGTCTAATCGGGTTGACATATTTGTTGTTATCGGAAAATTGGTCTAGGTTATGGACTGACATGCATTATCTATTCTAGATCAGCATGACACATTATGGAGATGATTTAATCAATTGGTATTGTTGTAATTACATTGAGGTGACATGATGCATCCCATCTTGACTTGTTGTAATTGATTTTATTGTAATATTCTTAGTGAGTTGACCTACACATTTGGTCTTAGGCTTTTGTATATATGTAAGATCTCAATTGAGAGATCAATATAGACATGTAAGGTTATGGTATTGTCACATGGTATGTGCGAATATTAAAGATCATATGAGCAAACCATAGAGAAGGTTCAAGGAAGGTTTGAAGGAGATAATCAGAGCTTAATCGGTACTGAATCAAACATTGGAGATGCTACGTTGAGCAGTACATTATCATTGGATTTAATCATCCAATTGTATTCAGTGTGACTCCCATCTTGTGATTGAGCAATGAGCTCAAGGCAGCTGGCCTTTCTACATGTGCAGACCCCATTTGTATACACACACTATCTGCAGTAGTATCATCTGATAACCAAAGAACAACAAAACCGAATAAGAAAATCTTCACAAGCTCACTAGAAAAACTCATAGGAATATGTTTACATCTATGACAACAACATATCCAACAACCAAATCCAATAGACTATAGCATGTAAGTTATAATGTAGGAAAAACTATTTTATGTCCTTCTGGAAGAATGCTCCACATTCATTTAGTTCTTGATGATTATTTCTTGTGGCTTTGGATGTAATTTCTATGTTTAATGAATGTTGCATTATCATGTTTGTAGGTCCTCATTTGCTTAAATGATGAAGTTGGTTGTGACCGTTTGTTGTCAAAGACACTATTTGTTAAGACTAGTCTAGAGAATGCTCTACATTAATTTGTTGTCTTGTTTCAAGTGGTGTGGCTTGGTGGACATGTTTATATGGTTTGCATGGTGTTCTAATTTATATTTCTAGTGATGGTTTGACTTACAAGTCAAGCTATGTTGTTCTATGTTCGACTCTATCAGTTGCATTGCTCTCTAGATGACTTGATTTATCTTATTTGGATCATACTCTTTTGGTCTAGATATTCTTTGTAGGTTGAGTTAGAATGTTGATATGGTCTTACCATGATATGTTTAGATTTGAATTGATCTATTTGCATTGATTGATGTTTTTTGGGCCAACTGGTTAGCGTTCTTCATTATTTTTCTACATATTATGTTTAATGTCGACTTTGGATGAAGTGTTAGCATGTGTGATTTGTTGGAGCTATCTTAGGAATATGTGGTTATATTTTTGGGCCCTTTGTTGGAATCCAAAAACACTAAGAGGGGAGAGGGGGTGAATCAGTGTTCTACCGGAATGTTCAATTTTAACCTTATTATAACATGCATTCACGAACTGGTATACGAGTACATATAGAATAGAAATAAGTAAAGCAATCAATAAGCCAATCTCACAAATGAATACTGTGAGATTTTTCCAAGATCTAGAGGCAATGAAAAGAATAAATAAGAGAGACAAAATATATGATAGGAATAAACTGTATTCTATCAAGATGGAAAATATGATCAACTGGATCATTATAAGACGTTCAATGATTTCCCGTACAAACAATGTAGATGAGTGTGCTTATACAGGCAAGGCATATGGATATGTGAGCACACAAACATGACATGTGGCTCAATAAGAAACAAGGGTAGGTAGGAAATAGTATGGGTAGGTAGAAGAAACAATAAAATATTCCACATGAGGGGGAATGTAACAACAAGATAAGATCAACACCATAAAAGGTGGAAATTCTCCTACACACACTATCCCAATGTGGCACAAACACCCAAGTGTCTCATACCCAAACTACTATTAAATGCATGTACCTAAGTAAACTTAAGTAAAGTGTAATATTATCCAAGATGAATAATTATTTACACCAACAACCCCCCGTAATTGCAACTTAGGGGAATGCACTATAGTCTACAATGCAACTAAGCAATGCAAGGTGGGTCTCGACTACATTTCCATGTTAGGTACCCATGTACAAATGCAAATGCAATCTCCCATAAATGAGGAAAGAGAGAAAAACCCAATGGGAAAAAACCCTCCCCCAAAAGAGAGATGATGAAAGAACACAATGCTCTCAATGATGAATGTGAAGAATAAAAGATGTCCCCCCCATAAGAGAGAAGAAGAGACCATGAAGCCCTCCCTCAATGTCAAATCTCCTGCAAAGATGGTCCAATGATGATGACCAAAATACCTCCCCATAAGGAAGAAAGAGAGCCTATGCTGCACCAATAATGTCAAAGTGTGACAAAACCAGGTACCAAGTCGATGACGATGAATCACTCACTACAATAAAATAAAGATCAGGCATGGAGACAACCTACTTTGAACATCATTTGGATACTCATAAATGACAAATATATTGGTACAATCCAATTCTCATGGGATCCATGCACAAATTTGTACAATCTAAGTCTCAACTAGAGCCATGTACCAAGTCTCACAAGATATTCCTAATCTACATGTACAAGAGGATTACATCAAATATGTCAACAATGACAAGATACAAAGAGGTGTGGTACTTTATGATAGTGTGAGTACAACATTTCTCAAGCAAGAGCATACATCATGATAAAATATTCAAATGTGAAAACATGAAAATGATGCCACCAACAAAGAAGCCTTGTAGAATATTGCAGATGAAGATGCCTTCGAATGGAATTTCACCAAAAGATATAAATGAACAACTCACCCCCCATAAAAAGATCATGTTGGCACTTGAAAATAATGGAAAGGTGGACTTCTAATTTCAACTTTACAACTTCTCAAAATGAGATATAAGAGACTTCAACAAATACTGCTAGTGATCTAAACTGAGATCGAAGCAAAATACAAGTACCAAATAGGCCAAAAAATGACCAAATATTGAAAGTACAATTTCTATTTAAAATCAATGCAAACTAATGGCAGATTATGAAAGAAGATAGAAATTTATGCACTCTGAAAAAAATGGCACTTGAAAAGGAGTCCATATGAGTCCAAATGAAGCCTTCAAAGTTGTAAAAATTGGGATTTCACGATTTCCAAATAACTTGTATCCAAATAATAGAAAAATCCTGCACCACTATATAGTTCACAAAATTCTACCCCAAAAAAAAAAAAATTTCTTGAAAAAAGGAGTCCGGATGAGTGAGATATCACTATTTGAAAATTGTTTGCAAAATTATAATTTCTGGAAAATTTCCGTCGCAGCTTCAAACTTGAAATGCCTCTATATTTGGCCTCTGAAGTCCAATTTGGATGAAACAAAAGGCAAAAATGAGTTTCTTGGACCTCCTCAATCCAATGGTGACTTCATATTTGACCCATAAAGCTTCAATAATAACCTGCAATAGAAATCTCCAAAATACACAACCCCAAATAGCATCAAATTTCTCTCAATTGGCAAACCAATGACACTCTAATGGCTCTGATATCATGTGAGATTTTTCCAAGATCTAGAGGCAATGGAAAGCATAAATAAGAGAGACAAAATAGATGATAGGAATAAAGTATATTCTATCAAGATGTAAAATATGATCAACTAGATCATTACAAGATGTTCAATGATTACCCATACAAACAATGTAGATGAGCTTGCTTATATAGGCAAGACTTATGGATATGTGATCACACAAAAATGACATGTGGCTTAATAAGAGACAAGGGTAGGTAGGTAGGAGAAATAATAAAATATTCCACATGAGGTGGAATGTAACAACAAGATAATATCAACATGATAAAAGGTGGAAATTCTCCTACACACACTATCCCAATGTGGCACAAACACCCAAGTGTCTCATACCCAAACTACTATTAAATGCATGTACCTAAGTAAACTTAAGTAAAGTGTAATAATATCCAAGATGAATAATTATTTACACCAACAAATACCATAACATAGATAATTACACATGGAAAACCTCAAATAGGAAAAACCATGGTGGGATTTGTGACCCACAATATCAATCCACTGGCCATGTAGGAAAAGATATTACATAATATGGGGGCCTGCACATGCAATAATGATTACAACCTAGAGCACATTTCTCATCACAAAGGAGTCTCACTAACTACAATCACTTTGAATAATAAAACATAAAACTAAACTCATTTAATGCATTTGTTATGCCTGATTGAGTTCCGGTTCAAGCTCTGACCTTTCTAGTTTTGAAACCCTAAACCCTTACCAGAATAACCTCTTACATAAATGTACTCATTATCTTCTTATTACAATCATTATAATCATATCTCCAATATATCTCGTAAGCTAACATATCACAAAATGATCTAATCAACTGACCTATATACCCTTACAATCTTTCATGCCTTATGTCGGCTTACATAGATAATTACAAAATCATATATGTACATAAATATCAAAATCAATTGCTGATTACCGAATCTCCCAAATGATGTTAGCCTCCTATACCAATATCCTGATGTAATTCATGTTGCCCTACAATGTTGGTACCCAAAGAATCCTTCCTGCCAGTGTCGGTATTGGTGAAGTGTCTACTAGTAAACAACCAAACCATAGAATGAAAGATAGAACATGTTGCCATCAATGACAACACATGAAACCAATCAAATGAGTGTTAATTGCCAACAATCTCCCCCTTTGGAATTGATGGCAACACTCATGTGAAAAATGATAATGGTTTCCATCTATCGGTTTCACTCTAAGACTGCTCCCCTTGAGCTGAATATCCATTTGTAATGTATAAAAAATATTCCATAACTCCATATCTCCTAATGTCAAGAATATATCTTTTACCTTTACCTCCCCCTTTGACATCAATGCCAAAAAAATATACCAAAAACTGGGATGAAGAATGAAAGTTTGTACAAAGAATATGTCCCAAAACATCTTACCAAAGCTGAATATATTTGAAAATTTCTGGATAGACTTTCTCCAAAAGCTCTAGATAAGTATCCCAACCTGATTTGAATGCGCCAAAAACAGATACAAGTCCATTAAGTATATGAGAATATGACTCTTTATCCTTAAGTTATGCAGGTGTGGGCTTACCAACCATATCAATGCATTCCTTCTTATGTACACTCAATGAGTCCAATTGGGGACTCACCAATCCTCTAAGCCCTTTAGCTCTCCTTATGATTTTGTCTTTTTCCCTTTCAAGAGCTGAAACTTGAGCTTCCAATACCAAAATTTTTTTATCAATAGATGTAGTCAAAGAATTTGAACCATCAAAAGAATTGACTATACGTACAATTTTCTCCGGAGTATCCTTAATCCCTTTATCTATATCTGCAGTAAGCAGACCAGTGTTGTAGCATACTCTATAAATATTTGTACATTGCCTTAAAGTATTATCAATTAACTTCAGTTTATCATTAATCTCTTTCTTCTCTAACTTAATCATCTGATCAAAAGTAGCTCTCTTAGCCTATGTGAATCTTTCCAATGCCTATCGGTTAGATATCTATTGTAAATATTGAAAGTCCTTAGAAATGTGCTCAGTGATTATTTTGAGCTTGCTGGATGGGCTTGCTCCTTTGTCAAAATGGAACTCTGAGAAAAGTCTATGCAAAATTGGGATTGATTGATCAATAATTCCTTTGTCCACATATCGTTCCTTCATCATCTTCTGTGTAACCATTATCATGAGCTCAATAGAACTCATCTCAGCTAAGCTCTTCTCCTCTACTTGGGAGGTGTTAGTTGATAACAATGATGTGCTTGCTAATAGTTCCCTATTGGATTCCTCTCCTTTCTCCTCTGATGGTTTATTAATTTTAATAGATTCCTCTTTTGCACCGTTGGCTTCACCACTTGGTGGAATATCAATTACTGTCAATTCCTCCTGAACTATATTCTTAACCTATACATTTTGATCTGGAGGATTATTGCCCTCAACATTTGTAACTTGTAAACTCTATGAATCTGCCGGTATATCTACTTTTTTTGATATCTGCTCTATGTCCTATACATTAGATTATACTAGGGGCTCTACATCCAATACCTTATTATCTTTCAAAATTGTAGATGAGGTGCCCATTATACCTTTTCCTTTCCCTTTACCCAGGATGTCAGTAGTCTCAATTTTAGCTTTTGGTGAAGTGTAGAAACCAAGTTTTTCAACAAATAATTGAACCCATACCTTGTGGGTCTCACTGATAATCTCATTAACCCTACCTAACATAAGAATAACTATCCTGTGCTTGCTCTAAAAAATCTTTTTGTCTATAACCTCAAGTGTCATATCCAACTTATTAGGAGTAATGGATCCACAAGTAGTTAATAATTATTGAATCTTTATATGCTTTTCCTCCTCCATAGCTAATAGTCTCCTAGCATCTAGGTTGTCATATAGTTGTGCTAGTAATATTTTCTTCTCAATTTCCAACAAAGCTTTCTTATATATATCTAGATATAATAAAACTGCTTCCTCAACTTCTCTTTGCTCATCATCATCTAAATGGTCATAATAGAATTGTATATTTTTCAACATACCATCCTTAGTGATGTCATTAACCAATTTTGCACAAGTCTTGGTTGGAATAATAGTTACATTATCAGATACAATTGTAAGGTCTGTGTCATCCATCTTGTTTCATCTACCAGTACTGGATGGAGCAGAAGGTGTTTCCTTTGGAGCTCTTTTCTTTTTTGGTACCTTGATTGTGACCTTCCTTACCGGTTGCTTCCTTGCTTCCTCTTTAGTCTCCTCACCTTTCTTCCTCAATACCCTCTTGAATTCTAAATGTGTATCATCTTCAATTCTAGAGTCTAATGGAATAGACTCAATGAAGACTTCAGGCTCTTTCCTCATCCTTCCTTTTTCTGGAACAACATCCATTAAAGCCTTGATGTCCTGAGATACTTGTTCAAAAAAATTTCTAGCCTTGCCCTACTATTTCTCCCTCTTCTTTTGGTTAAATTCAGTTTGGACCTCTTGCTTCTTCTACTTTGCAGTACCAAAGGATTTCTTAGCCTCATCAATAGGTGCATCAATTAACATCTATGTATAAGCATCTAAAATCTAAGCATCAACTTCATAACCCATTTTTTTTATCCATATCTTTGGGGGTTTAACTGCTTCCATGAAGGTTTCATCCTTTTTGACCATAAAGCAGATCTCGGTTGAGTATTTCTCAACAATTTGTTTTGGAACCCTCTCTATAGATTTTATTTCATTTTGAAATGCCTTGAAATAACCCCAAACCTTATCATCTCACTGACTACCCAGAGTAGTAATAGATTATTTTAGTTTTCTTCCTACTGAGATATCAAATGCCCACCGTCTCTTCCCAAAATTGGGAGTTTCATTAATGAAAAATAGAATCAAATAGCCAATAAGATTTTCATACCAAAATGTCCCCTTCTTCTCTCCTTTAATCTTCCCAAGGTTAAATAACAACTCATCTAACATCCATCCACAAAGATCTAACTTCTCATTTTCCCTCATGATCTTATGTGCGGCATAAATGTAGGAGCTAGAAACACAGTTGAGACAATTTGATTGAGTTACCTTGTACCCAATGATGATGCTACCAAATCTGATGTCTATATTAGTAATGGTGCTAATCCTCATCGATCGTCGGTCCAAAGTTGTGTCAATGAGTTTATTAACCTAATCATTAGAAATCATTTTCTCCAGACACTGGCCAATCTACGAAAAATGAATGATGGCCCTAATGGCCTCCTTTGAGATCTTATACGTCCTATCCAACCAGATGAATTCTCCATTCACTCTGATCAATACATATCTGATGATCTCATCTTCAAATTTGGGGATATCCAAAATGCCAGTAAACACTAGATCCTCAATGTGCTTATACTGGAGCTTGATCTTTCCAGAGTCTCCCATCAACTTGCTCATATACATGATATTGATGTCATTGGTATCCAAATCGTCAATACGGTAGTGAATGTATGCTCTGATGTCTTCCACATATACAACTCCTTTCAAAACACAAGAAAATGCACCAACCAGATCATCCAAGGTGACAATATGTGGACATTGCTTGAAAATAGGCCTAGGATGATCCTTAACCTTGACAACAGTAGGATTTGCAATAAAAGTAGGTGTAGAGGATGATCTTGCTTCCATGATGAAAGATAAATACCCGAAAAATATTTGTCGATGAAACCCTCGAAAACTCTTTCAATCACTGGTGAAATCATTGAAGAAGATATCTGATCACACTGAATCACCTTAGACTTGCTCTTAATCGCTCTTAATTGCTTTGAACGCAAGTTGATTAAAAATGAAGTGGATTCAACCTTTTAATCTTCAAGAAACCCTAATCCATCATTGATATGAATGACTTCTGGTGAAACATACCAAATCTTGATCGAACATCTCCATGCTAGATAAAGCTTTCCAGTGTCTAGAACATCTTTTAGAAATCCTTCCCAGGGTTTATGCACTATTATCATGAATTTTGCCTACCCATATGGCATCTGCCTCAGTTAGCGGATGAGATTTCTATTGGTGCAGGAGCAACCTCCTCTATTGGTTGAGTAACTAGAGCATTTCCATCTACTGATTGATCATCTGACTTCCTGACCCATTTCTTGATATTATCTAGTCGGATTTCATTGACCTTCTCTTTCTCTTTATCATTTGATCTATCATTGTTAACCGGTGGATTTTATCTTCTACGGAACTTATCTATGTGTCCAATCTTGTTGCATGCATAGCACGTAACATTATTCTTTTGAATTTCTTTTCTATAACTGATATAATTTCTTGACCTACACTGATTAGCCATATGTCCAAATTTTCCACATGCATGACATTTTACATTCATTTTGCAATCTTCTATCTTATGAGCATACTTATTTCATTTCAAACATTGATTAGGAGTAGAATTATAGTTCTGATTTGCTCTATTTCTACATTGCCTAGCCATATGACAAATTTTATTACAAACAAAGCATCTACCATCAAATTTGTAAGCATTAAGCTTCCTTGCTGGTGTCTTCTAGTTTTGATCTTCATTTGCAGTACTGGAGCTTTGTTGTTGTTCAAATTCAAGTCCACTAGAATCTCCATTCTAACTTTTCAATAATTCATCGAGATGTGCTAAACTATCCTTGAATTTTTCCTTGTAATCACTTGCAATAGCTAGATCATCTCTCGTAATTATCATTTGTCTTTCAAGTTCTTGTTCATTACTTTGGGATTGCACTAAATAATTTCTCAACATATCATTTTCATGAACAAGTCGGATTCTTCAGATCTATCTTTCAGAGATCTCCTAAGATTTTCTTCATTCATCTTCTGGTCTTCAATCTTCTTTGACATCCTCATAGTTAGTTCTTGCATTTCATTCCTCATGACCATGTTCTCTTGACTCAGCTTCTGGCATCTTTCATTAAGAGCATCTTTCTCTTCATTATCCTGATTTTGTAAAAGTTCCTTCCTCTTAGATTGAACATATGACATCCTCTCCTGTAGGATAAGAATGAATTCCTTCACAGAATTCAATTCCTCTTGTAACTTCAAGATCTTCATCCTTTCAGAATCATAACCTTCAAGTGCTACCTCAAGTTGCTTCTCCAAACTCATATCCATGGATCCCAAATTCATGATCTCCCTCGAGTTGTTAAACTTCCTCCATGGCACAAGGCTCAGATACTAATTGTGGGAATCCAAGAACACTAAGAGAGGGGGTGAATCAATGTTCTACTATAATGTTCAATTTTAACCTTATTATCACATTCATTTACCAATTGGTATATCGGTACATGTGGAATAGAAATAAGTAAATCAATCAATAAACCGATCACACAAATGAATATCATAACATAGAGAATTATACATGGAAAACCTCAAAGAGGAAAAACCACAGTGGGATTTGTGACCCACAATATCAATCCACTGGCCATGTGAAAATATATTACATAATATGGGGGCTTGCACATGCAGAAAGGCTTACAGCCTAGAGCACACTTCTCATCACAAAGGAGTCTCACTGACTAGAGTCACTTTGAATAATAAAACATAAAAATGAACTCATTTAATGCATCTACTATGACTGATTGAGTTCCAATTCAAGCTCTGATTGTTCTGGTTGTGAAACCCTAAACCCTTACCAGAATAACCTCTTACATAAATGTCCTCATAATCTTCACATTATAATCATATCTCCCATATATCTCATAACCTAACATATCACAAAATGATCTAATCAACTGACCTATATACCCTTACAATCTTTCATGCCTTATGTCAGCTTACATAGATAATTACAAAATGAATATACATGTCGACTCAATTACATATGTACATAAATATCAAAATCAATTTTTGGTTGTTGGATCTCCCAAATGATGTCGGCCTCTTAGACTGGTATCCTGATGTAAGTCCTATCAGCCTACAATGTTGGTACCCAAAGAATCCTTCCTACTGGTGATGATACATGCTGGTGTCGGTGCCAGTGCTGGTGAAGTGTCTGCTGGTAAACAACCAAACAAAGGAATGAAAGATGGAACATGTTGCCATCAATGACAACACATGAAACTAATCAAATGAGTGTGAATTGCCAACACCCTTGTGGCTCTTGAAGTCAATTGCATTGTTTGATTTGGTCTTAGTGGCTGAATTGGTAAAATTCATATACATTTTGTTTGTGGCTGATGTAATTGAGGGTTTTAATGTATAACTTGTGTAAATGGAAACATGGATGTGTAAATTGTGTAGTTTATTATTGTCAATAGAATGTGAATGATATGCAAGTGCAAGCGAAGAATCATAAATGCAAATTTCAATTTGTGATGGGCTTTGATGATCATATATTTAGTGCAATAGTATTATGAGATAGTGAATAAAATGATATATATTTTCCATGATATTATTTTATTTACAGAGTGGTTTAAGGATAGTTTCATGATTAGGAGATTTTGTTCATTTTAATTCATTATTTCCCTATACCTACTAGAAGACATCTAATCATTTGGCATCTTGTATAGTCTTTGCATATTGCCTTGAGGTTATGCATATTACTGATGAATACTAAGAGGGGGGGTGAATTAGTATACAAAATATTACTGTAAGAAAACTCTTAAACAATTTAGCAAATAACAAGTACAACAGACTCACTAATAAACCGGTTAAGATAAATGAAAACCAAATAGCAAACAAAGAATTCACCCACAAGAGAACAATCACCATAACACAAGATATTTGACATCAAAACCCAAATGGGAAAAACCACGATGAGCAAAAACTCACAAGTAACTATCTGCAAAATAGAAACTAGACTGGTTAAGGTCATACAATGTTCTTCACCAGAACAGATCTTGTTAGGAATCTAGATCTCTGTTAGGAGATAAGTCCTGTTAAAGACTACCTTGTGAGAGGACTTCAGATCCACAATTGTGAACTACCTTGTTAGAGGATTTACAAAGGCTTTGCTAGGCCTACCTGGTTAAGGGTTTTAGACTTGTCGAATATATGAGTATTCAACAAGTGGGTGATCTAGATACTAGCACAGTATGCTTGGTTAGATCCTTGATAGCTCAATGTTAATGCACTTCAGCATTACTTCAGTCTTCAATATCTCCACACTCTACATAGACCTAATCTTCTCTACAATGATCACACATAACCTTTTATGTCACAGATCTCTTAAACACACCATTACATAAACCCAACACATGATGTCCTTATAAAGGAAACTGATTTCATGTTGGTCCAATAGGATTAGACTACAAGTTCCTAGATTCAGTGCATCTAGACACATTTGGTAACATGGCACAAAATCACCACCAAAGTGTTAGTGGATGATAACTCATCACAGAGTAATACTGGTTGGTAGCTCATCACAAAGTAATACCGGTTAATACAATATACCGATTACCGGTTTACAAAAATGAAGACTAGAAAATGTTAACTACCGCTTGGGTCCTTCGTACCGCTTGTGATCTTCAAACCGCTTGGGTCATCATACCACTTGGGTCTTCAGTCAATCTGTGATCGGTAAACATCTTCTGCAAAACACCGATAGTCTAAAGACTATAATACACAATACCAGTTGGAACAGTTACAAGTTGAGCATAACTCATACATTAAGAAAGTGTGTGTCCATCATAAAGAAAGTGTATGTCCATCAATGACAATCAAAACATCGTCAAAATGCCAACAATCTCCCCCTTTGGCATTGATGGGAACACTTAGGAAAATTTTGACATCTAAGTGTTTTTACAACCAAAAATTGCCATAATCAAATATACTCCCCCTAAGCATATACACTATCCCTTTTTGCAGAAATTACAATATACACTACTCCCAAAATGAAAGTATACAAGAAATGGTAACATTCACCAAAATTTTAATCTACTACTCCCCCTTTGCCAACAATGACAAAGTAATGCGGAATAACCCCTGTTTCCTTATATATATAAAAATAGAGTAAATGTTCATGACAATAAGGAATGAAACTTATCAAAAATAGATTTAAAGTCCCGCATAAAAGTTTTCATGGCCAATGTCCATGACTCAAGTAATGAGGTAGAAACCTCACTTTCTGTCTGCATCTATAATACCAGTTCTTCCATAGCATCAATGGTACTTATCTCTTGAGTTACCATGATAGCTTCCAGATTGAGAAAACATTTTTGAAGAATCTGCAGTCTTGCGAATAAGACCAGTTGAAGCTCCTGCAAATCTTTGGTCCAGTTGTAGATTTCTGATTTTATCCTGGTAGTCTAAAGTTGATAATTATGAATCGTTTGCCCATATGTAGTAAAGGAATCATATGGCATCTTGAAGTTCCTATATATGCCTGTAACTCCGATTGGAGTTTATCTTTTTGCTTAAGCACATCATCACATAATACATGGGGTTGGCAGATTTTACTCAGCAATAATTTGCCCTCATCCATAGAAACACTTATATCCTTCTGCTGTTTCAGAAGTTGTGACCAAAGCTCATTCAATTTCTGGACTAAGGCAGTGTTGAGTGCCTTTTCATGATTCTTCTTCTCAGTGGCTGCAACAACATCTTCCAAGCATTGCACTTGGTCCTCCACTACAATGCAAATAAGTTTAAGCTTGGCTAAAGAGGAATCGGTACTGGGAAGGTTAGTACCAGGAATCAGACTGGTAAGGGTGTCAACTACAGTTTGAATGACATCCTGTTCCTTCTTCCTCCTCAATTCTTCCAATCTTTCTTGTGCAAGCTTTATGCTTTTAAGCAGCTCCAACTCATCTACAGATTGAAGGTCAATAGGATTGGTGGTGTCAACCACTTTGGTTTGATCACTGGTTGCCTTGGCCTATTTGTTCTTCTCTACTCCCTTCTTCTCTTCAGCTTTTTTCTTTTCCTCTTCTTTCTTCCTTTGTTCTTCTTCTTGTGTTTTCTTCTCCATTTCTTCCTTTTTCTTGTTCTCTTCCTTCTTTTTCTTCACTTCCTCCTCTTTCCTCTTCTCCTCTTCTTTCCTCTTCTCCTCTTCTTTTCTCTTCTCCTCTTCTTCTTTCTTCTTCTCATCTTCTTTCCTCTTTTCTTCCTCTTTCTTCTTATTTTCTTCCTGGCTTGCTTTTTCCACTTGCTCTTTCTCCACTTTCTCTTTATCAGCCTTTTCCTTGTTCTGTTTCTCTCTCTCTTCTTTTTCTTTGTCCTATTTTTCTTTCTCAGCTTCTTTATCAGGAGTGAAATCCTCAACATCTAATGCATCCACATCAATAGTGTCAACCTATTCTGTAACTCTTTCTCCTTCACTGTCAAATACCTCATCCAGTTTGGCCGAGGATAGGCTAGGTTCTTTTTCGGCCTTCCTATTGGCTTCAGATACCTGGTGTAACCGGACAACATTTTTAGCATGAATGTGTGTCCTTTTCCACTTTAGAAGCTTTTCCTTCTAGCAGCCTGAGTCTTCTCCTTCTCATGAAGAAGATACCTTTGTTCTTATCCATTATTTCAAATAATTCTGAATTTGAAGCATCGGGAAAATATTGTGCAAAAATTTTCTCCCTGATCTCCTCTTCTTTTTCAATGGCAATGTACCACTTATTATCTAAAGAGGTATACAAAGAATCTAGCGTAACTGATCTAATCTTTGATGGCGACCGATCATTAACACATAAATAATTAATGACTTCCTGTTCTACTTCTTCTTTCTCATTATCAGTAAAATCATGAAAATACTCCTTTAAATCATGAAGCACTTTTATTTTAATGTTCTTAATAGTTCGTTGACAATGTATCATTAGCTTATAAAAAGAAATATCTATATTTACCGGTGCTAAAGTTGCAGGTGTACTACCGGTAGATTTTTCCTTCTTGCTTGATTGTCTTGTCTTCTTAGGTTGAATATCAGGTTCAGTATCCTCTAACTCTAGTGAGTTGGTTTTGGTTTTCCGCTTCCTCTCAAATAATTTAGCGGGAGCAACCTAAGGTTTCTTCTTAGCTGGTGACCACTTGGTCACTTTGGGACTGGTAGAGGTAACCGGTGCAAATACTGATGGCACTACTTTGTCCTTCTTCTGTTTTGGCTCTTCAACCGGTGTTATCCTCTCTAAGTAGGTGTCGGTTCTCTTTTTCTTATCATCTAGTGGTGAGGCAAGCAGGGTAGAGGCATACCCGATCAACATATCATACATCACTTCATACCCCATTGGTTCAACTGCTTCCTTTCTTAGTTCCACCCCTTCCATTATGCATTCATCTACCTTTATGGTGAAGCAGATGTCATCTTCATTATTCTTCACAATATCACCAGATATCCTTATCCTCTGGCTCATCTTCCGCTTGAATTCATCAAAATATTTGTTTAGAACCTTAGGGTGTGAAGTTCCCACTACTTGAAGACTTTCCTTGATTTGTCTAGAGACCAGTAAGTTAGTAGACCATTGCACATCACCTATTCCAAGGAAATAACCTTGAAAGTAAAAGAATAGGCCAACTAGAAGTTGTCCAAACCTGAACCTTAAAGAATATCCTGTTTAATGGACTTTAGTTTTAATATCAATTGCTTCTGCAAATAGGTACAAAGATCAAATGTGGTGTTTTCCTTGATCATTCTATAAGCGGCATTCACCATAGCAGCAGGGACAAAATTCAGTCTGCTGGCATAGAATATTCGGTATTCAATCACCATGCAAGCATACTTAACCAAATCATCTTTGATGGTGTTGACGCTCATCGCTCATTGGTCACTTAGAGAACCGGTGAGCTTTTTCATTTCCATTTTGGTGACCTTTCGAAGAGCTGGCACCTCTCTGACATTATAGAAACTAGTGATGGCATGAATTGCTTCAGGTGTGATATCATGCGTCCACTCAAGGTACATCTTGTCACCATGTACCCTGTTAAGAATGATGCAGATGTGATCTTCTGAGAATTCTTCTAGAGAATACACTGCATTATGCAGTTTCATCTTCTCTAGGATGCTATATTCAGGTTTGATTTTCTTGTCATCCCCACATAACAGACCTAGCTGGGAATGAATCACTAAGGATCCTAGGTCTTCTAGTTTACAATCTATATATCCTGAAATGTCTTCTTTGACAATAACTCCGACGAGTATCTAGTATAGGGCATTGTATTTCATCTTCTTTTGAAGAAACTCAGCTGAATCCATAGGTACACTAGAACTAGAGTGCGATGCAAAAGCCATGATTAAATGATAAACAAGAATTTTGAGAAATACCTTCACAATTCAAAATTTAGGGTTTGTCAATATCACTCACAACACACCACTTTGGTTGCTTAGAACACCACTTAGTGTTCCTCACTGATAGATTGAAAGTTTTCTGGATTCCTCTGCAAGATTTTTGGATTCACTTTGAGTTGCTAGGTGAATCACTTTTTGTCGCTCTCCTCTTTGAAAATTCTTCTTTTGCAAACTGATAAGTGAAAAATGACGACAAAAATCCCTTTTAAACAATCTTTCACCTACCATAATAAATGCATCACGGTTAGGGCATAAACCCTAATTATGCCTTTTACCACTTCAAAATCTTTTGCCGATTGACAGGTACTATATATTAGTTAAGGTCTTTACTGATATAAACTGGGGTTTCAAAATATTTCACCGATATGTTACCCCTAAGCTTTTCTAAGCTTAGTTTGCTGGTTCAGAGACTTCCACACTAGGTGCAGAAACCAGTTCATCTTGTGACACTTCTTCAGATTTCTTTTTCCATGTTTTATTCATTCCTGCTTGAATAGTTTCAACATTAATCTTCCCTTCTAGAGTGATCGGTATATCATCTGATAGGTTCTTTCTCAGTCTGCATGTTCTGGTAGTGTGTCCCAGTTTGTTGCAATGATAGCATACCATTCCAGGTGTTCTCCATGGTCCATTATTCATACTACCATTCTTCCTTCTGTATGTTGCAGCAGTATGACCACTACCATGATAGATCAAGCAGGTTTCTCTCCAACCAGTTGCCACTTGATAACAACCTGACCGATAGTCATAGGTATTATACCGATTGAGATTCCGGTTCATAAAGGGTTCCAGGATAATTCCTTGAGTCCTTGGAGGGTATCTCCCAATGTTGCGCAAAACAGACCTGCATTCAAATGCTCTATGCCCAAACTTGTTGCATGCATAACAGTTACCATTGAATCTATTGGATCTAGGCTTATTGTTTAGAAAATAAGGAAAATTGTTGTAGGCCTTGCTTCTACACACTTTAGCAGTATGTCCTTCTTTGAGACAATTAAAGAAAACAGGTTTGAACTTTTGCTTACCTTTATCCTTGGATGTCAGTTGCTTCTTTGATGTTTCAGCTTTTGTTCCAGAGGTCTCACCTTCCTTATACTCTGAGAAACCAAGTCCAGTGGTATTCTTTATTGGCTTTGCCAATTCAAGCTTTTGCTCTAGCTTAGCAGTACTCTGATTGAATTTGGCAAGTATCTCCTTTGACTCAGTAAGTTCCTTGGAAATAGCAACATTGGATTCCATCAAGGTTGCATTCTCAAAGATAGCCATGTTTAGTCTCCTTGCATTTCTTCTTTTTCCACTTTACTCTCTTGGAGGTGAGGGGTAAGAGCATTGATTTCTTGCTTCAGCCTGGAGATCTCATGATCTTTGTCTTTTACCAGATCTCCAACTTTCTTTCTATTCTCAAGCTCTTGACACATTATGATAGTCAGTCCTTCCAACTCCCTTCTTAGGTTGGCATTAGACTCATTCAGTTTTTCAACTTCTTCAACTAGGGCATCCATGTCTGCTTCATCAGAAGAGCTATTTTCAGTAAGTTCCATCAGTTTCTCAGCATGCTCTCTTCTTTTGGCCAAAGAGGCTTTATACTTGACTTTGAGTTCATCATAGGCTTTCTCAGTCTAAGTGAGACGATGAGTAAGTTTCCTCATAGTGTATTCCCCCATATCTCCTTCCAAGTGGTTAGACTTATAGAAAGGTTGGCTCTAATACCAATTGATGAATACTAAGAGGGGGGGTGAATTAGTATACAAAAAATTACTGTAAGCAAACTCTTAAATAGTTTAGCAGATGACCGGTACAACAGACTCACTAATAAACCAGTTAAGATAAATGCAAACCAAATAGCAAATAGAGCATTCACCCACAAGAGAACAATCACCATAACACAAGATATTTAACGTTGAAACCCAATGGGAAAAACCACGGTGAGCAGAAACTCACAAATAACTATCTGTAAAATAGAAACCAGTCCAATTAAGGTCAGACCAGTTAAGGTCATACAATGTTCTTCACCAGAACAGATCCTATTAGGAATCTAGATCTTTGTTAGGAGATAAGTCCTATTAAAGACTACCTTGTGAGTGTTGGAAAATGTACACCCCAATGAGAAATTGTAGGTGATTGAAGGTATTATCATTGATGGCAACCTTGCAATCATAGGATACTGGTAGGCACTGACATCGACAGACTCCACACCGACATACAGATCACCGGCACCGAAAAGGAAGATTACCAACACCATGGCCGACAAGAATTTTGTGTAATTATACTTTTTAATTAATTGTAAAATCTTTTTGTAAGCCGACATGGTGGATTGTCATATGACTCATATAAGTATGAGATCATTGTAGATCATTTACTAGTGTGATAGATGGAAGGATTAATGCAGACCTAATATGATAATTGTAAGGCAAATATTGGATAAGGGTTTATGTATATTGCAGAGCTTAAATTGGTACTGAATCTGGCATAGTAGATGTTGATCTGAAGCAGTACATGACATTGGATTTGTATAATCCAATTTTGTAAGTCAGCGAGACTTCATTTTGTAACTGAGCAGTGAGCTCTAGGCACTTGGCCTTCCAACATGTGCAGGCCCCTATTATAAATAGTAATATTCCCTTATTGGCCAGTAAGTGAATATTATGGGTCACAAATCCCATCGAGGTTTTTCCCACACCGGGTTTCCTCATTAAAAATATTGTGTTATGGTGTGCTTTTCATGTTATGGTTGTTGTTCTTATTTACTACATTAATTTTTGTTTACTGGTACACAGTTTTGAAATGCTTTTCATGTTACAATTCAAGAAAATTCTTTTACCGGTTAGATATTGATTAACCCCCCCCCTCTCAGTATTTTTGGAAATCCTAAAAGTGAGAGGATTTCAGATCCACAGTTGTGAACCACCTTGTTAGAGGATTTACAAAGGCTTTACTAGGCCTACCTGGTTAAGGGTTTCAGACTTGTTGAAGATATGAGTAATCAATAAGTGGGTGATCTAGATACTAGCACAATATGCCTGGTTAGATCCTTGATAGCTCATTGTTAATGAACTTCAACATTACTTCAGTCTTCAATATCTCAACACTCTACACAGACCTAATTTGCTCTACAATGGTCACACATAAGATTTTTTGTCATGGATATCTTACACACACCATTACATGAACCCTAGACATGATGTCCTTATAAAGGAAACTGATTTCATGTCTATCCAATAGGATTAGACTACAAGTTCCTAGGTTCAGTGCATCTGGACACATTTGGTAAAATGACCCAAAATCACCGCCAAAGTGTCGGTGGATGATAACTCATCACATGTTACAGAAATACCAATTGGTAACTCATCACAAAGTAATATCGGTTGGTAGCTCATCACAGAGTAATACCAGTTAATACAATATACTGATTATCGATTTACAAAAATGAAGACTGGAAAATGTTAACTACCGCTTGGGTCCTTCGTACCTGTTGTGATCTTCGAACCGCTTGGGTATTCATACCGCTTGGGTCTGCATTCAATCTCTGACCCATAAACATCTTCTGCAAAACACCGATATTCTAAAGACTATAATACACAATACTGATTGGAATAGTTACTGGTTGAGCATAACTCATACATTAAGAAAGTGTGTGTCCATCATGAAGAAAGTGTATGTCCATCAATGACAATCAAAACATCATCAAAATGCCAACAATTACTAATACATGTCCTTCGTATCTTGCACTAAGGTTGTGTGCCTTAGTCTTCCAAGTACAATTAGATGCAGTCAGCTCCATGGCCTTGAGCCTAAAAATTTGTAATCAATTATTGATATTGTGAGTGTGATTGTCACTATGGTTTTTCCCTTTTTCCACCTACATTTTGTGTTCTTGTTTGTGTTGTTCTTTATGGATTTATGTTCATACTTATAGAGATAATTAATTATGATTTGAAGGTTAAAGGATTATAAGTAAGTTGTTTTAAGTTTGATGCAGATTCACCCTCCACTCCTATTCTTGTGGTGTGTTCAACAATTGCTATCAGAGCAAGGTTCCTCTAAGATAAGCTTAACTACCCAAGGAAGGTTTCAGATGGTGCAAGACATATATTTCAGGGCACCAAGGTTTGATGGAATAAATTACTCTACTTACAAGTTGGAAATGGAATATCATTTGAATTATCTATTGCTTGGAATATGGGAAATTATCAAAACTATTATACTACTCCTAATGGTCATCCTAGTACTTTAGATGAGATCAAGAACCAACCATAAAAATAATGCCAAGGAAAATAATAAACTTTTTTTTAGTATGAGTGGATAAAATGAGTTGCATTTATGAAGGAGATCAAAAGACCAAACAAGTCAAAATGCAAAATCAAAAGTACACATTTGAGACACTAAGGATGTCTAAAGATGAGAATATTAAGAGTTACTATCACCACATGAATGAGATAGTCAATACAATCATTTAAGTTATTGGTGAAAAAATGAAAGAAAGTGAAGTTGTGAGAAAAGTGATGAGAAGAATATTTGAGTTCTATATGCCTCAAAAGTATGCCATTGAAGAAAGTCATGATATGAATAAGTATACTTTCGATAAGCTCTATGGATGTCTCTCTAACTTTAAATTTTGGAACTTAGTGAGCAATACAATGAGAAGAAGGAAGTAGCATTCAAAGTTACCACGAAGTTTGAAGATGAACTTGAAACAAGCATTGACATGGATGAAGTGAGTGAAAACTTCATAAGAAGACTAAAGAAAGGGTCCATAAAATACAAAAGTAAGATTCCCTTTAAAATCTTTAATTGTAGAAGAATCAGGCATTATACTTCTACATTTCCTTTCAAGGATGATAACTATAAGAGATAAAATGCTAACAACAAGAGAAAATATAATTATAGGAGAGATGACAAAAAAAAAAGAGTAGATGATATTATAATTGTAAAAATAATTTTTGTTTATTGGAGACCTACTCCTTTGAAGATGAAGTTGGTGATGACTCAAATGAAGAATCATTATTTCTATCTTTAGAATAAAAGGAAAGTGAAAGATTCGATATTATGCATGATGAGAATAAGAGTGAAAGATCAATGACCGTGATGGCTATACTACATCCAAGTGAAACCTAAATCTTTGATAATTGATTCTAGAAGCTCAAATCATATGATAGGTGATAGAAACAAGTTCATATAATTAAAAAAGTATGATGGTGGATAAGTAAAGTTTATTGGTGAGGAGTTTGTACCTTTCTATGATAAAGGAATCATAACTATTGATGGTAAGATTTGGACAAATGATGTTAATTATGTTAAAGATTTGAGGCATAATATTTTTTGTGTCAGTTAAATATGCAATAAAGGCTACAAGCTCATATTTCATGGGTTTGGATGTGAGATAAGAAAATGAAGTTATAGAAGATTAGTTGTAGAAGGTATAAGAATAAATGGGAATGTCTATTATCTAAAGGAAAATAGTATAAGTAGTTGTTTGTTGGCATAGGGTTGTTGGCATTAGATTGTCATTGATGTCAAGAATTGAAGTAATGCATGTGATGAGTGTCTCAGAGGAAGTAGAGGATAAAGGCAAGGCATTGTTTATTGTTGTACAATAATCACATCGTGTTATTCACAATTAATGTAATGCATTGGATAGAGATGCATGATGATGAATGCTTCAAATGAAGGTCAAAATGATAGAATTGTTGTTGTTTTTGGTTGGCACAAGTTGAGTAAAGAACAGTGAGAACATTGCAAGTATGTTGGATAAGTATGGAGTGTTCACTGGGTAAACTGACTTAACTCAAATGAAATGTAACAGTAATTGCAAATCACATTGTGTTTATCATCAAGGATTTTGGCATGACTTTATATTTCGGTGAGAGATCCATCAAGTCTCCTCGACACCCTTTGGTCACACCAATAAGTAACAATAATTACAAATCACATCGTGTTTATCACCAAAGATTTCAGTGTGAATTTGTATTTTGGTGAGAGATCCTGCAAGTCTCCTCGACACCATTGGGTCACACCGATAAAGAATTCATTTCTGATGTGACTTTTCTTTTTGGAAATACACAATTTTTTTCTTGTCAATCCTTGGTGTTAGGGTGATATGAATCTTTTCAGTATGACACATGAGGTGTGTTGGAGAAAATGATTCTTCTTGCATAGTAGATCAAACGACATGTTTTGCATAATGCCTTGTTAGCCCATAGAAAGAAAGAATAAAGAAAAATAATTTCGCAGAGTAATTAAGAGGAAGAAGGTGCATAGTCCCGCCATCCCATAGGTATGCTTTGTGATGTTGAGAACACAGGGTGTTCTAAAAATTATCGACACAGAAGTGATGCACTCAACATTTGACCAATTTTGACTTGATTATTTAAAAGGAGATGTGGAGGACATGGCATGTACAAGACCAATTAGAGATTTCTAACATGATATGGTTGTTGAGGAAATAACAACTAGGAGTTTCATTTACGAGAATGGGTATTGCATGCCAAGATCATGCAGGAATGCTGAGTTAGCTAAACAAAAATAGAAAGACAAAATGTAATACGAAAGAGGCAAAAATCAGAAAACTAAAATTAAGCTAGATCGTTTTCTTGACTTCGAGAAGTGTTTCTAAATTTTCCATTGGACAGAAAATCAGTTTTGGAGGGAAAACACTAAGAAGAAAAAGGATTGTGATCAATTTGAATTATTGAGATGAAGAAATACTAACTGGTGTGCGTATGTTGTTGCATATGAAAGCAAAGAAAGAAAATAGAGTGTTAGAAATATAGTGTGTATTTCACACCATGTGAAGATGAGAAAGAGACAAGTAGAGAGCAGAGATCAAAAGAGTTGGTGAAAATACAAGATATAGTGCAGAGAGCTATTGAATAGAGAAGAAGAGTTGGTGAAAAGACAAGATAGAGTGCATAAAGCTATTGCAGAGATCAACGAGTAGAAGGCAAAGCCTATAAGATGAAAAGAGAAGATTCAGTTTCAAATCTAGAAAATACGGTGTGTTACAAAATCTCATTTGTAATGGCATACTCAGCTAGTAGTTGTTATTCTTCATTATTCTAATCATTTGAATGGGTGCTTAGATCAGGGGTTGGTGCCCATAAACTTTGTAATCAGACTTTTTCACTGTGAGCCTGGATTAGAGTAGTAGACTCTAGTAGAATTTCTCACCGAGGTTTCTCCGTGTGTAGGGGAAAAGTGAAACTAAGTATGGAAACCCTAATCCCACTCTCATACACACTCATGGAATATGAAAGAGCATAGGGAGGTAACACACATCAGCTACTTCTTATGAGAAAGAGAGAGTCATGGATTACCTCTTAGGTTTTCTATTCCTTTGCTATAAATGAGAGAGGAATGATGCAAAATGCAATCTAGCCTAGAAAGCAAGTAAGCAAGCCAATCCTAATCTGAGAATGCAAATCAAAGAACAACTGATACACTGCTGAAAATTATAGATCAAAAGGAAAAACTAGAGGTGCACCTATGTTTGAAATATGAGGAAAAATATCTAGGACTAGGGTGCCACACCACCTTCATGATTCTACAATTTTGGAGCTGCAACTGATAGGAGGGATTATGAGATTTGTAAAGTATTCTTCTATCAATTCATATTGATAGAGGGCAGGACCATGGCACCATGCCACTATCCTAAGTAGGACTAGGGTGCCACGCCCCTATCCTTGACAAATTTTTGCACTTCTGAGATTTCAGGGTCATGTCGATGCTTTTCCAGATCTGAAATTGCCCCTAGATTCCTGTTTCTACACCTGCAACTGAAAAGGGAAGGTTTGGGGAGATATATGGGGTTTTGACTTAGTTAAACCCTTGTTTTTGTGATATCTACCTCCACAAATAGCCAATAATGTACTGAAAATATGTGTGCAAGATCCTAAGAATGAAAGTAAACAACCTAGAGCAACACTAAAGAGTAAACCCTAATTGCTTATAATTGACAAAGTAAATGCTCTAAATCCACAATGCAAAGTTATTTAAAGAATGAATATGAATCAAAATGAAGCTTATGCAAATACATGAAAACAACATGTAGCCATACTTAACCCCAAGGGAGAGGTACAACCCAATCATTAGTCAATGATCTCCTATTGTTCTTCTACATCTTCAAAAGCCCCCAATTGATAAAATGATGCTTGATGAATGTTTGATGGATGAATGTGAAATATTGTTGAAGACATCCAAGATCTACTCTTTCACTGCAAAGAAGGCTCTTTTACTCCAAAATCCTGTTCTTATATTCTTAGAAGAAGATAGACCCTTTCAAATGAAGAAAGAGAGCTCTGAAGTATGAAACCCTAGATCTTAATTTCATGTTTAGGCTGACCCAGAATTTGAATTTCCAACTGATATTTTAGGGTTAAGCATTATTATATCATAGGATAATTCTCTCAAAATTTTGCAAAAAAAGTCGTGGACCATGTGCGTTCCCGCCACAGTCTGACCAAATTTTCACCAAATTTTTGAGGTCATTAGATATGATGATATTAGAGTGTATCCCAAAGTTACAGCTGATTTCAAGATGTTTTGATATGCGAAATCGGGCCTAAATGGTAAAAATAAGACATAATTAGGTTTTTATGATTAAATGATTCATTGGAGGAATAAAATGAAAAGGGGCATGCTTAGGGTAAAGGGCCCAACTTTTTAATGTGTAAAGTGATGAAACATGACCTTATATTTAATTAAATTAAATAATTAAATGCTTGAAGGGGAATGAGAAATGCAAGATGCAAGACACACTAAGGTGGGTGCTAACCTAAGTATGAAATTGCACCACCCTAGCAAGGGTGTACAATTTACGACAGTATATTTAGCCCCCTTTTTAGTGGTCATATGACACTATGTGCATATGCAAGCTAAAGTACACAAAAGTAAACATTATTTGAAAAAGGATATATCCATAAGTAGTCGAACAAAGCCCCCGGTAGTATTTGCAATACACAGTTAGGAACCACACCCTACAAAACCACATGTTTGATCACAAAATCACCTAACTCTTACTAAGGAAGGTGATGAAATTCGCGGGTAGCTATATTTCCCCCCTGTTTCTACTTTCTTATTAGTGAGGTGAAATAGGGTATCATGTTTTCCATAGCGAATTGTGATAAAGATTTTGATGAAGCAAGTTCACAACAAGTCATGATTACTCATCCAAGCATATTATGAAACTAACATGAAGTGAGAGGGCAACCTCATGATTCCAATGCCACCAACGGTGTGAGAATCAGAGCTTCCTATTTCAAGATATGATAGATTGAAGAAAAAGTGCAAAAGTTAGGCTTTTAAACATAAAGTCAAAAAGTACATAACAAATAAATATGAAAGTGACACCTTCATTTGTCACTTTCTAACTTTTTGGCACTATTCACTACAAAGGAGCCCACATACACTCCATCAGGCCTTGATGCCAACTTGAGCAACCTAGGAAAATATAGATCCTACACCAGTTCGTACTCATCGACCGACCGCTCGATGAGGTGAGTTGACCTTCCATTGACTGCATTTGACTTTTTCATGTTTTCAAAGTTTTTAGAAGTGATGATGTCATCACCTAGTTCAGGCCAGGACCCTCCCTTTGGTCACCTAGGGGTCATAGGGTGCTATGGTCCCAAGGGGGCACCATGGTCCCTTCTGGGTGCCATGGTCCCTTCTGGGCATCATGGTCCCTTCTAGACGCCATGGTCCCAGTAGGGCGTCATGGTCCCACTAGGGTGCCTTGGTCCACTCATGATACCCTAGTTCCTATGTGGGGCGACCAATGACAACATAGGATCAAGCAATGAATGCTAAGTAATAGAATGATTGTATTGATTAGATGATGATAGATGATTGATCGATTACTAATGATAGATTGTTTTGCATTTTGCAGACACTACCCTACATCCATGAGCATACCGCCGGTCTCACCTTTCAGAGCCTACAGGAGAAGTTCCCAAGGTTGACAACTAGAGAGAGGGATTTTCTACATGTAGTGGGCTTGTGGGATGCGATGACCATGTTGGCCATCCAATTCTATTATGTGATGCTAATGGCATTGATAGAGAGGTCAGATGAAGACACCTCGACATCGTCACTACCTATGGGGAAGATGAAGGTCGCCCTTGAGGATGTATACTGTATTCTGCACCTTCCCATTAGAGGAGAGACTATTAGATATCAATCCAACCAGACAGAGGAAGATTAAAAGAGAGAGTGGGTATATGTTGTGGGGAGAGTGATATGCAGCAAGACAAGGGGTTGCATTATGGTTAACTAGCTCCTAAACCCTACTAATGAGGTTCCATTGGTGGGGAAACTCGTGATTGCAACCCTTACATTAGTCATGTTCCCTAATGGGAACGACACACATATGCATGGAGGACTCATCTACGCCATACGAGTTATGGAGAGACACATGAGAATATGCTCTTGGGGTCTAAGCATGCTTGCACATCCCTATCACGACCTTGGGGAGTATGTGTTCAAATAGGGATGTAGCCTGATGACATGCAGACTACTACAGGTGTAGATGTTTGAGAATATTACCTGCACTAGGCTTGGTGGAACCCCCATAGAGCTAGTCCTAGAGAAGCCTAGGGTATATGCTTATCCTCTTACCTGTTAGTGGTGATTCGGCGATCTCCTATATTGGAGGTTGAGTCTGGATAGATTAATAGTGGGTGGGATCATATGGAGGCCCTACCTCAAGATGTCCATGTGGGTAGGGATACACAGATAGTTGTTCAGCATGTAGGGAAATCATCTACTAGAGGGACGGTATAGCCACATAGTCATTGCCTTCTACTTTGATCGAGTTTGGCAGAAGTTTGGGCTTGAGAAGTGTGTTCCTAGTGATGTGCCTATGTACATCCGACACTCATGAGTGATGCTAAGGCTAGGATCCATTCCTAGGCCTACTAGTGATGAGATCGACATCACAGATTCAGATGGGTCAGATTAAGACATAGCAATAGATTATAGAGATGATTTAGGTGTGCATCGATGGTACATCACATGGTGGGGGAGAACATACCTTGGAGCCATTTTCCCAGTAGACTTCAGTGGAGGGAACCCCAGACCATGGAAAAAGTTAGGAAATGGAGAGGGATACAAGGCATCTGAGGAAGATTCAGATGATCAGCCTAACGACACAGAGGAGTAGGAGGCAGGCGAAGATGGAAGTGATCTTGATACTGGAGAGGACATAAGGATGGAGATGATGAGGAGGAGGAGGAGGAGGAGGATGATGAGCAGGATGAGGATGAGGAGGATGAGTTAGGTACAGCTCATTAGTCTAGGGAGGATACAGTAGAGAGGGACCCCATAAGGGGTCCTAAACCTAATTGCCACCGGCCCACACCTAATGTACAAAGATAGTATGAGCGCATAGAGCCTAGCGTGTCCCAGTCTCAGAAGGTCATTGTCCATGATCCCTATTGGCAAGAGGGAGATTCAAGTAAAGTGTCATGTTGCTGATTAGCTTATGTATCTTACCTATTATAGATTTGATGATATAGAATGTTACTGATGAAAAAATTCTCTTTCTTGTAGCTACCATCCAGGAGTGGCGTTCTGTAATTCAAAATGCAGTGACATACCTTATTTTGATTGTGCACATTACGAGTTCATCACAAATAGCACACAGATCCTAGAGGAATGTAGGACAACAAAAGGACCTTTTCTCTCCTATTCCAACAGACGTGGAGGTCCTATGAGAGAGATTACGACAAACAGAGAATGACCTAGCGGTGTCACAGATAGAGGCAGTCACATACCGAGGGATCATGATGGAGAGAGGTCATAGGAGCTCCTCAGAGAGTCACTCATGGTCCATATCATGATATACCCCTATGGGGCCACTCCCACGACCAGATCAGGAGGGGGCATCTGGCCACCATCGTCCATCTACTAGTCTTATCAATAGGAGATGATTTGATGTATTGATGTATATATGATGACACTCACGATTATGTTATTTTTAATGCCTAAACAATATATTCATTTCTTA
Organism: Cryptomeria japonica; assembly: GCF_030272615.1. Classification (NCBI taxonomy): domain Eukaryota; kingdom Viridiplantae; phylum Streptophyta; class Pinopsida; order Cupressales; family Cupressaceae; genus Cryptomeria; species Cryptomeria japonica. Next base: position 45,459,507 of record NC_081411.1, on the reverse strand, counting down.
TATTAGAAGTAGCATATTGAGTGATGAGAATGTATATCTAATTTAATTTCCATGTGATTCATTTCTCAATTCTTCATGATTAAATTGATACATGTGTGATTTAATTAAATAACTAACTATTTAATCAAATGCTACTTTGATGATGTAAAAGAAGAATGTATTAAGCCTGAGAAATATATGATTAATGTGTTTTAATTAACTCTAATTAAACACAACATAATATAATTATACTTAACACATAAGAAATTGTATAACATGCTAGCACATATGCAGTGTAAATCCATTACAATTTACATAAAAAGAATCCAAGACAAACAATACAGCAATGAAACATGCTTGTCAAGAATGAAGTAATGTAGACCAAACAATATAACATCATTTAATCTTACATACTTTAATGAATACATGATAACATATTACCCAATTTTGAAGCAAAAGACATAGAGAGAGATAGTGAAGAAAAACTAGGCATGGTATCTATGAAGGTACATAGCATTTATGGGTTCCTTCACAGATGTACTTTCCACATATGCTATCCTATAAGCACTTGATCCATAGACTCCCACAATGATGTATGGTCCAAGACAATTAGGATTGAATTTTACTTTCTCCTTAGGTAAGGCATTCACATTGTACTGATTCTCATAAATGACTAATCCTCTACCGAGAAGGAATGTTGAATAACCTTACCATTGTAGCTTTGTTGCAAAGTTTTATGATTTGCTTGAATATGCTTGAGGAAATTTATACGTTGTTCATCGAGCATCTCAAGTTGCTGAAGTCTTTTCTCTCTATAGGAATCATCATCCACTATACCCCTAAGAGAAACTATCAAAGAAGGAATCTCTAACTCCAAAGGCATAATAGCATCAACACCAGAAACAAGACTATAAGGGGTACAACTCATATAAACATGTACACTTGTGTGATAGGCCCAAAAAGCATAGGTTAATTGTGTATGCCAATCCTTACCATGCTTGTTCACAATCTTTCAAAGAATTTGTCTTATTAGAAGACTCATCTTGACCATTTGATTGAGGATAATAAGGTGTATAAAATTTAAGTTGAATAGAGTATTTCTCGAGAAACTTCTTCACATCCTTATTTTTGAATGATCTTTTCAAGGAATGGGCTTCATGGTATAAGAATCAAATTTTTGCAACAAGGATAAAGCTAGATCTTTATATTGTGATAATTTGTCCTTCTTAGCTTGATAAACTCCTGTCACTTGTCTTATGGTTAGTTGAGAATCTCCATAAATATGTAGATGTTTCACATTCAATGCCAAGGCTACTTTAATTCTAGCTATAAAAGCTTCATATTCAGCAATGTTGTTGGTACATAAGAAATTGAGACAATATGATAAAGGAATAGGCTTCTTTTTAGGAGAGATTAAGACCACCCCTACCCCCAATCTTGTATGACACTTAGAGCCATCAAAGTACAGTTCCCAAGTCTCATCAACCTCAATGGAAAAAATGTATTCATCAAGAAAAGAGTTTGGATTAGGTAGGGAGAAGGGTGAAGGAGCATCAACTAAATGATCAGTCAATGCTTGACCCTTTATTTCCTTTTGTGAGACAAACTTAAGGTCAAACTCGGTCAACATCATAACCCACTTAGCTAAGCGTCCAGAAAGATCAGTTTTGATGAAAAGATGTTTAAGAGGATTGAATTTAAGGATAAGATGGATCTCATCATTCAAGAGATAATTCATCAACTTCTATGTTGCAAAGACTAAAGCAAGGCACTGTCATTCTTGCAGAATATCGGACTTCGTAATTGAGTAGAGTGTAGCTTATGTAATAAATTATCCATTCTCTACCATCTTTATCACATTGTGCTAATAAGCCCACATGAGCTTGAGGGGAAGCAGCGGTGTATAGAAGGAAAGGTTTATTAGGATCAGCAGGTTGAAGAATGGGAGGATTGGCCAAATAAGTTTTTAATTCTTTGAATGCTTGACAATCCTTATTCCATTGGAAAGTGATATTCTTTTTAAGAAATTGTGTGAAGGGAAAGGTACGATTTGCAAGTTGAGAGATGAACCTATGAATATCTTGGATCTTTCCTTGCAAACTTTTTAGTTGGGAGACATTCTTAGGAGGTGGCATGTTAACAATAGCATCTATCTTCTTTGTATCCACCTCAACGCCACGGTGTGAAACTATGAATCCTAATAGTTTTCCACTATCCACACCAAAAACACATTTTTCGGGGATTCAAACACATGTTATACTTATAGATTCTCTCAAATATTTGACGAAGGATCTTAACATGATCTGTATGAAGGACGGATTTGGCTAAGATGTCATCAATGTAATATTCTAAGGTCTTATGCATATAGTCATGGAAAATGAGAGTCATATCATGCTGATAGGTCACGCCTGCATTTTTCAGTCCTAAATGCATTACAATCCAACAAAATGTACCCCAAGGAGTGGTGAAAGCATTTTTATATTGATCTTGGGGATTGATGAAAATTTTATTATATCTTGATAAACCATCGATAGAGGATAGTAAAGCATGCTCTGCTACCGAATCGACTATCATATCGATATTCGGGAGGGGAAAATCATCCTTTAAAGAGGCCTTGTTCAAATCACAAAAATTAGTACACATCCTAATCTTGTTTTTATCTTTAGCCATGATCAAAATGTTTGAAATCCATGGGGAATAATCGATAGGATGGATGAATCCAGCATCCAACAATTTTTCAATCTCATCTTTAACAAGTAATGCCACCTTAGGGTGAATCTTTTGAATCTTCTACTTAGTAGGTTTAGCATCAGGAATTAGGACAATATTATGATGATAGTATTAGGATCTACGCCAGACATGTCAAAATATATCCAAGAAAATATATCAGGGAATTCATGTAACAACTCAGCATATTGTTTTTGTTCTTCTTCATCAAGACATTTTTCTATCTCGATGATCTTATCTTCAGCACAAGGATCCATCTTTGTATCAATGGTGTCATTTATTAGGAGATTGCTTTGTTGAGGAGAATATTTCAATTGAGGGAATTCTTTAACTATCTCATCGTTATTCCTTTCTTTCCCAAACTAGGCTTCCGCATTTAAACAATAGGGAAAACTATGATTATGGTGATAACGAGGAAGGTTGTCATAAGCTCCCAAGAATTCAGCTAAGGAATAATTAGTAGAAAAATAATCCAAACCAAAGACACAAGAAGGATCACAGTCAATATATTCTGGATATTTTAGTGAGAGAGAAGAAGAAATGACATTAACACTAATAGATGGTCTCTTAGAGGTTTTAGTACACTTAAAAGGATCATAACCAAGACCAAATGTGATATCACGAAAGTTGGTTTCCAAGGGAACCTTAATCCCTTGTTCTTGAGTACCACATCCATTTCAATTATATCCACAGCTAGCTAGGATGTGAAAACCAAGACCATAAAGGTTAGTCATTTCCAAAGAAGAAGGAGGATTTTCAAAAAGTGAAGGATAAAAATCCTCTAAACCAAAAACTAAGGGAGATGAAATCCGAGAAGCCGCCACAAAGTTATTACTCAATGGCCCAAACAAAGTAGATTTATTTTTAGGTTCTTCTTCTTCTTTCTTCTTTTTGACCTTAGGTTCTCTAGGGGGAATCTTGTATTCCCCTATGAAAGTAGGATTGAAATAAAAGGATCCCCAATCATCTTCTACAAGAATCTAGTTAGGAGAGAAAGTATTCTCAATCGTAGAGTTAGGTTGTGAAGATTCTTCCTCAAGAACCTTACGTCCACTTGATGAAGTATCAGGGATCGATCTAGATATAGGAGACATGTTTTATGAACTAGTCACACTAATCAGAGTAGAAGCTTTAGAGGAATTATCTAAGATAGTTGGGGAAGAATTGATTGAAGAGGATTTAGAACTTGATGTTTGCAAACAAGCTTGAAATCTTGTGTCACCTAACAAGGTGTATGTTGTATGGTTGTGAATGAAATGTATAAGGAACAACTTGCATGATATGAATCCAAGGTCTCCCTAGCAACAAGTTGTATATCAACTCTCTAGACATGACATGGATAGGTGTAGGTAAAGTAATAGTACCTACCTTAATAGGAAAGGTGATGATACCTATTGAATATTTAGCAACATTATCGAAGCCACAGATGGTAAGAGAATCTGGCTTAATAAGAGATGTATCAATATTCATCTTATGCAACAAGTTAATGCTACAAAAATTAAGGCCAAAAGCATTGTTCACTAATGTTTGTCTTATCACACTATCATTTATGATAACCACAATCATTAAGGGATCGTACTGTTGTTGAATTTAATTATAGAGTAGCTCATCTTGTGTATACACAATTTGAGCCTTTGGTGATGTAATAGAGTGAATCAAGGAAGCCATACTATTGGATGTCACTACGGGTGGGATATTCAATATTTTCAAGGCATCTTGTAGCATTCCATTATGAGTCGAGGAAGTTTGAAGAAAATCCGAAAGGGATATCTTGGCAAGAGTAGCTTTAAGTTGTTCGACAAGATCATATTCCTTACCAAGGTTTTGTGAAATACTAGATGCTTGAGGGAGAATGAGTTGAGGGTCAGGTAGAGGATTCGAAAAAACTGGAGGAGGGTTAGGTTGCCTATTGTTTCTTGTGTTATAAGTATGGGAAAATGCATTATAACTCTCTTTAGTTAGTTGTCTAGCATAGCTATAAGGACTCTTAGTGGGATTCCTTCCTTGAACCATAATGATAGGTTTGTTTTGAGTGATAAAGTAATCATGACCATATCCACCTTGAACCATGAAAAGAGGTTGATTAGGATGAGGTGAAGTTGGAAAAGGACAAACACCTTGGACAACAAAAAGTGGTTTTCTATGTTCATTCACATTGATCATATTGATTAACCTTTTAGATGAATTATTCTTGTTTGAAAGTTTAGGCAAAGACATAAAGTCATCAAGGGCGTCATCCAATAAAGCATGATCATAGTGATTGAAAGGCTTATCTTTGGATTCGAAAGGAGACATAACATCATAGAGGGAATCATGGGAATCAACTATGTTGCTAGATCTAGTGGAGGACCATAGGAATGTATCCATGAGAGGAATCATTCAAATTATCTTTGTCATCACCATGAAATGGCATAGTAACAAGGTTGATTAACTTTTGGCAAAATGAGGGTTTAGAAGGCTTAGGGCTCAAAAACGCATCTAGAGCTTCATCTAATTCATCCTTACTAAACTTATAATCAACAAAATTGCATACATCATCAAAAGAATGAACTTGTTGCAAATAGAAATATGAAATTTTAAAATGAAAATTGCATGAAACTTAAACACACAATGCAAGGAAAGCGAAAGAAACCTCTTTTTTTTCTTTTTTCTCTTTTCTATTTTTTTTTTATTTTTTTTTATGTTTTGAAAGCAAATGAAATAAACTAGATCTATATCTAACAATGTGATGCAATGCAAATGAAATTTGGTTCACCTCGGGTTCACCAAAGATGTGTAGGGAAAAAGTGAGACTAACTATGGAAACCCTAATCCCACTCTCGTACACACCCATGGAATACGAAAGAGCCTAGGGAGGTAACGTACGTTGGCTACTTATTATGAGAAAGAGAGAATCGTGGATTACCTATTAGGTTTTCTATTCCTTTTCTATAAATGAGAGAGAGAGGAATGATGCAAAATGTAATCTAACCTAGAAAGAAAGTAAGCAAGCCAATCCTAATCTGAGAATGTAGATCAAAGAACAATTGATACACTGTTGAAAATTACAAATCAGAAGGAAAAATCAGATGTGCACGTGTATCCAAAATTTGAGCAGAAATGTTTGGGGCCAGGGTGCCATGCTACTGTCCTGATTCTACAGCTAACAGGAGGGATTCTGAGATCTGCAAAGTATTGTTCTGTCAAGTCCCGCTAACAGAGAGAAAGACCATGGTGCTATGCCACTATCCTAGGCAGGACCAAGGAACCATGTTCCTATCCTTGATAGATTTTTGTACTTCTGAGACTTTTTTGGGTGGTGGTGATTTCTTTTCCAGATCTGAAACTACCTCTGGATGCTTGTTTCTGCAGTTGCAACTGAAAAGTCAAGGTTTGGGTGGCTATATGGGGTTTTTCCTTATTCAAACCCCTATGTTGGTAATTTCCACCTCCACAAATAGCCGATAATATACTGAAAATGTGTGTGCAAGAACCTTGTGTGTGTGCAAGATCCTAAGATGGAAAGTAAACAACCTAGAGCAACCCTAAAGAGTAAACCCTAATTGTTTATAATTGACAAAGTAAATTGTCTAAATCCACAATGAAAAGTGATCTAAAGCATGAATATGAATCAAATTGAAGCTTATGCAAAGACATGAAAATAACATGAAACCATACCCAACCCCAAGGGAGTGATACAAGCCAATCGTCAGTCAATGATCTCCTACTATTCTTCTACAACATCAAAATCCCCTAATTGAGAAAATGATACTTGATGAATATTTGATGGATTAATTTTTAATATTTTTGAAGACTTCCAAGATCTACTCTTTCATTGCAAAGAAGGCTCATTTACACCAAAAATGTGTTCTTAGATTCTTAGAAGAATACCCTTTCAAAGGAAGAAAGAGAGCTCTTAAGTATGAAACCCTAAATGTTAATTTCATGTTTAGGCCAACCTAGGATTTGAATTTCCCACTAATATTTTGGGGTTAAATATTATTATGTCATAGGATTGTGCTCTCAAAATTTTCGGAAAAAAACCGCAAACTATGTGCATGCCCGCCATGGTCTGACTAACTTTTCACCAAATTTTTGGGGCTATTATATATGATGATATTAGAGCGCATCCCAAAGTTACAACTAATTTTGAGATATTTTGATATGTGAAATTGGGCCTAATGATCAAAATAAGACATAATTAGGGTTTATGATTAAATGATTCATTGGAGGAATAAAATGAAAAATGGGAACGCTTAGGGTAAAGGGCCCAACTTTGTAATGTGTAAAGTGATGAAACACGACCTTAGATTTAATTAAATTAATTAATTAAATTCTTAAAGGGGAATGAGAAACGCAAGATGAAAGACACACTAAGGCGAGTGCTAAGCTAAGTCTGAAATTGTACCACCCTAGCAAGGGTGTACAATTTATGACACTACACTCCTAGCCTGGGTTTTCCTCATATATCCTATGTTGTGGGCCTGCTTTTTGTGTGTGTGCATAAATTAGTTTAAATATCTTTGTTTTAGAGTCTTAATCCCCTAGAAAGTTTAAGTTTTGAGTTACCATTGATGCACCCCCTACCTCAGTGGTCCATTTATGTTCCTTCAATTGGTATCAGATCCTAGGTTCCCTATTTGAAAAGATTTCTCCAGCTTGGGTAGATTTTGGTTTATGAACACAATGGCTAGGAATGAATCCTCTTATGCTAAAGTACTAATGTTTGATGACACCAACTATTCTTTCTAGAGTAGAAGAATGGAAACTTATTTTTCATCACTAGGATATGATGTTTGGATGTTTGTCAATAATGGGTATACTATCCCTTCCACTCCTCCTACCGATCCTAATGTAAAAAGGGAATATGAACACAATGATAAAACGAAGCATGCTATCCATAGTGGATTGTCAGACAAAGAGCTTGTCAAAGTTATGCACTATGCATCTGCAAAAGAAATATGGGACAAGCTACGAAGAATCTATGAAGGATATGTGAAAGTAGAGGACGCTAAGCTGCAGCATCTTCGAGCTCATTTTGAAGGCATAAAGATGAAAGATGAAGAAAAGATTGCTGACTATTTGCAAAGGATTTATGAGATAGTAAATGTAGTAAGATGTCTTGGAGAAGATATTAAAGATAAAGCTATAGTTAAGAAAGTGTTGAGTTCTTTAACTACAAAGTATGATACTAAAGTGTATACCATTGAGGAAGCTAAAGATCTGAAAACTTTATCCATGGATGAACTCTTTGTTTCATTATCTGTTGAATATTGCTACTACTAGGATATGTTGTTGTTATTGATGTCAACATATTCATGTGTTTTGGTGTTGCAGAGAATTGTTTTGGTGATCTAGTGATTGCAGTGAGTTGATTTGGTTGGTTTATCTATTTGAGATACTGAATCAATTAGAGATACTTCATTCTTTATTGATTCCATGATGCTATACAATGATTTGGTCGATTTGAGGATTCTGGTATTTAGATTGGTTTTCAATGTTTAGTGTTGCAATGTTTTGGTGTTTAATCAGTTGTGCTCCAGTATGATCTCATCTTTGGTTATGGATTAAGAAGAGTGTTTTGGATGTTTTTGTGTATCTTCATTTTAGATGGTTTGTGATTTGATGCTCCACAAGCTATCTTTCTTATCTAAGTTGCTACTAATAACTGTTCTTGTGTGTTAGTGTGTTGATCGATGAAGATTTGAATAAGTGGTATTGGTGCAGCTATTAGAGATAGTTCTAACATGTGTGTTCATGTTTTCTAATCATCTCCTATTTATTTTAGTAGTCTTCATTGATCCTTGTGCTAGTTATCAAAGATCTGATGGGTTAGGTGATATTCTTTGTGTTATGCAGTATTTTTGGTAGTGTAGCCTGTTTCGCTTGATCTTGGTGAGATTTCTAGTGGTGGTGCATGCTTGGAGAGTTGATTTAGGTCCATGATATGTTGTTTATGGAATTGTATTGGTCTGGTGATTAATTTATGTATCGTGCGATGTAATGTTATAATTAGGCATTGAGGGTTTGGCCGACCTTGTAATCAAGGTTGATGATTTATATAAATGAGTGAAATATTCAAGTAATTTGGGTGTCAGTGTTGAGTATGCATTATCAGATAGTGGTGTATGTGCAAACAAGTCAATTTATCTTTCGGTGTGGTGTATAGAGAAAAGATTGTTTCATAAGCGAAAGATGTGCTTAACCGAAACCATCATCAGGTACTAGCAGATTCTATCTTTGTAGTTCATCTAAATTAGAATGTAGTTCAAATTTTATTGTAAGGTAGTGAACCTTCCATAAGGGTTGTAGCCTTATGGGTCATTGTAATTTGAGCAGTGAGCTCTAGGAAGTGAGTTTGAATGCATGTGCAATCTTCATTGTAATATTTACACATACTACTGTAGACTATCATCTTATTGTGCATAGGTGGTTTTTCCCTTAAATGGGTTTTCCATGTAAAAAATATTGGTGTTATGTGTGTCATTGTTATTGTTGTTATCTTTCTTTCTGTTGTAGTTGATCAGATCTGACATTGTACTTAATTTATTTAATCTGATGAAAACTGATTCACCCTCCTCTCAATTTCCCTTCCTTTCTAGGTTGCCAAAAAGTGGTATCAGAGCTAGATCCTCTGGAAGAAGCTTAACCACTTGAGGAGATTCAAGATGGCAACCTATGTGTTCAAGAAGGAGAGTCCTAGATTTGATGGAAACAATTATACTATTTGGAAGGATTAGATGAAAGTACATCTGAAGTGTCTTGGAGAAGATTATTGGATTACTACAAAGAATGTCTACAATGTTCCTCTGAATAGACCGGTTACTGCTAATGAAATCAAGGAAGTTGAACATAACATTAGAGCTAAGGAAGTATTGTTGAGTGCCTTGATAGATTTTGAGATGGCTAATGTGATGGGTTTGAAGACTGTACATGAGATCTAGAAAAAGTTAGAGACCTTGTATGAAGGAGATTCATAAGTTAAAGTTGCTAAGTTGTACAGTTTGAAAGGAAAATGTCAAACATTGAAGATGGGAGAAGATGAGAATATAAAATCCTTTATGGCTAAGGTGAATAATTTTTTTATGAACATCAGATGTGCTAGTGGAACCCTTGAGGAAGATGAGATTTTTGCTAAAGTGATGAGATCCTTTCCCTTTACTTACAAAGCTAAAGTTGTTGCTATTGATGAGATCCAAAGTGTGAGTACTATGACAAGAGACATGTTGGTTGGTAAGCTTGTTGCATTTGAGTTGAGTGAATTTGGAGAATCACATGATAAATTTGAGACTACATTTAGAGCCTCTGTATTTGGTAAATAGAAGTATTATCTAGGAGAGAGTTCATCTAGGGTATTTAGATATGAGAAAGGGGTAAGAGAGATGGAAGAACATGAAAGGGAGTTGGATGAGCTTCAAGTACTTATTGCTTGGATATTTCCTAAAGGAGTCAGGAAGTATGATGGAAAGGTACCTTTAAAATATTTATCTTGCAATGAGATAGGATATTTTTCTTCCAGGTGCCCTAAAAGAATGTCTAGATATGATAAGCATGATAAATTTGAAAGGCATGATAGATCTGACAAGCATGATAGATATGAGAAGCATGATAAGTATGATAAGCACTATAAGCCTAACCAGAAGTATAAATATAAGAAGAGATGTTATTATGCTTCTGATGAAGGTGTGATAGATGAAGAATCAGATAATGGGAATTTAGAAGAAGAATATATATGTATTGCTATCACATAAGATGATATAGTACTAGTGAATTCTACAACCTGCATTGTTGAGGAGAAAGCTTTGGCTTATAAAGAGAAAGATGAATGGGTAATAGATAGTAGTTTTTCACATCATATGACATGTGATACAAGAAAATTTGTGAGTATGGAGAGGTATGATGGTGGTATAGTAAGATTCAGAGATGATAAAGCTTGTGTGATCCATGGTAGAGGTTCTATCTCCTTTGATGGTCAGAATAATATTGATGATGTCTTATATATTGAAGGTCTGAAGCATAATGCTTTGAGTGTTGGACAAATGGTTGACAATGGATATGATTTGAAATTTAAGAATGGTAAATGCAAGATTTTGAATGGCTCTGATATAGAGATTGCATTAGGGACTAAATGATGAAAGTTGGTCATGGAATAGGAGGATGTGTCATTTTAATTTTGTCTAAATGATAAGTTCTACTCAAGTTGTTAGAGGTTTTCCTAATATTGTAAAGCCTTCTAATATGATATGCAAAGAATGTCAGTTGGGAAAGCAGACGATAACTTCATTTAAGAGTAAGTTCTATACATCTAATGGTATATTGGATCTTGTTCATACTGACTTGTGTGATCCTACAATAGTGAGAAGTATGCAGGGTGCTAGGTATTTCATGTTGCTGATTGATGACTACTCTAGAATGATGTGGGTTACCTTTCTAAGGGAGAAATAAGAAGCATTCAAGAAATTCAAGATATTCAAGGCTAAGGTGGAGATTGAGACAAGATTGAAGCTAAAGTATCTGAGATCTGACAGAGGAGAAATTCACATATGGTTATTTTGATACATTTTGTGAGAGAAATGGAATCGGAAGACAATTATCTCTCCTAGAACCCCTTAGCACAATGGAGTTCTTTAAAGGAAGCATAGAACTATTTTGGATGCTTCTAGGATGATGTTGATTGAAGAAAATTTTGTGCGAACCTTTTGGAAAGAAGCTATTAGCACTACTGTTTACATATTCAACCAAGTGCATATAAAAGGTGATTCTGGTAAGACTCTTTATGAGCTATGATTTGGTCATGTTCCTAGAGTTAGATATTTCAAAGTTTTTGGAAGCAAATGTTATGTCAAAAGATATGAGCATATAGGAAAGTTTGATGCAAGATGTGATGAAGGAATCTTCTTGGTATATTCTACTAGGAGAAAGGTCAACTTGTGTTACAATAAGAGATTGAAGAAGATAGTGAAAAGTACAAACAAAGTTGATGAATGTCATGGAAAGTAGATCAAACTGTGTGGATATGACTTTGATGATCAAGACATTGTTTCAAAGCCTGTGTAGACTAAGATCCTAAAGCATAATGCTTCGGTACAGACTGTTAATCTGGATATTGCCATTGTCGGTGAAGAAGTTCAATAGCCTAAGAATTAGAAGAATTTGAAGACTCTGAGGTATTTGAGATTGAGTCATTCAGAAAATCAAATTATTGGTGATAAGAATAAAGGTGTGATGACTAGGAGAAGACTTGTTCCAGAAGAGATTGTTATGGTGAAACAAGTGAATGATGGAGAGATCAAGAGGAAATATTTTCTTCCCTCTGAGGAGAGATGGAAGTTTCATTGTGGATTTCCCTTCAAATACTTTATCCACATTACATTTAAAAGAGGGTGAAATTCACTAGAGCCAATCTCTTAGGTAAGATATTGAATACTAGATGAATTGATAATGGGATAGAAATGACAAGCTAACCCCTCATTTAGAATGGAAGACGATTGAATTATGTGTTATAGAACTAAGTGTAAAAGTAGCAAAGAACTTATTATAACTTGAGATAGAAGTGTGAGATGAAGCTATGCACCTGGATATGGGTATAATATGTTGAGTCGAAGCTGCCCTACAAATTTGAGGAAAAGTTGTCGGGACCATGCTGAAAGTGTCCATGGTCCTCCAAAAAATCTATGAAAAGAAAAGGGTTTTTCCGCCTCTACAAATGGAGTTTGAATCTGTAAATACAACCATGCACCTGTAACCTACACACATAAAAGAGAGGAAATGGGGTCGGGATTGGGGGTTTGCCTTTAGGTCAAACCCCAATTTTGGAATGAACCAAATGATGAAAGAAAGTACTTGCAAGTAAATGTAAATGAAAGACTGAAATGTAATTCACCTCAAGGGAGGTTGTAGATAGAATCTAGGTAGATTTTCTTGTATTAAATTTAATGTTGAAAGGGATCTCCTCTTCAATGGTTGAATCATTGACTTGAATGCAACACCTAGGCTTGAAGGGAGACTTGAGAATGCTCAATGCTAGAAAGGAATGCTTGAATGCTTGAATTCTTTAACTTATGCCCACTCTTCACTTATCCAACTTATCATTTCCTAAACGTTCTTCAAATTCTCCAAATGGGAGGGTGAGTGTGACTTATATACTTGTCAATTAGGGTTAATTAACTTATTTTTCCTCATAGAACAATACAAGGAAAGTTTTCCTACTTTATGCAAAGTCCAATGCAAGGATAGGATAGAGGGGGGGCCAAAATAGGGCAAGGACAAGGGCATCACACCCCTATCCTAGTAGGATAGGGGTGCCACGCCCCTATCTTGCCCTTGCCTCAAGATAGGAAGCAAGTTTAGGCAGTGTGAAGGGTAGAACAAGTGCATTTTTGGGAGGTTGAGAAAGTCTTAGGTCTTCGAGTAGGCTTAGGGATTTACATCGCCAACATGAAGACCCTAATGTGGTCGTAAATTGCAAGGGTCACAATTTTATGACACTATATTTAGCCCCCACTTTAGCGGGAGTATAAGCATACACAAATATTGTTGGTAAAGTACAAGGAAACAAGATTGAAAGACTTCGACCATGTCAAGGAGGCAAGATGCAGTAAGCCCCCAATGGACTATAGATATTACAATATTGATTGACAAAGTAAAAGGGAAGATCAAGAAGGGAAAACCATGACTACAAGTAGAAAGGTTCCCCTCACTATGAGTCATGAAAAAGTTACCAAAATTATAAAGCAAAGTTGAGTTCACTAAATTATTCTAAGTATCAAAAAGGAAAATATGAGTGAAGTGTATGCCCCACGTTAAAGAGATTGCGCACACCTTATCGGGAGTGATTTATTTAAGGTAGGATACACCCAAGAGAGAGAGAAGAGAGGGAGCACATTATCACAAGGATTTAGGCCCCAATCAAGGAATAAACCCAGGGATGATGAATACAAAACACAGGGTAGTTTCACTTTCCTTGGGGTTAGTATGTTGTATGATAACTCATGTATATCATATATGCATATGTGCATGTAATAATTGTCATTCTCCAAAGAAAGGACACTACCTTGGAAGAAAGGGAATAGAGGATGTCTTTTGAGTCAATAGGAAAGAGACCAAAAGAGATCTCAATGCTTTACATCATCCTCAAGTAGACATTAAGGGAAAATAGAAGAACATGGATACACATAGAAGAATAGTCACAAAATAGAAAGAAAGGAGAGAGAGAGAGAAGATCTATGTGCTAATATTGCTAATCTAGGATGACATTCAACTACCGATATTGTTGATCACTATTTGGGGAAGGTGAGAAACATGTCAGAGGAGCGACATCGAGCACAATTAGATGGAGATATCACAAGATCCAAACAATGACTATGCTCATGTGGTAAGTCACTTTGTTCGATTCTAGGAGCTAGGATTAGGGTTTGTGAAAATTTAGTTGATAAGTTCTTGTCCACATCAACATAATCATAATAAATATTAGAAGAATTAGGAGTTGTATTGCCATCATGAATAACATTTTCACTCATTTATTCATCAAGATTTATATAAAGAGGAGAATGAACATGAATAGGAGTAAAACCATCACATGTTTTGTGCAACTTATGATTTGGGTATGTAGGGTCAACATCTTTCTTAGGAGAAAAGGGAATCATATCAATTGTTAGAGTCTTGGGAGATTGAATGGTTTGAGGAACAACTTCACAAGCTTGAGCACGATGTCTTTGTTGGTTCTCTCTCGCAAAAAAATTTCATCGAGTCTTAGTGGAAGACTGAGAAGGAGGGGGAATATTTATGAAAGGAGGAACAATCTCCTCTTTGATAGTTGAAGGCTTTGGTTGAGGTCTTTTAGGTTGGACAAGAGAGGAGGCAGGCCTCTTCTCTCTAGAAGAGAAAGGAGGTGGAACTGTACCATATAAAGGAGGAATATTAGGTGTAGGAAGGAGACTGAATCCATCATGGGGAGGTGGTATAGGTCTAACCTTAGGAGAAATATTGTTGTTATTCTTAGGAGAAGGGATAGTCACATCCATTGGAATAGGTTGAGGATTTTTCTTAGGAGGAAGATTAGTCCTATCAATTAGGGGAAGGATTCCATCTTCAAGAAGGATGGGAGTGTCAAGTGTTGGGGATCTAGGTTGACTCAAAGATAAGATCATATCTTTCTTCCATTTTTGATAAGATTTAAAAAGAGCATCCCTCCTTTGTGGAAGAGATTGAAATTTCTTAGGCCAAAAGAGAACAATAGGAACACTAGGGCTTCTTTTGGACGGGAAAAATAAGCTATGGTTCACGGTTATGATTTCTCTATTGTGAGGAGATTTCAAACACTTATGAATAGGAAAAGCAATAGCCTTCATGGAAGATAGACAAGGGTATCCTAACTTCACACATAATTTTTCTAAAGAGGGAATGATAACAAAGTTGACATCCATAGATTTAGTGCGAACCTCAACAGGAAGGGTGATAGAACCAATGGTAGGACAAGAAAAGCCATAAAATTACTTCACAACCACATTAGAGTCATCATAGATTGGTTTATGCAATTGTAAAGTGAAGAGATACTCCTTAGTAATGACATTAACCATGCAAGAGGGATCAACAAGAGCACCATAGCAAGGTATGTCCTTAACCTTTGCAACTATGTATAAAGGCCCATTGGGTTCCCTAATGGTCTCACTAGGGTTGAATGTAATACAAGGATCCTTAGGTGTCTCTTGTTTCTCTATCATATTCACCAAATTCGTAGTTGTGGTAGTAAGATCAAAAGGAGAGAAAGAAGTATGCTCAGTCTAAATCACGTTAGAGGTATAAGAAGGCAAAGGATCAGTAAAAATCTTAAGGTTTTGATTAGGAGGAGCTATTGATTTGTTTCCCTTATCATTCACACCTGCCACAGATATAGTATTATTATCAATCAAATTTTGAATATTACTTTTCAATGCAAAACTTTTCTCAGTATCATGACCAAGATGACGATGAAATTAAATAAAGGAATTGCTATTAAAATAAGGGGATGCAAGCTTAGATGGGTCAATTGGTTTGATAGGAGGAAGTTTGATCACATTTCTTTGTAATAATTGAGACATAATAGACATAATACTATGCAAAGATTCATTCAAAGGAGTAAATTGTCTTTCTCTTTTAAAGTTTAGAAATAGGAGGCACACTTGTTGTAGCATTCACATTGTTGTTGTTTATTGTATCATTGAACTTGATGAAGCTTTTTGTTGGTTTGAACTTTGAAAATAGTTGTTGAACACTTTCCCCCTTATCACTCAGAGCCATAGGAGTAGATTGCTCCATTTGACTCATAGCCAATTGATAATTGTGGAGTGTTGCACACAACTGCAGAAAGACAGTAAACTTAGACAAAAGAAGCTTTTCCCTGATATCTTTTTGCAAATTAGAAATGAAATTTATTTCAATAACATTATCAGGTACATGAAAAGAAATTTGAGCACATAAATTGTTATATCTACCAGTGAAATCAATCACTTTTTCTTTAACACCTTGTTTATAATGCATTAAATCAGTCAAAGTGATTGTAGGACAAATGTTGTTTTGAAATTGTTGAATAAAAGAATTTTATAATTGTTGAAAAGAAGTGATAGAATAAGAAGGCAAAGAGCAATACCATTGTAAAGCCTAATCTCTTAGTGTTCTTGTAAACAATTTTGCGAGCAATCTTGGATCATAAGCAAAATCAGTACACAAGGTTTCAAATGTCTTCACATGCATGAGAGGATCACCTTTTACATTATAGAGTTCCAATTGATGGACCTCAACATGCTTAGGTTGGAATAATTTAACAATTTCAAGAGAAAGTGGGCTCGCAACATCAAATGTGGGCACACTAAACTTGGATTGACTCGTGGAAGCAATATGTTGTTGTAAGGAAGACACAGTTTGAGCAGGATTGATAATGGTCACTTTGATAGAAGAATTGATATTAGACATGGTTGATTGAGAAGGTTGTGTGATGTTATTGAAGGAAGGCATGGATTGAGAATAAGGTGGTGGGATATTATGATAAGTAGGCATAGGTGATGATTGAGTAAGAAACGGGACACTTAAAGGAGGAATAAAATTGTTGAATGAATTGCCCCCTTGTGTCACATTGATTGGTTGAGGAATAATAGGAATATTTATGGAAGACATACGTAAAGATGGAGGATCAAATGAAGAAGAGGGATTTCCCCCATGTCTAACTTTTGTAGGGATGACATTTTGAGTTGATGTAACCATGATGGTTGAGGTAAAAGTAGGAACACTAGTCATAGGAGTAGACAAAGAAATAGAATGCTTGATTTGATTTGAAGGTTGTGAATAACCTAAGTTCTCAGCACAAATCTTGATAGGCATGACATTAGAATCAATAATATGAGCAATGTCCCACAATATATCAATTCCATTTTGATCACTTTGAATCATGCATTTAAGGCCTTCAATTAATGGAATAACTTTGCTATTAGGGTATTCTTGGGACATCCATTGTTGAAAGTTATCAAATTGATTGTCCAATTTTGAAAGTTGATCTATGGAAACTCTAGTTAAAGCTTCTTCTTTTTTATCATGAGATTCATCAATTGGATAGATAGGGACATGATTAGGATGGGAAGAATTACCATTCTCCTCATTAAAGAAGTCACCCAAACTATTCTCCCTCTCCTCAGTAATTAAACCTTGGGAAGCCTTAATTATAATGCTTCATCTAACGGGCATAGTGTAGGTAGGACTAATAGTGGTAAAAATCATGCACTAGAGGGAAAAAATTTTAATTTTGAATAAGAAGAACAAAGTGTACAAAAATTGAATAATGCAAATTTTGGGAAAATAATGATTAATCAATTTGAACTTTGTTGAAAGAAGAAAACGACAAAATTTCCAAAAATAATTTTTATGATAAAGGAAAGGAAATTGGAATTTAAAATTAGGGCCTATGGGATACCACTTAATTTTAAAATTGATAAAATCAAAATTTTTAAAATTGGGGCAGATTATAATTAACCACTTAATTTTAAAAAATTTCTTGAAATTTGAAATGTTGAATTTTGAAGGTATTTTTAATTTAGAGGGATCAAAAATTGACAAAATCAGCCAATTTTCTAGACTTAAGCTATTAAATATGGTCGTAATAGTCTCTCAAAATTTTGGGAAAAAAGTCAGGGACCCTGTTGAAAGTGCACACTGTCTGGCCAACTTTTAAAAAAAAAATTTAGGGATTGAAGTTACGATGATTTTAAAGCTAACCTCAAAAAATTGGCAGATTTTACAGTCTCTAGATAGGAAAAATGAAGGGTTGAATGTGAAAATAGGACCCTATTAGGGTTTTGAGAAAAGAAATAAAAAAAAGGAATTGAATTGAAAATTTGAAAAGGGTCAAACCTAATGGATAGGGACACCTTGAAAAAATGTTCAGAAAATTGAAATTAATTGAAATTGATTGAAATTTGCACAATATCCAATTAAATTTTAAAATTAGGGTTTTAGGACCTAAACACTTAATTTTAAAAATTTTGAATTTTGAAAAAGGAGGGAAATTGAAAATTTGAATTGTAGGACAAGAAAAGGGTCGGGATTAGGGGTTTGACTTCAGGTCAAACCCCAATTTTGGAGTTAACCAAAAGATGAAAGAAAGCACTCGCAAGTAAATGTAAATGAAAGACTAAAATGTAATTCACCTCAAGGGAGGTTGTAGATAGAATGTAGGGAGATTCGCTTGTATTAAATTGAATGTTGAAAGGGGTCTCTCTTTAATGATTGAATCCTTGACTTGAATGCAACACGTAGCCTTGAAGGGAGGCTTGAGAATGTTCAATGCTGGAAAGAAATGCTTGAATTCTTGAACTTATGCCCACTCTTCGCTTATCCAACTTATTGCTTCTTGAACTTTGTTCAACTTCTTCAAATGGGAGGGTGACTGTGACTTATATACTTGTCAATTAGGGTTAATTGAATGATTTTTTGTCACACGCTGACAAAGGGAAATTTTTCCTGCTTTATGCAAAGTCCAATGCAAGGATAGGATAGAGGGGGCCCCAAAATAGGGCAAGGACAAGGGTATCACGCCCCTGTCCTAGGAGGATAGGGGTGCCACGCCCCTATCCTAGGGGGGACAGGGGTGCCACGCCCCTGTCCTGCCCTTGTCTCGGGACATGATGCAGGTTCAGGCAGTGTGGAGGGAAGAACAAGTGTGGTTTCTAGGGGTTGATAAAGTCTCGGGTCTCTGATCAGGCTTAAGGATTTAAATCACCAACATGAAGACCCTAATGTGGTCGCAAATTGCAAGGGTCAAAATTTAATGACACTATAGAGATATGCTTGATTTCCAAGATTGAGCCTAAAGATGGAGCGGAAACATGTAAGGATGAGAACTGGCTAAAAGTGATGAAAGAAGAGATAAATCACATTGACAAGAATAACACATGGGAGCTTGTTTTGAGACCTAAAGACAAGAATGTAATTGGTACTAAATGGGTGTTCCAGAATAAACTAAATGAAGCTAGTGAAGTGGTGAGAAACAAAGTAAGATTGGTATGTAAAGGATGGTCTTAGATGGAAGGTATTGATTATGCTAGAATTGATGTTGTTAGATTTCTACTTATATGTGTTGCTTACAAGAATTTCAACGTAAACCAGATGGATGTCAAGTCAACCTTTTTAAATGGAACTTTGGAAGAGGAAATCTACATTGAACAATCAGAAGGATTATCTTTGTCAGATGAAAGAGATATGGTGTGCAAATTGAAGAAAGCATTGTATGGACTGAAGCAATCGCATAGAACCTAGTATGCTAGATTAGATAAGTATTTAATGAAGCTGGGATTTTGTAAAGGTATTGTTGATAGTAACTTATACTTTAATATTGATAAAGATAATATTTTTATTGTTGAAGAATTTGTGGATGATATTATTTTTGGAGGTGATGATGATTTGAGTATGAAGTTTGTTGATGATATGCAAAAGGAGTTTGAGATGTCTATGATAGGTGAGATAAAAAATTTATTAGGATTACAAATTACTAAGATTGGTAACGGTATTTTCATTTCTTAATCTAAGAATGTGAAGGAATTGTTGAAAAGGTTTGGGTTAGATGATTCTAAACCTATTGGATCTCCAATGGTGATTGGATGCAATTTGTCTAAGAATGACGGATCTCGAAAAGTTAATTAGACTTTGTATAGATCTATGGTTGGTGGATTATTGTACTTAACTCAGACTAGACCGGATATTATGCATGTTGTTTGTCTTTGTACTACTAGATTTCAGGTTGATCCTAAAGAGACTCATGTTACTATTGTAAAGAGGATTTTCAAATACTTGAAGGGAACTATTGACTATGAGTTGATGTATCCGAAGAATGATGATTTTATGCTATATACCTATAGTGATGTTGATTGGGAAGGTGATGTTGATGACTAGAAGAGGAATACCAGTGGAGCTTTCTTTTTAGGAAAGAAGTTGGTTTCATGGGAAATTAAGAAACAAGATGCTATATCTCTATCTACTAATCAAGCTGAATACATTGTCATTGCTAGCAACTGTTCTCAAGTAGTTTGGATGAAGCAAATGTTGAAGGATATCAGAGTTATGTATGACAAGCCTACAGTTATTTATTGCGACAATTCAAGTACTATTAATATTTCAAAGAATGTGGTACGACACTCTAAAATAAAGTATATATCAATTAAGTATCACTTCTTGCGGGAGAAAGTTGGTGCTGAAGAAATAAAACTGGAGTTTGTATCTACAAAGGATCAGATTACAAATAGTTTACTGCCTTTGCCTACAAATATATTCATTTATTTGAGAGACAATTTAAGGATCTCTTCCCCTCTTGATGAGAACTAGATACACTAAGATGCATCAATCAAGTGGACTTTACAGTCTTATCTTCTTATCTAAGTTGATGGGTTGGTGATGCTACTCAATCGGAGTAGTTAGTGTGTGGTTCAAATTTTCTGTTGTAAGCTTATCCTAAGGGGGAGAGATTTTCCTTCTTAAAGGGAGAGAAGCATGATTTTTGTTTGTCTTTGGCATTGTTGTCAAAGGGGGAGAGATGCATGTGAAAAAATGCCTTATATTTGGAGTCTTGTGTGCATGATCTTAGGAGGAGTCTATTGGAATTTGATGATGGTGATTTATTCCTTTGCATTGATTTTTTTTCACATTCATATGTTGAGATCAATGCCAAAGGGGTATTTTTTTGGATATTGCTTCTACTAGGATATAATATTTTCATTGATGTTAACATATTCTTGTATTTTGGTGTTGCAGAGAATTGTTTTGATGATTCGGTGATTTCAGTAAGTTGATCTAGCTGGTTTATCTGCTTGGGATATTCAATAAACTAGAGATACTTTATTGATTCCTTGATGCAATATGGTGATTTGATCGAGTTGAGGATTCTGGTATGGAGATTGGTTTTCAATGTTTAGTGTTGTAGTATTCTATTGTTTAATCAGTTGTGCTCCAGTATGATCTGATCTTTGGTTGTGGATTTGGGAGTTTTTTTTGGATGTTCGTGTGTATCTTCATTTCAAATGGTTCATGATTTGATGCTCTGCAAGCTATCTTTCTTATCTGAGTTGTTGTTGATAAGTGTTCTTGTGTTTTAGCATGTTGATCGATGAAGATTTGAATAAGTGGTGTTAATGCACAGCTATTGTGGATGGTTCTAATGTTCTTGTTGGTATTTTTTAATCATGTCCTATTTGTTTTGGTGGTCTTCATTGATCCTTCTATGAGTTACTGAATATCTTCTAGGTCTAGTGATATTCTTCATGTTATGCGGTATTTTTGGTAGTGTAGCATGTTGCGGTTGATCTTGGAAAGATTTCCAGTGGTGGTGCATGTTTGGAGAGTTTATTTAGGTCCATTCTATGTTTTTTATGGTATTTATTGGTTCGATGGTTAATTTATGTATCGTGTGATGTAATTTTGTAATTAGGTGTTGAGTGTTTAGCCAACCTTGTAGTCAAGGTTGATGATTTGTATAAATGGGTGAAATATTCAAGAAATATGGGTGTCGGTGTTGAGTTTGCATTATTAGAGAGTGATGTTTGTGCGAACAAGTGAATTTATCTTTCAGTGTGTTGTATTGAGCAGAGATTATTTCATAGAAGACAAATATTCTTAACCAGAACTGTCATCACTCATTAGCAGATGTTATCCTTGCAGTTCATCTTAACTAGATTGTAATCCAAATTTTATTGTAAGGTAGTGAACCTTCCCTGAGGGTTGTAGACTTCTGAGTCATTGTAATTTGAGCAGTGAGCTCTAAGAAGTGACCTTCAATGCATGTGCATTCCCCATTGTAATATTCACATATACTACTATAGAGTATCATCTTATTGTGGGTAGGTTCCAACCATGGTTTTTCCCTTAACTGGGTTTTCCACGTCAAAAATATTGGTGTTATGTGTGTTGTTGTTATTGTTGTTATCTTTTTGGTTTTTCTACAGTTGATCTGATCCGAGATTGTGCTTAATTTTTTTCATCTGGTGAAAACCAATTCACCCTTCCCCTTTAAGTTTTCCTTGTTGTTGCCAACATTATCTACATATGAAATGAGAACTATAAGTACTGAACTGTCAAAGAAAGAAGTTTCCTTCATCTTTGAGAAGGAAGGGAAAGAGCTTGCAATTTGTGTAGATGATGAAGAATCAAATGATGTTGAAGCCAACTTTGTAAGAAAATTAAAGAAAGGATCAGGTAAGTATAGAGGAAATACTCCTTTCAAATGTTTTGACTATAGTAAAATAGGACATTTTGTTGTTAAGTGTCCTTATAAGATAAAGGAGGATAATAATGAGGGTAAAGTCAAGGATATAGATAAAAAAGTTTTATAAAACTAAAAGAAGAAATTTACAGAAGAAGAAAATTCTTTACTTTGTTGATAGTGATGTCTTTGATTGTGAAAGTGAGTCAGCTGAAGATTACTATGAAGGTGAAAAACAAACTAATCTTTTTTATAGATCAAAAGGTCCCTAATGAGGAGCAAAGTGGAACACAATTTGAAAATTGAAATGACAATGAGGAAGAGGATGCTGATGTTGAGGCTGATCTTGAAGGAGAGTTAATATGTTCTCTTGAAGAACTTGACAACATAAGTGAAGAGTATTCAAAATACAAGATGTTAGCCATAAAGGAGAAAAATCAGTTCAGCAAGAAACTTGAACAGTCTAGAATGAATACCAACACCTTAACAACTCATCTAGAAGAAGCCAAGAGAATGAGTGAAGTAATAAAATCAAAATTGGAAGCCAAAGAAAAGGAGTGTCGAAAGCTATAACAAGAAGTTGTGAATCTTAGGAAAGAGCTTGAGAAATGCAAAGAAGATTTCAAGCCGAGGATGAAATATGATGGAAGCACCAATGCATAGAATGAAATGATGAATAAGAAAAAACATTCAAAAGATTCTATGGGTGTAGGATATGAGGAAGGAAAATGTTCTACTAGTACTGAGTCTTCAAAAGGGGACATAAATTTTGTATCTTCAAACATGAATGATCGTAAAAAAACTTTCAAGGTCAACAATGCTCCAAGAAAGAAGATAGACTTAAATACTACAACTAAGAGCATGAAGACACATGCTCATGCTATTGCTGCTGCTACAAAAAATAATAATGTTGATTCAAAAGGAAAGGAAAATCCAGATGATGAAGGCTTCACAAGTGTTAAGGATATGAGAAAGAAGTTTATAAGACTGAGAAATTCTACTCCAAGGAGGCCAATGTAGACTATTTTAACCAACAACAACTAGTATTCTTCTCAATTTCATGGCTATTGTTATAAATGCAATGCATATGGACATAAAATTTGAGATTGTAGACTTATGCATAGATCACCTCATAGTTACGAAGACAAGAATCCTTTTGCTTCTCTAAGAGATATTAATGTTGTATGATGACTATAATGAATTTGGCCATAAGAGCTATGAGTGTAGGAAAAAAACATTTCAGTCTAGTGGTAAACCATCTATTTTATCATTTAATATAAATGCAAAGTGCTACTACTATCAAAATTATGGTCATATAGAAAAATACTACAACTCAAGAGCTACTTAACATAAGAAGACATCTATTGTGGAACCAAAAACCACATTTAGAGTGCAACAATAGAGATGAGAAAAGCAACCAAGAAAGTGTGTATAGAAAAGAAAAAAGACAAGAATGAATCAAGTCTAATTGGGAAAACAACACTGCATGCAGAGAGGAAAACCCTATGGGTTGTTGATAGTGGGTGCTCCAAATAAAGGATGAGAGACAAGAAGAAGTTCATTGAACTTGAAGATTGGAATGGTGGCTCAATTAGATTTGGTGACAACTCCTCCATCAAGATTTAAGGAAAAGGAACATTAACCACTAATGGTAAGTTGAAAGCACACAATGTACACTATATTGAGGGACTAAAACACAACTTACTAAGTGTAAGTCAAATGTGTGACAAAGGATACAAGTTTATTTTTTATTCCCATGGATGTGAAATTAGAAAAGAAAGCAACGGCAAATTAACTGCAGAAGGTACGAGGACCAATAGCAATGTATACAACTTGAAGGAATGATATGAGTCACAATGCATGATGGGACAAGTAGATGAAAGTTGGCTATGGCACAAAAGATTAGGCCATATAAATTTTGACAATCTTGTCAAAATAAAATTAAAGGGATATGTTAGAATATACCTAAGATTATCAAACTAGCAATCACTATATGTAATGAGTGTCAAAAATGCAAGCAAACCAAGGTAAGCTTTAAGACAAAATAATATTCAACCACAAGGCCATTGGAACTAGTACATATAGATTTATGTGGACCAATAAGAACAAGAGCTCTAAATGGTAAAAGTTACTCCATGCTGCTCATAGATGACTATTCAAGGATGGCATGGGTGACCTTCTTGTAGGATAAGTCACAAGCATTTGAAAGGTTCAATATTTTTAGGAAAATGGTTGAAAAGAGAAATAGGATACAAGATAAAATATTTGATATCAGACCAAGGAGGTGACTTTACATCAAATGAGTTTGAAGAATACTGTGAGCTGCATGGGATTAAAATACAATACTCAGCTACTATAACACCACAACAAAATGGTGTTGTAGAAAGAAAGAATAGGAAACTCAAGGAAATGCGAAGGAAAATGTTAAATGAGTCAAATCTTCTTGATGTCTACTAGAAAGAGGTTGTCCACACAACAATATACACCATAAACAAGGCACAATTGAGAGTGAACCTCAAGAGGACACCATATGAATTATGGCATGGAAAGAAGTCTACTGTCAAGCATTTTAAAGTCTTTGGAAGAAAATGTTTCATTAGAAGAGATGAGGATGGAATATGAAATTTTGATGCAAAGTGTGATGATGGAATCTTCTTAGCTACTCAACTAACAACAAGGCTTATAAATGTTTTAACAAATGTCTTAGGAAGGTTGTTGAAAGTGTGAATGTAAAAATGATGAGTCACCTATTTTAGATCAAACTCTTTATAGATAAATGATTGGAAGTTTATTATATCCAATTGCCTCTAGACTTGATATAATGCAAGTTATGTGCATAGTATCTAGATTTCAAGTTTCTCCAGAGAAATCTCATGTAAACGTTGTGAGAAGAATATTCAAATATTTGCAGGGTATGCTTGATCATGGTATATGGTATCCAAATAATGGTGATTTCAGCTTGGAAGCATACATATATGATGATTAGGTAGGATGCATTGATGATCAAAAGTGCACCAGTGGTGGTGCCTTCTTCCTTGGCGGTAGATTAGTCTCATGGAACAACAAGAAACAAGAATCCATCTCTTTATCTACTCCTAAAGCGGAGTACATAGCTACTACTACATGTTATTCATTGGTTCTCTAGATGAAGAAAACACTCAATGACATCTAGGTGGAGTATGCAAGTCCAATCTCTATCAAATGTGACAATTCAAGTGCAATCAACATCTCCAAGAACCCTGTCATGCACTCAAGGACAAAACATATAGTAGTTAAGTATCATTTCTTGAGGGGGAAGGTAGCTGAAAAGGAAGTCAAGGTTGAATATATAAGCATAGGTGAGCAAGTGGCCAATATTTTACAAAACCTCTACCCAAGGACACTTTTGAATACCTAAGACTAATGTTGGGTGTTGTCCCTCCCTCCTTCAACAATTAGAGGCTCATAGGCATTTCTAGTTCAGGGGAAGCTCATAGCTTCAAACTATATTTCCTTGAACCTAGGTAGTATGGTTCTCACGAGGTGACGATCATTAACAGGATCAACAAAATGATAGTAGGTGTTGCAGATGCATAGGCACAATAGAAGTGTATGTGATAAAATCGTTGTGATTGCAACCATATGTCCAATGTAAATTGTCACAGGGGGCATGTCATTAGCTGAGAGAAGATGTTCAAAGGGGGAGAAATTGAGCGATGTTTACATAGAGGGAAATTATTGGTATTAGATTGTCATTGATGTCAACAATTGAATTAATACATGTGATAGAGATGCAAGGTGATGAGCGTCTCAGAGGAAGTAGAGGACAAAGGCAACACATATCTTGTTGTTGTACAACAATTACATCATGTTATCCATTACTGAAGTAATACACTAGATAGAGATGCATGATGATGAATACTCAAGATGAAGGTCAAAATGACATAATTGTTGTTGTTTTTCATTGGCATAGGTTGAGTAAAGAAGAGTGAGAACAATGCAAGTAAGCTGGATATTGATTCAGATGAAATGTAACAGTAATTGCAAACCACATCATGTTTATCACCAAGGATTCTGGCGTGACTTTGTATTTCAGTGAGAGATCAAGAAAGTCTCCTTGACACCCTTTGGTCACACTGATAAGTAATAGTAATTGCAAATCACATTGTGTTTATCACCACATATTTTTGTGTGACTATGTATTTTAGTGAGAGATCCAGCAAGTCTCCTTGACACCCTTGGGTCACATTGAAAAATATTTCTTTTTTGATGTGACTTTGCTTTTTGGCAAAACACAATTGGTTTCTTGTCCATTCTTGGTCTTATGGGAATATGAATCTTTTTTCTATTTCACATGAGATATCTTGACAAAACTGATACTTCTTGCATAGTAGATCAAATGGTGTGTTCTACACAATGGTCCATCAACCCATAGAAAGAAAGTCTAAAGAAAAATGATCTCGCAGAGTCATTAAGTGGAAGAAGGTGCGCAGTCTCACCATCCCATAGGTATGGTTTGCGATGTTGAGAACATGATGGGTATTCTACAAATTGCTAACACATAAGCAATGCACTCATCATTTGACCAAGTTTGACCTGATGATTTAAAAGGAGACATGGAGGACGTGACATGTACATGACCAATCAAAGATTGCTAACAAGATATGGTTGCTAAGGAAATAACAACTAGGAGTTTCTTTTATGAGAATGACTGTTGCATGCCAAGATCATGCAAGAACGTTGAGTTAGCTGAACAAAAATAGAAAGACAGTGTAATTCGAAAAAGGCAAAAATTAGAAAACTAAAATTAAGGCAGATCATTTTCTTGACTTTGAGAAATGTTTATGAATTTTCCTTTGGAGGGAAAACTCTGAGAAGAAAAAGGACTGTGATCAATTTGAATTATTGAGATGAAAAATTGCTAACTAGTGTGTGTGTGTGTGTGTGTGTGTGTGTGTGTTGTTGAAGGTGAACTGGAGTGTGTTGTTGTAGAGAAAGGAGAAGAAAGAAAATAGAGTGTTAGAAATACAATGTGTATTTCACACCATGCGCAATAGAGTAAGAGACAAGTAGAGATCTTATTAGAACAAAGATCAAAAGAGTTGGTGAAAAGACAAGATAGAGTGCAGAGAGATATTGCAAAGAGCATAAGAGTCAATGAAAATATAAGATAGAGTGGAAAAAGCTATTATAGAGATTAGAGAGTAGAAGACAAAGCCTATAAGCTGAAAATAATAGATTCAGTTCTAGGTGTGGAAAACACGACATGTTACAAAATTTCATTTGTAATGAGGTACTCAACTTGTAGTTTTTATTTTTCATTATTGTCATCCTCTGAGTGGGTTCTTAGATCAGGGGTTGGTGCTCCTTTGGGTTGGTGCCCATAAACTTTGTAATAAGACTTTGTTTCACTATGAGGTTGGATTAGAGTAGTAGACTCTAGCGGCATTTCTCACTGAGGTTTTTCCCATGTTTGGTTTTCCTCTTATATCTTGTGTTGTGGGCGTATTTTCTCTTTGTGTGTCCAAATTGGTTTAAAATCTTTACTCTTTGTTTCTTGATCTTTTATTTAGATTCTTAATCCTTTAGAAAGTTCAAGTTTTGAGTTACCACTGATTCACCCCCCCTCTCAATGGTCCATTTGTGTTCCTTCAAGGGTAGTGAATGTTGGTTTAATGGCATGAAAGGTTGGGACATGTTAACTTTGACAACATGGTAACAGTCAGTTCTACTCATATTTTAAGAGATTTATCAAAGATTATCAAACTCGCTAATACACTATGCAAAAAATTTTAGATGGAAAAACAAACAAGGAGTAAATTCAAGAGCAAGGAATATTCTACCACAAGGCCTTTGGATTTGATTCATACAAATCAATGCGGACCCCACAATGACAAGAGGACTAAATGGTGAAATATATTTTATTTTGCTTATTGATGATTATTCTAGAATAACATGGGTTACTTTATTAAAAGAAAAGTCTAGATAAATTGATAGAGTTAAGGAATTCAAATCTGTGGTTAACAATCAAATAGATGCTAAAATCAAGTGTTAGGGGTCTACTAGATGACGAGAGTTTACATCAAATGAATTTGATAGAATTTGTGAAGAAAATGGTAATAGAAGGCAATTATCTGTACCTAAGACTCTTCAGCAGAATGGAGTGATTAAAAGAAAAAATAAGACTATTGTAGCTCAATGTTTATAACTATGTGGAAATGTGATAACTTACATAATGTGTATTGGAAAGAAGATATGGATATTGTTGTATATATTCTTAACATGGTACAAGAGTGAATCACACAAAGACATCTTATGAGATATGTCATGGAAGATCAACTACTATAAAGTATTAAAGAATATTTGGAGATAAGTGCTACATAAGAAGAGATGAAGAAGATTTGGGAAAGAATGATGCAAGATTAGATGAAGGAATATTATTGGGACACTCTACTAAGAGAAAGTCTTACCAGTGTTACAACAAAAGGCCAAAGAAGATTGTAGAAAGTATGAATGTCAAATTATGTGAAGAATGGAATCATATTGCACCTAAACCTAATGATGAATATAAGATGCCCTTCTTGATGTTGAAGAGAAGGAAGTTAGGAAAGACAAAGAAGAGACAAATTTAAAAGAGAAGGAGCCTGAAGAAGCACTTAAGACACCTAGAAGTTGTGTGTGGAAGAACCATTCATAAGATCATATCATTAGAGACAAAAACAATTTCAAACAAGAAGAAGACTTGTCAAGACTAAAGTTCAAGAAAAATTTTGTTTCCTATCTCAAGTAGAGCCAAAAAAATTTGCAGAAGCTAGAAAGGATGAAGGTTCAATGAAAGAAATGGAAGAGGATCTAAATCAAATAAAAAAGAATTAGACATGGGAATTGGTACCTTGATTGATGGACAGGAATGTGACAAAAACAAAGTGGGTTGTCTGGAATAAGTTGAATGAAGATTGAGAAGTCACAAGAAACAAGGCAAGACTAGCTTATAAAGGTTATTCACAAGTTGAAGGTATAGATTTGAAGGATACTTTTCTTTGTTAGATAGGATGGAAGCTATAAGGATGTTTCTTAAATATGTTTCATATAGACACTTTAAGGTATATTCGATGGATGTAATGTTAGAATTTTTTAATGGAGAACTAAAGAAGAGATGTATATTGAACAACCATTTGGTTCTCAGTTCTCAAAGGATATATATATGGTCAGCAAACTCAAGAAGGCACTCTATGGACTCAAGAAAGCTCCTAAAGCCTAGTAGGAACGCTAGAAAATTATTTGTTGCAACATAAATTTAAAAAAGTTACAATAGATAATAATATTTATTTTTAAGTTAAAGGTGATAAACTATTAATAATTGTTGTGTATGTTGATGAAAATAATTTTGAAGGAGATGATAGTGTTTGTAAGAAATTTATAAAAGAAATGCATAAAGAATTTGAGATGTCAATGATTGGTGAATTATAATTCTTCCTTGGTCGTCAAGTGACTCAGTCAGAATATGGTATTTTCATTTCTTAGACCAAGTATATCAAGGAGATGCCAACAAAGTTTGGTATGGAGAATTATAAACCAATTTGAACCCCTATGAATACTAGTTGCAAGCTAAGTAAGGATGATTGGAGGATTATTATATTTGATTACTTCAAGACTAGATATTAAGCAGGTTGTCTATATGGTTGCAAGATATCAGTCTGATCCAAAGGAATCACATGATCAAGTAGTAAAAAGGATATTTAGATATCTGAGAGGGGCTCTTGATTTTGATTTGTTGTACAAGAAGAATGATGATTTCACTTTAAAACCATACATTGATAAAGAAAAATAAGGAAAGAAAGAAAGAAAAGAAAAGGAGAAAAAAGGGCAAGGACAAAAGAGGAAAATGGGGTCCCCATTTTCTTGACTGAGAAAATGGGAAGTGAATTGTAAAGGTACAACACATTCCTACACACACATTTCCATAATTAAAGATCACTTAAAGGTTGCTTTCTCTCATCTTTCTATGGTAAATCAATACAATCTATAGTGTTGATTTCAATCTTTGTTGGGACTTGGAATCACAAATTCTAGTGTATTTAAAATGCTATTATGTTACCTAAATTAGCCTATTTTGCGTGGTGCATTTGATATCAAGGCCAAAATTGGGACATAATTTAATATCTTTACTGTAAAGCCATGATCTATTATAATGTTCTTTTGTGGACATAAATGGACCTTTGTAAGTTTTCAATTGAGGTTTCTCGTCTAGGAGCTCTTATATCGTTGGGGGAATGTGCCCTATACTATTGTTATAGTCCTTTGTAACCATCCTCCCTTAATGTGGGCATAAGAGTATATTTAGGTAGTCTTCAAGGTACATTCAAAATGAGCAGTGTTTGAGAGTAAATTCATCTTCCTCTTTTTGTGGGAGAGGAGATATTTTTGTTGGTTGAATTAGACAAGTTCCCTTGACTAGGTGCGGCTATCCCTCAATTCTCCACTTGTTAGGTCATGGACAACCTTGTTGAAAAGGAAGGTGCATTCACTAGCTTGTAGTCAATTGATTATGTCAACATTGGTAATGTTTGAAGAAAACTAACTGATGAATATCCCCTTCTTTTCAAAGCATAATAGCTTTTCATACTTTGATTGAACTTAGGTATTAGTTTGGATATTATGTAATAAACTGTGTAAATGTGTCTGTCTACCACTCTCCCCTTTTACTTGAATATTGTACTATTTTTATCTTGACAAAATTAAATAAATATTTATTAAAAAGTAAAAAAAAAAAAAAAACCACCAAAACTTTAGTTACTTTATGTATGTGTGGAAATACTTGTCAGTCGAATAATTTTTGTGCAGATGAAATGTAAATACTTCACTTACAACTCTTGATGTGAAAACAAGTCGAAATCATTTTTCTTTAATTATACAGAACAATTGCAAGAATGAAAGGTACGAAGAAAAATAGCCGAAAGTAAAATAGGTAGCAAGTCAAAATCATGGTTTTGATATAGCTGAAAGGAATATAGGTAGCAAGTCGAAATCATATTACTTCGATTGAAAAAACTTAATATCTTACGCTAAACTACGTATATTTACTTTCATACAGAACCTAGGACATATAGAGGTGCATAACAACTGTCACGCGGTGTTAAAGGTCGCTCCGAGCACATCTTATTGCGCTTCTTACGTGATCGATAAGCACTGTCAAAGACATCTAATAGCACTTCTCTCAATCACACTTACTCATAGTAACTTCAATTTTAATAACAAGGATTATTTCATGTTACATGGCTCTTGAAGCTGGTTAGGGATAAAATCACCAAATTTGTATCGTACGAGCCGGACAATATGTAAATCCAGACAAATTTGTCATGTGAGCCGACCGCCCTTCTATTCAATGGTCCAAATGAGTTGGTAGAAATTAAAGGTTTCCACTTTTTAGGCTATTATATATGCGACCCACCTCCCATACATTTTCTCTAAAGCAAAACAATCTAGTTTTGACGTCTCCCTAATTTCTTTCAGAAGCAGTAAATATGTTTTCTCGCCGGGCTTGTTTAGTGTTGGCTACTGTTTTGTTGGTGATGGAGTTTAGCGCCTGTGTGTGTGCGAGAGACATACAGAAAAGCCGTCATCTTTTGCAGGCTCCTCCGTCTCGTCCTCCTTTTTTCACCCTCCCACGCACTCCGTCTGCTTCTCGTCCTCCTTTTTTCACCTTCCCACGAACTCCTTCTTCTCCCCGCCCTTTTCCCTTCATTCCATTTCCTCCACCCGCAAATTAAAAAACAAGCAGCCTTAGCGCACGTACTATTACTTGCTTTACATATAACATATTAGCAGTAATAAATGGCTATACAGACTTCAATATTGTCTGTTGCTCTATTGTGTATGTTTGGATGCATATTATATACAACATATTATCAGGAATAAATGGCTATACAGACTTCCATATTGTCTGTTGCTCTATTGTGTATGTTTGGATGCATATTATAGTTTTCTCTCCAAACATTTGGTACGTTGCAGTTAAAGTTTCTATATGTAGATGGGCAATGGCCTATGTTCAAATGGAACATTTTAAGTTTTGTCTTGCATCTCTTAATGTGATTTCACATAAACCATCTAAATAAGTCAATGTTCAGAATGTGACATACATATTAACTCCAACTCATCAGCTGTATAATCTTTTCAATAAAGATTCTAAATAGACATGGAAATTAATGTGCTTACTATTATATTTACATATTTTAATTTTGTATGCTGTATATAAATGCTCAAGCACTCAATTTACTGGTTGTCTCTGAGATGAGCGATTTTAAAGCAAGTCGTTGTTGGTTAATCGTTGCATTATTTTATTGGTTTAAATAAAAGGAAACAAAAATGAATATCTACTGTGCCTTTTTTCGTTGAATTGCTGTCATTTAGAAAGATGTTGCATGCTAAATTCCTTTGTAAATGTTATGCATATTAATAATCTCGTTTTTGCCATAAGAGTTTTTTATTCTTTGTAAATGTTATGCATATTAATAATCTCGTTTTTGCCATAAGAGTTTTTTATTCAGTACGTTTTCCCGAGCTCTTTACTTTTATAACTGGTCTTCCAAGGCTCTATATATGACAAGACTTCAGAATGACAAGACTTCAGAATACCACTGTATGTAATTTTGCTGGGTGACTGGAAGGAAATGACTCTGTTTGAAACATGAAATTTTGTGTATCACCTGATGAACTTCGTTACCATAATAATTTCATCAATGGAATGTTGCTAATTGACATGGCCAACAGTATAAATGTTATGAAGAATCTATTTGCATAATTTAAATAATGATAAATATTACATATATATTTAAAATTGGTGGGTAGAAATAAATATATAATAACAATTTAAGAATAACAATCAATAAGATTTGAGATTTAACAAGATAAATAGAGATAAGATATAAGACGAAACAAATTTATATATTTTTATTTGTAAGTAATTACATTAGATTAATGAAATTTATAAGAAAAATAAAATTTTAAAATAATAGAAAATTATATAATTTACAACAAAGTTGTTTATGCATCTAAACCTGAAGTTAAAGAAAAGGGTCTAAAGGTGAGCTTTAACACAAAGAGTTCTATTGATGATTCATTAAAAATACCAAATTTATTACTTATCTTACAACTCTATAATAAATAAGTTTTCATAAGAAGCCAAATTTGAAGACATAATTTTTTTTATGAATAGTCTCATAATAAATATCATTTCTTATTCAAATAAAACTACAATAATCATAATTTCATAAAGAATATGAGCATAATATTGAATAAGGGCATGATCATGTATATGTTTTACAACTTGATCAGATTTTTCAAATAATAAAAAGCAAAAAGTAATGTGATTTTGTTTCGAAAACAAAGACATGTTATATAACAAACACATTCTTTAGTCCCTTCTTAAAGTAATATCTTTGGAGACTTACCTAAAGGGTTAGACTTCTAATTTCTTCTCATTTGACATGTTTTTTAATTTTAACTTTTTTATTAGTATTATTTAACTTAAACATAATCAAATTTTAAAATTGGAAAATTGACTACCAAAATATCAAATGTCTTTTTATTTTTCTAATTGTAACATGTTTATTTGTATTTTATTTTACTAAATTTGAAATTTATCTATAGATGCTTTATATCTAATTAAATTTCCTAAAATATCTACTATTTGAATTGGGCCCAAATTTGAACCGCCAATAGTTGGGAAGAAATGGATCTTATAAAACTATGCAATAACTCAATTAGAACACCAAATTCCTATCCACTAGAAGTGACTATTGATGGGACCAAGTTTGAGTCCCTATTAGGAGGACCAAGGCAATGGTGGCACCCTAGTCCCGAGCTAGGACCAAAGTTCCCCCAACACCCTGGTCTTGTCAACTAGGACTCAGATTTGAATAAGAGTTAGAAAGGGGGTTGAAAATGTAGATTTTGGAAGGTGTTAGTAGGATAAAGGTAGGCATTAGGTATTGAAAGACACAAGGCCAAGGTGAGGTCTAGGTGAGGATATGCAGATATAATTTACAACACTACATTTATCCCCCACTTTAATTGAAGTATTATACTACACCCATACTCATGATAAAGTACAAAGTTGCATTGAAAAGCTTTCACCAAGATACTTAAGAGACAAGAAACAACAAATCCTCATGGACTTTAGGATATCACTGCTCTAATATTAAGATAAAAGGTACAACACTTGAAGGGGAAAGAGCATGACTACATTGGCCTAGTAATATTCATGCTTACTATGAGTCGTAAAAAGGAAAATTTTGAAATATCAAATTACAAAGCAAAAGGCTCAATTTGTAAAGTAGCTTAAATATTGACTTGAATTGAAAACAAATCATTGGTGTGTGCATAAAATGTAACATTGAGCGAAGTGTATGCCCCCATGTTAAAGTGATTGTGTACATCTTTTTGGTACTAATCGCTTTAAGGTAGCATGAATCCAAAAGACAAGCACATTACCACAATGAGATGCCCACAAGAAAGGAAAAATCAAAGGATAATAGCCACGAAGCATATTGAAAAAAGCATGTAAGGGATCATTAACTTGTAAAGAACTTGTGATTAAAAATGTCTATCAAGAAACATTGTATTTGGATGACCTAATCCCTTAAACGTTGTGGGATAATGAATACAATAGAAGAAGAGCACACATGAGAACAAACAAATGCCTTTTTGAGTCAACATGGAAGATACAAAAAAGGAGATCTCAATAAGTTGCATTGTCTCCAAGTAGACAACTGAAAGACACATTTACAAACAATAGCACATGTATGACATATCATAGATATGAAATAAAGAGGAATTAAGATACAAAAAGAGAAGTGTTGCAATGGATTTTGCCTCTTTCTTACCTGTTACTAATATAGTAACAAGGGTCATCCAAAGAGAGCCTAATATAGCACAAAAATGTATTAATAAACACGAGATGAGGGAAGCATAATATGAACAAGGAAACACAAGATACAAATTGTCATGACCAAGAGGGTACGACGACCTAGTCTTGCAACTTTTGAGCATGCAAGCAAGATGTTTTCTAGATCAAATAGATGCACAAGATCCACTATCAGAAGATTAAGCTAAATTATCGATACCACAATGGTGAGGCTACCTAGTCATTCACTTTTTGTGTTTGTAAAAGTTGAACCTATTTATTGTCATTTCTTCTATCAGAATCTTCAATCGTAGCATCTAAATCAAAATAGGTTGTGGATAGGGGTATTCCTTGGGTCAAACTCTGATTTTAGAATCAAACTTGAAATTTAAATGGAATTTAATTTAATTTTATTAAACACTTTCCTTTTGAGGGAAAAGATACATCTAAATTTGAATGCATGTAATTAAAGTTGATACCCTGATGAAACTTTCTTTAATCCTCGTGCTAAGGGTCTAGGATGTCATGTAGAATACCTTCATGGATGCCATCTTGAATTCTTGAACTTGACTTGACCTTTCCTTCAATGATTGATAAATGCATGATTGCTTTCTTACTTGAATTAAATTTAGCTAGAGTGTAATTGAGAGAGATCCATCCATCTATCTTGGAATTTAAATGAGACATCTATTCCTTCTTTTAAACCTAACCATCCAAAAACTAATTAAATTTATAAAGAAGTCTAGCATGGGATATAAATTATTATCCTCATGAAGTGATCGTTGTTGGGATAGAATTTGAATCCTAATTAGGAGTACCAAGGTGGTGGGGGTACTCTAGTTTTTACCAATGTAATAATTTGTGGTCCAATCTTATTGGTCTCCTTAAGGATAATTTGTCATCAATTAATATGGAAGTATCTCATCCTACTCCACATATTCTATTGAGGGAACTTCCTACTCCTATCACTCTTCCTATATATGGGAGAAAATAAAATAGCTATACTAGTGAAAGAAAGAAAGAAGGACCCAATGTGACTCCCCAAGGATTACTTATGTCATAATAGTACAATGAATATCCCCACACACGATATCTAAAAATGAGGATAGGAATCCCCCCAATGAAGAAGTAACTCCCCTGATAATGATTAATGGAGAAGACCAAATTTAATCCACTGCATGCAAACAACACTTCTCTCGTTCATAAGAAACAAATCCACTAGAGATATAAGATACCACACCCATAAATTGGAAGATGTACAAATCCAAATCCAAACTCTATGTGCCTCTAAAAACTTGTCAAATGTTGTTATGTCCCTGATAGATGATGATGCTACAAAAAAGTCAAGTACATGCATGATCAATATAGGAGGTGACAAATCTGGACTCTGCAAAAATTGATGAAAAAAAGCTCCATGGGTGATGAAAATAGGTTAACAACAATAAGGAGGCTATAAGGTAAGAGGACATGAATTTCTTCAAGATAGTCATCCAAATATGCAATATGAGACTCTATAACCAAGGATTATATGTTTGCAATATATGAATCCCAAGTACCTATGTCTTTAAGAATAATATCCTCTTGCATTAAACCAATGAAGGCTATCCATTCAAGTCAATACCAATATAATCAATAACAATTAAATATGAAAGTGATTGAGAAGTGGCCTCAATGTGAGGAGTGAGAACATGAAGATAGGCCTTTGATCCATGAAAACATAAAAGCCCTATGATAAACTTAAGCTCCTCTAGAGTATCATCATCAAAGTGAATAAAATCTACATGTGTGCAAAGGGAAGAAGACAATTTGTTGCAAGCTCCTTTGAGAATGGAGATATATGAGGGTCCCCATGCATCTCCCATAGTTGGGTCCAAAGTGCTCGAGGATACTCAAGGTATGATATAGCACACATTATGTCATAATGAACCCTAGAAGAAATAATACCTACAATATGGCCTATGGCACTACCCTAAGTTGATTTACCTCTTGGAGTCAATGGTTTAGGTATGAGTCCATATAAATAAGAAAAAATATCTAGCCACTTGACCTTTGCTAGGTGGACCATTGAAAGATGAATAGAAAACCCATGATACCTCTTCAAATAAATAATCATACACAAAGAATCTCAACATATGAAAATCACATCAAATACAACCCTATCTAACAAACAGATCCATCCCAAGTGCCAAAACATCCAAATAATTAACCAAATAAAGGAAACAAAAAAATATGAATGAAAGATATCTAGGGAAAAATATGGGAAAAAATAGTTGTAGATTTGAATGGATCATTCAATGAGCTTTCCAATAATGCCTAGTGTTTGAAAAAACAAAGCTTGGATCATCTATGGGCTAGTAAGCACAAAATTGAAGACTAGATTTACTAGCCTGGTATGGAAAATGGGAGTAGAATTTGGTAAAAATCCCTACAGATTTGGATCAATGCTAGAACCATCTTTTTAATGATATCTTTTTTTCACAATTTTGACTTCCTATGACCAAGTTATGACCAAAAAACAAACTGCATATCAATTACGGCTTGGAAGGATAGAAAGGTTTTAGAAAATAGAAACTTTTAGAAAAAAGAAACTCTCTAAAAATAAAAATTTTCAAAATAAGTACTTTTCAAAATTAGAATGTTTCTAGAAATATAATATTTACAAAACTAGAAACTTTCTAAAATAGTAAGTTTCCAAAAAAGGAAAAAAAATATTGAAGAGAGAAAGCAGACTCTGTTAACGCCCAATGTGTATAGAAAAATCACCCCAAGGTGGATCCCTCAAGCATATAGACAGGAACTTGATAGTTTTTCTTTGATACCATGTAGGAGTTGATGATCAACTACAAGAGCCAAGATTCATCTATAAGCAAAACACCTTTCACACAAAAGAGATCAAGCAAAAATAATATGTTCTATAACAACCTTGAGATAAATTTTTGTTATTGCACAAAACAATATTGGGGATACAATTACAATTAATTAAGGAATGACTTTTATAGAGAGAAAGAGATGCCCTAGGTACAAAACTCTAATGCTAAAATTTTGATAATTAGAGCAATGAAAAGTAGGAGCTAAATTAATCATAACTACAATAGAAAAACAAACTCTAAATAACAAATAACACCTAAGTTTGGCTTAATTGAAAAGGTAATAAAGGACCTAATTAAAAGTAATTAGATAAATGTATCCTAATTTCTCCAATGCCTAGATGTTTCACAAAGTAGCATTTAGGATTATTAAACCTTGGTGAAAGGTCTGGAAACGGTACTACCTAAACATTCCTTTTTTATAATTATAGACCTTGTTAAGGTTATTAGTGCATTTCCCCCCATTTTCCTATGCTGAATTAACTTAATCTATAGCTG
Source organism: Cryptomeria japonica (assembly GCF_030272615.1). Lineage (NCBI taxonomy): Eukaryota > Viridiplantae > Streptophyta > Pinopsida > Cupressales > Cupressaceae > Cryptomeria > Cryptomeria japonica. Next base: position 45,420,860 of record NC_081411.1, on the reverse strand, counting down.
TAACTATTCATTTGTTGTGGCTTGGTAGCACAAATTCCAATGCATTTGGTCTGCAATTATGGTACCTTAATTAGCCAACTTTTCTTGGTACATTTAATATCATGGAAAAAGTGTGACATGCAACTTTGTGTTTTTGCCATAAAGCCATAGTATGTTCTAATGTTCTTATGTGGATCCAAATGCACACTCCTAAATATGCATTTGTTTTTTCTCATCAAGGAGCTATAAGATTATTGTGGAAGTACCCACTAAACAATTGCTAAAGTCCTTTATAACCATCTTCTCTTTAATGCGTGCATAAACGTGGATGTAGCTAGTTTTCAATGTACAATTAGAGCTAGTAGTTCTTGGGAGTAGGTTCCCTATTCCACTATTTGTAGGAGAGGAGGTGGGAGTGGAGGTGGGTTTGTCAACAATTAGCATTGCTAGTTTTTGGGGAAAGATGGATGATAAATATCCCCCTTCTTTTGGAATAGTCTTTATTTGAACATTTTCTAGTTAAACTCTATCCATGTGAATCTCTACAACACCCCCCCCCCCCCCCACCTTTTTCTTGAATATCATATCTTTTTATCTTAATGAAAGTAAAACAATATTTACTAAAAAATTTAACAAAAACTTTTGTTGCTTAATATGAGTGTGGGAAGACTAATAGGGTAAAATATTTTTTGTGAAATAATAATTAGTCGGTCAAATCTATATACTTCAGTTACAACTCTCAATGTAGAAACAACTCGAAATCATTTTTTTTAATATTTAATAAAACATTTTCAAGAATTAAAGCTACCAAGAAAAGTAGTTGAAAAAAAAAGTAACAAGTGGAAATCATATTTTTGATATAGCTGAAAGGAAAATAGGTCGCAAGTCGAAAACATATTACTTCGATAGAAAAACCTTAATATCTTTTGCTAAAGTTTGTACATCTGGTTTCACGGAAAAACCTAGGTAGCTCATGGACAACCCTCTTTAAAAAGAGCGTACACTAACTAGCTATGACTCAAATGGCTATGTCAGCATTGCTAATGTTTGAATAAACAAAATGATAAATATACTCTTCCTTTTGAATAATAGTAGCTTCATAGGCTTTGATTAAACTTAATATTTTCTTTAGACTTTGTCCAATTAAACTTTGTAGGTGTGCCTCTCAACCACTGTCCCCTTTTACTTAGATATTGTACTAAATTAAATAGATAATATATCAAAAAAAATTAAAAATTAAAAAAACAACAAGAACTTTAGGTGCTATATATAAATTTCCGAAGACTAATTAGTTGAATGATTTCTGTGAAAATGAAATCTAAATAATTCACTTACAACGCTTGATGTGAAAACAAGTCGAAATAATTTTTGCAAGAATGAAAGCTACGAAAAGAATAGCCGGAAAGAAGATAGGTGGCATGTCGAAATCAGATTTTTGATATAGCCGAAAGGAATATAGGTAGCAAGTCGAAATCATATTACTTCGATTGAGAGAACTTAATATCTTTCCGCAAACTACGTACATTTAGTTTCATGACAGAACCTAGGACATATAGGGGCGAATAACAACTGTCACGCGGTGTTAAAGGGCGCTCTAAGTAATCTAAATGCACGTCTTACATGATCGACGAGCATTGTCAAAGACAGCGACCTCTCCTCTTTCAATCACACTTACTCATACTACCTTCAATTTTAATGACAAGGATTATTTCATGTTCCATGGCTCTCGAAGCTGGTTAAGGTAAAATCACCAAATTTGCATCGTACGAGCCTGACAATCTACATTTTTATTCCATAAGGAATCCGGACAGATTTGTCATGTGAGCCGACGGCCATTCTATTCATTAGTGCAAATGAGTTGGCAGAAATTAAAGGTTTCCACTTTATAGGCTATTATATATGCGACCCACCTCTCATACATTTTCTCCAAAGCAAAACAGTCTGGTTTTGACGATTCTGTAGTTTGTTTTAGGTGCAGTTAAAATGTTTTCTCGCCGGGCTTTTTTAGTGTTGGCTACTGTTTTGTTGGTGATGGAGTTCAGCGCCTGTGTGTGTGCGAGAGATATAGAGAAAAGCCGTCATCTTTTGCAGGCTCCTCCCTCTCGTCCTCCTTTTTTCACCCTCCCAGGCACTCCGTCTGCTTCTCGTCCTCCTTTTTTCACCTTCCCACGCACTCCGTCTTCTCCCCGCCCTTTTCCCTTCATTCCATTTCCTCCACCCGCAAAGTAAACAACAAGCAGCCTTAGCGCACGTACTACTACTTCCTTTATATATAACAGATTATCAGCAATAAATGGCTATACAGACTTGCATATTGTCTGTTGCTCTATTGTGTATGTTTGGATGCATATTATAGTGTTTTCTCCAAACAGTTGGTACGTTGCAGTTAAGGTTTCTCTATGTAGATGGCGAATGGAATATTTTAAGTTTTGACTTGTTTAGTGATTTATCTGAAATCATCTATCTCTTATGTGATTTCATATAAACCATCTAAATAGGTCAGAAATGTGATGAATATATTAACTCCAATGCATCAACTGTATAATATTTTCCATGACGATGCTAAATAAACATGAAAATTTATGTTATTGCTATTATATTTACATCTTTTAATTGTGTATTTTGCATATAAATGCCCATGCACTCAATGTACTGGTTGTCTCTGTGGTGAGTGATTCTAAATTATATTGCTGTTTACCAAGTCTTTGTTGGTTCATCGTTGCATCAATTTATTCATTTAAACTAAGGTAAAAACGAAAATGAATATGTACTGTGCTTTTATTAGTTGAATGGCTGTCATTTTGCAAGTCGTTGCATGTTAAATTCCGTTGTAATTGTCATGCATATCTGTAATCTCGGTTTTGCCAAAAGAGTTTTATATTCAGCACATTTTCCCAATCGCTTTACATTTATGATCGCTTTACATTTATAAGTGGTTTTCCACGGCTCTATATATGACCACACTTCAGAATACCACTGTATCTAACGTTGCCGTGTGTACTTCATTTACATAATATTGTCATCAATTGAATGTTGCTATTGGTCATGGCCGTTTGTGTAAATGGTATGAAAAATATTTTTCATAATTTGAATAATAATAAATATTATATATTTAAAAGTGGTAGGTAGAAATAGATATAAGATGAAACAAATTTATATATTATTGTTTGTAAGTAATTACATTAGATTAATAATTTATATGGAAAATATATTTTTAAATAATAGGAAAGAACATAATTTAGAACAAATTTGTTTGTGCATCAAAAATTGAAGTTAAAGAAAAGAGTCTAAAGGTCAGCATTAACACAAAGAGTTCTATTGATGATTCATTAAGAATACAAAATTTATTGCTCTCCTTTCAACTTTATAATAAATAAAATCTCATAGAGATTTGAAGACATAATTTCTTTTATTAATAATTTCATAACAAATTCCATTTCTTATTCAACTACAACTACAATAATCATAACTTCAAAAACACTATGAGCATAAAATTGAATCAAGAACATGATCATGTTTTATGTTTTACAACTTGATCACATTTTTTAAATAATAAAAGAAAAAGGTAATGTGATTTTGTTTTCATAACAAAGACATGTTTGTTGGCAATTGACACTCATCTGGTGATTTCTAGTAGCTTTCGATAGCTGGATATTGGTTTAGGGTTGTCGTTGATGCAACTCTTTGTGGTGATTCGATCTGGTGATCATGATTCATCTTATTCGGAAGTTGGTGTTAACTGGTAGACAGTTAATTGGTAGAACATGGTAGAACAACATATTTCGGTAACGTGTTGGTCTGGAATGATTTCCGATGATTGCTATGTTTTTGGTGATTATTTTTGTGATCTCGGCGTTTGGGAAGACCTTTAAGAAGCATGTGGTTACAACTTTTTGGTCTAGTGCTATGTGGTATTCGAGATTGATGATGACTTTGAGCTACATGTTACATCTCTTGAAGCCAACATGAAGGAGATTGTTTTTGTGTTATGAATGGATATATAAGATCGATTTGGAGATTGGTTTTCATGATGTTAGAGAAGTGGTGATCTTTTTTGGTGGGATTGAGTGTAGTTTCACATGCACATTTTCTTTCAAACCAACTAGTAGCTGACTAAGACAGAAATTGGGTATTCAGCAAAGCAGTGATAGACAGCGATTCAGAGCTTAACCGAAACTGATTTTTGCATAGTCGGATGCTACTTAAGAGTTCATTTTATTGTACTTTCTTATTGTAATCAGATTGTAAGTCACTAAGACTTCCTTAAAGGTTGTAGTCCTCTAGGCAACTTCATTTCAGCAGTGAGCTCTAGGCAGTGAGTCTCAATGCAAGTGAATTCCCTATCAATGTAATATCTATTTACTCCTCTACATAGTATATGAATATTGTGGGTTCCAGTCCCACCATAGTTTCTCCCTTTCTAGATTTCCACATAAAAATTTTGGTGTTGTGGATTTGTGATTTTATTGCTGCATGTTTAAGTTCTTATGAGTTATACATTGTTAACTGGTGGATAAAGAATAAGTTTGTAGTTTTAACTTTCGATAGATCACTGAGTCACCCCCCCTCTCGGTGATCTCTAATTCTAACAATTGGTATTAGATCCTAGTTCCTTTGAGGAAGCTTAACCACTTGAGGAAGATCTGGGAGATTGATTCAATGGATTTCAGTTTTTAGAGACAACTCAATGTGGCACTTGAGGAAGATCTGGGAGATTGATTCAATGGATTTCAGTTTTTAGAGACAACTCAATGTGGCACTTGAGGATCTTGATGTAGCTAGAAGTGAGGTCTATACCTTGAAGAAGAAGTTGAATGCTGCTAATGAATTCATTAGTGAGCTGAAGGATCAAGCAGGTATCTGTAGAGAAAAGAGGAAGGAATTGATGGACAAAGAAGATCGTATCATGGAATACTAGGACAAAGTTGATGAGGCTAACAAGCTTGAGAGAGAATGTTGCTTTCAAGAATGAGATGCAATCCATTGTGATGAAACTCCCTAAGGAGATTGAGGACCAGAAGAAGGATGAAGAAAATCTGACACAGTCACTGAAGGAAAGAGGTGATGAATGCTTTAGGCTTACCTATGGTAATGATTAGTTGAAGCTTGAGTTGATGCAATCAAGGAACAATGGTCAAGAGCTTGAAAGACAGGCTACTACCTTGAAGGATGAACTTGCTACTACTAATGAATACAAAGACAAATTCAAAGCTAGTTCAACAAGACTTGCAGAGATGTTGGAAAGTCAGAGGCATGGGAAGGATATGTGAGGTCTAGGATATGAGAAAGGCGAATCCTTTGGATCTAGAAAAGGGAATGCTAAACCTCATCAGAAGAAGAGAAAGAATCCACTTGTAAGACAACCTAATGTGCATAAATTTAATGGTAGAGGTTTTACTTGCAACAAATTTGGTCATATGGCGAGTCAGTGTAGAAGGAGGATGAATAATAGAATTATGAACAACATGAATAATGTTTCTACCTTTACCGGTTAGTGTTCCATATGCAATAATTTTGGGTACGAGTTAAATGTGTGTAGAGCTATCATGAATAAATTTCAGAACAAAAGATGCTATGCTTGTGGAATATTTGGACATATTTCTAAACAGTGAAGGATGAGACAAAATTAGATGAACTTCAGATCTATGAAGAATAATGTTATTTGTTGAGCATGCAACAAAACTGGTCATATTGCCAAGTACTGCAGAAGCTGTAAAGTTATTTCAATTTTAATTAAAGAACAAGTTATGAACTATGAATGCTATATATGGATATGAGGAATTATGTCAATGTCTAATAAATCTGATTTTTTTTTTATCTGCAGGTCTGAAGGAGAGAGATCATTTAATATTTTCTATGTCTTCTCCAAATGAATTCAATTGGCATATATATTATTTAGGTAATCGGTCAATTGGTGTATTGACCGGTCATGCCTTTTAGGCATGACCGATCAACGCACCCATTGATCGGTGCCTTTACAATTATACCATTAACACAATGCTGATTATCGGTTCAAAAACCCCCGATAGCATATTGTAATATCATAATATAATGACTAATCAATTTAATGAATCGGTTCATACAAACACCGATGATTCAAAGTGCACGATGAATATATTCCAACCGATGCATTTGTTAACCAATGTTAATGCCAAATGAAGCAGTGTATTCATTAAACTCGATAACAAATATGCTCGATATAATTAAGCCCGATAACATATGTGAATTGGTGCCAATGTTTATGCATCCGATAGCAAGTATGTATCGGCTAATCTAACCTGATAACTTATAGCATTTAATATAAGTCATACATGAAGCATGTAGATAAATAACAGAACAAGGAAGGTTAGGAAGATCTTATCTTGCATAAGCTACCATGCATTAACACTCCCTCTTAGCTTTGGAAGATAAGGCAACCTGCATCACATTTCCTTTTCATAACTAAGATAATGTCAGTCAGCAAAAAATCATTTATACATGAGAAGTACCATCAAGACATATGATACAAAATAGAAGAACATCACTTGAGCATGTGACATAAAGTATTATTTTTAAAAATAAGAGAATCATCACCTGATCATGTGAGAAATCACCAAAACATGTGATCTTGTAAGATTCATCAAGATATCACCTAACACATGATATCAGTATTGCCTAACATGCAATACTTAAGGATAAGTCTATGAGAAAGGTTAGTTTCTCATCATATCCAAGTTGTGATAAGTGCAATAACATTTATAAATGTTTATCACAACATAGTCATGGCACATCCATGGCTTACCAGAGATCCAACATGATCAATGGTTGAGATATCACCTACACGTGATATCAGTATTGCCTAACACGCAATACAAGGATAACCATATGAGAAGTGCTTAAGTTCTCATCCTATCCAAGTTGTGATAATGCAATAACATTTGTACAAATGTTGTATCACAACATAGTCATGGCACATCCATGACTTACCAGTGATCCAACATGATTACTGGTTTGACTATCATAAGATCGTCACCTTATGATGTCTACATACAAGTGTTCAGTATCTGAGAGATCGTCACCTCTTAGATATGAACATAGGTGGCAAGAAGCCAAGAGATAGTCCAAACATGACAAAGAAGTTTACACCTTAAACATCTTAAATATATGTAAGTATAGATTACAAAGAAGATTACCTTTCTATCATACCTAAACCCTTTCTGAAGTGATCAACCTTCACTCTGGAAAGTGGTTTGGTCAGAATATCTGCAGTCTGATCTCCTATACACACATATTCTAACTTTATCACATTCCTGTCAACCATATCTCATACATAGTGATATGGAATCTCAATATGTTTGGACCTGTCATGAAATACTGGATTTACAGAGAGTTTTATATAGCTTTTATTATCACACTGAATGACTGTAGGTTTCATAGGTTCTCCAAATAATCCCACGAGCAATTTCCTTACCCATACTGCTTCTCGCGCAGCCATTGAAGCTGCAATATATTCAGCCTCTATGGAACTCTGAGCTACTGAAGATTGTTTTCTGCTGATCCAGGATATCATGGTTGACCCTAAACTGAAGCAGCACCCTGAAGTGCTCTTTCTATCAGTCACACTGCCAGCCCAATCTGAATCTGTAAATCCATGTAGATCTATGTCAACCTTTTCATATTTAAGACCAAGCTTTAGGGTACCTTGTAGATATCTCATTATATGCTTTACTGCAACCAGGTGTATCTCCTTAGGTTCACACATGAACTGACTTAAGGCATTAACAGCATAGCAGATATCTGGCCTTGTATTTACTAGATACATTAGGGACCCAATCATCTGCCTGTATTGAGTGGGGTCAGTAGGTCTTGATTATGTTGCTGCTTCTTTAAGTTTATGGAAGTTGGTTTCCATAAGAGAGGTCATGGGTCTACAGTTTAGCATTCCAAATCTTGTCAGTATGTCCAAGGTGTACTTCCCTTGGTTCAGTACAATATTATCAGAATTCTGCCATACTTCCAATCCTAGGAAGTAATGAAGAAGCCCCAAGTCTTTCATATCAAATTCTGTGGATAGATTTTTCTTGCATTGATCTATTAGATGATCATCTCCTGTAATTAATAAGTCATCAACATATAAAATTAATATTAACATATCACCTTTATTTCTTTTGAGGTAGAGATTAGGATCTGCATCATTCTTAGAGAAACCCAGCTTTGAGAGATAGGTGTCAATTCTTTCATACCAAACTCTGGGAGCCTGTTTGAGCCCATAAAGAGCTTTCTTGAGTCTACACACATGAGACTTTGCATCATGAATTTCAAACCCTTCAGGTTTCTCTAAGTAGACTTCTTCCATGATCTCGCCATTTAGGAATGCTATCTTAACATCCATCTGATGTACCTTCCACCCCTTTGCTGCTATAACGGCTAGGACAGCTCTTACTGATGTGTACCTGGAAACAGGTGTAAATGTTTCTTCGTAATCTATTCCTTCCTTCTGTGAGAACCCTCTATCTACAAATTTGGCCTTGTGTTTTTCAATACTACCATCTGCAGCATGCTTGATTTTAAACAACCATTTAGAAGACACGACAGACTTCTTGGTTGGCCTAGGAACAATCTCCCAAACATCATTCTTCATAATGGACTGATATTCTTCAGTCATGGCATCTATCCATACTTGATGTTTGAGTGCATCTGAAACATTGTTAGGTTCAGCTTTAGAGAGATCATTCATAAGTGCAACATAGTTGATGAATTTATTAGGCCTCTTGCTTTCCCTAAAGGTTCCTGAAGGAGCAGCGAACTTCTGAGCTTCTGCTATAGTTTTGGTGGCCCATAGTGGTCTTTTCTTATGATTATCTATAGGTGGGTCTTGTGTTTCACTTATAGTTTCCTCAAGATACTCCCTCTGAAGCTCAGGAGTAGGTTCTTCTTCTAGGTTAGGAGTAGGATTATGAATTTCAGGTTCTATTGTATTTTGGGTCCTTTTGAAGGCTAAATCTTCTTCGAAGATTACATCCCTACTGAGTTCAATATTTCTCTGCCCTTGTACATAGATTCTGTAGGCTTTAGAAGTTTCACTATATCCTACAAGTATTCCCCTTTTTCCAGAGGGTTCTAGTTTTAGTCTTTTCTCTTTAGGTACATGAATATAGACCGGACACCCAAATATCCTAAGATGGCTGATATCTAGTTTTGTCTTGGTAAAGACTTCCTCAGGAGTTTTATCTTCAAGGTGTGAATGAGGACATCTATTTTGTATGTACATAGCAGTGTTAGTTGCTTCTGCCCAAAGGTTCAAGTTTAGATTTTGATCTAGTATCATGGCTTTGGCAGCTTCTACTATGGTCCTATTTTTCCTTTCAGCTACTCCATTTTGTTGTGGATTATAAGGTATTGTCAACTCCCTCTTAATCCCAGAATTTCTACAAAAGTCTTTAAATAGTCCTGATGTGTATTCCCCCCCATTGTCACTTCTTAAGGTTTTAATTTTGTTTTCAGAGAGATTTTCTGTTAATGTTTTAAACTCTTTGAACCTACTTAGGATCTCTTCTGATTCTTTACATTTTAGAAAGTAGATCCACATCTTTCTAGAGTAGTCATCAACAAAAATTACATAGTACAAAAAATCCCCCTAGTGAGGGTACGAACATAGGTCCACATACATCAGAATGAATTAACTCCAAAACTTTGCTAGTTTTCCTACTACTATTCTGAAATGCATTTTTGGTATTTTTACCTAAGGCACACCCTTTGCATGCCTCTGAATGATATTGCTTCAACTTAGGTAGACCTGTGACAAGGTTTCCCATGGTTGACAAAGCTCTATAATTCAGATGGCCTAATCTCCTGTGCCATACTTCATTTGCATTAGTTGCTTCATGGATCAATGCTAGATTGGGCTCTGTACATAGCTCATACAAATAGCCTTGTCTTTGACCAATGACCTTAGCGTCTTTGATGGAGGATCTCTTTGGCCAAGCCAACACCTTGTTTTCCATGAAGGTCACTCTGTATCCTTGATCTTCTAGTGCTGATATGGAGATTAGATTTCTTTTGATGCCTGGAACATATAGTACTTCTTCAACTCATAGTGACATGCCTGTCTTCAGTTTGATGGTGTAGGTTCCAATTCCTCTGACTGGATGTGAAGAATCATCTCCGATGGTTACTTCCTCATCATCTTTCTCTATCATGGAGTCTAGTATTTCTCTAAAGCCGGTGATGTGTCTGGATAAACCACTGTCGATCACCCATGAGTTAGATTTGTTTGAAGTATGGCTTGTAAGTGCTGAGTAGAAGACATAGTTCTCGGAGTCATTTTCTTTTCTAGATTTCCTCACTTTTGCAAATGTGGCTTGCTTCCCTTTCTCTGGACAGTTTGCAACATAGTGTCCAAATTTGTCACACCTATAACATTGAACATGTGATAGGTCTTTCTTAGAAGTGTTCTTAGCTTGTTTAGCTTTTCTTTTCCTGAATTGCTTCTTTTTGTACTTCTTATTGATGTTTGTATTTAGGACTTGCAAGTCTTCATCTATATTCTTCTGTTTTATTCCTACCTTCGGGATTCTTCTTGTAGACAGTCATCTCTTAGTCTTTCAAACTTAGGATATTTGGACCTTGCACTGATGCCTTGGACGAATGTGCTCCATCTACTAGGCAACCCATCTAAAGCAATGAGTGTTAGTTCTTTGCCCCGGATCTCGTAGTCCTGAGTTGCAAGTTCATCTTTTAGAACTAATATCCGCATGAAGTAGGCGTTGACTGTCTCCCCTTTGTTCATGGTGATATGATTTATTTCTCGTTTTAGTGCTAGAGTACGACTTGCATTTGATATCTCAAATGTCCTTTCAAGTGCCTTGAACATTTTATAAGCCATCTCCTACTTTCTAATGATGGGCATTATATTACTTCTTACCCCATCCACTATTATTTTAATAGCCTTATCATTTCCCTCGATCCATGTGGATTTCTCAATTTCATCTTCTGGTTGTGCACTTTCAGTTTGGACATATGAATCAACTTTGTTTTCTCTTAAAATCATTTTGATTCTAAACTTCCAAGCTGAAAAATATTCGCTACCTCTGAGTCTATCTTCGAATCTGATAGCGTTGGCCATTATGGAAATGTGATGTAGTTTGTAACTTAGTCCTTGAATTTTATCAAAATTGAATAGCCTTAGGTTCGATTACCTTGGCTCTGATACCATGTAAAGTTATTTCAATTTTAATTAAAGAACAAGTTATGAACTATGAATGCTATATATGGATATGAGGAATTATGTCAATGTCTAATAAATCTGATTTTTTTATCTCTAGGTCTGAAGGAGAGAGACCATTTAGTATTTTCCATGTCTTCTCCAAATGAATTCAATTGGCATATATATTATTTAGGTAACCGGTCAATTGGTGTATTGACCGGTCATGCCTTTTAGGCATGACCGATCAATGCACCCATTGATCGGTGCCTTTACAATTATACCATTAACACAATGCTAATTATCGGTTCAAAAACCCCCAATAGCATATTGTAATATCATAATATAATGACTGATCAATTTAATGAATCGGTTCATACAAACACCGATGATTCAAAGTTCATGATGAATATATTCTAACTGGTGCATTTGTTAACCAATGTTAATGCCAAATGAAGCGGTGTATTCATTAAACCCGATAACAAATATACTCGATATAATTAAGCCCGATAACAGATGTGAATCGGTGCCAATGTTTATGCATCCGATAGCATGTATCGGCTAATCTAACCCGATAACTTATAGCATTTAATATAAGTCAGACATGAAGCATGTAGATAAATAACAGAACAAGGAAGGTTAGGAAGATCTTATCTTGCATAAGCTACCATGCATTAACAGAAGCAAGAACAGTACTTCGATAGATAAGAACAAATAAGATGAGAAAGGAAAAGTTAAAGTAGAAGAGATCAGAGAGAAGCATGAGAAGATGAGGGTGGGAAAGGATCAATCCAGAACTGAAAATGGATCTTTACCTGAGTCTGGTGCAGGATCTTCAACCGGTAACTAGGGCTTTATGCCTTACGGGTATCTTTCAATGCAAATTCTAAGAACTCCCTCTTTGGTGGTCTGCAATTGATTCCAGAAGGTTGCAGATGGTCTTAATAACATGTGCAGATGATATCCAAAAATTTATGAAGGATCTTGTGCTCCGGTATGAAATTTCATGAAGATTATGATAATCGGTTGTTGCATTTATTACAATGCAAAATTAGTTTTTCAAAGGATAAAAGTGCTTTTGAAGTCTTCATTTAGCATAATGTGATCAAGCAAGTAAGAGAAGAGTGAGAGAAAGAAACTTGGCAATCTTAAAAATGATTTCAGTGACTTCTAAGTGATTTCTAATGCCCAGTTGTGAAGCGAGGTAATTATCTGTTCAATTTTTTCAATGTTTGCAAACCCTACAATTAAAAATGAATTTGGTTTCTGGTATTGCGACACCTTTGGTGGTTGAGATCAATTATAGGTCTCATCCATTTTTCAAGAAACATCCACTCAAATCGGTCAAGGATGATCCGACAGGTGCGTTTTCATATGTTCCCTATAGTGTGTTGCACAATGAGGACATTAGGGCTTACATTCACTGTGACCTTGAGGAGCTTGGGAATGCTAACATGTGGGACCTTTATAAAAAGCCTTTGGTCGACGGTTTGGGAAATCTAAAACTTGAATATAAGGTGTTGCATGACAAGTGTTTCTCGTAGTTCATTTATTTCCCGCTATTTGATGAGGCTGAATGGATCCGCTACATCCTGAGCCATGTGCATGAATAATTCATATGGATAGATAGGTCACACAAAATCACTAAGCAATCGATCCATGCTATAACTGGTTTGGCAGAAACTTGTGTGGTGCCTAGCTTGAGGAAGGTATCAAAAGAGACCGTCATTTCTACAACTGGATCTAAATTTGATAGCAGAGCCACGACAATAAAAGATATTCTAGAGAATGATGTAAAGTTCGCATCTATGGTGGTCGGATATAAGATCTACCAGTCTAGCTGGTACAACTCCATCTCTGATACTACAATATACTCTTTATATGAGATGCTTAAAGAGGATAAGAGGTATGATCTACACACAACACTTTTGAATGAGTTATTGAGCAATTTGAAGAAAATTAAGTGTGACAAAAAGAATACATTTAAATATGGAACACTCCTTATTTGTCTGGCACTATAATTTTTCCAAGAGATACCTTGTATCAATGGCAAGGTCCAATGGGCCTATGACCGACCAATGGCCATGTAGATTAAGGAAGGTCTATAGGTGATTGGTGATGCCACTATGAGGATATATGCCCTCTGGGGATACTTCAGAAGCTTCCAAACCTCAATGAAAAATAGGGAAAGGAATCTTAAGGAGGTGGTAGAGAAGTATGAGCAAACCATCTCCTTCATGGTCGACAAGGATCAATGCCTGATGGAAATAGTGGAGCCTCAAATTGTTTGGATTATGCCCATGGGGTATGAAGTTAACTCTATTGGACTTGAAGCTTATGCACAACATATTCTAAGTCAACCAGTAGATTCAAAGGAAGCGAGATTTGGGATGTTTAAGGAAAAAGATCTTAGTTTGCACCAACAGTTTATTGCCCATGGCTGGAAGAGAAAGGTGAACAAAATGGTAGAAGAAGTAGCTGCTCAGATGGGATTCACCAAATAGGAGGTGAAGAAGGCTAGAGAGAAACTAAGTTTGCTCCTGCTCCAGTAGAACAACCTCCAAAGCCAACCCCATTCGGAAAAGGTGTACTAAAACAAAAAGAAAACCCAAAAGGACTTATGTTGTAGTTTCTTTGATGTCGTCAAAGACAAAATCTGAGGAAGAGGCAAATAGAACAAAGAAAAAGGGTGAGTTTGTTAGATAGGTGAGGAAGCCTCAATCATGTGGAGTGTAGCCAAACATAAGGAATAAATTAGATCTTGCTCCCTCGAGAAGACCCCAAAGAAGTAATCTGGTGAAGAGTCAATTGGATAAATATCTTGAGTCAGAGAATATAGAAGGTAAGTATACAATAATTCCTCCACTATCGGCAGACCATTTGATTGATGAGATACTAGTGGATGGTAACTTGAAGAATCTTCAAGCAAATTTTGACAATTTTGATGATGGTGACCAAAGAAAAGTAGAGGAAGCTATAGTATTGTATTTATATAATTTTAGTAATACATTGATTGAGTTAGAGAAGTCCATTCTAAAGGACCTGTACATTATGATTGATGCTAGAAGGATGAATGCAAATAAAATGGATAGAGATGAAGGAAAGAGAACTTGTAAATATTTGTACATGTATAACCCATGATGAAGTTAATCGATTGATTGAAGAAGAAAATAAAAAGGAATTCCAAATCAAAAAGGAATAAACAGTTGATAATTGGTAATGTTGAGGAGGTGAGAAAAGAGACAGAGGAAATTTGGAAGAAGATCATTCAAAATGACCCTCTATACAAGGATGCCTTTAAATCATCTCAGTCGGAAGACAAGCTAGGTGATTCTAGAAGTTAGTAGGTTGAAACATATCTTGAGAATCAATCAAAAGACCAAGGTAACACCATAGTTGATGTTGAGAGCGATGACAATCCTCCAGTGACTGACAACACTACATCTCCTGTACAGACTAATATTGGTGATAAGGGTGAGTAGAAGAATGCTGAGTCAAATAAGGTAGACAAAGGGAATGACATAACTGATCTAGAAATTGCCACTCCTCTAGTATCAAAGATTTCACTGCAGATAAATCTTGATGGATTAGTTGATCTTGGAAAGTTATCTCCTATGGAGAAGCTTATGCTTGTTGCTGCAGTCCAAGTTCGGGCTAGCCAAGACCTAGTGAAGTCAGAGATTGAAGAGAAAAAGTTAATTTTAATGTCCATTGATGTTTTGCAGAAGGTGGCTACAAATGTACAACTAGACTCAAATGACAGCCCCTCCATTAAATTGATTCAATTGATTAACAATGTAAATAACAATTTTAATTCTTTGTAAAAGATGGTTACTGAAAATGTTTTGCATAGATTTAAGGGAAGTTCAGAAGAAGACATTTTTTAAGATGATTGAGGATGACAGGGTGACACTGAATAAGAGACTATAGACCATTTTTGACATATTGTCAGAAGCCTGTAAACTGTACAAATCATGTCTCATTTTACCCAAATTCATTATTGATATTGATAAGCCAATAAATGACTGTCAGGACAAGGTGGCAAGTATTTCACAATCATTTGATCCTAATGTTACTCTAACCAAGAGCATTGAAGGATAGTAGAGCTTTGAATGACCAGATCTCCGGTTTTCAAGCTGATAAGGAGAAAATTTTTAGGAGAGTGAGTGAGCTCCAAAACCAGATTGCTATCTAGATAGATACCATGTTGAGCAATAAAGAGGATTGTATGAAGGAAATGGCTTAGCCTATCCCATCAAACTTGAGAGAGCTACAAATTTATTGCACAATATTCAATGCATTTATCACAATTTTGGATAACCTAAAGAGTGGGTGGGAGACTCACTTGGAATTTTTGTAGAATACTTATGTTGATTTATTCAAATATTTATAAAGTATTCATTTGTATATTTGTTTTGGGTAGCATCCCATCTTTGGCATTGTTGTCAAAGGGGGAGATGAGGTAAAAAACATACATAGAAAGTACAGTCAAGTCAGTTCATTGGTACAAATTTTTGATCAAAGGGGGAGTAATTCTTTCATTCTTTCCTCTAGTGAATAGGTTTCTTTCACATGTTTCAGCAATTACTCATTTTTTCATAGTTGTTGCCATTAATGCTAAAGGGGGAGATTGTTGGCAATTGACACTCATTCAATGATTTCTGGTAGCTTTTGCTAGCTAGATATTGGTTTAGGGTTGTTATTGATGGTAATTTTTCATGGTGATTCGATCCAATGATCGTGACTCATCTTATCTGGAAGTTGGTGTTAACTGGTAGATAGTTAACTGATAGAACAAGGTATTTCGGTAATGCATTGGTCTGGAATGTTTTATGATGATTGTGGTGTTTTTGGTAATTGTTTTTGTGAACTCGGTGTTTGGGAAGATCTTTAGGAAGCATGTGGTTATAAATTTTTGGTCCACTACTATGTGCTATTCAAGATTGATTCCAACTTTGAGCTACATGTTACATCTCTTGAAGCTGACATGAAGGAGATTGTTTTTGCGTTATGACCAAATAAATAAGATCAATTTGGCGATTAATTTTTGTGATGTTAGAAAAGTGGTGATTAGTTTTGGTATGATTGAGTGTAGTTTCATGTGCGCATTTTTCTTTCAGACCAACTGGTAGCTGACTCAGATAGAAATAAGGTATTCAGCAGAGCAGTGATAGAGAGTGATTTAGAGCTTAACCGAAACTCATTTTTGCATAGTTAGATGCTACTTAAGAGTTCATTTTATTGAACTTTATTATTGTAATCAGATTGCAAGTCAATGAGACCTCCTTGAGGGTTGTAGCCCTTTGGGAAATTTCATTTGAGCAGTGAGCTCTATGCAGTGAGCCTAAATGCAGGTGCATTCCCCATGTATATAATATTTATGTACTCTTGGCCATAGTATATGAATATTGTGGGTTCTAACCACGTCGTGGTTTTACCCTTTCTGAGTTTCCACATAAAAATTTTGGTGTTGTGGATTTGTGCTTTTATTATTGCATGTTTATGTTCTTATCTGTTATGCATTGTTGACTGGTGGATAAAGAATAAGTTTGCAGTTTTAACTTCCGATAGATAACTTATTCACCCCCCCTCTCAGTGATCTCTGATTCTAAAAATGTTATATAATAAATACGTTCCTTAGTCCCTTATTTTTCTCTTTTTACTTTACAATACCTTAGGATAACGACCTAAAGGATTAGACTTCTTATTTGTTCTCATTTGATATTTTTTTATTTTTACTAGGATTTTTAACATAAAATAATCAATTTTTACTCATTTTAAAATATTATTTTGCAAATTGACTACCAAAATATCAAATGTCTTGTTATTTTTCAAATAGTAATGTATCAATCTATATAACGAAATTTTACTTTTTTATAGATGTTTAATATCTAGAACAATTTCCTAAAATATCAACTATTTCAATTGGGCCTAAATTTGAACATTCAATATTTGGGAAAAAATAGATCTAATAAAACAATATAATAAAATAATTTTATACTAGTTAATTTCCTAATTTTATGTAAAGTTTTATGTTAGCACAATTTCCAAAGGTTTGTGTTTGACAATTTCTATATGATTTGTTTTGTGGAATATGGCTATATTTACCATTTTGTTATTCGGAAGGAATGAATTTGATGAAAATATGCAATTTTGTCTTATATGTCCACAACTATATTAAATTGCTTCAAATAGTAACATCATTAATGATGAACATGGCATGTATGTTCTATACACCAATATAGCTTACATACTGAATTGTAGCACTACAAAGTTATATAGTTGATTTGAAGTTCTTAGACATTCCACTCCTCCAACCCAAGTTGAGATATCTATGCCTATTCCTACATCAATAGCCAATGTTCCTACACACATTTTTTCATTGTGCCTATGACTACACAAAATGGTAATTTAATCCATGTTAGTGAGAGGACTCCTACCAATTAGTATTCTTATATTCCACCTTCAACTAATCTCCCCTTTGTTTCTTAGTCATCTCCTCCATCCATATACCACAATGTTCTACCTTCTAGTCCTCCTTAACAATCCAATTCATTAAAGGAAGCCACCATAAACCACTTATTGTAAAATGATTCACCTTTACAAAAACAAATGACTAATGTAACAATTCACTATCCCTACATATTTAGCGGGTAGGCTACTTTCCCTTGATATCCTTTGCACCCCACTTCCACAATAAATTGTTGTTCCTCATTTGGAGAAATATCATGGGCATGGTCATCTCCACACTAATGTGAATTGTTTTCCAATTTATGCAATACATTATTATATAATCAAAAGATTCATGCAAATATTTTCCCTAGAGCTTCAAAAGAAAAAGTATTGCAATGGTTTTTCTCCTTTCCTAGTTATTTAACTGTCCATTTTGAACAATTGGTACATGTATTCATCCAACATTTTCAATACAATATTGGGCCATAAGTTACTTTGACTGATTTGTTATATTACAAACAAGGTGTTAAAAAAAAAAAAATTAATTTTATTAGTCGATATAAATTTTTGGATGCACAAATTCCTTATCATCTTCGTAGGGCTAATATTCAAAGGATTCTTATTAATTTAATTTATTAAAAAAATTAGAGATAATATTTATTTTGTGAATTCACATCTTTTACAAAATTTTGTACATGACATAATTATTAACTTCAAGTTATTCAATATGAAGCCTCTTCATCTTTGACTCTAGTTGATAGGAATGAAGTTTATCATGAAACATTTTAAAACATTAGGAAATAACATTAAATATAATAAAAATTATTATTCCAGTCATATTAATACATAGGTTGTATCCACAACCTGTGTTATATCATACGTTTCAAATAAGCTCAAGCATGACAAATTCACTCCCCTATTTTAGTTCTTGTATACTAGAACATTCTTCATCTAATTAAAAATAATACGATGAAGCTTCCTAATGTCCGTCCAATAGACACTTGCAATGCCTCCATCTTCTGGATCAAAAGCCATTATTCAATACCATTGTCAACCTAGGCATGACATGAATAAATGTATAAATTTGAAGCATAAAATTAAAGATCTTGTTGACTGTAATTCTATAGTGGTGGATGGTGTGAATGATAAAGGCAATAAATTCATAGTGCCTCCTAATCAAACCTTCTAAATCCTTATCAATCTTTTTCCTTCCAATTCTACCAATATTGTTGAGCATGGAAATAGAGACTTTATAGCTGTTATTGATTATTAATGAAGCCAACAATGTTGCGAACCTGATTGACCAAGAGAAACCTAAGCCTAAATGTGAACCTAACATTACACAAAAATTTAAGCAACATCTATATACACAATAATTTCATCGGGGAACATGTGGTCAATCCAACATCTTCACCAACATGCATGATAGTTTCATTTTTCATACAATAGATTCATTTTTCCTTCCAATAGAAGTTGGTATTAGGTGCTTAGATGTTACCTTTTCCATTTTCCCTACCTCTAACCAATTTTGTGTGAAAATGGGTCATCCTTACCTCACATCCATGAAAGTGAATCCTTCTACCATTCAAAGAGTTTTAATTTCCCGCATAATGTGCAATTTATAATGATACATCATAGTATTTTTCATCCCTTAGCCAATCATGGAAACTTTACCCTTTATTTATTTCCCTCAAAGTACATCGACAATTCAAACCTCATCAAGGTATCATATTCATTTATTATCAAAAGTATAAAATGAATAGGATATGTTAGCTAGAGGCAAACATTTTGGGTCCAATTTAATTGCTATTCCAAAGGATATATTCAGTATAATTAATATCCCCCCATAAGAGAGATAAAATAATGATAGGAATCCCCCCAGTGAAGAAGTATCTCCCATGCCAATGATGAATAAGATCTCATGGAGATTTGAAGACATAATTTTTTTTATTGATAATTTCATAACAAATTCCATTTCTTATTCAACTACAACTACAATAATCATAATTTCGAAAACACTATGAGCATAAAATTGAATCAAGAACATGATCATGTTTTATGTTTTACAACTTGATCACATTTTTTAAATAATAAAAGCAAAAGGTAATGTGATTTTGTTTTGATAACAAAGACATGTTTGTTGGCAATTGACACTCATTCGGTGATTTCTGGTAGCTTTCGGTAGCTGGATATTGGTTTAGGGTTGTTGTTGATGCAACTCTTCGTGGTGATTCGATCTGGTGATCATGATTCATCTTATTCGGAAGTTGGTGTTAACTGGTAGACAATTAATTGGTAGAACATGGTAGAAGAGGGTATTTCGGTAACATGTTGGTTTGGAATGATTTCCAATGATTGCTATGTTTTTGGTGATTGTTTTTGTGATCTTGGTGTTTGGGAAGACCTTTAGGAAGCATGTGGTTACAAATTTTTGGTCTAGTGCTATGTGGTATTCAAGATTGATGATGACTTTGAGCTACATGTTACATCTCTTGAAGCCAACATGAAGGAGATTGTATTTGTGTTATGATCGGATATATAAGATCGATTGGGAGATTGATTTTCGTGATGTTAGAGAAGTGGTGATCTTTTTTGGTGGGATTGAGTGCAGTTTCACATGCGCATTTTCTTTCAAACCAACCAGTAGCTGACTAAGACAGAAATAGGGTATTCGACAAAGCAATGATAGACAGTGATTCAGAGCTTAACCGAAACTGATTTTTGCATAGTCGGATGCTACTTAAGAATTCATTTTATTGTACTTTCTTATTGTAATCAGATTGTAAGTCACCGAGACTTCCTTAAGGGTTGTAGCCCTCTCAGCAACTTCATTTTAGCAGTGAGCTCTAGGCAGTGAGTCTGAATGCAAGTGCATTCCCTATCAATGTAATATCTATTTACTCCTCTCCATAGTATATGAATATTGTGGGTTCCAGTCCCACCATAGTTTTTCCCTTTCTAGGTTTCCA
Source organism: Cryptomeria japonica (assembly GCF_030272615.1). Classification (NCBI taxonomy): domain Eukaryota; kingdom Viridiplantae; phylum Streptophyta; class Pinopsida; order Cupressales; family Cupressaceae; genus Cryptomeria; species Cryptomeria japonica. Next base: position 45,400,277 of record NC_081411.1, on the reverse strand, counting down.
CATAAAAATTTCAGTGTTGTGGATTTGTGCTTTTATTGCTGCATGTTTAAGTTCTAGTGAGTTATACATTGTTAACTGGTGGATAAAGAATAAGTTTGTAGTTTTAACTTTTGATAGATCACTGAGTCACCCCCCCTCTCTTTGATCTCTAATTATAACAATTGGTATTAGAGCCTAGTTCCTTTGAGGAAGCTTAACCACTTGAGGAAGATCTGGGAGATTGATTCAATGGATTTCAGTTTTCAAAGACAACTCAATGTGGCACTTGAGGATCTTGATGTAGCCAGAAGTGAGGTCTGTACCTTGAAGAAGAAGCTGAATGCTGCTAATGAATTCATTAGTGAGCTGAAGGATCAAGCAGGTGTCTATTGAGAAAAGAGGAAGAAATTGATGGACAAAGAAGATCGTATCATGGAATACTAGGACAAAGTTGATGAGGCTAACAAGCTTGAGAGAGAATGCTGCTTTCAAGAATGAGATGCAATCCATTGTGATGAAACTCCCTAAGGAGATTGAGGACCAGAAGAAGAATGAAGAAAATCTGACACGGTCACTGAAGGAAAGAGGTGATGAATGCTTCAGACTTACCTATGGAAATGATTAGTTGAAGCTTGAGTTGATGCAATCAAGGAACAATGGTCAAGAGCTTGAAAGACATGTTGCTACCTTGAAGGATGAACTTGCTACTACCAATGAATACAAAGACAAATTCAAAGCTAGTTCAACAAGACTTGCTGAGATGTTGGAAAGTCAGAGGCATGGGAAGGATATGTGAGGTCTAGTATATGAGAAAGGTGAATCCTTCAAATCTAGATAAGGCAATGCTAAACCTCATCAGAAGAAGAGAAAGAATTCACTTGTAAGACAACCTAATGCGCATAAATTTAATGGTAGAGGTTTCACTTGCAACAAATTTGGTCATATGGCGAGTCAGTGCAGAAGGAGGATGAATAATAGAATGATGAACAACATGAATAATGTTTCTACCTTTACCGGTCAGTGTCCCATATGCAATAATTTTGGACATGAGTTAAATGTGTGTAGAGCTATGATGAATAAATTTCAGAACAAAAGATGCTATGCTTGTGGAATATTTGGACATATTTCTAAACAGTGAAGGATGAGAGAAAATTAGATGAACTTTAGATCTATGAAGAATAATGTTATTTTTCGAGCATGCAACAAAACCAGTCACATTACCAAGTACTGTAGAAGCAAGAACAATGCTTCAATAGATAAGAACAAATAAGATGAGAAGGGAAAAGTTAAAGTAGAAGAGATCAGAGAGAAGCACGAGAAGATGAGGGTGGGAAAGGATGAATCCAGAATTGACAATGGATCTTTACCTGAGTCTGGTGCAAGATCTTCAGCTGGTAACTAGGGCTTTATGCCTTACGGGTATCTTTTCATGTAAATTCTAAGAACTCCCTGTCCAGTGGTTTGCAATTCATTCTAGAAGGTTGTAGAAGGTATAAATAACATGTGGAGATGATATCCAAAAATTTATGAAGGATCTTGTGCTCCAGTATGAAATTTCATGAAGATTATGATAACCGGTTGTTGCATTTATTACAGTGGAAAATTAGGTTTTCAAAGGATAAAAGTGCTTTTGAAGTCTTCATTTAGTACAATGTGATCAAGCAAGTAAGAGAAGAGTGAGAGCAAGCAACTTGGCAATATTAACAATGATTTCAATGACTTCTAAGTGATTTCTAACGCCCAGTTGTGAAGCGAGGTACTTATCTGTTCAATTTTTTCAATGTTTGCAAACCCTATAATTAAAAATGAATTCGTTTTCTAGTATTGTGACACCTTTGGTGGTTGAGATCAAGGATAGGGCTCATCCAATTTTCAAGAAACATCCATTCAAATCGGTCGAGGATGATCCGACAGGTGCATTTTCATACGTTCCTTACGGTGTGTTGCATAATGAGGACATTAGAGCTTACATTCACTATGACCTTGAGGAGCTCGGGAATGATAACATATTGGACCTTTATAAAAAGCCTTTGGTCGATGGTTTGGGAAATCTAAAACCTGAATATAAGGTGTTGCATGACAAGTGTTTCTCGTAGTTCGTTCATTTCCCACTATTTGATGAGGCTGAATGGATCCACTACGTCCTGAGCCACGTGCATGACATATTCATATGCATAGATAGGTCACACAAAATCACTAAGCAATCGATCCATGCTATAACTGGTTTGGTAGAAACTTGTGTGGTGCCCAGCCTGAGGAAGGTATGAAAAGAGACCGTCATTTCTGCAACTGGATCTAAATTTGATAGCAGAGCCACGACAATAAAAGATATTCTAGAGAATGATGTAAAGTTCACATCTATGGTGGTCGGATATAAGATCTACCAGTCTACCTAGTACAACTCCATCTCCGATACTGTAATATACTTTGTATATGAGATGCTTAAAGAGGATAAGAGGTATGATCTGCGTACAACACTTTTGAATGAGTTATTGAGCAATTTGAAGAAAATTAAGTGTGACAAAAAGAATACATTTAAATATGGAACACTCCTTATTTGTTTGGCACTATAATTTTTCCAAGAGATACCTCGTATCAATGGCAAGGTCCAATGGGCCTATGATTGACCAATGGCCATGTAGATTAAGGAAGGTCTATGGGCGATTGGTGATGCTACTATGAGGATATATGCCCTCTGGGGATACTTCAGAAGCTTCCAAGTCTCAATGAAAAATAGGGAAAGGAATCCTAAGGAGGTGGTAGAGAAGTATGAGCAAACCATCTAGTTCATGGTCGACAAGGATCAATGCCTGATGGAAATAGTGGAGCCTCAAATTATTTCGATCATGCCCATGGGGTATGAAGTTAACTCTATTGGACTTGAAGCTTATGCACAACATATTCTAAGTCAACCAGTAGATCCAAAGGAAGTGAGATTTGGGATCTTTAAGGAAAAAGATCTTAGTTTGCACCAACAGTTTATTGCCCATGCCCGGAAGAGAAAGGTGACCAAACTGGTAGAAGAAGTAGCTGCTCATATGGGATTCACCAAAGAGGAGGTGAAGAAGGCTAGAGAGAAACATGCATAGAAGGAGGTAACTAAGTCCACTTCTGCTCTAGTGGAACAACCTCCAAAGCCTACCCCATCTGGAAAAGGTGTACTAAAACAAAAAGAAAAACCCAAAAGGACTTATGTTGTAGTTTCTTTGATGTCGTCAAAGACAAAATCTGAGGAAGAGGCAAATAGAACAAAGAAAAAGGGTGAGTTTGTTAGATTGGTGAGGAAGCCTCAATCATGTGGAGCGCAGCCAAGCAAAAGGAATAAATTAGATCTTGCTCCCTCCGGGAGACCCCAAAGAAGTAATCCGGTGAAGAGTCAATTGGATAAATATCTTGAGTCAGGGAATATAGAAGGTAAGTATACAATAATTCCTCCACTATCAGCAGACCATTTGATTGATGAGATACTAGTGGATGGTAACTTGAAGAATCTTCAAGCAAATTTTGACAATTTTGATGATGGTGACCAAAGAAAAGTAGAGGAAGCTATAGTATTGTATTTATATAATTTTAGTAAGACATTGATTGAGTTAGGAAGTCCATTCCAAAGGACCTGTACATTATTATTGATGCTAGAAGGATGAATGCAAATAAAATGGATAGAGATGAAGGAAAGAGAACTTGTAAATATTTGTACATGTATAACCCATGATGAAGTTAACCGATTGATTGAAGAAGAAAATAAAAAGGAATTCCAACTCAAAAAAGAATAAACAGGTTGATAATTGGTAATGTTGAGGAGGTGAGAAAAGAGACAGAGGAAATTTGGAAGAAGATCATTTAGAATGACCCTTTGTACAAGGATGCTTTTAAATCATCTCAGTTGGAAGACAAGATAGGTGATTCTAGAAATCAGAAGGTTGAAGCTTAGCTTGAGAATCAATTGAAAGACGAAGGTAACACCATAGTTGATGTTGAGAGAGATGACAATCGCCCGGTGACTGACAACACTACATCTCCTATATAGACTAATATTGGTGATAAGGGTGAGTACAAGGATGCTGAGTCAAATAAGGTAGACAAAAGGAATGACATAACCGATCCAGAAATTGCCACTCCTCCGGTATCAAGGAATTCACTATAGATAAATCTTGGTGGATTAGTTGATCTTGGAAAGTTATCTCCTACGGAGAAGCTTATGCTTGTTGCTGCAGTCCAAGTTCGGGCTAGCCAAGACCTAGTGAAGTCAGAGATTGAAGAGAAAAAGTTAATTTTAATGTCCATTCATGTTTTGCAGAAGGTGGCTACAAATGTACAACTAGACTCTAATGATAGCCCCTCCAGTAAATTGGTTCAATTGACTAACAATGTAAATAACAATTTTGATTCTTTGTAAAAGATGGTTACTAAAAATGTTTTGCATAGATTTAAGGAAGTTCAGAAGAAGACATTTTTTAAGATGATTGAGGATGACAGGGTGACATTGAATAAGAGACTATAGACCATTTCTGACATATTGTCAGAAGCCTGTAAACTATACAAATCATGTCTCATTTTACCCATATTCATTATTGATATTGATAAGCCAATAAATGACTGTCAGGACAAGGTGACAAGTATTTCAAAATCATTTGATCCTAATATTACTCTAACCAAGAGCATTGAAGGATAGTATAGCTTTGAATGATCAGATCTCTGGTTTTCAAGTTGATAAGGAGAAAATTTTGAGGAGAGTGAGTGAGCTCCAAAACCATATTGCTATCTGGATAGATACCATGTTGAGAAATAAAGTGGATTGTATGAAGGAAATGGCCTAGCCTATCCCATCAAACTTGAGAGAGCTAAAAATTTATTGCACGATATTCAATGCATTTATCACAATTTTGGATAACCTGAAGAGTGGGTGGGAGACTCACTTGGAATTTTTGTAGAATACTTATGTTGATTTATTCAAATATTTATAAAGTATTCATTTGTATATTTGTTTTGGGTTGCATCCCATCTTTGGCATTATTGTCAAAGGGGGAGATGAGGTAAAAAATGTACATAGAAAGTACAGTCAAGTTAGTTCATTGGTATAGATTTTTGATCAAAGGGGGAGTCTCAAAATTCTTTCATTCTTTCCTCTAGTGAATAGGTTTCTTTCCCATGTTTCAGCAATTACTCATTTTTTCATAGTTGTTGCCATTAATACCAAAGGGGGAGATTGTTGGCAATTGACACTCATTTAGTGACTTATGGTACCTTCTGCTTGCTGGATATTGGTTTAGGGTTGTTATTGATGGTAATTTTTCATGGTGATTCGATCCGCAATCGTGATTCATTTTATTTGGAAGTTGTTGTTAACTGGTAGATAGTTAACTGATAGAACAAGGTATTTTGGTAATGTGTTGGTCTGAAATGTTTTTTGATGATTGCGGGGTTTTTGGTGATTGTTTTTGTGAGCTCGATGTTTGGGAAGACCTTTAGGAAGTGTGTGGTTATAAATTTTTGGTCCACTGCTATGTGCTATTCAAGATTGATTCCATCTTTGAACTACATGTTACATCTCTTGAAGCTGACATGAAGGAGATTGTTTTTGCGTTATGACCAAATAAATAAGATCAATTTGGCGACTGATTTTTGTGATGTTAGAAAAGTGGTGATCAGTTTTGGTATGATAGAGTGTAGTTTCATGTGCGTATTTTTCTTTCAGACCAACTGGTAGCTGACTCAGATAGAAATAAGGTATTCAGCAGAGCAGTGATAGATAGTGATTCAGAGCTTAGCCGAAACTCATTTTTGCATAGTTAGATGTTGTTTAAGAGTTAATTTTATTGTACTTTATTATTGTAATCAGATTGTAAGTCAGTGAGACCTCCTTGAGGGTTGTAGCCCTTTGGGAAACTTCATCTGAGCAGTGAGCTCTATGTAGTGAGCCTGAATGCAGGTACATTCCCCATGTATGTAATATTTATGTACTCTTGGCCATAGTATATGAATATTGTGCATTCTAACCACGTCGTGGTTTTTCCCTTTTTGAGTTTCCACATTAAAATTTTGGTGTTGTGGATTTGTGCTTTTATTGCTGCATGTTTATGTTCTTATCTGTTATGCATTTTTGACTGGTGGATAAAGAATAAGTTTGTAGTTTTAACTTCCAATAGATGACTGATTCACCCCCCCTCTCAGTGATCTCTGATTCTAAAAATGTTATATAATAAACATGTTCCTTAGTCCCTTATTTTTCTCTTTTTACTTTGCAATACCGTTGGATAACGACCTAAAGGATTAGACTTCTTATTTGTTCTCATTTGATATTTTTTTATTTTTATTAGGATTTTTAACATAAAATAATCAAGTTTTACTCATTTTAAAATATTATTTTGCAAATTGACTACCAAAATATCAAATGTCTTGTTATTTTTCAAATTGTAATGTATCAATCTATATAACTAATTTTTTTTTTTTTAATAGACGTTAATATTTAGTACAAGCTCCTAAAATATCAACTATTTCAACTGGGCCTAAATTTGAACATTCAATATTTGGGAAAAATAGATCTAATAACACAATACAATAAAATAATTTTATACTAGTCAATTTTCTAATTTTATGTAAAGTTTTATATTAGCACAATTCCCAAAGGTTTGTGTTCAACAATTTCTATATGATTTTTTTTGTGGAATATGGCTATATCTACTATTTTGTTATTTAGAAGGAACGAATTTGATGAAAATATGCAATTTTGTCTGATATGTCCACAACTATATCAAATTTCTTCAAATGGTAACATCATTAATGATGAACATGTCATGTATGTTCTATACACCAATATAGCTTACATACTGAATTGCAGCACTACAAAGTTATATAGTTGATTTGAAGTTCTTAGACATTCCGCTCCTCCAACCCAAGTTGAGATATCTATGCCTATTCCTACATCAATAGCCAATGTTCCTACAAACGCTTTTTCATTGTGCCTATGACTACACAAAATGGTAATTTAATCCATGTTAGTGAGAGGACTCCTACCAATTAATATTCATATATTCCACCTTCAACCAATCTCCCCTTTGTTTCTTAGTCATCTCCTCCATCCATATACCACAATGTTCTACCTACTTGTCATACTACACCTTCTAGTCCTCCTTAACAATCCAATTCATTAAAGGAAGCCACCATAAACTACTTATTGTAAAATGATTCACCTTTATAAAAACAAATGACTAATGCAACAATTCACTATCCCTACATATTTAGCGGGTAGCCTACTTTCCCTTGATATCCTTTGCACCACACTTCCACAATAAATTGTTATTCCTCATTTGGAGAAATATCATGGGCATGGTCACCTCCACACTAATGTGAATTGTTTTCCAATTTATGCAATACATTATTATATAATCAAAAGATTCATGCAAATATTTTCTCTAGAGCTTCAAAAGAAAAAGTATTGCAATGGTTTTTCTCCTTTCCTAGTTATTTAACTATCCATTTTGAACAATTGGTACATGTATTCATCCAACATTTTCAATACAATATTGGGCCACAAGTTACTTTGGCCGATTTGTTATATTACAAACAAGGTGTTCAAAAAAAATAAAATTAATTTTATTAGTAAATATAAATTTTTGGATGCACAAATTCCTTATCATCTTCATAGGGCTAATATTCAAAGGATTCTTATTAATTTAATTTACGAAAAAAATTAGAGATAATATTTATTTTGTGAATTCACATCTTTTACACAATTTTGTACATGACATAATTATCAACTTCAAGCTATTCAATATGAAGCCTCTTCATCTTTGACTCTAGTTGATAGGAATGAAGTTTCTCACGAAACATTTTAAAAAATTAGGAAATAACATTAAATATAATAATAATTATTATTCCAGTCATATTAATACCCAGGTTGTATCCACAACCTGTGTTATATCATACGCTTCAAATAAGTTCAAGCATGACAAATTCACTCCCCTATTTTAGTTCTTGTATACTAGAGCATTCTTCATCTGATTAAAAATAATACGATGAAGCTTCCTAATGTCCATCCAACAGACACTTGCAATGCCTCCATCTTTTGGATCAAAAGCCATTATTCAATACCATTGTCAACCTAGGCATGACATGGATAAATGTATACATTTGGAGCATAAAATTAAAGATCTTGTTGACTGTAATTCTGTAGTGGTGGATGGTGTGAATGATAAAGGCAATAAATTCATAGTGCCTCCTAATGAAAACTTCTAAATCCTTATCAATCTTTTGCCTTCCAAATCTACCAATATTGTTGAGCATGGAAATAGAGACTTTATAGCTGTTCTTGATTATTAATGAAGCCAACAATGTTGTAAACTTGATTGACCAAGAGAAACCTAAGCCTAAATGTGAACCTAACATTACACAAAAATTTAAGCAACATCTATATACACAATAATTTCATTAGGGAACATGTGGTCAATCCAACATCTTCACCAATGTGCATGATAGTTTCATTTTTCCTACCATAGATTCCTTTTTCCTTCCAATAGAAGTTTGTATTAGGTTCTTAGATGTTACCTTTTCCATTATCCCTACCTCTAACCAATTTTGTGTCAAAATGGGTCATCCTTACCTCACATCCATGAAAGTGAATCCTTCTACCATTCAAAGTGTTTTAATTTCCCGCATAATATGCAATTTATAATGATACATCATAGTATTTTTCATCCCTTAGCTAATCATGGAAACTTTACCCTTTATTTATTTTACCCTCAAAATACATCGACAACTCAAACCTCATCAAGGTATCATATTCATTTATTATCAAAAGTATAAAATGAATAGGACATGTTAGCTAGAGGCAAACATTTTGGGTCCAATTTAATTGCTATTCCAAAGGATATATTTAGTATAATTAATATCCCCCCATAAGAGAGATAAAATAATGATAAGAATCCCCCCAGTGAAGAAGTAGCTCCAATGCCAATGATGAATTCTTAAAGATAGAGCATAATCCACTAGCCACAAACAACCCATCAAAAGAAATAAATCCACTAGAGATATGAGAAGCCACACCCATAATCTTGAAAATGTAGGAATCCAAATCTAAATTCCATGTGCCTCTGAAAAGATCTCAAATGTTGCTATGTCCATAAAAGATAATGATGCCTAAAACAAAAAGGGTACATAAACAATCAATGCAGGAGGTGACAAATCAAGACTCTATAAAAATGGATAAAAAATAAGCTCCATGGGTTATGAAAATGGTTTGAAAGCACTGACGTGGCTATCAATAAAGAGGAGATGGATATCGTCAAGATAATACTCTAGATTTCCAATCTGAGACTCCACAACCAGAGATTATGTGTCTGTAAGATAAGAATCCCAAAGTAGCTATGCCTTTATGAATAATGTCCCATGGGGTCTATGCATTCAAGCTAATGCCAATCTGATCAAGGACAATAAAAGATGAAGGTGATTGAGATGGGATCTCAATGCAAGGAGTAGGAACATGAAGATATGCCTCTGATCCATTAGAACATAAAAGACCTGTGATATAATTAAGCTCCTCTAAAATATCATCATCAAAGGATATGAAATTTGCATGTGCAAGGGGAAGAAGATAATTTATTGTAGGATCCTCTAGGAATGAAGAGATATGAGGGTCCTCATGCATTTCTTAAAGTTGGGTCCAAAGTGTGTGATGACACTCAAGGTTTGACATAGCTCACATAATGTCATAATCAACCCTAGAAGAAATCACACCTACAACATGGTCTATGACATTGCCCTAAGTTGATTTACCTTTTGGATTCACTGGTTCAAGTATGAGCCCATACAAATAAGGCAACATATCTAGCCACCTAAAATGTATCGGGATGTTATATCGCAAAGACTCATAATTGCCCTTTTCTAAGTGGACAACTGAAGTATGAATAAAAGTCCCCATGATACCTCTTCAAATAAAATAATGACACCCCAAGAATCTCAGAACATCTAAAGTACATCAAATGCAACCCTTTCTAAGAAACATATCCATCCCAAGTTCCAAAACATCCAAGTAATTAACCAAATAGTGAAAAAACAAAAAATGAATTAAACATACATGGGGCAAAATATGAAAAAAATAGTAGTAGATTTGAGTACAACATTGAATGATCTTTCCAATAATGCTTAGTTTTCAAAAAGAAAAGTCTAGATATGTAAGATATGGCCCCGTAAGTGCAAAACTTAAGGCTAATTTGGTGGCCCAATACTGAAAAATTGGAGTAGAATTTGGTAAAAAAAACTTGTAGATTCAGATCAATGCTAGAACCAATTTTTTGATGATATTTTGTTTTCACAATTTTGACTCCGTATGATCAAGTTACAACCAAAAAACTAACATGTCAATTAGGGCTTGAAAGGCTAGAAGGGTTTATGAAAATAGAAATTTGTTTAGCATAGTAATTTTGTCAAAACAGAAAATATCCACAAATAGAATGTTTTTAAAATAGACATTGTACAAAAATAAATACATTTTGAAAATAGAAAGTTTCCAAAAATGGAAATTTTTTGAGAAGGAAAAGTGGGCTCCATTATAGTCCAATGTGTATAGAAAAATCACCCCAAGTAATCAAATTTTACTCATTTTAAAATATTATTTTTCAAACTGAATACCAAAATATCAATTGTGTTGTTATTTTTCAAATTGTAATGTATCAATCTATATAACTTAATTTTATTTTTTCTATAGACGTTTAATATCTTGCACAATTTCCTAAAATATCAACTATTTCAATTGGGCCTAAATTTGAACCTCCAATAGTTGGGAAAAATTAGATATGATAAAACAATGCAATAAAATAATTTTATACTAGTGAATTTCCTAATTTTATGTTAAAGTTTTATTTATTTATGTAACTATGAAGTTAGATTCGCATATTTTTTATTTATTTTAACTAGTATTTTTAACATAAAAATAATCAAATTTTACTCATTTTAGAATATTATTGTGCAAAATAACTACCAAAATATCAAATTGTTGAGCACAATGCACCATTGAGAGGGGGGTGAATCAGTGGTTCTTGAAATATTTTCTCTTTAACAACGGTTGGAATATTGGTTGTCAACCTAAACACTAAACGGTCAAACCGGTAAGATAAATGTGGATATCAAAAGAGGCAGACACACAAATGCATAACCCACAACATCAAATGTACAAGGAAAACCCAATATGGGAAAAACCTCAGTGAGAAATGTTGCTAGAGTCTACCGCTTCAATCCAGCCTCACAATGAAACAACATATTACAATGATTTAGGGCACCAACGTAAGGAGCCCCAACCCATACTAATTTAGGGCACCAACCCAAGGAGAACCAACCCCTCCACCAAGCACCAACTCAGTGTTGTATAATGAAATTAAATTTTGATACAGTTATAGCACTTGGCTGCAAATGAGTTCTACAACACCTGATCAATGGATTTCTACCGGTTAACAATCTCCTCTTCTTCATTGGTTCTCACACTGTCGGTTATCAGATTTCTCACTCTGATCACTCACTAGTTCCTCCTAGTCTCTCTTTCTTCTTCCTTAGCCTCACACCACACTATGTCACTCTTGGATGCCTTCTTGACCAATCACACCTCACGGGTTAGACCCTCTTAGCGGTATGCCTGCTAAAATACACTGCAACTTTCTCAGAATAAACTATAAGGCAGATAATCTTTCTTCTTCCTCAGGCTCATTTTTTCTCACACTTTGCATCAAGCATCAACTGATTCCAGTCTCGAGCTCACATATTTATCTTCGAGGGATCTTGTCAAAATAACATTCAAATAATCTCATGTTAGGTTTTGCCTTCACCAACTTGATCCGTATTAGATTTGATCTGATCTACTTTTCCAGAGAGATAATTTGCATGTCATCGTTCATCACCACCAACATCTCACATTCCAATGTGCATTTTCTATATTTTAATGTTTGCACTATGCTTTTTGGTGTTTCTCTGTCAAACGCCATTAATGGCTCAACTATTTCCTTCAACAAATGGGTACGAAGATAAGATCTTCTTGCCGGATCAGTTCAATCTCTTTCCACCTTGTCTTCCTTGAGCCGCAACCTTCTGCCATCCTTCCATGATTTGCAAGTTCTTCATTAAAGTTGACCTTCTTGCTGACTGTTATGTCAATGAACACTTCACCGACCTCTGCATGATCAACACCTAGCTTCCACCTGTTATCCTTTTCAGCATCCATCTATGCTAGTTTTTCTATGTCAGTTTGACATTCTTCACCGACCAAGATTGACTACTAGTTAAACTCACCTTACCGGTAAAACCTAACTTCACCAGCAGGCCTTCATACCTACATACCTCTTCTCTATTAGTGGATCAACTTGAACTTTCATCAAACATGTTGGTCCAACATCTCAGTCCATTTACTAGCAGTATTAAATTTCTCTATGTATTCCAGGTCACATTCTTTAGTTCTTCTTATGCTTGCTTGCTTGCCTTACCGGTGAGCCTCTTTATCGGTAGATGATGCATTTCATGTGTACCGGTAACCTACCTTCTATATTCTTACACATATATGGATTTAAATCATCATGTCTTACTTCTCCCATACCGATCAACACTTCTTACTCACCGGTGACCATGCCAAACCAGTTTACATCAATGAAAACCTAATGACAATAATGCCAACAATCTCCCCCTTTGGCATTGATGTCAACTCACTGCAAGATTTCACATTAATAGATTTATCCCCATTTAACTCAATGAAAAAGGGAAGGGTACTTTATTCTTTGCCCTTTAATTCAAACTTATCTCCCCCTTTGTCAAATCTTTGCTTAGTGATTACAGCCGATACTATGACGTAAAACCCTGAACATTCCTTGGGTTCAGCATGTGCTTACAGAGATATAGATGCTGCTATGAACTCCCCTTGAACCATATAACTCCTTACAAACTTATTTACATGAGGAAGGTGACACAACTCCCAACTTGTGTCTTAAGTACTCAAAAGATCTTATCGACAATGGTTTGGTGAAGATGTCTACCACTTGTTCTCTGGTAGGAACATATTCCATCTTTACTTCCTGTCCCTCAACCTTTTCTCTGAGAAAGTGATACTTGATGGCTATATTCTTTGTCCTTGAATGCATTACCGGATTCTTTGATATGTTGATGGCACTTGAATTATCACACCGGATAGAAATAGGATCTGAAATGTCCACCTATATGTCCTTGAGGGTTTGCTTCATCCAAAGCACCAGAGAGTAGCATGTACCAACAAAAATGTATTCTACTTCAATGATTGATAGAGAGACTAAATCTTGCTTCTTGCTATGCCATGAGACCAATTGGTCACCTAGGAAGAATGCACCACCACTTGTGCTCTTTTAGTCATCAATGCAACCTAGCCAATCAACATCAATATATGCTTCCAAGATGAATTCCCCTTGTTTGGGGTACCACAATCCATAACTGATTTTGCCTTGTAGGTACCTAAATATTATGCTTACGACATTCATATGTGCTTGAACTATATCTGGTCTAAAAGCAGTAAGATGCAATAAGCTACCTATCATGGATCTATACAATGTCTAATCCACCACCAGTGATTCATCATTCTTTCTTAATTTTCTTATGGTCACCATGGGGGTACTCATCGGTTTGCAATCCTCCATTTGAAATTTCTTTAACATGTCCTTTGCATACCTGGTTTGTGAGATAAAGATTCCCTTATCTTGTTGTGATATCTACAAACCAAGGAATCATGTCAATTCTCCAAGCATTGACATCTAAAATTCTGACTGCATCTGAACGGAAAATTCTTTGCAAAGGGTGTCCTTTTTGCCTCCAAAAATAATGTCATCTACATACACAACCACAATGATCATGTGATTTCCATCTTTCTTAATATAAAAATTGTTGTCAGCACTCTCCTTTTTCAATCCTTTCTCCTTCAGATACTGATATAGCCTTGAATATCATGTTCTAGGAGCCCGCTTTAAGCCATACAGGGATTTCTTCAAGCGACACACAAAGGTTTCATCATGTAACAAAAACCCTTCCAGTTGCTCTATGTACAATTCTTCCAAATTTCCATTGAGGAAGGAAGATTTTACATCCATTTCATATACCTTATAACCCTTGTAGGAAAAAAGAGCTAGAAACATTCCAATTGCTTCTAATGTTGCTACAAGTGCAAATGTTTCTTCAAAATCAATGCCCTCTACTTGAGAGTAACCCTTGCACAAAAGTCTAGCTTTATGCCTAACTATTTTTCCTTGTTCATTCATCTTATTTCGGTAGAACCATTTGGTACCAATGATGTTCATGTCTTCTGGTCTAGGGACTAATTCCCAAGTCTAGTTCTTCTCAATCTGTTGCAACTCTTCTTCCATGGCATCCATCCATTTCTGACTTTTGCTCGCCTCATTGAATATTTTAGGTTCAACTTCAGTCATGAGGCAGAAGCAAACTTGTTCATCATTCCGGCAAATTCTTCTCCTAGTCTGCACACCATCACTCTTATTACCTAAAATCTTCTCTTCTAGGTGGTTCATCTGCACATATCGGTTAGGGACTTTTTTGAATGCTTCTTCCGGTTCATTGTGTCACTGAGCTTCTTCACCTTCGTCACCAAAATCATCATACCAGCTCACTTGTGCTTGTCTTTCTTTATGCATGTCATCATCAACTCTTACATGCACACTTTCAATGACTCTTCATAGTCTTTTTTTGTAGCATTTATAGGCCTTTCTATTAGATGAGTAACCAAGGAAGATTCCTTCAACACTCCTGGAATCAAAACTACATAAACCATCCATATCTCTCTTGATAAAACACATGCTTCCAAACACCTTGAAGTACTTGACTGATGGTTTTCAGTCATACCACAACTCATAAGGTGTCATTCTATTGTTTGTTCTTAGTTGAACCCGGTTCAAGGTATATGCAACATTATGAACTGCTTCCTTCCAATACATGTCTGACAAACTTGCCTCATTTAACATGGTTCTAGCCATCTCCTTGGTTGTCTTGTTCTTCCTTTCTACCACAACATTTTTTTGTGGTGTCATGGGGGTTGAGTATTGCCTTCTAATTCCATGTCTTTCATAGTAATCTTCAAACTCAATTGATGTGAAATCTCCACTCTAGTCTGATCTTAGACATTTCAGCTTGCACCCACTTTCCTTCTCCACAATCTTCCTAAAGTTCTTGAATCTGTCAAATGCTTGTGATTTATCTTGTAGGAAAGTGACCCATGTCATTCTTGAATATTCATCAATGAAGAGAATAAAATATCTTTCACCAGCAAGAGCTCTTGTCCTAGTTGGACCATAAAGATTTGTATGTACTATTTCAAGTGGTCTTGAGGTGTTGTGTTCTTTTGTCCTCAAGCTCACCTTAGTTTGCTTACCTTTCACACATTCATCACAAAATGTTCTCACCGGTTTGATAATTGGTGGTATATTTCTTACATACCCCTTTTTGTTTACTGCAACTAGATTATCAAAATTTATGTGGCCTAATCTTTTGTGCCACAACCAGCTTTCATCCACTTGTCCCAACATGCATTGTGATTCAAAACATTCTTTCAGATTGTAGACATTACCATCTGTCCTCTTTCCTTCGGCTACAGTTTGACCAATACTCTCCTTCTTTATCTAGCAATCGATAGAATCAAAGGTGAATTTATAACCTTTGTCACACATCTGACTCACACTCAAGAAGTTGTTCTTCAGGCCTTCCACATAATACACATTATGTGCTTTCAATTTTCAATCAAATTTTACAGTACCTTTTCCATTTATCTTTACTAATGAGTTATCTCCAAATATTACTGAGCCACCATTCCAGTCTTCAAGTTTGATAAATTTATTTATATCACTAGTCATGTGGTTGGAACAACCATTATCTAAAACCCATAGATTTCTTCTTTCAGCATGTAGCGCAGTCGGCACTATCAGACTTGATTCTTCCTTGTCCTTTTCTTTCTCAACCCGTACCGATTTAGTTTCCTTCTTCTTATCACCTACAATTTCATGCTCTGGCTTGGTTGTCGGTTCCTAATTAGGATTTGTCCTCTTCTTCTTGATTTTCCTATTATTACAAAAAATCTATATGTTCAAACTCTTGACAATTATAGCATTTCACATTTACATTGAAAGATGAATCTTTGAAACTATTATAGGATGTTGGTTTACTTTTCCTACATTAAAAACTTCTATGACCAAATCCATTGCACTGATAGCAAACAATATTCATATCCCAGAGTGCACTAAATGGATTCCTACTTTCATAAGCCTTAATGAGCTTATTGGTTAGTCTACAATCAGCTAACTTATGTCCAAATTTGTTACACCGGTGACAATAACCATGAAAGTTTGGAATGTACTGGTTAGGTTGCCTTGGTCCTGCAAATGACTATCTCACCAGAGGTCTTTCTTTCATGTTGTTAATGAATCCTTCATGATCAACTCTTGGATTTTTCCTAAGATCTAGATTTCGTTACATTGAGTGTGGCCTTCAGTTCATTGATTGTGTATACCGATTTGTGTGGTGGTTTCTTATAGCTTTTGCATAAGTTTTTTCTTACTGGTATCCTTGTTTACCGTGAATGTCTTCTTCTCTTCACCTTCGCTTGAAGAAGAGAATTGTATCTCCTTACCAGATGTGTATTGTCTATTTGAGCTTTGTCCTTCTTCAAATCCTAAGCCACCAGTATCTTTAGATTGCTTCTGTTTGCTTAACATCTTGTCTAAGGCTTTGATGTTGCCTTCATATTATTATCTCACTTTCATTTTTTCCTTATTCTTTTCAAACTCCTTTCTGAGCTTCACTACTTCTGCTTTTAGATCTTGATGCTCTTTTTCCTTCTTCATCAGATCAGAGGATGTAACTTCACATATCCTCTTGGCTTCTTTCAATTGGAGTTTCAAGTTAGATATAACTTGATTGGACTCATCCAGGGATTGCTTCAAGAGACCTTGTTCTTCTACTGTAGTAAGCTTGAACTTCTTGAGTTCTCTTTTTGTTTTACTCAGCTCCTCAAGAGCACTTATGAGCTCACCTTCTAGATCCACTTTGGCCTCAATGTCTTCTTCTTCCTCATCTTCACCCATCGGTTCATCAAGTGCCATAAAGACATTGAATTTTATTTCATTCTCATGGTAGTCATCTTCTGAAGCACTTTCTTCATTTGTGGCATCATCCTCAATAGAATATAGGATGTTCTTCTTTCAGAATCCTCTTCTTCCTTGTGGGTAGACACTTCTTTCTTTGTCTTTACCAATAGATCTTCCAAAATGTCTTCGCTCATCTCCATCGATTTTATTATAAGGACATTTTGTAGAAAAGTGTCCAACCTTACCACAGTTAAAGTATTTGAGTGGTAACTTTCCTTTATACTTGCCAGATCCTCTCTTGAGCTTTCTGATAAATTTTTCTACAACTGCATCTGAGTTTTCACTCAATCCTTTATGAGCAACCTCTTCCTTGCCCTTTTTGATGGAGTTGAATGCTGCCTATTTTCTTGAGGATGCTTCATCGATTATTCTCACTTCATAGGTTTTTAGAGAGCCAAATAACTCATCCATTGTGAAGGTCTTCAGATCCTTGGCTTCCTCTATGTCAAAAACCTTAGTATCATACTTAGATGTGAGGGATCTAAGTACATTCTTGACAATAATCTCATCTACAATTTCTTATCCAAGTCCTCTGATGGTTTTCATAGTTTCAGCTCTTTTGTTAAGGTAGTATGCAATCTTTTCTTCATCCTTCATCTTGATGCCTTCAAGTCAACCCCTTAGTGATTGCAGCTTGGCCTCTTTGACTCTGGCATTTCCTTCAAATAACCTCTACATTTTATCTCATCTCCTTGGCGGATGAACAATGCATGACCTTGACAAACTCATTATTTGACAACCCGCTTAGGATAGCATGTTTAGCCTTTGCATTATTCTCATACTCCTTCTTATCATCCAGATCAGTGGGAGGAACTCTAAGGATAGTATACCCATTCTTTAAAGACATGCACACATCAAAGCCACGTAAGGAAATATAGGTCTCCATTCTTCTGCTCCAGAAGGCACAATTAGATCCATCAAACATGGGAGATTTTGAGGAGGAAGACTCATTTATTTCCATTGTGTTCTTTGACCAGAATCTACCCAAGATAGAGAAAGATTTTAATCAATCGGGAACCTAGGCTCTTATACTAATTTTTTAACACAATGTACCACTGAAAAGGGGTGAATTAGTGGTTCTTGTAATCTTTTCTCTTTAACCAAGCTTGGAATACCGATTATCAACCTAAACACTAAATAGTTAAACTAGTAAGATAAATATGGATATCAAAAGTGGAAAACACACAAATGCATAACCCACAACATCAGATGTACAAGGAAAACCCAATATGGGAAAAAACTCGGTGACAAATGTTGCTGGAGTCTATTGCTCAAATCCAACCTCACAATAAAACAAAAAATTATAATGATTTAGGACACCAAACCAAGGAGCACCAACCCCTACTGATTTAGGTCACCAACCCAAGGAGCACCAACCCCTACACCAAGAACCAACTCTGTGTTGTATGATGAAATACAATTTTGATATAGTTATAGAACCTGGTTCCAAATGAGTTTTGCAACAACTAATCAATGGATTTATGTCCGTTAATAATATCCTCTTCTTCACTAGTTCCTCCTAGCCTCTCTTCTTTCTCCCTCAGCCTCAAACCACACTCTCTAACTCTTGGATGCCATCTTGACCAATCAAACCTCACCGGTTAGACCCTCTCACCAGTTCGCCTGCTAACACACACTACAAATTTCTCAAAATAAACTCTAAGGCAAATAATATTTCTTCTTGATCAAGCTCTCTTCTCTCTCACACTTTGCATCAAGCATCAACTGATTCCAGTCTCGAGCTCACATATTTATCCTCTAGGGTTCCCACAAAAATAACATTCAAATACTGTCATGTTAGGTTTTTACTTCACCAACTCGATCCATATTAGAAATGATCCGATCTGATTTTCTACAGATATGATCTGCATGTCATCGATCAACATCGCAAACATCTCACATTCCAATGTGTATTTTCTATATTTGGATGTCTGCACTATGCTTTTCTGTGTTTCTCAGTCAAACACGATTAATGGCTTGACTGTTTCCTTCATCAAATGGATATGGAGATGAGATCTTCTTGTAATTCAATTGCTTGCCACCTTGTCTTCCTCGAGCCGCAACCTTCTACCATCCTTCCATGATTTGTGGGTTCTTCATAAAAGATGAGTTGTTTGTTGACTGTTACATCGATGAACACTTCACTGACATCTACATGATTACCACCTGGCTTCCACCTGTCATCCTTGTCGACATCCATCTATGCTTGCTTTTCTATATTGATTTGACATTCTTCACCACCCAAGATTGACTACTAGTTCAACTCACCTTACTGATAAAACTTAACTTCACCACTTGGCCTTCATACCTGCATACCTCTTCTTTGTTGGTGGATCAACTTGACCTTCCATCAAACATGCTGGTCCATTTCCCTACAGTATTAAACTTCTCTATGTATTCTGGCTCATATTCTTTAGTTCTTCTTTTTATTGCTTGCTTGCCTTACTGGTTAGCCTTCTTTACCAGTAGATGATGCATTTCATGTGTATCGGTAACCTACCTTCTATCTTCTTACACACCTATGGATTGGCATCATCATGTCTTACTTCTCCCATACCGATCACCACTTCTTACTCATCGACAATCATGCCAAACCAGTTGACATCAATGACAACTTAATGTCAATAATGCCAACACAAATGCCTTGTTATTTTTCAATTTTTAATGTATCAATCTATATAACTAGATTTTATTCTTTCTATAGACGTTTAATATCTAGTACAATTTCATAAAATATCAACTATTTCAATTGGGCCTAAATTTGAACCTCCAATAGTTGGGAAAAAATAAATCTAATAAAACAATGCAATAAAATAATTTTATACTAGTCAATTTCCTAATTTTATGATATGTTTTATATTAGCACAATTTCCAATGGTTTGTGTTGGATAATTTCTATATGATTTTTTTTGTGGAATATGACTATATCTACTATTTTGTTATTGGGAAAGAATGGATTTGATGAAAAAATGCAATTTTATCAGATATATCCCCAACTATATCAATTTCCTTCAAATAGTAACATCATTAATGATGAACATGGCATGGATGTTCTATACACCAATTTAGCTTACATAGTGAATCGTAGCACTATGAAGTTAGATAGTTCATTTCGAGTTCTTGGATGTTCCACTCCTCCAACCCAAGTTGAGATATCTATGCCTATTCCTAAATCAATAGCCAATGTTCCTACTCACATATTTCCATTGTGCCTATCACTACACAAAATGGTAATTTCATCCATGTTAGTGGGGGGACTCCTACCGATTAATATGGTTATATTCCACCTTCAACCAATCTCCCATTTGTTTCTTAGCCATCTCCTGCATCCTTATACCACAATGTTCTACCTAGTTATCATACTACACCTTCTAGTCTTCCTTAACAATCCAATTCATCCATCAAAGCCAACATAAACCACTTGTTGTTAGATGTTTCACCTTTACAAAAGCAAATGACTAACGTAACAATTCACTATCCCTACATATTTAGCTGGTAGCCTACTTTTTCTTGATATCCTTTCCACCTGACTTCCACAATAAATTGTTGTTCCTCGTTTGGATAAATATCATTGACATGGTCACCTCCACACTAATGTGATTTTTTTCCCAAATTATGAAATACATTATTCTATGATCAAAAGATTCATGCAAATATTTTCCCTAGAGCTTCAAAAGAAAAAGTATTGCAATGGCTTTTCTCCTTTCCTAGTTATTTAACTATCCATTTTCAACAATTGGTAGATGTATTCATCCAACATTTTCAATGCAATATTGGGCCAAAAATTAATTTGATGGATTTGTTATATTGCAAACAAGGTGTTAAAAAAAATGAAATTGATTTGATTGGTAGATATAAATTTTTGTATGCACAAATTCCTTATCATGTTCCTAGGGATAATATTCAAAGGATTCTTATTAATTTAATTTACGAAAAAACTTAGAGATAATATTTGTTTTATGAATTCACATCTTTCATACAAATTTGTACATGACATAATTATCAAATTCAAGCTATTCAATATGAAGCCTCTTCATCTTTGATTGTAGTTGATAGGAATGAAGTTTCTCATGAAACATTTTAAAACATTAGGAAATAACATTAAATTTAATAGAAATTATTATTCCAATCATATTAATACTCAAGTTGTATCCACAACCAGTTTTATATCATACTTTTCAAATAAGTTCAAGCATGACAGATTCACTCCCCTATTTTAGTTCTTGTATACTAGCATTCTTCATTTGATTAATAATAATTTGATGAAGCTTCCTAATGTCCGTCCAATAAACACTTGCAATGCCTCCATCTTTTGAATCAAAAGCCATTATTCAATACCATTGTCAACCTAGGCATGACATGGATAAATGTATACATTTGAAGGATGAAATTAAAGATCTTGTTAATTCTAATTCTATAGTGGTGGATGGTGTGAATGATAAAGGTAATAAATTCATAGTGCCTCATAATCAAAACATGTAAATCCTTATCAATCTTGTGACTTCCAATTCTACCAATATTATTGAGCATGGAAATAGAGACTTTATAGCTATTATTGATTATTAATGAAGCCAACAATCTTGCAAACATGACTGACCAAGATAAACCTAAGCCTAAGTGTGAACATAACATTACACAATAATTTACACAACATCTATATATATAACAATTTCATCAAGGAAAATGTGATCAATCCAACATCTTCACCAATGTGCATGATAGTTTCATTTGTCCTACCATAGGTTCCTTTTTCCTTCCAATAGAAGTTGGTATTAAGAGCTTATATGTTACCTTTTCCATTATCCCTACATCTAAACAATTTTGTGTGGAAATGGGTCATCCTTGGCTCACATCCATGAAAGTGAACCCTTCTACCATTCAAAGTGTTTTAATTTCCCACACAATGTGCAAGTTATAATGATACATCATCGTATTTTGCATCCCTTAGCTAATCATGGAAACATTACGCTTTATTTATTTTACCCTCAAAATACATCAACAACTCGAACCTCATCAAGGCATCATATCCATTTATTATCAAAAGTATAAAATGAATAGGATATGTTATCTAGAGGCAAACATTTTGGGTCCAATTTGATTACTCTTCCAAAGGATATAAAGTAAAATTAATACCCCCCCATAAGAGACAAAAAATAAGGATAGGAATCCCCCTAGTGAAGAAGTAGCTCCCATGCAAATGATGAATTCTTGAGCATAATCCACTCGAGATATGAGAAACCACACCCATAATCTTGAAAATGTAGGAATCCAAATCTAAACTCTATGTGCATCTGAAAACATCTCAAATGTTATGATATCCATAAAAGATGATGATGCCAAAAACCAAAAGGGTATATGAACAATCAATTTAGGAGGTAACAAATCTAGACTCTACAAAAATGGACAAATAACAAGATCCATGGGTGATGAAAATGGTTTGAAAGAACTGATGTGGCTATCAGAAAAGAGGAGATGGATATCCTTAGGATAGTAGCCTAGATATGCAATCTAAGACTCCACAATGAAATTTTATATGTCTGGAAGATAAGAATCCAAAGTAGCTATACCTTGATTAATAATGTCCTATGGGGTCTATGAATTCAATCTAATGCCAATCTAATCAAGGACAATAAAAGATGAAGGTGACTGAGATGGGATCCCAATGTAAGGAGTAGGAACATAAATATATGCCTCTGATCCATTAGAACATAAAATATCTACGATATAATTAAGCTCCTCTAAAGTATCATCATCAAAGGGTATGAAATCTGCATGTGCAAGGGGAAGAAGACAATCTATTGTAGGATCCTCTGGGAATGGACAGATATGAGGGTCTTCATGCATCTGTTAAAGTTGGGTCCAAAGTATGTGATGACAGTCAAGGTTTGATATAGCTCACATAATGTCATAATAAACCCTAGAAGAAATCACACCTACATCATGGTCTATGACATTACCCTAAGTTTATTTACCTCTTGGATTCATTAGTTCAAGTATGAGCCCATACAAATAAGGAAACATATCTAGCCACCTAATATGTATCCGACTGTTATATCGCAAAGACTCATAATTGCCCTTTTCTAGGTGGGCAACTGAAGGATGAATAAAAATTCTCATGATACCTCTTCAAATAAAATAATGAGACCCCGTGAATCACAGCACATGTAAAGAACATCAAATGCAACCCTCTCTAAGAAATATATCCATCCCAAGTGCCAAAACATCCAAGTAATTAACCAAATAGTGAAAAAACAAAAAAATGAATTAAACATACATAGGGAAAAATATGGAAAAAATAGTAGTAGATTTGAATAGAAGATTGAATGAGCTTTCCAATGATGCTTAGTTTTCAAAAAGAAAAGTCTAGATATGTAAGATATGGCCCCATAAGTGCAAAAATTAAGGACAACCAAAAAACTAACAACATGTCAATTACAAATTGGAAGGCTAGAAGGGTTTATGAAAATACAATTTTTTTAGCATAGTAACTTTGTCAAAACAAAAAATTTCCAAAAATAGAATGTTTTCAAAATAGTCATTGTACAAAAATAGAAACATTTTGAAAATAGAAAGTTTCCAAAACTGGGAAAAAATTTAGAAGGGAAAGTGGGCTCCATTATAGTCCAATGTGTATAGAAAAATCACCACAAAGTGGATCCCTCGAGCATATGGACAAGAATTTGACAGAGTTGCTTTGATAACATGTAGGAGTTAATGATAAACAATAGGAGCCAAGATTCATCTACAAGAAACACATCTATCACAGAAAAGAGATCAGGCAAAGGTAATATTCTCTATAACAACCAAAGAATTTTGTATTATTGCACAAAATAATATCGGAGATACAATTGTCCAAGGGGTTGAGCTTAACTAGTAAAACATCGAGTTCTCACTGTGGAGACCCAAGTTCAATTCCCAATAGGGACATCTAAAGTGGAATTCTAAGCTATGACTCTTGGCCTTCTATAATGGGGAAGGTCATGGGTCAATCTAATCAAACATAATAATAATAATAATAATAATTTAAAATATTGCGGCTACGGCGTATTACCTATCAAAATTTTCTTTTTGGAGATACAATTACAATGAATGAAGGAATCACTTTTATAAAGAGTAAGAGATGCACTAGGTACAAAACCCTAATTGTGAAAATTATGAGAACTAAAGCAATGAAAAGTAGGAGTAGAAAATAAAACTATAGATAACAAAAAAGAACCTAAGTTTAGCTTAGATGAAAACAATACAAAACCTAATTAATAAGTAACTACATAAATGTGTCCTAATTACTCCAATGCCTAGATGCTTCACAAAGTACAATTTAGGATTATTCAACTTTGGTTAAAGGTTTGTAAATGGTACTACCTAAACATACTTTTTCATAATTATAGACCTCATCAAGGTTATTAGTGCCTTTCCCCCCATTTTTCTATAGTGGATCAATATAATCTATAATGGTATCTTTATCCCTTTGTTGGCACATGGCATCTTTAAGTCTAATGCATTTGGTTTGCAATTATGTTACCTAAATTAGCCCACTTTGCTTGGTGCATTTGATATCGTCGCAAAAAGTGTGAAAAAACTTTGTATTTTTACCATGGAGGCATGGTATGTTCTAATGTACTTATGTGGGTCCAAATGCACATTCCTAAATTTGCATTTGGTTTTTCTCATCTAGGAACTATTAGATCATTAGGGGAGTACCCACTAAACTATGTCTAGAATCCTTTGGACCATCTTCTCCATAATGTGCTCATAAACATGGATATAGCCAATTGTCAAGGTACATTAAGAGCTTGTAGTGGTTGGGAGTAGGTTCCCTCTTCCACTTTTTATAGGAGAAGAAGTGGTTTTGTCAATCATTGGCATTGATAATGTTCGAGGAAAACTAGATAATAAATATCCCCCTCCTTTTGGAGTAATCTTTTATTTGGACTTTGTCCACTTAAAAACTTTGTAGGTGTCCATCTCTACCACCCTCCCATTTTTCTTCAATATTATATATTTTTATCTTAATAAAACTAAAAAGATAATAATTATTAAAAATTTAACAAAAACTTTAATTGCTCTATATGCGTGTGGGAACAGTAATCTGTTAAATAGTTTTTTGATCGAATAATAATTTGACGGTCAAATCTAACTACTTCTGTCACAACTCTTAAAGGAGAAAGAAGTCGAAACCCTTTTTCTAGAAAATCAATAAAAACAATTGCTAGAACGAAAAATAGCCGAAAGAAAAATAGGTAACTAGTCGAAATCATGTTTTTGATATAGCTGAAAGGAAAATAGGTAGCAAGTCGAAATTTTATTACTTTCATTGAAAAAACTTAGTATCTTTCGCTAAACTACGTACATTTAGTTTCATGGCAGACACTAGGACATTGAGGTGCGTACAACTACTGCCACGCGGTGTTAAAGGCTGCTCTGAGCACATCTAATTGCACCTCTTACGAGATCGACATGCACACTCAAAGACAGGGACCGACTCTCTCAATCACATTTACTGATAGTAACTCCAATTCTAATGACAAGGATTATTTCATGTTCCATGGCTCATTCACATAATTTACATCGTATGAGCCTGAATATATACATTTTTATTCCACAAGAAATCCGGACAAATTTGTCTTCAGAACCGACCGCCCTGCTATTCATTCGTGCAAATGAGTTGGCAGAAATTTATGGTTTCCACTTTCTAGGCTACACGAGAAGACATACATTCACGTATCCTCTAACACAGGAGAAGACATACATTCTCTACAAAATTATTCACTCTGGCTTTGACGGCTCTCTAATTTCTTTCAGTTACAGTTAAAATGTTTTTCCGCCGGGCTTGTTTAATGTTGGCTACTATTTTGTTGGTGATGGAGTTCAGCGCCTGTGTGTGGGCGAGAGATGTACAGAAAAGCCGTCATCTTTTGCAATCTCCTCCCTCTCGTCCTCCCATTTCCACCCTCCCACGCACTCCGTCTGCTTCTCGTCCTCCCTTTTTCACCTCCCCACGCACTCCGTCTGCTTCTCGCCCTCCTTTCTTCACCTTCCCACGCACTCCGTCTGCTCCTCGCCCTTTTCCCTTCATTCCATTTCCTCCACCTGCAGAGTAAAAATCAAGCAGCCTTAGCCCACGTACTACTACTTGTTTTATCGTTTATGTGTGGATATATATTACAGTGTTTTCTCTAAACGATTGATAGGTTGCAGTTTTGATGTCTGTATGTAGATGGTCAATTAGGACATTTTAAGTGAGAGTTATCTGAAATCACATTAGTTTACTGTATCAGCTTTTCCATGACTATTCTAAATAACATGGAAATTGATGTGATTACTATTATATTCACATCTTTTAGCTCTGTGTACTGTATGTAAAGGCTCAAGCACTCAATGTACTGGTTGTCTCTGTGGCAAGCAGTTCTCCACGTTGACAACCGGCATGCCATATAGTTCTACTCTCATGTATTGGAGTCTCTAAAATATATTACCATTTAGCAAGTGTTTGTTGGCTCAATGCTGCATCATTTTATTGGTCTAATGTTTTTTCTAAATTTATGGAAGTGAAAATTAATATGTACTGTTCGTTTCTTACTTGAATAACTCTGTCATGTTGCAAGAAGTTGCATGTAACATGCCGTTGTAAATGTACTCAATATATAGACAACCTCATTTTTGCCAGCAGTAAGATCCAAAAAAATACATAGAGATGCTACTATATTTGCCAAGCAGTTGGCAATGCAAACAAAACACAAACCACATAGATAGCTAGAGGGAAATTATAATTTTTTTATTAATCATAAATAAATTTACACAATATTTCGAATTCATATTACAAACTAAAACTTCTACAGCAATCTGGGACTGCAGCGATGATCCGGGTGGATATGCTTTCCACCAAAAATAATGTTACAACAGTTACCAAAAAGTTTCCAAGTATAGATACCCGTGATCTCCATAGATCAACCGTCCACCTTTACCGCTACACCACACATGCAATTTACTACTATTTAGAAAGAAGTTTCTTTTAGCTAATAACAAACTGCCCAAAGAGAGAATGGAGGCCGACGGGGGTTGAACCTTGACCATCGTCCTCCCAAAATATTACATAACCGTTGCGCAATTTATAGCCCTTATGTTTTTGGGGTAATATTAATTTAACCAATACTCGACCCGCCTATCCTTAGTTAAATAAGGGTATATGGTTAAAACAACCCCTATTTATGGAGTAAAATCAAATCCATAAAACAGTAAAGGGTTTATTACGAAGATTCAATTAGTTGAAAGGGATTATCTTTGTAATTAGTGGTTATAGCCTTTTTTTGGCTAATTTCATGTATAAAAAGGGGTATTAGGCTTTTGGTAGGCATCCAGGTGATGAGAAGGAGATTATGAGCTTGAAGATTTGTTCATTATTCCTGCACATTGGATAATAATGTTGCCATTGTGCTTGAAGGGAATATCTTGTAACACTTGTAATTGATTTTGGAGCTAATCAGATCGATCCCCCTATTGGAGCAGGACTCGGAGATGTAGTCCGACCCGCAGACGAACTCCGTTATCAATTGTGTTTTGTCTTCTATCTTTCTACTCTCTTTCTTTCAGTTCATTACCTTTATTATGCTTTGTTCATTTAAGCATTATTATGTTAATTCACTCAGATTAAAGCTTTGAATTAACTTGTGTAATATTGTTAAGCATTTGTCTGTAATTGTCATAGATCCTAATCAGATCAAGTTTGGTATCAGAGCTTTGTTTGACTAGTATAGCAGAATTGAATGCTAACAAGATCCAGGATTCAACGAGGCGAAGGCAAGCTTGAAGAATATAATCCTGAGATCGGAAAATGAAGAAATAATCCACCATCACAGATGGAAGGAAAAGGTGGTGAAGAAGGTTCTAAAGATAAGAGTATTTAGAAGACTCTTCAAAATTTGGAAACCATTGTACAAGTTTTAGTACAAGAGAGAGAGGACAAGATGCGAAGACGTGCAGCTCATGAGAACAAAGGGAAAAGACCAGGAGGTGACCATGAGCCTCCGAAAACACCCCCATCTCCTTCTTCTCCTTCTTCCCCGTCTTCTCCCTCTTCTACTCATTCTGAGTCTTCTTCTCTTTTCAAGAGTTCACATAAGCCTAAGATTAAATTGGATGTAAAATTTGATCTATCAAAGTATTGTGGGGAATTAAATGCTGAAAAATTAGATGGTTGGATTCAATAGGTTGAAGTCTATTATAGAGTCCAAAACCTCTTAGATGATGTTGATAGGATCTAGTTAGCTACTCTTCGGTTAGGAGGTACAACTCTAACCTGGTGGGAGATTAGAATTCAGGATGGGTCTTCACAACATGGTAAAATCAATTTAACTTGGTCAAACTTTGTTAATGCTCTCAAGAAGCAATTCTATCCCCTAGGCCATATGCAACAGTTAATGATGAACTAGCAACTTTTTAGGCAAGGGAAAGGTCAGTCTGTCCAGGATTACACCCATGATTTCAGAAAGAAGGCTATTGCATTAAATGTTCCATTGTATACCTAGGACACGTTGCTTAAGTACATAGGTGGTCTTCTCTCTTATCTGAGACATTCAATTTTGGTCTTGAATCCTAGTAACTTTGATGAAGTCTGTGTCCAAGCCACACACCTAGAGTCAAGAGGTAAGGGCTCTTTTATTGATAAGTCTGATAAGAAGCCATCTAAGTTTGAGAACAAATCCCAAAATAAAGGGAAGGGGAAAAAGATAGCTACAGTGAAGAAAGAGGGTGAAAAACCCACATGCTCACATTGCAAGAAAGAAGGGCATGATGATTCTAGGTGCTAGAAGCTGCACCCTGAAAAGAGGCCAAAGAGATATAGTGGAAACAAAGACAAACAAAAGACTGCTACTATAGTTCAACAGGATCTTGGATCTGACTCTGGAGATGAGACAAAGATCGTTGCTGCCGGAATCCAAGGTAAAGAAAAAGGTAGATCTCTCTCATCAGCTACAAGTTCTTCTAATATAAGTGCAAGTACAAGTAAAGATTCTACTCCTAAGAATGATAAGCAAAGGAATGAATTATTTCATATTCGAGTTGTTATCAAACATACTAAAGTTGATACATTATTTGATATGGGTTCTCAAGTTAACTTGATATCTGAAGAAATTGTTAAAAAGCTTAACTTGACTACAACACCTCATCCGAAACCATACCCTCTGGAATGGGTTTGCAATGATGCACAATTGCAAGTAACTAAACAATGTAAGATAAGATTTGCTATCACAGCAAACTTTGTAGATGAGGTAGAAGCTGATGTAGTCCCTTTAGATATTTGTGGTCTTGTACTTGGGAGTCCCTATTTGTATGATCGACAGGCTATCTTCTATAGAGGGGAGAACAAATACCATCTTTTCAAAGATAAGGTTGAATACATTGTACGGGCACATAAGGTAAAGACTAATCTTGCACTAGTTAATGTTGGTCAGATGAAAAGGTTAGTCAACTCTAGTAAGAACTTTGTATTAATGCTTGTAAAAGCCAAGAGGAAGAAACATCTGAGGCATTTAAAGGATGTGATCCTAAACATAAGGCTGAAATGGTCAAAGTTGTTTCCGCTTACGATGACTTGTTTCAGGAACCAAAAGGATTGCCTCCTAAGAGAGAGATACAACATGAGATCTAGTTGCAGCACGATGTGCCACTTCCAAACATTGGCATGTACTGGTTATCAGTCTTGCAAAATGAAGAGATCAAAAAGCAGGTTCAAGAGTTGGTTGAGAAAGGAGTTATTCATCCTAGCACATCTCCTTGCGGTTCTCCTATTGTGTTGGTTCCAAAGAAAGATGGGACTTGGAGAATGTGCATCGATTACAAGGCTTTGAACAAGATAAACGGTAAAGAACAGGTACCCTCTTCCTAGAATTGATGATTTACTTGATCAGTTGAAACATGCAATTTATTTCACTAAGTTAGACTTGTGTAGTGGATATCATCAGATACAAATTGCCGAAAATGATATTTGGAAAACTGCTTTTAAGACTAAACAAGGACTTTACGAGTGGTTGGTTATGCCCTTCAGGGTTTGTAATGCACTAGCTACATTCATGAGAGTCATGAATGATGTCTTTCATCCTTTTATTGATGATTTTGTCATAGTCTACCTAGATGATATTCTTGTATTCAGCAAGTCTTGGGAAGATCATGTAATTCATGTTAAAAAAGTCCTTGATGTATTAAGGAAAGAAAAACTTTTTGTAAAGATGTCTAAATGCAAGTTTGCTAAGACATCCTTAGTGTACCTAGGCTATGTCATAGGGAATGGTCAACTAAAAGTAGACCTTGCGAAGGTCGATTGTATTTTAAAATGGCCTAAGCCAAGTACAGTCACAGAAGTCAGGAGTTTTTTAGGTGCAGTTCAGTACTGGAGGAAGTTCATTGCAAACTTCTCTTTTATTGCTTCATCATTGCACACATTGACTAGTACGAAGGCAACTTTTCAGTGGGGAGGTCCACAACAGAAGGCTTTTGACACTTTGAAGGAAAAGTTGAGCACCACACCAGTTCTGGCTTTACCAGATTTACATCAACCATTTGAGATTGAGACAGATGCTAGCGGGTTTGCCATGGGAGTTGTACTCATGCAAGGAGGTAAACCAGTCTA
The DNA here is from genome assembly GCF_030272615.1 of Cryptomeria japonica. Classification (NCBI taxonomy): domain Eukaryota; kingdom Viridiplantae; phylum Streptophyta; class Pinopsida; order Cupressales; family Cupressaceae; genus Cryptomeria; species Cryptomeria japonica. The sequence continues at coordinate 45,369,527 of NC_081411.1, read as the reverse complement.
CTACCACTCTGAAACTTTTTCGGGAGCAGTAAGTAACTATCCCACTTATGATAAGGAACTTTATGCTTTAGTTCAGAGTGTTAAGAAATGGAAACACTACTTAATGGGCAAAGAAACTGTAATCCACACTGATCATCAGCCACTTCAGTATTTGCACTCACAGTCTAAACTGCAACAAAGTAGGCATTTTAGGTGGATGGGTTCTCTTCAACAGTTTCATTTGGTGATTAAGTATAAGAAAGGTGGCCATAACAAAGTAGCAGATATGCTCTCTAGGCCTCCAATTAAGAATGCTTTGATAATCCTTAAAAATAGTTCCATGGTTCATGAAAGTTTTCAGGAACAATATGCTAATGATGAGAACTTTAAGGACATATATGCAGCTCTAATCCAGGGTAAACATGTAGAAGAAAAAGATTACTATGTGCAGGATAACTTGTTGTACCACTTGGGTAAATTGTGTATTCCTAAAGATGAGCAGGCATAGGTGATTCGAGAAGCACATACCTCTTTGATTGCAGGACATTTCGGGGTAAGTAAAACATTGGTTCAATTACAAAAGTATTGTTACTGGCCTCGTATGCAAGAAACTGTTACAAAGTATATAAAGGGATGTGTAATGTGTGCAACTAGTAAACCAAGTAATAGGAAATTGGGTTTGTACACACCATTACCTGTACCATCTCGTCCATGGGAAAGTGTGTCTATGGACTTTGTGGGAGGTTTACCTATGTCTAGGAAGGGACATGATTATTTGTATGTTGTTGTTGATCGATTCAGCAAAATGTGTATTCTAATGCCTTGTAAGAAACAGGTCACTACTGAACTAACAGCTCATATGTACTTCCAATTTGTATGGGTTCATTTTGGGTTACCTACTTCTATTGTATCGGATCGAGATTCCCGATTCTTAGGGGAATTTTGGACATCTTTGTGGGGACTCATGGACACCAAGCTGAAGAAGAGTACAACCTTCCATCCGCAGACTGACGGACAGACAGAGGTAGTCAACAGGACAGTTGTTCATCTGCTTAGAGGTTACTGTAGCAAGCATCGTAAGTTGTGGGATGAGAATCTTCATTATGTGCAACATTCTTACAACCATGCAGCACATTCTTCTACAAAGAGGTCTCCTTTTGAGACTTGCTTCGACTATTTGCCAAAGACACCAATGGACTTTGCTTTTGGAAAGGACGATGTTATAGATGGACACCATGATGCAGAAAGGGCTTTAAAGTTCATCCAGAAGGTCCAAGCAATCCATCAGGTAGTAGAAGCATAGTTGGAGCAGAGCCAAGCAAAATACAAGGCTTGCCATGACAAGCATCGCATAGATCATCATTTTCAGGTTGGTGACCGTGTTTGGTTACATATCAGCAAGGAAAGGATGGAAGGTGAAGGTAAGAAGCTTAAACCTATCAGATATGGTCCCTTTGAGATCTTGGAAAAGATTGGTACCAATGCCTTTCGCCTTAATCTTCCTCCATATATGCAAATTTACTCAGTTGTAAATGTAGAAAATCTGAAGTTGTATGAGCCTCCAATTATATTTGAGGAAGAGGCTACTATTCAAATTCCTTCTGTTGATGATCTAGCACCTGAATACATGAATGTGTTACAAGAGGATGTCATCCTCGACAAAAATGTCAGATCTTCTAAAAGAGGTGGTGTTGAATACCTCAAAGTGGGACGTAAAGGGATGCACCCTGGTAAAGCAAGATGGATGGAGATTGGAAAGGTGAGGGAACTATACCCTCACCTACTTACTAAGTAATCAAGATTTTCGAGGTCCAAAAGCTCTCCAATGGGGAGGATTGATCCAGGTGGATATGCTTTCCACCAAAAATAATGTTACAACAGTTACCAAAAAGTTTCCAAGTATAGATTCAAACCCATGATCTCCATAGCTAAACCGTCCACCTTTGCCGCTACACCACACATGCAATTTACTATTATTTAGAAAGAAGTTTCTTTTAGCTAATAACAAACTGCCCAAAGAGAGAATGGAGGCCGACGGGGGTTGAACCTTGACCATCGCCCTCCCAAAATATTACATAACCGTTGCGCTATTTATAGCGCTTGAGATATTTTTGGGGTAATATTAATTTAACCAATACTCGATCTGCCTATCCTTAGTTAAATAAGGGTATATGGTTAAAACAACCAATATTTATGGAGTGAAATCAAATCCATAAAACAGTAAAGGGTTTATTATGAAGATTCAATTAGTTGAAAGGGATTATCTTTGTAATTAGTGGTTATAGCCTTTTTTTGGCTAATTTCATGTATAAAAAGGGGTATTAGGCTTTTGATAAGCATCCAGGTGATGAGAAGGAGATTATGAGCTTGAAGATTTGTTCATTATTCCTGCACATTGGATAATAATGTTGCCATTGTGCTTGAAGGGAATATCTTGTAACACTTGTAATTGATTTTGGAGCTAATCGGATCGGTCCCTCTATTGGAGCAGGACCTGGAGACGTAGTCTAACCTGTGGACGAACTCCGTTATCAATTGTGTTTTGTCTTCTATCTTTCTACTCTCTTTCTTTCAGTTCATTACCTTTATTATGCTTTGTTCATTTAAGTATTATTATGTTAATTCGCTTAGTTTAAAGCTTTGAATTAACTTGTGTAATATTGTTAAGCATTTGTCTATAATTGTCATAGATCCTAATCAGATCAAGCGACATCTTGAACTTTTTGCAACTGTCTAGAACTTCACTGATTTCCATTTTCTTCGCTATTCATCTAGAGATACTTGTTGCTACATTTTTTGTTCTTTTGTCCACATTCACAAACTCTATTGTTATTGCAACATTCCTTTCGTCTTTTCTCTACTCACCAAGCTCAATTGCTACTCTGAAAACTCAAACTAATTGTTGTTCTCTTTTTACTATTTTTAACTCAGACATTCCCTTGCTAAATTTCAGATTAAAAAATTTACCTATTATAATTTAGTTCACTACCAATGAATAAATTTCTATAGATCTCAAGAAGATATTCAATGACTCCTCTTAGATAAGTAGATGTCTAACTAGATCAAAAGAATTGAATTCCAAAATTCTCCCTTAATTCTAGACATGTTTCGTTCTAAATTTGCAACTATATCCATGATTCACAAACTAATTTTTAGGTGTTCAAACTCTCTAGTAAGTGTCTTTGTAAAAATATCTAGAATTTTCTGCTAAGAGCTACCTTACTTAACCTTGATTTCACTATTTTTGACCAGCTCCCTTATGAAATGATATCTCAATATTCTTGTTATGTCCATGAAAGAATTATATCTCAATGTGCTGGACAAATTAGATTCTTTGTCAAAGCTATTGAGGATACATTGTCACAAAATATATGAGTACCATTATCTTGTTCTTCCTTCAAATTACCTAAAATTATCATTATCCAAATAACTTGAATTGTTGCATTTGATGTTATATACTTAGCCTTAGTTATGGAAAGTGAAACTCTATGTTGTTTGTTAGAATCTCATGAAATAGCTCTCAATCCTAAGTGGAATATATCTTGATGTGCTTTTCCTATCATCTATACTTTCTACCCAATCACTATGTGTATATCCAAGTATCCCAAACTTATTCATTGTTGTATACAAGATACCATGCACCTTGGTGCCATTCACATACCTTAGGATTCTCTTAGCTACTTGCCAATGTGTGTTTGTTGGACTCTCCATAAATCTAAAAATCAAATTTACTACATGCATTATATTAGGCCTAATTACTATCAAATACATTGAAATTCTAATTGAATTATATACATAGTTGGAGTCACACTATTGATGCAATCTTGCTTTCTTAACTTTATACCTATGGTTATCGATGTTCATGGGAGTTATCTTTTTTGTATTCTAACCTTTTCAATATATTTCGCATGTTATTTTTGAGACATAAATATGGCATGGTTCATTTTACTTACTTATATGCCTAGAAAATAGCTTAAGGGACTAAAATACGTTATCTTAAACACTCTTATGAAGGCCTCGGTAATATCAACAATTAATAAATTATCATTTCTCATGAAAAACTAAGATATTTACATACAAACCAGCAACCAAAATATAACCATCACTTGACTTCAAGAATATAGTTGGCTCACCATTAGTTTTCTAAAGCCTTTTCTCAATAAATATTAGTCTATTCTTCTAGATACTATGACTTTGTTGCTTGATTTTGTCCATGAATAGATTTTTTTAATGCCAAGGAATTTCATAACTAGGTGGTTGCTTTATATACACTTTATGTTTCAACACTTTTGTCAACAAGGAAGACATCACATCTATTTGAAACACCTTCCACTTGTGTTGGACTACTGCTAAGAGTACATGAATAATTTCTATCCTTGCAATTAAAGCATGTACATATCATTGTAATCTCTTCTCAAACTATTGTTTGTATCCCCAAATAGCCAAAATTTCCTTATGCTTCTATACTCTTCTTTTCACATTACCTTTGGTGAAATAGACTCACTTCACACTAATAACTTGTTTATCAGCAGGAAAGTTAGTTCCCATGTTTTATTCATTTTTTATTTTTTATATTTCCTCATCCATGGCCTTGTTACAAATATAAGTTTGTGCTATCATTGATGTCAAAATTGTTGGTCTAGATGTGGTTTGTTTTGTTTGAGTAATACAACGTGGTGCTACAGATTGGTGAAAGGTGACCTATAATTATGTGCTCATTCAATTGTAATGTAGTTGTGTGAAGAACCATTAAAGGATTCTCTAGAATACATAGTATGATGTTTGGTAAAGATTCTAGAACTATAGTAATAAGTCTTATATTATAGTCTGGTGATGTCATCTTGTTAGTCTAGGTGTATAACTTGCATACTTTGAATATAGTCTTATACAATGTGTATGCGGGAAAAGCAGGTCGATAGAACTCAATATGTGAAAATATTCTAAAAGACTTGTCCACACACACACATAGGACTTCTTGGTGCAAGCTATGGAGTCATGAAGTATAACTCAGCTTCCCAAGGTGGGCCCCATGGTTCTCTATCTTACAATGTCCATCAAACCAATGTTTTTTCTCTCAGATCACTGAGCAAAATGGTTTCGGGATGGCAAATGCAAGAACGAGGGATGCTTTGATAGATTTTAATATGAGATGAATCCTAATCTATGCATGATTCTAGAAATGCAATAAACTAACTATAAGATGACAAGGTTAGTAAACAAACTATCCTAGCATACTATATTAGTTAATGATTTAAGCTAATGATAATAGAAATACTCTAAACATGCATATTTAGACTAATTCCTGATTTCAAAGAGGCTAAAATGATGAGCATAAAAATGATGTATGAAAGCTTGAATGTATTTGAGCATAAGTGTGATACTACAAATTTGGAGGATGATCAAAATTAAGGAATGAGAGCTCTATTTATAGCAAAAACTGGGCAATGGATGGTTAGGATTGAAAGAGTTGATCAAGGGTTGAGTTTGAAAGTTGGGGATCCATGTTTGCAATTTGAACCAATGAAATGGTGACAAGTGTCAACATAGGGTTGGGTTGAGAGAAGGGGTAGGAGACATTAAATGCCTGAGAAGACCTTATGGTTATCTAGAAGGTAAGGGTCAAGTCTAAATTAAGATTACCCACTGGATTAAGAGTTAATCCAAGGATAAACCTTTGTGCAAATGATTAAGAGATAATCATGGTCAAAGCATTAAATGCTTGATGAGACCCTTGGGTTGGATGAAGGTTGAGTTAAAAGAAATAATTTAACCATGTAAGAGGGTTTGAGTTAACCATTAATGGTTATGAGGACTTTGGGGAATTAAGTGGTTGAAGGTTTGAAGCCTTTAATGGTTATCAAAAACTTTGAGGAATTAAGTGGTTGGAGGCTTGAAGCCTTTAATGATTATCAAAGACTTTGTGGATTTGAGAAGTGACCTCCCCTTGCTTAGGGATGTGACAAAGTTTAGAAGATGGGTTAGGCTAATTAGAAGCGATTAGAAGAGTCTAGAAGGGATTAGATAGGGGTTTAGGAAGGCAAGTGGGAGATGTAGGATTTTGCAAGTGGATGGAGAGATAATGATTTAATTGAATTAAATGATTTTCATTCAATTTGGTTACAATTTGGGGAAATTAAATAAATTAGATTTATTCAATTTAGGATAACTATTTAATTAAATTTGAATTTAATTAAAAGTGGATAGGGGGAATTTAATTGAATAAAATGATTTATTCATTAAATGGGTATAGTGAATTTAATCGAGTAATTTACTTAATTAAATAGTGGAATGTGGATAATTTAATTAAATTGGATTTAATTAAATAGAAAAATGAACATAAAATATTTATTTCGGAATATGGTCATTTTTATACATCTACATTTTGCCCCTCTTTGAAGTGATGTGTGTGCACATGTTATTTCAAAGAAAATGATGCGTTATCATGATTTATGATCAAATGAAATTTTTGCGTCGCTATTTTGATTTACAAGTTGTGCCCCAGATTTGATTTAATGCGTGATGCCCCAGATTTGATATTTTGATGGTGATGCCCCCTTGGGAGATGAATCAATTTTTTGAAAATTTTGATTTGATTTGATGAGTTGTGTAGATGTGTAGGATTAAGTCGATGTAAAATGTGTATAAATTGATTCATCTCCCGATAATGTATAGCGTGCAAGGTATAGTGGAGACTGCGACCATATTACAGGTCCGTTTGGCTAACCCTAACTTCATTTTCCTCTTATAAAAAGGAGAAAAGAGCTTTGATTTGATTCATTTGTGCCTTGTTGACTTTGGAGAAAGAGAATTTGGTCTGAAGAGAAAATGCCTATTCCGTATTCCAGACACCGTTTCGAGTGCGTTTGGAGGTACCGGAGACCTACAACGTATGGACCACCAGTAAGTCAACGTTTTTGACCCTCTTTTGATTTTTGATTTGGTCATTTTTAGTCATTTTTTTATTTTTAAAACTCGATTTTAGCGTTTTAGCGCGTCAAAGTCGTAAAGTAACGCATACAAAAAATGAAGTAGCGCATCAAGTTTATTTTAGGGGGTGCATCGAAAATAAAATAGGGTAGCGCATAGACGCAAAATAGTGCATGGCGAATGTCGGGTAGCGCGTAGGGTCAGTAGGGTAGCGCATAGGGGTCACAGGGGTTCGCATGGGTAAGGGGGTTTAGTGCATAGGGTCAAACAGGTAGCGCTTGGGAGGTATAGATTAGTGCGTAGAGTCAGTCTAGTGCATAGGGTAGGTTAGGTGGCGCATGGGGGGAAAGATTTAGCGCATAGAGTCAGTCTAGCGCATAGGGTGAATAGATTAGCGCATAGGGTGAATAGCCTAGCGTGTGGGTGAAGTTTAGCGCAGCGGGAGTCTATTTTAGCGCATCTGGAAAAATTTTGCGAGATGAGCCGATTTGTAAATTTGTTGTGTTTGTCTGTCATGATTTTATGGATTTTTCCAATATGAATGTCGATATAACTTGTTTTGATTTGCGATTTTTTCAAGTTATGTATAGATATCAATGTGGTGTTTTGATCAAAATATGATTTGTTTGCGTACCGTGTTTCAAGTTCAATGTGGGAAGCCTGATTTGTGATACAAGTTGATATGGGTTGGAAACTTGATTTGTGTTACAAGCTGATATGGGTGGGAAACTTGAGTTGTTTTACAAGTTTATGTGATTGTGGAGACTTGAGTTTTGTTACAAGTTTTGATATGGTTTTTGATAACTTGAGTTGTGTTACAAGTTGATATGAAATGATAGGATTTTGAACTTGATGTAGATGAGCAAATTGTTTCATGTTGTTGATGTGAGTTTGATTTTGATATCGTTGTTTTGATGTGGAAACTGATATTGGATTTGTTTTGCTTATTGATAGGAGCGATTAGGTGTGGTTCAGTCGAGGGAGAGATTTCCGAGACCGTGGACATTGATACCGCGGTTGACTCAGACCGACCTGGATATCATTGAGAGATGTGGGTTGACCTCCCTTTTGGATATGCCTCGGTTCGCTATGAACCGAGGGCTACTGACAACATTAGCAGAGAGGTGGCATAGCGACACAAACACCTTCCATTTTGCTACTAGAGAGATGACAGTCACACCAGAGGACTGTTACAGGATCCTGTGGATTCCCATTGTAGGTGCACTACTACCATATGAGTATTTGGAGGAGGGTGGGACAGAGCCACTACACCGTATCTTCCATGATGAGATGGTTTGCGGCTATGAGATCCTGTGGCAGGATTTTTTGGACCTGGATTATATGCCACTGCCATCTGTACTAGCAGGGTTTATTGGTGGATTCCTTTGTCCTGATCGCAGGTCAAAGGGATTCTTTGTGGGATGGGGGCTGGTATTGGAGGAGATGGTGACACAAGGGTAGAGATTTTTATGGGGATCAGCTATGTTGGCCCATCTATATAGGGGTCTACATGAGGTGGTATACCTTGGTTACGACAGTTTGTCAACTAGCGTGACACTGTTACAGGTATGGTACTAAGAGCACATTCCAGCGATGAGGCCACTAGCAGACAGGGACAGGCCTATGGGATGCGCATATGCATATGGATATAGGGGTCTAGTTGTCCAGCATAAGCTGGGCAAACTAGAGCATTGGAGGAGAGTACTTGATAATATAGATATGGTCACCTGGCAACTGTATACAGGATGCGAGGTGTGGGCAGAGGACGGGCTGGAGATGCCCTTTGTTTTTATGACTAGATACCTGATCGAGAGGACCCCGTTTATGATAGAGAGGTTGTGGTGACTCGAGTTTTGAGGCAGTTTGGGCGCCAGCAGGGTATTCCACAGGGAGCGTGCCTATATGCATGGCGGCAGCAGGATGTAGCGGATTAGGGTCCGACCATTGATAGTGCAGTGGCGGTGGAGGAGTTTGTCAGGTTGGCGGGGCAGATATGGGATTATGCCCCTGAGATTCAGGATGCGAGCATGACTGATGAGTTCGCCAGATTGTTTGCTGTGCGGGCGGTGGCCAGGATATTTGATCCTGATGAGATGAGGCTAGCTTTTGATTCCGATGAGGAGGAGGGAGAGGGAGATGATGATGATGATGGAGAGGATGGAGGAGATGGACAAGGGAGAGGAGCTAGAGGGAGGCAGGGAGGTAGAGCTAGGAGAGGAGATAGGGGTGTGGAGAGAGTGGTGAGACAGGGGGTGTTAGACAGGGGGAGAGGTGGCTTAGCTATTGGAGCTGATGGAGAGGGGAGAGTGGGGGAGGTGCTAGCTGCAGTGGGGGACACTGATGAGGCGAGGTGACCAGCGCAGAGGAGGAGGACATATGTGCTCCCGCCTCCAGCATCGAGGACAGGTAGGGTTGGAGGGGTTGCCCCTGTACAGGTACCACTATGGGTTCAGATCCCTACACATGTTGAGGATGCGTAGATCCGGACCCTACAAGTGACTGTACAGCAGCTGCAGGCACAGATTTTGACATATCAGCGACAGATTTCTTAGTTGACCACTGAGCGGGATACCGAGATAGAGCAGAGGGAACGAGCGGAGGAGGTGGTGTCCAGCATGCAGAGAGCAACTGCAGGTGGTCCGATGAGAGACACCTTAAGAGAGCTAGCACTGAGAGCTTAGGAGGTGGAGTACTATCGGCGGCACTATGAGGCTGCGGTACCCAGGGACCGGTGAGTACAGAGCTTTGCACAGTCGAGATCTAGTCGATCTCGAGATACTGGGTCGCGGTCTGAGAGCTGAGGTGTGACAGGGCCACTAAGACAGGACCCTCCTAGGGATCCAGGGGTGGGTGCATCTGGAGCTAGACCATCTCCATCAAGGGATAGTCATACTTGAGAGACATGGTCTCTGTTGTATTTTTTATCATTGTTATTCTTTGTACTGGACACAGTGTTGATACATTTTGTACATTTTGATCATTTTTGAGATATATATATACAACACCATTTTTTTTGATCATGTGGTGTGTTTATATGGATGTATGTTATGTGGGTTATTTCTTTATGATGATGCAATGCTGTAAATATATGATATAATGTATGATGTAGGATGTATATTTTTATATGCTGTGAGATGTATCTTTAAAATGAGATGTATGATTTGATATGCAACTAAATGTAAAATAATATGCAAACATGTGAAATGATATGCAACTAATTGTAAAATGATATGCAACGATGTTAAAATGATATGCAACTATGTTAAAATGATATGCAACTAATTGTAAAATGATATGCAACTATGTTTTTGGTAGCATCCTCATTCTGTATTTGCCATCCGATATAGCCATTTGTTTGCTTTCTTTGTAGATATCATCATTGAGCATTGATTTGTTTAGGATATGTTGAAAATTTATACAAGCATAATGGTATAATTGAACCATAAAGACCTGAGAAAAATTTACATGATATTTGATTTTGTAAGATAGCACAAGCATCAAGGTATAATTGAACCAGGACGACCTAAGTGCGTATTGCGTAAATAGACAAGATTAAATCATTTGTATGTGTGAAGTGGAATCAGGCCTTCAGTGATATTTGACGTATCATGTCTCAAGGCAAGTATTCACATAGTACAAGTGATTGCCTCCCAGACAGAAGACTAAGAAAATATTGGAAGTTCCTCATGATCTCTAGCTATGAAGCATTTAGTGAGAGAAGGAAGAGAATCCAAATAATCAAAAAAAGTTCAAAATGCAAAACTAGTCAAGATTTTATGCGATAATGCAACATCCAGTACTTCAGAAAATCATCCATCCTTGGTATTTTTGTGAATTTTTTTGTTTTGTGATGAAGCGTCATTTTTGGTTGTTGGATGTCATGCTTTTGAGTTTTGCAAATAGCCTTGATGTCTTGAATGTTTGTAATATTTAGATGATTGGAATGCCCCTAGCTAAGTGTGCCTCTTGATGTGAATATGTACAGTGATTTTGAAGCCATGGTGGATTTGTGGTAAGAGGATATATATATGGATAAACCAGGATAGTGACTACGCTAAGTATGTCTTGAGTGGATATGTGCTAAGTGTCGGGCAATGGCTGATAGTTTTTTAGACGGACAAATAGTATTTTGGCTTTTTCCGTGCATGAGGCTACTTAAGTGTAGTACTTCTTTAGATGGATGTTGTTAGTTGGTTCGTCAAGCACATCTCCTTCTGAAATTGTTAGCTGATAGGCACCTGATCTATAGACTGATATGATAACATAGGGATCCAACTAGTTAGGTTCAAATTTCCCTTTCTTTTCTCAATCTTGCTGATTTCTTGGATTTTCTTTGAGGACTAGGTCACCAACCTTGAAGTTGCGGGGGATGACTTTGTGATTGTAGCTCCTGCACATGCATTGTTGATATGCTTTGAGATGAGTATATGCATGCTGACGTCTTTCATCTAATAGTTCAAGGTCTTACAATCGGTTAACTCGATACTCTTTATCTGGGATTAAGCCTTTCAAAGAGACTCTGAGAGATGGGATTTCTACTTCCAGGGGTAAAATGGCTTCTGATCCATATACTAATGAGTATGGTGTTGCTCCTGTAGGTGTACGGATGCTGGTTCTATATGCCCAAAGTGCTGGATTGAGTTCTACGTGCCAATCCTTGCCTGCATCATTCATTGTTTTCTTGAGGATTTTTAGTATTGTCTTGTTAGATGCTTCCGCTTGACCATTTCCCTGTGGGTAGTATGGTGTAGAGAACCTATGTTGGATTTTGAATTTTTCACATAGTTCTTGGACATCTTGATTTTTGAAAGGCCATCCATTATCTGTGATGATTGAACTTGGAATACCATATCTGCAGATCAGATAATTGAGGATAAAAGAGGCAATTTGTTTCCCAGTCACTGTGGTCATGGGAACTGCTTCTACCCATTTGGTAAAGTATTCTGTTGCTGTTATAATGAACTTGTGTCCATTTGAAGATGAAGGATGAATTTTGCCTACTAAGTCCAGTCCCCACTGACAAAAGGGCTAGGATGTTGTAAATGGCTGTAGTTCCTGTGCTGGTGCATGTATCAGATTACCATGGATCTGGCATTTAGGACATTTCTTAGCGAAGTGATATGAGTCTTTCTCCATTGTAGGCTAGTAGTATCCCATCCTTAGAAGCTTTTTAGCAAGAGTAGTGCCACTTGAATGTGTGCCACAAATACCTTCGTAAAGCTCATGTAAAGCGGAATCAGAATCATTACGATCAAGGCAACGAAGAAGAGTACCATCTAGACCTCAACGATACAAAGTATCAGCGGTAAGGGTGTAATGAGCAGCTTGTCGGATAAAGTTACATTTTTGGTTACGGGATTGGTCAATTAGTAAGATATTGTGTTTGAGGTAGTCATATATTGGTCCATATAATGGAGAATCTGAACTAGTCAAGGCATAGATAACATGGGATTTGGAGTGGTCATAGGCTAGGGAGAACAGTTGCTCTACCAGGAACTCGTAACGACTCTGTTGCTCTGGAATTTGTAGTAATGAAGCAATAGTAGCCATTGCATTGGCTGCTTTGTTGTTCAATCTCGGTATTTGCTCAAAGGTAATGTGTACAAAATATTGTTTGAAGTCATCCACCATTCGTTTGTAGGGTAGTAGCTTGTCATCCTTTGTCTGATAGTCATTGTTGATTTGATGGACGACTAGTTGTGAGTCTCCATAGAACTTTAACTCTATGATTTTCTATTCTACGACCATTTTGATGCCTATAACCAATGCCTCATATTCAACCACATTATTTGTGCATGGAAACATAAGCCTATATGATCTTGGTATAGTGTGTCCTTCAGGAGTGATGAACAGAATGCTAGCACCTGAACCATGTTGCGTATAGGATCCGTCAAAATATAGGGTCCATTGTCTGGTAGAAAGAGCAAGAACATCCCTATCTAGAAATTCAATCTCCATGGTGTGTTTGCCTGGTAGCGGTGCTTCAGCAGACTGATCTGCAATTGCTTGTCCTTTGATCGCTCATCTTTCTATGTATTGGATGTCAAATTCACTGAGAATCATGACCCATTTAGCCAATCGACCTTTAAGAGCTGCCTTACTGAGTAGATATTTGAGAGGATCAATTTTTGCGACTAACTTAATGGTGTGTGCTAGCATATAATGTTGGAACTTTTGAGATGCGAAGACCACTATTAGGCAAGCCTTTTCAATGAATGTATAGTTGAGTTCATAGCCATTCAATGTTCTACTGATGTAATATATGGCACGTTCCTTCCCTTGTTGATCTTCTTGTGCCAATAGTGCCCCTAGCGATATATCTGTTGTTGACATATATAGGATAAGAGGCTTTCCTGTGACTAGTGGTACTAGAACTGATGGATTCATCAGGTACTGTTTGATTTGGTAAAAAGATTCTGCACACTTGGTCTCCCATTTGAATGGTACATTTTTGTGTAGTAAATGGTTAAATGGTAGACTTTTATCTACTAGCTGAGCGATGAATCGCCTGATTGATTGAAGTCGTCCTTGTAGAGATCTGAGTTGACTGATATTCTTCGATGGTGGCATGTCCATAATGGCTTGTACCTTTGCTGGATCTACTTCAATACCTTTAGCTAAGACAATGTAGCCTAGTAACTTGCTTGATGTAACCCCGAAGACACACTTCTTAGGGTTGAGCCTGACTTGGAATTTCTCCAATTGATCAAAGATCTTTGTTAGGATGCCAACATGTTCTGCTCTGGTGAAGGATTTAGCTAGTAAATCATCCACATAGTCTTCCATAAATGTGTGCATCATGTCATGCAATATTGTTGTCATTGCTCTTTGATAAGTGGCCCCTGCATTCTTTAAGCCAAAAGGCATAACATTCCAATAGTACGTTCCCCAAGGATAGGTGAACGCGGTTTTATCTTGATCTTTTGGGGCTATTTTGATTTGATTATAGCCTGAGAAACCATCCATTAGTGAGAGCATTGCATGGCCTACAATGAGATCTACAATTATGTCGATACTGGGCAGAGGAAAGTCGTCCTTTGGACAAGCTTTGTTGATGTCTCTAAAGTAAGTGCATATTCTGATACTACCATCTGGTTTTGATACTGGAATGATGTTGGAAATCCATTCTGCATAGTCAATGGGTCGGATGAATCCGACATCTAATAATTTCTTTAGTTCAGTTTTGACCATGAGTGCCACCTGTGGATTCATTTTTCGTAGCTTTTGCTTGACTGGTTTAACTCCTGAAGAGATGGACAAGTGATGCATGATTAAGTGTGGATCCACTCCAGGCATATCAGCATAGGACCAAGCAAAGTTAATTTTTTGTTCTTTAAACAAGATGATGAATGCTGATCTTTCTTCCTCTGTTAGAGATTCTGCAAGGTGTAGGTTCCTAACTGCGTCCGTGGTGCCAATGTTGATTGATTGAGTGGGCTCAATCAATATGGGTGATCGCTCATGAAAGTACTCAGGAAGAGTGTCAATTCTCCCATCATTAGGTGCCTTAAAAATGTTTTCACCCTCAGATGCGTCCTTTATTTTTACTTTTTTGTGATCTAGAGCTGCCATTGACTGGTTTTCAGCATCAGATCCTTCATTTGGTTTATTTTTGTGACTGAGAGACTTGGCACTCCCTAGTTTGTAGACATCATTACTTTTTTCACTGGTAGAGTCTATTTCTTGATTTACGGTACATAGGTAATGGATAATAGATTCATCATCTGGGAAAATTGGTATATCATGGATTTCAGGTTCATCCCAGTCGATTAGGTCAGGAAAGACAAGTGGTAAGGAATCGTTAGGTGGATCCAGTTTGGCTATTGTGAGTGTTAGGACAGAGTTTTCATCGTGATTGTTCTTGGTTTTAAAGAAGTCCAGGATTTCGTCGATGTCTTTGATGGTATTATCTTCCGCATATACTTGTTCATAATGTTCCTACTCGCTTTCCTTGGTGTCATAGATATTCTGCGTTCCAAATTCAAGAGGTCTATCTTCTGCGTTATGTTCTTCTTGAGAAAGAAATATAGAATCAGTATCATTAGGGATATCTATATTAGCATTGGAACAGGTACCCCATTCATATTCATTGGAATCAGTCTCCGAGGCATCGTCCCAGATTCTATCAGTGCTGTAAACTAGTATGTTGTATGGTGAAAACAAATCTTTGATGATAGATGCCATTTTGATAGTTTTTGTTGATTCTGTGTTAGAGTTGTCTTCTATTTTCTGTATTTGTTCATAGACTGTGCTTCTTCAGGGAGGAATAATGGTATCTAGAGATGATTTTATTGTTTCTTGAGATATTGGTGTTTGAATATGAGCTATTGCTGTAGATATGGCCCTTTTGTGTTTTAGAAGTTTTTCTTGATATAACTTCTGATCTTGATGTTCCCGTGCCTTGCGGATTGTTTCTGCTGATTCAAAGAGTGCTTCCTGCCAGGATTCTTCTTTGTACTTCGTCTTTACTTTCCATTGAGGTTTTATAGCTAGGTGGGGTGGCCTTTTTAATAGGAAGGTGAGCTCACAACCCAAGCCTGCTTTGTTTCTATTGGGTTGTGAAGAAAGATTTATAGGTTCAGTGACTCCTTCCTTGCGTTTCCCAATAGGTCCTTTACCATCATATCCCATTTGCTGCATGATCAAGTATCCTTTTCCATATAGGTGTGTAGGTAGAACAATATCCAGAGTAGCTGCTCTATTATCTTCTTTCTCATCTTTGTATAACTAGCTAAGAATATCCTTATCTTCTGATTCATGTGCCAGAGTGCCCAATTGGATGAAGGAACCATCAAATTTAGTGATAGGCTAAGTGACCAGATGCGTTGATGTAGTAGGCAATCCATAAGATCTAGGTGATGTTGGCAATTTGGCCAAACATAAAGGCTCCAAAGATTATTCCCCCATACCGTGGTCTTTGATTTGCATGTGCTGTTTGAAGTCTCCCCATAAGGAGTTGGATTGTGTTATTTGTTGATCTGATGTTGAAGATCATTGCTTTTCTCTATTATGAGGAACCAAACTGTCTTGGGCTGCCCCCAATTGCTTTGCAATGTTGAAATAGATTGTGATCAGCAGATATGGAGACCTCTTGTCCGTCATAAGGAAATTTGACACACTGGTGATACGTAGAAGGTACTGCTTGCATTTCATGTATCTAGGGTCGCCCTAATAAAATATTGTAGGTAAGGTCTATGTCCAAGACCTGACATATAGTATCCTTTTGTATTGATCCTACTTGAATGGGTAATATTATAGTTCCTTTAGAGGATCTTTCCTCATCATCATATGCCTTTATGGTAATCTTCTTGCAGGGATCAATAGATTCTTCTAAGAAGCCTAATGTATGGATAAGCTTTAAAGTACATATATTAAGTCCGGCTCCTCCATCTATTAGGACTCTTTTTACTCGGTGTTTGTAAACAATGACTTCAATATGGAGAGGAGTATTATGCAGATGGATTAAGGAAGCATCGTCATGTTCTGAGAAGGTGAGGTTATGAGGTCCAGTCATATGGGCAACCATGGCTTGAAATTTATCCTTATCCAAATTTTGAGGTACATTGGTTTCCAATAGCGCTTGTTCTAATATGTCTTTATGCTTTGGTGATAGTTTCATCAATTCTAGTATAGATATCTATGCTGGAGTTTTACAGAGTTGGCTAACCAAGTCATATTGGATTTTTGGGGTGATAGTTGTAGGTGCAGTATGTCCTTTCAGGACATATTTCTAAGTTTGGGTTGTTACATTGACAGATTCATGATCACGCTTATCTCGGATGGTGATGACATTTACTTGATGATCTTCAGTTGATATGTGATTTATGGTGTTGTTGTAAATATGGTTGATACGAGCTCCGCGTGTATCGTTCGAGGTTGAAGCTCCATCTTTGTAATTTGGAAGAGGATTTTTAAAGGCTCCATGATCACCATTTGTTTTGAGACCATCTATTGTTAAGTCACCTCGATCAATCATATCTTGCACCACGTGTTTTAACCTCATGCAATCATTTGTCTGATGACCCTTGTTACGATGGTAATCACAATAGTGTGAATCATTCCACCAAGGTGGTTTGATTTGAGGTTCATACTTGCTGATTGGAGGCAAGAAAAGAATCTTGTGTGCCAAAAGTTCTCTAAATGCTGATTCTAGTGATTGCCCCAGTGGTGTGAAGATACGCTTTTAGAAATTGTTTGTGTTGTTGCATGAATTGTTGTTAGGTCCTGGATTCATGTTTTTGTTTTGAGTATCATTGGTGTTGTTTGTGTTGAGTTGTCCTTGATCAGTGTTTTGTGCATATGTGTTAGCATTTGGATTAGCATTTTTAGGATTTTTTGTGTTTTGAGGATTTCCAGATAATGCGAGTACTGGTTGCTTAGATTTGGGATCATGTGTTTCATTGTTGCCTTCGTTCTTGTTTCGAGTCCAAAATCGAGATTTGTCAAGGTTGGTGTTGTTCTGGTTATTGTAGTTTGATGAGTTTGTTCCTTCCTTGTAGAATTTGAGTGTTCCCTTTTTGACACATGCTTCTTCTACTTGAATGCCAATTAATTTAGCGAAAGATGGTATGCATTGAAGTTTTAGTCTGTAACTCATTTCACTATTCAAGTTATCGATGAAGATTTCCATTTTCTCCTTCTCGGGAATATCTCAAGGATATCTGGATACCATACGTCACCAGCATTGAAGGAATACCATGAATGTTTCATTATTCTTTTGTTTGGTGTTGCAAACATCTAGCATGGTTATGGCATGTTGGATGTTATAGGAATATTGGGTTATGAATTTGTTAACCAATTCATCAAATGATCTGACAGGTGGTGTAAATTTGGATAACCATTCCATGGTTTGCCCTCCCAAGCTTCTTGGGAATAACCTCATCAAATAGGTGTCATCATGAGCAAATTCAAGGCTCATTTTGCAAAATTTTCGAACATGATCTTGGGGATCACTTTTCCCATCATATTTATCAAATTTGGGAACGTCTGAGTTTGGAGAAAAAGGTACTATGTTTAATCTTCTATCAAATGGATAAGGAAAGATTTTGTTTAAAGAGTACCGCATGGTTGTTCCTTGTTGCATATCTTGTATTTACCTTTGCAACATTTGCATTTGTTGAGTAAGGGCAGCCAAAGGTATATTGTCTTATCAAGGGAAAAGTTCTTCCCTTGTATTTGTTCTTAGCTGAAAAGGTGTGGTAAATGGTATATTTTGCTCTGGTGTTTCTAGTTCGGGTATACGCATTTCTGGTATGCGTTGTTCTGGAATGTGTTGCTCAGGTGTGGGTTGTTCAAAGTTATGAGTTTCTTCTTCTCTTTGTTGTTCTCGATATGCATATTGTTGAGATCCAGTTTTAAAGATGTTTGAGTCTAAATCTTCGGGAAGTTTAACACCTTTACTTGTAAGCATGAGCAGATATTTTTCTTTGTCATTTTCCATGAGCCTTTCTACAAGCTTTTGGAATGAAGGGTTTTCCTGACATTCTTGAAGAAGTGCTTCAGTAATTTCAGGTTCTTCTAAGGGTGGAACTTCAAAAGGATTTGATAATCTTCGATTCATACTAGACTCAGTGTGTGTCTCACTTTGTTTGTTTCTTTGAGAGCGAGTAACATACATTTTAGTAGAAACTTTCAGTGATGAAAGGGACAAAAGCCTCATTGATATGTTGCTCGGGGATGGGTGGTTCTGGTCGAGATATGTTATAAGTGATACACTCGTCGGGTAAGAATGTTGGATTGATTTTTCCACTGCGGTTTATGGTTTGATTAAAAACAGACTTTTGACAGTAGGCTCTTGTCTTCAAGGGTTCCTTGTGAAATTCGTTGGATTTGTTTTGGATATAACGTTTGACGTGATGAAGAAATACCCGATGAGATTTGAATAGTTGATGATTGATGTATAAGAACTTGTTTCTCTTGATGAATTTGGAAAAACTTTGTTGTTTCTTCAACGTGACGTTACGATAAAGGTTCTTTCTTCTCAAAATATGAGGATTAGTCATGCATGAGTGATCAATGGTTTCCTTTGATTTGTTTGGATTTAGTTGATCTTGTTTGAAAAATTTCAAATCTTACTCTATCAAAGTGAAGGTTTAGATGCCCCTTCACGACAAAGTGTGTCAAATGATATGGATAAAAGCTTCCTGATATGGAGACTGGATTTGACAACTTGAAAATTTTAAAGAAGTGTTTTTGTGAGATTAAATCCGTCAGATGGTAAAGGATTCTGTTGATACAAATGATGAGGTTTCCAGATTATGATAAGATAGATATGTTTTATCATGCAATTCGTTTAGGATTTTACAACGTTTGATTTGACACAAATTAGTGTAAGAAATAGTCTTAACAGTTTGTTTTTGCTATTCTTGTTTGATGAAAAATGATGTTTGATGGAGAAGGCTTCTGAAAATGTTTTTGAAATTTTG
Organism: Cryptomeria japonica; assembly: GCF_030272615.1. Taxonomy (NCBI): domain Eukaryota; kingdom Viridiplantae; phylum Streptophyta; class Pinopsida; order Cupressales; family Cupressaceae; genus Cryptomeria; species Cryptomeria japonica. The sequence goes on along the minus strand of NC_081411.1, from coordinate 45,350,196 downwards.
AAAATTCCTCACTGTTTTGCTCTCTGTTTTTGTGTTTTGGATCACGCGCTAAAAAAGAGACTATATGCGCTACAAAATTTACCCCACGCGCTAAAACAATGACCACAGGCGCTAGGCTACCCCCAGACACGCACTAAAGTTTTGAATATTCAAAAATATTTTCTATTTGTTTTGAAAAATCTATGCGCTACCCTGGGCCTACAACGCACTAGCCTGTGAACCCAATGCGCTAATGTTTAGCCTCCATGCGCTAGACTGATGCTTCCACGCGCTAGATTGTTTCTTTGATGTGCTAAATATTTTCACACACTTTTTGCCTTGAGATGAAACGCTACTGTTTGGAACTGACGTGCTAATTTGATGTTTGGATGCACTAACAGAAAGTCCACACGTGCTAAGAAGTTGCTCTTATGTGCTAAACTGCCCTGATTTTTCTTTTGGTTGATTTTTTTCAAATTTTGAACTTTTGTTGTGAGATTTTCAAGTTCAATGGATGATTTTTTGAAGTAGTAAAAGCAAGCATGGCACAAAAAATACAACCATTTTGCCTAATATAACAAAAAGTGTATGTTCTTCAAGGATGTGTTCAAATCCCCAATGTTTTAACAGGTTTTGATATGAATAATACACCTCAGAAAGACTCTTTAGTCAAGGGTCATAAATAACATCATAGCCCACTAGTCTCGATACTCCGTCAGCTCAAATAGCCATGTCACCCCCTAGGGGGCGCCCATTTTTTTGCCTTTTGCCAGAAATTAACCCAAAGTGAATCGCTTCACAGTTGAGTAGTTATCTTGGGAGATATATGGTGAGTAATCTTAGGGGTGGATTCTTCCCCACCCTTGCACTATGATGTTATAAATGTCTAGTTACTGACTTGGTTCAAAGCTTCTATTTCTATGGTTCGTAATCAGGCTTCCCGTTCGGCCGTCAGTGATAAACTCTCTCAGGAGGCTTCCCAACCTTTAGAACAAAGGCTTTACGTATCTCAAGGATACTGGGGGAAGGCTAATCACTGCGTGCAATCGTTGAAAAGGACTTTCGTCACTTTCCACGTTTGATTATAGTGGGTTGGAATTCTTGGCATCAAAGTCGTTCCCCACTTAGGTCGTTCCCTTCACACCGACCATAAATGGCTTTAAGAGTTGATTTCAACTCCTCGGGAAGGCAGGCTTGCTAAAGGTTTTATTGCTTGAAGTAAAGAAAGCTTTTAAGAGTGGTCTGGATTTTTGATCACCCAGTTAAGGGGAGAGCATATTCCTTTCACTTTCGAAACAAGGCAATCAAGTTGTTCTTTTTAGCCTTTAAGACAATGATTGCCTAAAATCTATATGGAGATGTTGCTCCATGAAAACATGGCATTTATTTTATCCTTTTAAGGCAATGATTTTCTGATCTATGAAAAAGAATTGTTCAACAAAGCAAAATTTTCGATCTTGGTGGTCAACAAAAGAAATCGATAAAAGAAAATTTCCAACTCTACCTGCAAGAAATTGTCAGAGTCTTGCAAAATTCCAATCGAATAGTTAGAAAATCTGGATTTTGGTGGACTTCTACAAGTCTAAATTTTATTTCGGTTACAATTTTAATTTTTTGCTCTCTGTCTGTGATGCGCTATAGAAAGGACTGTATGCACTACAATATAACCTAGATGTGCTAAAATTGTGTCTAAATGCGCTACACTATTTTCTGGATGCGCTACTCTATGCGTCGGAAGCGCTGCTCTGGTTTTCTCCTGCGTTGAGACCTACAGGAAAAGTAATGATTTTATGCACTAAAAGATGGACTTCACGCGTTGGATGATGGACTCCATGCACTAGATAGTGAATTTGATGCGCTATTTAACAGACCCGATGCGCCAAACCATTTTTCAGATGCGCTACTCTATTTTTCTTCTACACTGAGACCTACAGGAAAAGATTAGTGGGGGTTATGCACTAAAGAAAGGACTTTACGCGCTAGAGTATAGACCCCACGTGCTAAACAGTAAGCGGGATGCACTAGACTATTAACTGGATGCGCTAGGGAATGTTTCCCATGTGTTGATTTCTATTTCCCGCAAACCTGCAAATGTGGTTAATTTTAAAAACTGATTTGATATATGGGGTTGAGCCCCACGGTGGGCACCAGAAATGTATGTGGGAAAAGCGGGTCGATAGAACTCAATATGTGAAAATATTCTAAAAGACTTGTCCACACACACACACAGGACTTCTTGGTGCAAGCTATGGAGTCATGAAGTATAACTCAGCTTCCCAAGGTGGGTCCCATGGTTCCCTATCTTACAATGTCCCTCAAACCAATGTTTTTGCTCTCAGATCACTGAGCAAAATGGTTTAGGGATGGAAAATGCAAGAACGAGGGATGCTTCGAGAGATTTTAATATGAGATACATCCTAAGCTATGCATGATTCTAGAAATGCAATAAACTAACTAGAAGATGACAAGGTTAGTAAACAAACTATCCTAGCATACTATATTAGTTAATAATTTAAGCTAATGATAATAGAAATACTCTAAACATGCATATTTAGACTAATTCCTGATTTCAAAGAGGCTAAAATGATGAGCATAAAAATGATGTATGAAAGCTTGAATGTATTTGAGCATAAGTGTGATACTACAAATTTGGAGGATGATCAAAATGGAGGAATGAGAGCTCTATTTATAGTAAAAACAGGGCAATGGATGATCAGGATTGAAAGAGTTGGTCAAGGGTTGAGTTTGAAAGTTGGGGATCCATGTTTGCAATTTGCACCAATGAAATGGTGACAAGTGTCAACATAGGGCTGGGTTGAGAGAAGGGGTAGGAGACATTAAATGTCTGAGAAGACCTTATGGTTATCTAGAAGGTAAGGGTCAAGTCTAAATTAAGATTACCCACTAGATTAAGAGTTAATCCAAGGATAAACCTTTGTGCAAATGATTAAGAGATAATCATGGTCAAAGCATTAAATGCTTGATGAGACCCTTGGGTTGGATGAAGGTTGAGTTAAAAGAAATAATTTAACCATGTAAGAGGGTTTGGGTTAACCATTAATGGTTATGAAGACTTTGGGGAATTAAGTGGTTGAAGGTTTGAAGCCTTTAATGGTTATCAAAGACTTTGAGGAATTAAGTGGTTGGAGGCTTGAAGCCTTTAATGGTTATCAAAGACTTTGAGGATTTGAGAAGTGACCTCCCCTTGCTTAGGGATGTGACAAAGTTTAGAAGATGGGTTAGGCTAATTAGAAGCGATTAGAAGAGTCTAGAAGGGATTAGATAGGGGTTTAGGAAGGCAAGTGGGAGATGTAGGATTTTGCAAGTGGATGGAGGGATAATGATTTAATTGAATTAAATGATTTTCATTCAATTTGGTTGCAATTTGGGGAAATTAAATAAATTAGATTTATTCAATTTAGGATAACTATTTCATTAAATTTGAATTTAATTAAAAGTGGATAGGGGGAATTTAATTGAATAAAATGATTTATTCACTACATGGGTATAGTGAATTTAATCGAGTAATTTACTTAATTAAATAGTGGAATGTGGATAATTTAATTAAATTGGATTTAATTAAATAGAGAAATGAACATAAAATATTCATTTAGGAATATGGTCATTTTTATACGTCTACACAATGTAATGACCATTGGTTAGAGTTGAAGGCATATGGATATAGGGAACTCACTTGAAGGATTTCTAAATAGCATGACATATTGTTTTGTGAAGTTTCTGAAGCTCTGTTGGCAATCCTCATGGCTTGGAATTGTGTTTTATAGAAGTGTGTCTATTCTAGTGAACAATCTATCTATTTGGATTTTGATCCATCTTTCATAAATGTCTATCTGGTGATTATGCATTTAAAGTATGGTAGTTGTGAGTACATATTCTTTATATTTCATAAGTTTTATTGTTGTTCAGTTGAAGACACATTGGTTTGTGTTCTAGATAATAAAATGGCACTAAGATGGTATAGAAGGCTTTTTTCTCCGATTTATGAAGGATCTATGATGGATGATTATATAGTTGTAGTATTATCTTTATGGATGTAATGTCTTATTAAATTTAAGCTTTTAGGTGTTCAAGTGGTTTGCAGTTGAAGTTACTTATATCTGAGTTTTGTTCAGTGCTGACGTAGTCCAGTCATATGAATAGATGTGTTGTTTTCCTCAAAACTTAGTTGGATGGATTGTTGTAGATCACAGTTTTGGTGTCCAATATGTTTCTTGTTACCTTTTTGCCCATCCACACGTAATGTTTGTGGTCTATATTGAAGATTGATTTAGTTATGTTGGTGTAACTTAACTATTTTATTGTTTGGGCTGACTCATTTTTATTTTGGTCCATGCAATAGTGTGCGGTTGCATAGGAGTTATTTTGGGAGTCTCTAGAAGGTGTTTCGACATGGTATTGTCCTTCGAATTTTTAATTTTCCTTCTACATTTTCCTTGTAGACTGTTTTGGGTTGATAGTTATGTATGAACATGTTACGTCTTATTAGGTTAACCTAGTGGGTGTTATTGAGGTTGCACTTGATAAATAGAGGAAAAATTATTATATTGATGAGGTGTATATGGTGTTCAAAGTCATTAGGATATAGTTTAGAGGTTTGGATCTATAGCAGAGTAGAGATGAAGACTATTTCAGATGTGTACTAATTTGAGAATTTTTATCAACATTCTGCTAGAAGCTTTTCCTATAGTTCAATCTTATTGATATCTTTATATTAGAATAAATTTATCTTTCCTTGAAGAAGTGATCTTTAGTGTGTGCAACTAATTACTATATCTTTCCTTAAGGTTGTGCACCTTATCATACAAATTATATTCTAGAGCAATAAGCTCCATGGCCTTTGGCATAAACTCTGTAATCAATTATATATATAGTAAGCTTGTTTCTCACTATAGTTTTTCTTAGTTTAGGTTTTGCAAGTGAAAATCTTGGTGTTAGTGTGTGCTTTGTTTAGTTATTTATGTTATTTTATTTCATACATATTGATAAGAATAATGGTAAAGTAAGAATTTAAATCTAATCATGTTTCTAGTATATGTTGATTCACTCCCCCTCTCAGCTATCTTGTAGTGTTCAACAATCGGTATCAAAACCTACTTCCTGAAGAAATAATTTAACCACTGAGGTAGATCCAAGATTTAAATACTATCTTTAAAGAAAATAATATGTATGTAAATGAGTGGGATTCTGAAGCTATTGTTTATATGGAAGGAGAATTTAGACATGCTCTACCATATCTATATGAAAGAAGAAATAAATGCAAGAAAAAAAAATATTGCCTATCTCAGAAAGATATATAATGAAGGAAGAAAGATTATGAATGATCTAGAAGCAAAGCTAGAAGTAACAAGACAAAAGAGTGTACTAGACTTGGAAAAGAAGTGACTTTGTTGAAGAAGGAATTAAAGGATGCAAAGGAGGAGATTGATAAAGGATTGGAGCTTAAAGTTGGTAGTGAAGTGCTCAATATGATGTTGAGTGCTTAGAACATAACAAAGACAAAGGAAAACTTGGTTTTGATGAATTTGAAATTTGAAAAGTTCCAAGCAAAGAAGGTAAAGGAAAGGAAAAGGTCAAGGATGAATTGGTGAACAATAATGATGATCAACAAGGTTTCAATCAATTTTAGGATAAGAATAATTTCATAGACTCCTCCTATTCAAAGTAGGTACTAACTAACTTTTAGTGGTAAGTATTTTTCATGCAAGAAGTCTGGATACAAAGAAAGTGAATGTCAAAGTCAGATTGGATCATAATCATTTAATGATCAATGTTATAATCGTAATAACTTTGGATATGAGGAAAATGAATATAGAAGTAGGATGAATTTAAATGGATATGGAAATACTAATTATTGTAGAAATTATCAAATTTTCAATTGATATTGTTATTCTTGATAGTTCTGATACTTAATATAAGTACAAATCCAATAGCCAACAAGATGGAAGGGGGGGGGGTGAATCATACAAACTTAATCATCCATAAAAACATCAGATTCAACCTCAGTAACATATATATGAGTAATATAACCAAAACTATTAAACATGCAAACTCAAAAGCATATGAACAATATAAACATCATAACACCAGATTTAACGTGGAAACCCAAATAGGGAAAAACCACTATGGAATTTTGGACCCATTAAGAAATATACTCTTCTAGAGTATGCTCGGTTAAAAGCAAATCCTGTTAAAGATTACAAACACATTGCTAGATGTGACCCGGTTAAGGGATTTCCCTTAGATCTGTTAGGATCTTCACTTTGTTAGAAGTGACCTTGTTAAAGGATTTCAAACACTCAATCAAAATGTCACCTTGCTAGAGGGTTTACATATAAGACTGTTAAGTCTACTCGGTTGAGAGATTTTTTGTCTTTTTCACAAAATAACAGTAATAAAAATCTATCTGCAACTTCACATCTAAAATGCTAAAGCAGATTCCTATTTGTTCAATACAATCTAGACATAGAACTAATCTTGTCTATTTGCTGGGCTTCTATACTCTGTTATTCTAATAGGTCTTCAAGCTTCTATGCTCGATAATCACTATGTAGCATCCCTGTGCATACACTTGCCCACATGCATTGTTTATCAATAGTTTCCTATTTATAAACAATTAGGTAACCGCTTAATCTCCTTGATCATATTTCCCATGATCAATCATAGCCATCAGATCTTCAATCTTGTCCAGGTTCAATGCACCTTTCCATCTGAAAACATTTTACCCCACCTTGGAACTTGCATAATAGTCTTGGAACTTGTGCCAGGGTATTGCGGTTCAATCTGAGCTGTAGATCTTCATGCCAACTTTCCATTGCCTTAGATTCGTTAACAAACTTCTTCCACGGCTTACCAATCATTTAATCCACTCCAGCTCATCAGCTTCCTTCATTAAATATTGCATGTAAACATTTAATACATTCTGTTATAGCTCGGTTACAACTCGGTAACAACTCGGTGAATACTAAACTCCACTCGGTAGACATTTCGCTTCATTAATCGATAGAGATAACCTTAGGGTTTACCGACTATGTTCCTTAGGGTTTACCGACTAGGTTCTTTGCTTGATAACATAGTATAGTATTGACCTTTACAATTTACAACATATGTATGATGTTAAAACAATCTAAAACATCATGATCTCATCATTGTCTAACTCGGTAGTAGTTTCCCATTGAATACCTTATTCATCCCCTTATTCATCATATTCTTTCCTGTGTCTTTTACCCACATCTTTATAATCTTTATATCATACTTCTCAAGATATGGCAACATCATACTGAATTAGAAAATCAATTTCTTGACATCAATGACAAAATAATAATATCAAGATAGTAAAAAATCTTTAATCAGTTATATCCATAATCATCAACAACCTTCTCAATATCCTTAAGAAATGCCAACAATCTTTCATTGTCTGTTATAATGCAATATTGCCAACAATTCTTGCAACATGTATCGGCACAAGGCTATTGTGTGCAGGTCTAATTTGAGAAGGAATGGAAATAGAAATGAAAATGGTTTGTAGAAAGGTCTTGTATATGCTACAATTGTAACAAAATTGGACATACTGCCAAATTCTGTAGAGGAAGAAATGGGAAGAATATTCCAGAAAAGAAGATTGATGTAAATGTTGAAAAGGAGAAGATGAAAAAGATGTGGGTAAATAAATATGATGGAAATATGGAGAAAAGGGTTGAAGATGTGTCTACACCTACTATTGGTCTTGATTCCTCTTGTAGAAATTGAGAAAATATGCATTATTTGAGGGGGGGAATTGAATACAAATCTTGTGCATGTCCTATGGTTAGGATGTTGAGTTTCTTTCAACATGATAGTAGTTAGGAGTATAATTCTAGATGATATTGAATGGTTTTGTTGGTTTAGAGCATTATTTGTAAAAGGTGACAAAACAGAGTATCAACTCTATATTTTGTAATGGTATTTAATACATTTAAGTTAGTGAAACCCTAAGTGCGTAGGTAAAATGAATATGACCTTTAAGTTCATTATGATAACTTACAAATTTTAGTAGCTTTTGGGTGCAAAATTGATCAATTAAAGTTGCATACGAATAGATGTATTTCTTGAGATTTGGTTTTTAATATTAAATTCTAAAATTGTAAGTATTATGGTAAACCAGGACCTGTTTTCAAGAACCATCAGCTCAAACCCATGAAAGAGGACTTTATTGGTGCTTCTTCTCTTGTTCACACCAATATCATTCATAAGGAAGATATTCACTACTACATTCATGTTACTTTGGATGAATATGATCATATCAAGGTCAGTAATTTCAAAGTAACCTATCTTGTTGATAATATGCAGAAGCTCAAATACAAATTTCCAATCTAGGGTATATGATGATAGATACATGGAATGTATTTATTTCTTGAGGGAAGAAGTGGTAAGGGTTGTACTGATTAGAATTCATGAAGATTATATATGGCTAGATCATCCATACTTGATTACTAAGGACACCCTAAATGATGTGACTAGTCTATGGTCCATAAGAGAGGTTTAAGTTTTGAACTCAGTAAAGAATGAAGCTATAAGGTATGAAAAAATGAGAATACCATATCAACTTTTCTTTACAAATAGGGAGGGATCTTCATCCTCCATGGCCATATATATTACTCATCAAAAGGTGAAGGGGGAAAGAGATTATGATTTATATGAAATATTTAGAATTTAGTTGCTAGATAATATTTTAAGGCTAAAGAAATAATTGTACCCTTACAGTATGGATGTCTTAATGTTGTCTCAATATTTTACTTCTTAAATGCATTGCTTGCTAAGAATAGTATTGTATGGAGAGAAGATATAATTAGTGGTCTTAGATCAAAGACTATATACATAATGTGAAGGACTGTGATGTGGCCTGTTGTGTGTTTTCAAGGACCTCTACAAGGAGATGGTCATTAGAAATAGAGTTCCATCAAAGATTGTAGAATTGTAAAGAAGCGAGATTACTTAAATGGTTGGTAATGACAATTACTTCATGGAAGTGGTAGAACCTTAGATTTCATGGGTTTCCAAACTTCTCCATGAAATATCTAAAGAAGAATGCATGAAACTTGTAAAAATTCATCTCATGTTGCCCAAGGATATATGTAGAGAAAAGTTTAGGAATTTTGATGAAATTATGGCTACTTATGAAATTATTGGAGAGACATGACTAGAAGGAGATGTGTGCATACTTAGGAGGACATAATTAAATTGTCAGGAGATTTATAAGGTTATCTAAGATATCCATAGAGGCTTGTTCCTCTTACATGTTGTTTCTTCCTATAATGATGAAATTTGAATGAGTTCCTTTTGTTAGGAAGAAAAGGGCAGAAACTATAATTATGGAAAGTGAAGAAGATGAACTAGACGAAGATGATAAATAAAATATATTTGTATTAAAAGGAATGCTGTCTTCCCATACATATTTTAGGGGAGACCCTATTGAAGTATACGAAGTATTTAATATGCTTGATTTCCCTAATGGACTTAAAGCTATAGGTCATTTGTAACTTGTAGTACCAACCTATGATCACGTGATTATTGAATAAGCATTTGTTTCTTATTTGACTTGGACCAATTTAGTTCCTAATGATGTTGTTGATCAATTTTTGGAAGTCTTGCTAGAAATTCTAGCTGAGTATATGGCTTCAAAGGATACTAGCTATGAAGATACAAAGAAGAGTAAGGAAAAGCTACTTACCATAGAAGCTAATACATTGATGAATCTGCATATTAAGATGACTGGGAAATATGCAAAGGAACATCATAAATTAAATGTCTACTTGAAGAATTGTAGGATTTGCATTGAAGATGTTGTGCGGTTGTATTGTTACTGTTTAAGATGGCCCAGTGCCACCAATAAAGTCAGGGAACAAATTGACTATATTGAATCATAGATTCTGACTTAGCTAGTTTGTTTGATGTATGCAAGGGAAATGATGGTGTTGTCAGAACCAAGATATGCCATCTTTATTGACAACTATCTATAGACACATAAAATTGTCTTGTTTAATTATATAAATATTATATTTATTTAATTAGTTTTTCCTAAGCCTTATATTAATTAAACAAATTATTATTTATTTAATTAATTCATTTTTCCTCTTCTAATCCTTTGCTCATTTAAATAAACATTTTTTATTTGTTTAATTTTTTTTTTTCCTAAATTAAATAAATATTTTATTTATTTAATTGGTCCCACTTTCTCTATTAATTAAATAAATATTTATTTATTTAATTAATTCATTATCTTTTTTCCTTCTATGACATATGTCATTTATCTTTTAATTTTCCTCTACTTACCCCCTTCATATTTAATTATATTTCCTACCTACCCTTTAATCCTAGCCTACCATTTGTCTTTTCACCTCTTAATCATATCTGTCCATTTTATAGAGTGTCTTCTATATAACATGATTATTTTATCCTTCTAATTCTAATGCACCTAATCAATCAATTTGAGAGAAAATATATCAAATAAGATCAATGGAGATAGGAGACAATGGAGATCAAACTTGGCATGTGAATGGTATTATTATTTCAATTTATTAATTTGTATGTTCTTACGTTTCTTCATTAGTGTATGGTGAATTTTTTATTGTAGAAATAGGATTGCTTGTGGTTGTATCTTTGTGGTTTTTTAATAGTTTGTCATCATCATTTTTCACCTCACACATTTTGGCATGCCCAGTGGGACCTTTGTCGCTTAGTTTTTAATATTCATTTGCAGTTTTAGTCTTTTTTTGTTAAGTTACAGGTTAGATCAGCGATGATTATAGGTGATACCGCATTCATGACATATCTTTTTACATCTTTGTTTTGTGTTTTGATCTATTTTGCAAGTTTCAGGTTCTAGATTTTGCATTTGAGACCATTATTTTTGCATCTGTGTTCCCATATCGCATTCGTGACATATCTTTTTGCATCTATGTTCCATGTTCTAATCTGTTTTACAAATTTCAAGTTTCCAGATTTCACATCTGCGACCTTTATTTTCACATGTATGTTCAAATCTTGTGTTTGCAATGTTTCTTTCGGTGCTTGCATTGTCTTGTTTTGTTTTCTAGGTTACAATTTGTTTCTGTGTTTGAATAATTTCATGCCTTCATCATATTTACGTGTCTACATTAGGTATAATCGCGTCTACATTCCTACATTTTTTAATTTTCCATTTTGCATCTAGGGTTTTATTTTTTAGATTTGGCTTTTTTCCTAACCCTTTGCTTGGACTAATGAAGTGGTGCAACTATCTAAAAAAATAAAAACCTTATTATTGAAGGCCCCTTTTTCATATTTGGATTTGGATTTTCTAAAATTAACCTAATGAGTGTGCTTGCAAGTGGGGGTAATTTATCAAAAACTACTAATCATTTATTACAGGCATAGCCTTAGTGTGTCTTCACATTTCAATATCTAGCTTAATTAGGCTTATATATTTTCATTGATCTTTTCTTTGTTTTCTTAGGGTTAATTAACTTGCTTGAAGTGTCTTCTGCCTTTGGTACGCTTGTGTTTAGATTAGAACCCTAAAGGTGATAACAAAAGTATCCTCTCCCCTTGCCTTCCATTGCACCTTGGGTGTAAGTAAAATTGTTATTGTCTTTTAGAGGGCCTACCTCCCATCTTGTGAGAGGGAACGACCCAAGCAGTATTTTATTTTGGTTTTCTATATAAAATATTGTGGTTTTAGATGAAATTCTCTTATCACTAGATGTTGATGTGTTATACCAATATCAATCTCCTCTACCATCCGTGTGACATGAGAAACCCATAAGGGTTGGGAGGCCTCATTAATTTGAGAAAAACGCTACATTTATAGCTAGTATATGCCTCAAAACATAACTGGACACCTTTAGAATAGTGGTCCACCCTATTTTAACTGAACATAGCGATAATTTCAGTGCAAGGGGATAGCTAGATTTGCCTCCAATATACTCACCATAACACTCTTGTGAGATGAGACAAATCCTTGGCCTAGCATAAGATACTTGTAGATATCCAAGAAGAGGGTGATAGGGTCATCCTTCCAGTCCTAGAGACCCATAGCTTTCCACTCATGAAAATTGCAAAATTAGTGAATACACCCATTAAGGTGTCCCTACACTTGAGCCGACTGAGATTCCAGGTTATGGGCTGAAGTTAATGCCATGAGAATATTGACATTAGTGTAAGAAGTGCTTTATGTGTCTTTGATTGTGCTAGACCCATGGAAATTGTGCTGATTTGACCTATTGGACATACACATAACATTCACATTTTTGACAAAATCACCTTCAGACATTATGTCTTAATTATTTTCTATGCTTTCTTCCTACTAGATATTCAATAGTTAGGTGTAGGCACATTCAACAGTTGCAACATTTAGGATAGCTAACAAAATTTTCCCATAAACACGTCTATGTTAGTTTAAACCATGTCTGTGGTCTGAAAATGCATGTGTGATAAATAAAATTGTGTCTTTTTCTACAAATCGCATTTGTGCTGGGCTAAATCACATATTTGATCATCAAAAAATTATAAGAATATTGCATAAATTGGTTAAAATGTGTCTCTATTCTGAAAAGGTATTTGTGCAATATATTATCACATATGAGTTACCTAAAACTGCATCTATGAAATTAGCAATTATCAATTGTAGAGAAAACGCATCTCAGCAGGACAACATCACATTTGTGTTTCAAAAAAACTGAATTATCATTATCAATAAGAAAAATGTGCTTAAGTTTTCAGATAAAAGAGCATCTATGGTATTTTCTTGTAACGCTTCATTTTTAGTCAACTAGTCTTTATTACAGCTTCATCAACCATTTTCACTCATTTGCAATCCTCCATATGCACCTTCCAAGCTAGAGTCCAGATATTGATTTGTTGTTCCAATCACATATTGCAAACATACTACAACATATCACTAACTAGTGTTTGCATCAGATCTATCATCATAGGGTCCCATTTGGTCCTCTTTAGTTAAGTTCAACTTACCTCATCAGGAGATTTATCATCTCTTTGGAAGCCACACCTTACTTTGGATCACATATCTTGGACATTGTAAGACAACCTTAGATTCTCATTTCATCTCATATTTCCTTCTTAGTCTCCCATAGTGTTTACATTTTATTCCATCTTTCATTCTAGTCAAGATCTAGTCCATGGTTGAAATGCATTCACAAAAGTCTAGAGGAGAAGCTGAGGAAGCTCAAAGATCTCTCAACATGAGTACCTATGAGTTTGATGATGATGAATTTTACAATCCACAAAATTTTGATAATGGTAGTAATGCCCTCGAAATTGAGAACAACAATAACAATGATAATGAGAATGATTCTATCACTTCTGCAGATGTTGAAGAGACTATCATGGATCCAAGGTTGAACAAAATGGTTGAAGATATCATGAGAAGAGATCGTCAAATATTTTTTCAAGTCATGGCACAAAATGGAACAAGACTCTCTCATGATTTTGATGTCTCATGAATCTCAAAAGAAGATCCAAATCAAGCAAATGCAAATCGTAGAGGATACAATGGTGGTAATGGGAGGAAATGTTTCATTCCTGACTCACCCTCATTCTTGTTTACAAAACTAGTAGTCACAAACACTCATGTTCAAGCCAACTTTGCTAAGAATTATCATGAATGATCCCATGCTCAACAACATGCTAGCACCCATGATCATACCAATGCATACAACTACACCTAAGGAAACATTCAAAATCATGATACATGGAGACCTCATGTCAGATTTGGTGGAAATACTCGAGATCATTCTAATGATACCTCTTATCTACATAGTCATTACATGTACAATCGACTTGGACCTAGTGCTCTTCACTATAATACCATACCAAGTGGTCCCTACACTAATTACAATTATGATCCCCCTCCATATTAGCACATCTATGATCAATATGATCCATACACTCATTATATTCCTCCTCCACTTGGTGGCTTGACCATGGGACTAACTCAAAGAGAAAAGACACCACCTAAGAATCTCTTGAAACAACAAATTGAGGATTTGTGAAAATAGATGGAAGATATACATGTACCAAAACAAGATTACACAATGAAATACATGTCTTTATCCATTAGATAGAAGTATACCAATGCCTCCATTTCCTCCACATTTTGTGATACCAAAATTTCACAAGTATAGAGGCAAGGGAGATCCCAAGGCACATATAAGAGACTTTTTCATAGCTTGCATTGAGGTAGAAAAAGAGTAAACCTACTTGATGTGACTATTTCCACAGAGTCTAGGTGGACAAGCTATGGAATGGTTTTCACAACTCTCACAAGAAATTATTTTATGGGGTGATTTAGTAGAACCTTTTATACAAAAATTCTCCTACAATATCGAATCAGATGTGTCAGTGACTACTTTGTGTAATACCAAGCAAAAAAATGGAGAATCCTTTGCGTCATTCTTATAGCGATGGAGGAGCCTAGCTAGTCGATTCTCTTGTGATATCCCACAAAAAGAAATGGTCGAAATGTTCACTCAAAATATTAACAAGGACATTGGATATGAACTAAGAAAATCTTGTTTATCTAATTTTAAAGAAGTCACTGAAAAGGGATTGGCAACTAAGAAAATCATCATTGCACAAGACACCATAAAGTTGTTCAAGGATAAAAAATATGAATCAAATGGGAAAGACAAAGCCCACTTTTGAAATAAAAATAAGAACACCATTAATGATGGGGTAGTAGATGAAAATGTGGTAAAACTAAACATAACTTTCCCTAGTGCAAGTTCATCTAATAATCAAGTGAGTGCTCAAAGACTGTCAAAACCTCCAAGAAAATACACTCCATTGGGAGAGCTAATTGAGACAGCATTTAAGAAATTGGTTGCAAATAAGCTTATAAAAATACTAGACAATCCACCATATGAACGAAAAGTGAAACCTACATGGTGGAATGATGAGTTTTGTGAATATCACAAGAGAAAAGGGCATATGACTAGCAATTGTCATAGATTTAAGAATATCATACAAGATGTTATTGACAAGGGTGACATAGAAGTTGATGATCACACTTCCAATGAGGAACATATGCTGTTTAAGGAACCATTCCATAAACATGATAAGGGAAAAGCCAACGCAAATAATCAAGATAATTATGCTAAGTTGTCCTATGATCATGGTTCTACCATTAACCACATTTCAATGAACAATCATGTTTCTACTATTATTATAAAGTAAAAAACTCCCAAAGGTTCTACCCAAAATAGTAAATTTATTTTGAAAGGCATTGGACCATCATCTTCATCAACCCTTGAATGTAATGTCACAACCCATTGAGGTAAAGTCACCTTGCAAGGTGTTCCATCTAAGACCACAACCTCATCATCTACCAAGAATGAGTATGATCTTGTAGACCACTTAGGGAAGACACTCACCCTTATTTCAATCCTTGAACTTTTGAGAATATCCCCTTTACATAAGGATATCCTTGATAAGGCATTGAGAGAAACTTATGCACCCATTGATCTGAATGTAGACAAATTTCAAGGCATGGTGAAATAGATTTCTACTCCACATTTCCTTAAATTCATAAAAGTTGATGATGCATCCATATACCAACCACACAATTCACCCCTCCATATTGAATCCTTTCTCCCTAAAATCCATATCAAACGAGTCTTGATAGATGTAGGAGTGGTTCTAAATATTTTTACATTGAGAATAATCTTGCAATTGGGATATTCTACACAAACTGTGGATTCAACAAATAAGATCACCATCAAAGCATATGATGGTTAAGAAAACTTATCCAAAGGAATAGTCACCATACCTATGAGAGTTGGGCCAATGACAAAGGATATGGTTTTTCAACTCCTTGATCTAGATCTTACATATAACATACTCTTGGGACATCCATGGATACATGAAATGAGAGCAGTACCATCAACATATCACCAATATATTAAATTTCTTTACAATGAAGTTGAAGTGACACTCAAAGGTGATCCAAACCCATTCATATATTATAATAACATGCAACCAAGATCCGAGATAATAATCCCAATTAATAGAGAGGCAACTCCATCTTCAACATATGTTGATCCAGAATCATTGAAAGATTCTACATCAAAACAGGGTGAGCTAAAAGGAAAATAGAAAGACAATGGAATGGGAGAATATATTTTGAATCAAACTATGTATTTAATATAAATAATGGATTCTCCTAAGGACTATGGACAACCACATCCTTCAAAGAAAGTATTTGTAATCACAATAAAATGGGATCCCACTACATTTAAAAAATGGGTTGAGATGGAAGAAGACCTCCACAAAATGCTCTACAAAGAACCTAAGGAAGCTACATAAGATCACATCACAATACCATGTGAGAACTATGGAAAAGGATTCAAGTTCTTACAAAATATGGGATATGACAGAAAATCCCCTCTAGGATTACAAAAGTAAGGTATAGTTGATCCACTGCAACAAGATCTAGTACCCAAGAAATAGCGTACCAAAGGACTTGGATTAGCACCACTTAAATTGTGTGGTTGTAATTACCAAAAAAAATTGCAAATCAAAGGTTCTTTCTCCACTAATTATCAACAATAGGAGAAAATCTATTCTACAAACTCTAATGAATGGGAATGGGGTTCAAATAAGTCATCCAATGATTACAAGCTCATTGAAACATTCTGAGAACTAGACCTGTGAACCTACTGAACGAGAAAAGTTTAGAAAGCAATTCAAAGTTTTTCAAACAACATGATCAGATTTTACATCTCAAGAACAAAAAGATAGTGGAGAATAGTGGATAGAAACTGATGCCCTGCAAAAAGGATGTTAGAATATGTTAGGAAGACAAACACAAACACAAACACACAAGTAACAATCCAAGTGTTAGTGTTAGAAATCACAAATCAGAGACTATCCTAAGCAAGCATATCAAGAGAGATACCAAACACAAAATAGAAAGATTAACAGAACTAAGGAATGAAATAAAACATCTCCAAATGCTCTCCACCATGTTTGTAGCTACTCCTCCCTTGTTCCTCTCCTCTCCAAGTTCCAAATGAGTGTAGCTCTCAGTAGCTTTTTGCACTATTTTGGATGTCTTATGGAGATTCAAGATTGAAATGATTAGTTATGCCAATGCAAGTGTAAAGAAAACTAAATATGAGATATTATTTAATTAGCTAATGTTAATTTTAGCCAAAAGACAATATGAACTATTATGCTAAAATGCTCTCTAAAATTCACTATAGCTTAGATGCATACAAGATTTCAGGATCTGGATTATGAAGAAATGAGCTTTATTTATACGTAAAATGGAGCAATGGATGGTTGAGATTGAGTAATGTCAACAAGGGCCATGATTGATGGGTTTATGATCCACGTGAGGGCTTTCAACCCAATCCTAGGATGACAAATATCAACATGAGATGGGTTGAGGGGAGAGGGAAGAAGCATTAAATGCTTGACATGACTTGAAGGTTAACTTAGGAGGTAAGGTTAATGTTGAATTGTCTGAATAAAGCCATTATCCAATAAATAATGCCTTTATCCAATGGATAAACTCTTGTGCAAGAGTTAGTGAGGATAACCATGGTCAAAGCAATAAATGCTTGAAGAGACCCATGAGTCAAATGGATGTTGAGTTAGAGGGAAAGTCTCTAACCATGTGGGTGAGTTGAGTTAACCATAAATGATTATGTAAGAGCCATTAATGGTCATGTAAGAGCCATTAGTGGTTTGGAAGACTCTATGGGTTACCTTGTTGTACACATAAAGCATTAAATATTTTTCAAACACTTTGGAGGCTTTGAGAAGTGACTTCAAGTTGCTTAGGAATGTGACAATATTTAGGAGATGGATTAGGCTAATTGATAATGATTATAAGAACTTAGAAAGTGGTTAGAAGAATCTAGAAGGGAATTTAGGATTGCAAGTGGGTTTAGTGGGTGAGGGAAAATAGGATTTTAATTAAAATAAAATTAATTTATTTCAATTGTGGTTGCAACTTGCATTTGTAGGAGAATGCAAGTGGGGGGAATTTGTTTAGTGATTTAAATAAGTTTTTTATTATTTATTTAAAAAAAGAAAGGGGGTTAATTTAAATAAATATGATTTATTCATGTAATTGATTTAGAGGTTTGGTTTAATGAATTAATTTAAATAAATTGAATAATTTATTCAATTAATAGAAGAAAGGGTTGAGGATGAATTAATTAAATATTAATTTAAATAACTGGTTACTGGTGGTTTATTAATCAAATAAATAGTAAATATTCATTTAATTAAATGGATAGATTTATGTGACTACATAAACATCTTGGGATTCCTCTACGTCTCAAATATCTAGGTCAAAATTGTGAAGAGTGAAGACTCATGCTATTGAGTGTCCTAGTGATGTCAATTTGGACAAGTTTATAATTGAGACTAATGAGGAGAGTACAAATGATGACTCTGACGATTGCATTGAAATACCCAAAGACTCTTATGTCTTTACCCTCGGCCCTACTAACTTTGAGCACACCAATGGCCTTTCCCTTATTCATCCACAATTCATAGATTGGGACCAATAAGGACCTCTACAAATTGACACATTTGAAAATGATGATGCTCTCAATTATTAGATTGGCATACGAGATGGTCTTCCACTTGGGGACCATAATGTAGGATACATTGTAGAACTCAATAGCATAGCATATTTTGGAGGGGGTGGCAAACCTTCCAGTCGCAAAAGTATAAAAATAAAAACAAAGCATGGGTCTTATGGTGAAACCCACATGGTGGTATTGTATGACCCCAAAAATGCAAAAAGAAAGGACACATCTGATGGTTAAAACCTCCTTGAGGTGCCTAAGGATGGAAGGTTTGACACTCTCTCCAGGACCTCATATGAAGAAGAATCATCAATGTTGGTTGAAGAGACTATCAAGACAAATATTGGCACAAAGGAAATACCACACAACATATTTTTGGCACAATCCTTGATAGAAAAAGAAAGACCAAAGTGTTGGTATTTTGGATATGTTGATATGGTTTTGTCATTGATGTCAACACTTACCAACTTTGGTCAGCCTACTGAATTGCAATATTAACTGGCAAGCATGTGACTTATTCACAATCACCGGTATCTAGTTCACCGACAGAATTTATTGTTCACCGACACTTGGAATGACATGGAAAACACTTGGTTATGTCGAAGACATCGTTTGGACACTGCCTTGGAAATTTGTTCATTGGTCTATTCGTGTTTGCATATTTGTTGTTACCGGCAAATAGGTCCAGGATAAGCATCGACAGGTTTATCTATTCCAGATCAGCACGACATGCTACGAAGACGATTTATTATTGTTGTAAATGCATTAAGCCAACATGTTGAATCGGATATTACATCGGTTATTGTTTTACTTGTAAATTGTTTTTATTGTAATATCTTTTGTAAAGCCGACCTCTACATTTTGGTCTTAGGCTTTGGTATATATGTAAGATCTTATTTGATTGAAGTGAGAAGTGAGAAAGTGAATGCGAAAAGGATTGTAATAAGGTATATGTGAGAATAAGTAGAGCTATACACGCAGACATCATTTGAAGGTTGAAGGAAGGATTTGTGAAGACATATCAGAACTGAACTAGTACTGAATCCAGCATATCAAGATGCTATTTGAGTAGTACATCATTATTGGATTTAACCATCCAATTGTAGTTAGTGTGACTCCTATTTGTATTTGAGCAATGAGATCTAGGTGCTTGGCATTTCTGCATGTGCAGACCCCCTATTGTATACACATACTATCTATAGTAGTATCATCTGATTGTGGGTAAGGTTTCCCACCATGGTTTTTCTCCTTATAGGTTTTCCACATACAAACATTGGTGTTATGTGTTGTGGATGTTGTTGTTTTTCTATTTCATGGATTAATCTTGACTGATACTTCAATTAACTGATAAACAATCTATCAGCATTAAGTTTGGTTTACCAGTATTAAGCATTGAGTTTTGGTTAAATTAATTTTGGTTTAAATTCATTTGACAATTGATTCACCCCCACCTCTCAGTTGTCTCTAAGACCTAACAATTGGTATAAGAGCCTAGTCCTCTTTTTGCAAAAGTTTAACAGCTTGAGGAGATCCAATGTCTTCTAACTATTTCAGGAAGGACAGTCCTAAAATTGATGGAACCAACTATGGCATATCGAAAATCAAGATGGAGACACATCTAAATTGCATTGGAAAGGACATGTAGGAAGTTACAAAGAATGTCTATACTGCTCCTACTTAAGGTCAACCTAATCCACCTAACTTGGCTAAAGATGAAGAAAATGATTGCAAAGCAAGAGAAGCACTTTTGGGCGCATTATCAGATCAGCAAATCATGGGATTATTAGATAAATCTATTGCTAAAGCTATTTGGGACTACTTGGAAACATTGAATGAAGGAGATTCCATAGTCAAAATTGCATAACTTGAGAGCTTACAGGTCAGGTGTGAAAATCTAAAAATGGAAGAAGATGAAAGGATTTTTTCTTTTATAGAAAGAGTAAATGAAATTGATTTGGGTATTAAATGTTGTGGAGGAACCTTAAGTGAAGATGAAATTGTTTCAAAAGTTTTAAGAGGATTGCCACCATCATACAAAATGAAATTTACTACTATAAATGAGTTAAGAACAATGCCTAATACATCAGTAACTAGAGATACATTGATTGGAAAACTTTCAGGTTTTGAAATTGAGGAATTTGGTCCTGTTGCTACTATAAAGACAAATTTAGCTTTTAAGGCATCAACATCATCTGCATCATCATCATTTGACAAGTTTGTTTGGAAAGCCTTTTATGCAAGAGAACTTGAAGAAAGTAGGAGAGAAATTGAAGAACTTGAAGGACTTGAAGCACTTTTTGCAAGGAAAATGCCTAAAGGTCCAGTTGGAAGTAAGTATGAAGGTAAAGCACCCTTTAAATTTTTAAACTATAATAAGATTGGTCATATGGCTTCAAGATGCCCTGATAGACATGCAATATTGAAAGAAGAAGCTAGAAGAACATACAAGCCTAACCCTGAATATCAGAGATACAAATTTAAGAAGAATAAAGAAAGTCTTGTTATCTTGCTGATGAAGGAGTCACTGATGAT
This sequence comes from Cryptomeria japonica, assembly GCF_030272615.1. Classification (NCBI taxonomy): domain Eukaryota; kingdom Viridiplantae; phylum Streptophyta; class Pinopsida; order Cupressales; family Cupressaceae; genus Cryptomeria; species Cryptomeria japonica. The sequence goes on along the minus strand of NC_081411.1, from coordinate 45,329,089 downwards.
TCTGATGAGGATCCCATGGACAATGGATGGGCCTTTGTTGCTATAATAGAAGATCAATCGACACCTACTATTCAACCGATAGAGTAGGCCCTAACAGCTAAAATTGAAGCTAAGGATGAATGGATCATTGATTCAGGATGTTCACATCATATGACTGGTGATAAAAGTAAATTATTGACTTTTCAGGAGTATAATGGAGGTCTACTAAGATTTGGAGATGATAAAGCTTGTTTGATCAAAGGAAAAGGTAATATATCTCTTGATGGTAAGCATAATACTGACAATGTTTACTATGTTGAAGGTTTAAAAAATAATCTTTTGAGTGTTGGTAAATTAGTTGAAAAAGGATTTCAGTTACAATTCAAGAATGGGAAATGCAAAATTATGAACAAAACTGGTTTGGAAATTGCAACTAGTAATCAAACTAGAGGTAACATCTTTCATTTGAATAACAGAGAAAAGACATGCTTGATTGCACATATTGATGAAAGTTGGCTATGGTATAAGAGACTCTATCAAGTAAATTTTGATTGCATTGTGAAAATCAGTACTACTAAGGCAGTTAGAGATTTACCTAAGATTGTTAAACCTCACAATCCGATATGTAAGGAATGTCCATTTGGAAAACAAGTTAGAGCATCTTTTAAAAGTATTCCAGAAAAATCCAATAATGCTCTTGAATTAATTCATATTGATTTGTGTGGTCCAGCTAGAACTAAAAGCTTACAAGTGATAGATATTTGATGCTAATAAGTGATGAATATTCTGGAATGTGTTGGGTTACTTTTCTCAGAGAAAAATCGGAAGCACTTGGGAAATTCAAGCTATTCAAAGCAATGGTAGAAAATGAAACCGGTAAGAAAATCAAATGTATGAGATAAGATCAAGGAGGTGAATTCACATCTAAGGAGTTTAATATATTATGTGAAGTAAATGGAATTAGAAGATAGTTATCAGTACCCTGGACACCCCAGTAGAATGGAGTTGTAGAAAGGAAAAATAGAACTATCTTGGATGCAGCTAGAAATATGTTATCAGAAGCAAATCTACCACATGTATATTAGAGAGAGGCAGTAAGCACAATAGTCTACACATTCAACAAAGTTCACATCAAAGGTGAAACTGGTAAGACCCCTCATGAATTATGGTCTGGTAGTACTCCTACTCTTAAATATTTTAGAATATTTGGAAGTAAAAGCTATATTAGAAGAGATGAGTATATTGGCAAATTTGATCCTAGAAGTGATGAAGGAATATTTCTTGGTTATTCATCTAAGAGAAAAGCATATGGATGTTTTAACAAGAGATTGCAAAAAATTGTTGAGAGTACAAATGTGAAAATTGATGAACAGTTTAGAGGAACTTCAAGGTATATAGACTCTAAAATGGCAGTAGAGATATTGTCAAATGAACCTACATTGAACACACCGGTACAGAATGAAGATCCAGTTACACCGGTATCATCTGAAAATTCCACTATAACTAAAGAACATCAACAAACAAAGACACCTTGGTATGTAAGATTGAACCACTCTAAAGATCAGATAATTGGGAACAAGTATCAAGGAGTTATGACAAGAGGAAGATTGGCAAATGAAGAGGTATGTCTTATTTCTCAAATTGAACCAACATCAATTAATTAGGTATGTGAAGATAAACATTGGATTAAAGCTATGGAAGAAGAATTAGAACAAATTGAAAAGAATAACACATGGACATTAGCTCCCCAGCCTAGAGACAAAAATGTAATTGGAACAAAATGGGTATTCAGAAACAAACTTAATGAAGATGGTAAGGTAATCAGAAATAAAGCAAGACTAGTGTGTAAGGGATATTCACAAAAAGAAGGAATTGATTACAATGAAACCTTTGCATTGGTAGCTAGAATTGAGGCAGTCAGATTATTCTTGGCTTTTGCAGCACACAAGAACTACAAAGTATATCAAATGGATATTAAATGTGCATTTTTTAATGGAGATCTTGAATAAGAAGTTTACATTGAGCAACCTGATGGATTTTCTTTGATAGATAACAAAGATATGGTTTGCAGGTTAAGGAAAGCTTTGTATGGGTTGAAGAAATCTCCAAGAGCTTAGTATGCTAGATTGAATAAATATCTTTTGAAGATTGGTTTTTCTAAAGGTAATGCTGACATCAACTTATACTATAAAGTGACTAATGATGACATTTTGGTTGCAAAAGTTTTTGTTGATGATATAATCTTTGGAGGAGAAGATGGA